>NC_133979.1:14958998-16176915 GCF_047716275.1 Strix uralensis
GACACAGCACACCATCCCTGAAGTTATGGGACTGCATTCTGTAAATGGTACATTTTGATTTCTAGTAAATGTCTCAGCCACATATGAGCAGGTTAAATTGCAGCAGAAAACCAACCAAGAATTTCAGGCCAGCTGTGAAGAGTAAATGGAGTGATAAGATTATTACTGTATTGAGGAGGCAGAACAGAAAATCGAAATAAGAATTTGTCTGTGACCAGAAGCTGGAGAGACCCTGGTGCCTGGCCATTGACTAATATTATGTTTCCTCATAAGCTTCATTTATTTCGACTGTTCATTGAGTTGGTTCTTGCTAAGATTTTGAAATGGAAACTTTTCGTAGTGTATTGCTGCAACACCTGAATCTGTGACAGAGTGTTAACTGCCCTTCACTTTGCCAGAGACAGTATAGGGTGGTAACATTTGTGTTCTGTTGTTATTACTGCTATCATTTCATATACTGCTGTTTTAAAACATTTTAAAAATCCTTTCAGAAGGTGTTTATCTTTTGATCTTTTTATTTGATACTATTTGAATTGATACTTGCTTTTTATAATGTTTGAATGGGCTAGGAAACCAAAGATGTTTGTGATCTGCCTAAGTAGGGAAGACAAGGGAAGACAAAAAATGTTATAGACATCATATTTTCATTTTTGCCACTTCTTTTAGTCTATACTCTCAGAATCATACAGACAGGATCGCAAAGACAAGTTGCTTAGAGATAAGCCAGGACATCATAAACTCAGCTTGGCTTATTTCATGGTAATTCATTCATGTGCCAGTGACCTATAAAAATGTTAACAAAGAATTCTCCATTACTGATTAAAAAGGCAATTTCTTGGTGCACTGTGCAGGAAACCAAGTCTACTTCTCAATGCCATGTGTTTTCATGCCTTTCTCTCAAGATCTCAACAAGTACATTTTTAAGCACATATTTTACCATTCCTTTCATGTTTTGTAAACATTTGCAATGATACCACTTGTGAACATCTTTGATGGTGCTTTTTAGTTTTGCTGCAAAATGCTTAAGAATTGGATACCATGCTGTCTGCTGAACTCAATTCACAACTTACATCTCCATGTGTTATTGTTAGTGTTCAGTAGCAAGTAGAATTATCCCCATCTAGTAGGTGTAACATGGCATCTGTTGAGTCCCTTGCCCTCAAAGAGAAGCTAGCATGGGGAGTCTCATAGCCAGAAAACTTGTAATTAAGTAAGGCAAGACATTAATTCTCTCTTAAATCTATGCACATGCTTTTTGTGGAAATGAACAAGATGTGTGGAGAGACAGGTTTTCTCAATTACCAGGGTTAATATTCATGTGCAAATATAGACTCAGCTAAACCCCACACATATGTCGTAATGTCTACGTTCGTCATCCTTTTTTTTCAACTGGGTATACAATATTCATCCAAAATACCCATAAAAGACTGACTGCAAAAATCACATTTTATAGCCTGCCCCAGGAATGTTTGCATTAAATTGCTTTAGACTGAGAAAGTTTCATTGTGATCAGGACCCAAGAGACATAAAAGGACCATAAAGTATGGGTCATAGTGTGAGTTTATAAGCTAGGCTTCTACTTAATTTAAATTATAGTGGCAGTGCAAGAAGTTGTGGTTTACCAATAGTACTCTTATGCCTTGAGTTAAATGCTTTCTTTCCACTGGCAGCTTCAAGTACCTGCCTCTCGTGGAAGAGTTAAATGCCTTATGTGTATGTGTCCTGTAATTCATCATTTGAGAAAAATAAAACTTCATTATCAGACACAAGAACAAGTGCTGCTGACATCTCATCTGAAGAAGCTGTGCGTGTATTTCAGTAGCAGCTCCATTTCAAGTTCCTCTTTGTTCCTGGATCAGTGCCAATGTTCAAATCTCTGCCTGAAGCTGGCACATGCTGCTTCTAAGAGGAGCAAGAGTTTAACATCTCTATTGAAAATTAAAGTGTGCCTTGTGATTGCATCATATTGGCTAAGTATAATCCTATGATTTATAATTTCTTTAGCTGGACATCACAAATCACAATTAGAAATACTATAAGATTAATCTTTTTTTAAGTTCTGAGATGTATCTGCTCAACTTTTGAAGCATGAGTATCTTAACAAAAGAGGATAGACTATAACAGATAAACTAGGTTCTGTAATCTTTTGCCATATCTGTTTGGTGGTGTTTTTAAAAGATTAAAATGACAGAAAAAGCCTTGATCAAATCCAGTAAGCTCTAGAGTTTAACCCAGATGTCTAATACCACAGTACACTATCCTGGCAGGAATATCAAGGGAAAAATCAAAGCAGAAAGCATTTTATTTTACCCATTTGTAAGTCAAACTCAAGTAGTTCTGATTTTACTGCTGGTTTAAATATTTGCTTTCTTATATTTTCTTTATCTTTGAGTATTGATTTACATGGTATCTCAATCTACATTTCTCTGTCAGTGGATTAGACTTTTTCAAATAAAACACCTATCACAAATACGTTGAATTTGTCAGGGGATAGTTTTGAACAAAAAGTAGTCACATATGTTCTAATACGGATGAAATTTTATGATCAGGACTTTGTGGAGAGAATATTTCTCTTTTCCAATTTCAGTACGTCATAACAGAAAATACAAAATGTCAAAGCCTGAATGAAAGGTCTTGAATCAAATAAAAATATTTTTTCATAAGATGAGTCTTTTGGTTTTCCTTTTTATTGTATTCTGCAAAAATCTTGAAGAATATGTATGAATCAGTGAATTCAGTTACCGTTTATCCCCAGTTCCTATAGAAGTTCAAATAATTTTACAAACAATAATTCTTTCAGGCATGATCTGCTACCTTTTTTTGGCTAAGAACTCTTTTCTGTCCAAATGCACAAGCTAGATGACAGTTTCAGCTGATTAAAATGCACAGAGGTGCTAAGTGTGGGTGTTCATTTACAAAAAATACAGCTCTGCATTGTCCTCTGTAGAAGTGAACACGCACCATATGGTGTGGGGGACTCAGGGTTGAGGCCATGTCTCTGTACTATTGATTTAAAGGTAGACCATGATTCAGTTAGACTTTTTGGAGTAGGATAAATTTCAGCTATCTTGGAATTAATTGTAATTATGTTACATATCATATACCATACATTGATATTCAATTCCAAACATGCACATTAGTCTTTCGTGTGGATTAGATGTTCTTAAGTATTTTCTCTGGAGTTTTCATAAAAAACTTTTTAAAAGTGTTTACATTTAGGTTATATTTGTGTAATTGTCCTCTCCTCGACACTGCTTTTTTGTCTGTGCAACTCTGCTGAATTTAGTGTGATAATTCCGATTTGTGTCACAGCTAAGTCTCTCCTAGCTCTTTCAATTCTAATTGCTCAGAAGTAGAAGGATCTGACAGATTGTGTCCAGCCTCCTCTTGTTGATAACACTGTTCCTTACCTTCTCTTCCCCCTTCCCCTCCTCCTTAAAAAAAAATAGAGTTGCAGGGTAAGATGACCCTGGCATAATAGGTGTTACAGATCTGAGAGTACTTTTACAAGGTGATGCCTATTTACAAAAGTAAACCTTAGGCATCAATAGGAGATGAAGGGTCTTACTTTATAGCAACAGCTTGTCCTACACTAGCGTTAACATGTAGTTTCTGAAACGCCCACTGTAGCATTCCATCATTCTCAGCATTGTACAGGCTTTGACACTGCACTATTGTACTTCCTGGAAGAAAAGAAAGAGGTTATAGAAAATAAAGGGAATGTAACACAGAAATGACCTGAAAAAAACTGAATGTGCAGCTCACTCTGGTTCTCAAATGAACAAATTTTGTACTTGTTCTCCATCTGTAGCAGGTTTCTCTGCCTGTGAGATCATGTTAGAGATAAACCTGGAAATGAAATTTCATGCCTAAATGCCTGGAGATATTGAAAACAAGGTCCCTAAATTTGTCCCCAGTTGATCCAGGTACAGCCACACTGCATATTTCATCAAGATCGTTACCCTACCCTATTCATTGCAAGTGGCTAATAAAATATTTCGAGCATTGTCCTCACTTAGCTACACCATCTACACACAGTGATCTCACTACATCATGCCGAAAAGGCTGTTGTTTGATTTTGTCATAATCCTCTGTGTTTGCAACAAACAGAGACTGACTTCACCGAGAGACTTCTAAGCTATGGCCTTTTTTCCATAATTTTCCCCAGGTCTTTTGCACCATATTTGGAAGCCCCAAGAGGGCACGAAGAATATGCTTGTTGTTTGGATCCATCAACCTGGATGCCTGCACAGAATAGGACCATGCCTCCTCCCCTAATCTTAAGGTATACTTGAGGAGTTTGTTGGCTCCATCCATGAGACAGTTGTCCTAAAGGCACTATCTCTGGTGGGAACCTACAAGCAGGAGAACCCTCCACTGATTTGTATATGTGCTGATGTGAGCAGGGAAGTGATTTTTAAACATGAAGGAAACACTTCAGGAGGCAAGGAACATAAACTTTATGCCTAGCTTTGCTAATGTCCAAGACAAAACAACCTTATAGAAGTAAGGTGAAAGCAATATCTGATTCCCTAGGCAGTCCCCAGAGATCAGGTGTTAGTGTTCTGTGGCCTTGGAGCAATCCAAAACATTTGGTTTCTCTCTTGGACCATGTGGACGTTGTGGAAATGGGGCACCTAATGGGGAGCTGAGATAGACCTAATAAGCACTGTTGAGGCAAAAAGTTAGGAGACTGAACTCAATCTGCCGTAGCTCTCCGCAAAGGCATGCAAAGCAACAACAGTTTTTGCCTGAAACAGCACAAACTGTGCCACAGCAAGACCCAAAATGTTACTACTGAGTTGGACAGATTTTCATATAATGTGTTCCTTACTTCCCAAAGTTGTCTTACTCTGCCAAGGTCCATATAAATTTCCAGGAAATATGTAGCAAATAGGCTGGTTACTAAATTCAAGCTGGCCGACCAAGTGCAAAGTGCTGTCCCAGAACAATCCTTACCCCTTTGAAGTGTACTTCTGAGACATTCCCACAGATCAGGCTACTAGTACCTGATGTGGGAAAGACACCTTGCCCCTCTTCTCCATGCAGGCATTACAATTTCAAGTTAGATAAATGTAAGTAGGAAGGGATACAGATGAGACGGGATGAAGAGGGAAGGAGTGAGAGGGAGCCACACAGTGCAGAGAATGGTTTGCATTCACATTAAGCCCCATTTTTCTATTCGGGTGGAGTTTTCCATATTAGTTGTGGGCAATACTCTTATCTTTTCAAATCAGTTCAGCTGGTATGCTGGCTGGTGGGAGAGGGAGGAAAAGACAAGCTAAGAGAGCTGCAGGGCACTATGCACAAGCTACCAGGAGGCTGGATATGTAGAAGTGTTGGATAACCTAGAACATCTTGGCATCAACTCTCTGGTTAGGAATGGGGTATATCAGACTATGAACTACTCAGCAAGGTACTCTGCAGCCTGCTTTCTGACCTAACAAAGATCAAACCTGTATCAAAGAGCAACCTAGAACAGTCCTCCTTTTGTTTGTGTCCCTATAATCAAAGAAAAATGCTTTCAAAAATGAGGTACAGTGAATAATACAGAAAAGGAAACCCCTTTGATTACAAGGCATTCAGGATGCCCAGGATACCTTCAGGGATCACTATAGTCTTTGGAAATTGGGTATTTTTATGTATTTAGGAATTAGTTTTCCTGTTCATGCCACTGTTGTGTTGGCTGTTTTCTAGAAATGCCTTTTCTTTTTTTCTTTTTTTTTTTCTTTCTAAGTTATCAACATATGATGAGAGGGTCACCTTGGATATAGAGAGATTGATTAAAAGCATTTCTGAAGTCAGAGCCATTTCCTTCTAGTATTTAAAAAAGTGGAATAAATCCATTTCCTGGATGCATGAAAAGTCAGATGAAAGCCAGTTTTCATATTATTTCTATACCACAAATGCATATTCAAAGTATTCAGGTTACCACAGTAGCTTGACTCTGAAGCTAACACAACAACCACCAGTCTTTAAGGGAGAAAAAACTTATTTTTATGTGCTGTGACATTTTAAAACTTGTACAACATTGCAAATGTAGGTGTTAGTTCTCACAGTCTGCTGTATTTTTAGACCTCTAAAAATTTTGGGTTCAGGAACCGCCTTCTTTCAACATCTTGCCATGTCATGGCCTCTTCTCTGTAACTGCAAATGTTTAACAACAAATTTTATTCTCTCTGATTTCTTCTTCCTGATATTTCTATTGAAAAGATAAAATAAAAAGTAATAGAGAGAGGGAAAAGATCAAAACTGTGCATGTACACATTAATAAATACAGGTAAAAAACCTGCATGTTTGTTTTTCACCAGAGACTACCTTTGTTAAAATTCATTCCTGAATTTCTGCTGGCATTTCTAATTCAAACTATGACTTTCTGTGACCTGCAGTGCTAGCAAGGCTGCAGACCCTCCAAACAGTGAATTACCTTTCAATTCAGTGATGAGATTTTACATGTATATTTAAATATGATTGTTATGTAGTTGGATTTTCCAAATGAAATTATGAAAATTGCGTAAATTTATGTTGTGTATGAACATCCAGGACATATTTTTTACCCTATTAGAATTTCAGTAACCTGTTAAAAGAGCTAGAGCAATGCGATGTCCCCAGCATATTTTGAGAAAGTGACAGAAAAGCAAAAAATCTTAGCATTTTAGAGATTAATATATTTTTAATGTTTTAAACCATTGCTTATGGTAAACATTTTCAGATGGTTTGCATTCACTTTAATAGCTAGTTAAAAGGTCTCCAACTGAGCCTTTATTAAGCATGTTTTTGTTTGTAGTAAGATTTCTTCTGATTTAATATTGCAACTGAAATTGCTTGATAACCTTCAGTGTCTGTGATATTGAATAAAATTTTGAAGACAGGCTTTCATACCTGTTTTAAAAGAAAAGAGGTATACCAGTGATAGTCTGGAGACTGGAGGGTGCATATGAAAGAAGGAAGAGGGGAGGGACATGACGGAACATTTTATTTTCAGAATTTATTTGTAATGTCTCCGGCATGGTTGGTTTGATTTTTCCTCTTGTGTTCCAGACCACAGGTGTTTCCCATTAAGACAAGTGAACTGACTTTAACAGTATCCTGCAGAGCTGTGGGCACAGAATACCTTCTGTGAACTGCCAATAATTATTTGTCCTGGCTTTGTTTCTGGAGATTCTACTTAAATGGTTTCAAAAGCTGGTAATCTGTTTCATCCCTGAAGATTAACCCCCTTGAAAAAAAAGAAGAGTTTAAAAAAAGTTAGTGTGCTCCACATAATTGAACAGAACAAAAGAGCACTGGTAGTATCTTTGTTAAATTAGGGAATGATTTTTAAAGTGTGATAAAAGGAGGCTTTGGAAGAGCACTCAATATGTAGCACCACTAATAGTATAACTCTACCAATTCCCTCAACAGCCTGCACTGCAGACAGTGGGACTGGTTATAAATCTAAACCTGATCAGACCTAAAACATTTATTATTTACAAATGCCTATATTATAAAACATACTGACTACAATATCAGCTCCAAGTTATATTTAAATTATATTTAAACTATAATTAGATTTACAAACCTCATGCAGCCTGCCATCTCTCAGGCAAGACCACACAGACATTTGTCCACTTATTTCATGGGTCTTTGGATCATACATTTTTTGAACTTCAAACCCCCATATATATAGGTGTAAGTTCTTGCACTGCAGTTTTTGTATCCTGGTTACAAAATGAAAAAGCTTTCTTATTTTCATCACTCTCTTACCACAATCCCAATAGTCTCAAATTTCCTCTGAAAGCTTCAGTTCAGCAAAACACTTGAATGCTTTGCAATGTCAGGGCCTAGGAGAAGTGCTGCTTCATAGGAAATTCTCAGAACCTTCCAGGATAACTGTCAGAAGACAAAAGAGGACAAAAATTGATTGCCTTTTTAAAATGCATATTTATGTCTGTGTAAAGAGCTCAATCTTTTAATTTAACTTCATTTAATATTTGTCTATGAGAACCTAAACCACCATATAATTGAACTTGGAAGATGAAGCCACATTGTGAGCTAGCCATTTAAAAATCATATTCATAATGTTCTCAGTTATACTTTCACTCTGAGTTTGGCATAATATTGCACAGATAATGCACCTAACTAATACCCAACAATCATTTGTTCTTCTACTGCAACATGGACTACTGTGCATGGACATACAAATTCCTTTGTCATCTATGTGATTTGCAATGAATAGATTAAAGAGGGAAACATTGAATTCAATAGGAAAATAGGTTGGAGAAAAATGTTATTACTGATATCTATGGATATGTAAAAACTAATTCAGTCCATCTCTGCTCTGATGTTTCTCCTAATAAATTTGAGTGCACTTTCACTAGGCAGATAAAAATGGATTGTATTTTATCCTAGAACTGAATATTGTGCAGTCACTTTGCTCATATATTGCATACTTTTGAGACTTTTAAGAAGTTCTGCAATAGTGTAACTTCAGAAGAGTACAGCATAACAGAAGCCACAAGTGGTATTTGCCTTGTGGGTCTCCAGAGAACATTAAATGAGTGGTTGACAAGCACACTGAGTTTTAAAAAGCAAAGCTAGTAATGAGACATCATTGAACAATAATGGGTTGAGAATGTAAAATGTCATAAAAAGTGTGGTTGATTTCCTCTTTTCTCTTCTACAGTCACGGAAACACACGTTATAGATACACTGCAGTCAGTTTTCAACAGTAAGATAGCTTACACCACAGGCTCAGACATGGCACTAAGTCTCACAAGCCAAAGAACAAGGCTGTCTCCGTGCTGTCAGGAATGCAAACATTCAGATAAGATGCTGAGGTAAGACTTGGATGGAGAATAAATTGTATCACATTGTGGCCACTCCAAACCACACAGACACAGGCCAGGTGGGGCAGGTCATCTTGGAAAGCCTGAACTATCTGTAATCACACTAATTAAGATATAGCAAATAACATTGCTGCTAGTAGTGCTAGTACTATTGGCCACAGCAGTGACAAGCCTGTTATGAACTCTCAAACTCACTGAAGCAGCTGGGTAAATGCCCAGATGGTTTGCCCAGAATACATGTGTCATCATCCTTCTCCAGACTATCAACTTTAAAGGTACTCCAAATACATGTACACAGTCCCCAGTCATCGCTGTCAGTATGATTTAATCATACCAATATATTCTACTGCTAAGTTCCTCTTCTAAAAGGTGGTAGTAGTTCTTGAAGAACACACTGTGTGCAGTACCTGCTTTGCAGAAAAGGAAAGCTTTTTCAACTAAGCATCAGCCATTTTTTACAAGAACCTGAAACACAAATTAGAGAAGCCCATAAGGACATGACTATATATTATGTCCATTTATTAAATGCTTTTTCTGTCAGGTTGAATGCACTTTCATTGAATGATTTCATACATTCCAGTTTGTCCATCCATAAACTCATCATATCTAAGGTAGATTACAGTTAACACATTTTTAAATGGTACAGCAAAGGTGTCAAGCCACAAACATAGTGATAAGAGCTCATGCAACAAATAGTCCCTCTGTGTAGCAGTAGGTTCCTTTCAGAGACACATTAGCTTCCACTTATTTCATGGTGAATATTGCAATTTTAACAGGAAATGGCCAAGTCCCTGATGGAGTCAGCTGTCATTCTAGATATAGTACAATTGTGTTTGATTAAATCATTATAATAAAACAAAGGGAAGAGGAGAACAAAGGCAAATGAAGAAAGCAATGACCAGGGTTTTAGAGTGAGTCAACACTGCCATTTTAGTTTGACTCATGAAAGAACTTAGGAAGCACATATCTCCCTCAGTCCCAGCCACTGTGCTTTGGTTCATTTTGCAGAGTGGTCTCACGATGAGCAAACTGGATCTCTTTGAGAGGAAACTAGTGGAAGAAACAATCCAAGACTGCAGCGAGTGTGATCCACATGCTCATTCAGTTCACAGGATCAGACTAGACCTAGTCCAAAACAGTTTCCTGAAACACATTCAGGAGTTTTGTTCTCCAACCCACTCCTGCTGGGCTGTACTACCTGCTACTACTCACAGAGCCATACTAACCTCTTTGACTCCTCCTGTGAAGGAGAAGTCAGTCAATTGCACCGTAAGTTTTCTGACTTCCCTTTGCATGGGTACAAGTCCATTCAGCTTGTGAAAAAATGTTTCTGAAGCTAAAGAAGACAGAATATGATACACCAATGGGTTAATAAGCAGAAAGCAACAGGATACCTACAGCAAGCTGGGTCTTCTGCTGCTGTAAATCAGCTTCCCTAGCTTGACTTTAGTGGAGTTACGCTGATTTACATTATCTGAGGATATAATGTAGCATATTCCAGTAATACAGATGCTGATTTTAGCTAGAAGTATGCATATTATAAACACATGTTGGAGCCCTAAGGGTACTTCTGGTAACATTATTGATTCTTTAAGAAAAGCATGCTGGGGTCAGTATAGCTTGAACACATGTACATTTACATTATTGGAATTTGAGATAGTTCATCTGGAGCTGAACGCCATTTCGTATCTTGACAAATGTCAATCACAAGTAACAAACTTCCAAGTAGTATCTAAAAGTTTATAACAACTGATAAACACAAAAGTAATAAAGAATGAAACACAAGGAAATTAAATTCAAATAGTTTGCATTACTATGCCTGCTATTTTTATTATAGCAGCAACATCCCCAACCACTTGCTATCACTTTTTGCTTCTGCTTTTCTATTCACCTACAACCAATTTTACATGTTTTTAAACAATATATCTGCAGAGGATTTGTATAGGGACCACAGTACTAGAGCTTTAACTCCTCAGGCAAAATCCACTGAAGTCATTGAAATTTCTTTAAACTTGTCTGGGCTTTGAATGACTTACAATATTTTACTACATTTAAACCACAGCTGATGAACTTTACAACTGATGAGAAGACCTCATCTTGCTATTATAAATATGCTGATATAACATTTTTTAAAGGGTAGACTTATACCAATAAAAAACAGGATGTAAATACAGTTGTGTCATGTGAAAGATTATACCAATATAGTTATTTCTCTTCTCATATAAATCAGGTTGATATTAAATACCTTTATGCTGACATGGTTGTGCCTGCAATGGTGCTGGAGCATGTTGTCCCCTGTGTCTCCTTACTGCCATCCAGGCTGGGGATTCAGCTATGGCAGAGTCCCTGCCTCTGGTTCCTGGGTACCACCACACCACAACACAGAGACACCTGGAAATGTAGAAAACATGCTTGAGTGATTTTTTTTTTAAGATGAATGTTGAATAGTGTTACAAGAAGATGAATAACTCACTTGAGCCCATAGGTTAAGAAGTGTATTTGAAAGATTTTTGGAGAATCAGTTACTGTGGTAAAAGAGCTATTTAACATAACTTTATCACTATTCTGTTATCAAAAGACCAGGAGTGTGATGAAATAACTCACAGTATGATTTAAACCCCAAGTAAGAAATCTGATATAAAATGACCAGAATAACTATTACAGTTTTCTTAGCATGTAAAGTTTCTGTCGCTTAAGTGACTGATTTCCCAGGGCTTTCTGCTCTTAAAAGTTGGTAGAAACATTATAGTTTTATTCATTTAACTATCCATCAGCAGTTGGCAAATTTCAAAGTGACACTTATTTTGGCTCCTATTGATCACATTCTTTTCACAGCTGTTACTTGAATTTCCTTTACAGATTTTATTAAATTTATATGAACATTGAATCTGTGTCAAATGTGACCTGGGAATGACCCTAAACATAATGAAAATCAAAACCATTTCCCTGTTTTCATTACTAGATTTTAACCACTTACTCCAAAATGAGCTCCCTCCCAACTTTTTTTTTTTCCAGAGTTAAAAAAAAATCTCTTTGTGTCATAAATGATGAAATGGACACACAGTGAAAATGAAAAGGGCACAAAGTGTCAATAGTAAACAGAAAGCAGGTAGCATATTAATTTTGTCCCCAATAATATTTTTCAAGTACTTTTTTATTGATTATATATCTTAAAGGGCAATTTTTTACTTTTTGCATATGAAGCTCATTACCTAAATTGAGTGGCTTGTAGATTTTAAACAAGCTATCAGAGGGGAGGGGGCAAGGAAAGAGCAGGGGAGAAGGAAAGGGAGATTCGTAGAAACATGAATATTTCCAGAGCCAAACATTTGAAGGAGTGTTTTTTTATAGTTCAGCTGGGACAATACTGGTCTGTACACTTCCTTTGCTGTTTGTTTTTTCCTTTTTTATCTTCAAGATTTACACTCTCAAAAAAAATATTTATAAATGGAGTCCCACTTGTCTGGTTTGAAAAAGAAATGTGTTAAGAGCTCAGTTACCAGAGAACAGTGTAATGAGTTCAGAAAACATATGCTTGAAATTTACTTTAGGTTTGCAAATTTTATAGAGATTTTTACCCTGTGGGAGTGATGCAAGTACTTCACCCTCTGAATGAAAAGGAGAAAAAGGTCACAAATTTAAACAATACAAGCTGATAAAAAAATTTGTGTTCTTATAGGAATCTGACAGATGATGCCTTGGATCCATGGATACAGTTGCAAATATACAAACAACTGATCAACATTTAAAGATTTTAATCTGTACACAAAATATGTTTTTTTTAAATCATCACAGTCCAAGTTTCTACTTGGATTATGTTCTCATAACATTTCCATATGATTGAGAAAGACAACCAAACTGGTTTTCTTTCCTGAGTTAGTACAGCACCTCAAGCTCATGCTCAAACCATCTACTCAAACTGGCTGGTACTAAAGTAAGGTCAGGTCTCAACTACCATACTTTCTCTAGGCAGAATTCGTGTAGGGATGCCAGAGATGATTTTAAATAAGCTGGTACCCAGTGATCAGTTACCATCAGTCCAGAACTCAGACTGTGACACAGCTTCTTCTCCCCAGCCCTCCAAGAGCTGAAAACACCCTCACATCATTAGCCTGAGCTAAGCTCAGCTGAAGTACCCTGTTGGCACTTCCCAACTAATTTAAACTTCTTCAACTATAACATGCAACAGGCAGCCTCTGCCATGGCTCCATGATGCAAATATTTGATAAAAATTCATCTAGTTTAAGCACATGCTTAAAATTAAACAGGCATATAATATTTGCAATTAATTCAGATGTAAAGATCTTAGTTTGCATCCCTGGCTCAGTAAACAATGATATTGCTTGCCTTCTCCTTTAGAGTAGGAGGAAGCTTCTAGAACGACAATTAGAAACAATTGCAAAGCATCCCCAGCTGTATTTACAATGACTGTTATACCTACTGTTGCATGTTTCTAAGTCTGGAGAAGAGATTTCTCATCCAAAGGTTAGGCATTATCTTCTAATGGTTTTCAATCTATTTTACATCTTTCATCAGCTGAAGAGAGAAAACCTGGAGGAGTAAAATGGAAGAAGAAAAGAAAATGACTATGGGAGAACAACTAATATAAGGATAAAATGGAATATTCACAATGCAGGGTCAGCGATCTATTTTGGGGAACAGACCTCAGGCATATGCTAGTAAAAATTTGTTTGCAAATTATGGACTTTGAAAAAAGCAGAGCAGATTAAATGTACAAGTGATAATTTCTAGTGTGACGCTCTGTGAGAAAAAAAAAAGGCAGAATTTTGCACGAGGAGTAGGTGTTGTATTTGCCCATGGGGAGACCAGCAGTTGAGAGAGAATTACAGTAGACTAGCTTGAAAAAAAATTCCAACTGAGCTGTTTGCTGCTCTTGGCATTTTAGGTTCATTGGAAATGTTTCATACCTCATCACCAATAATGACAGCAACAGAAAACAAGTTCATATTATAAGCCTTGCTAATGACTTTGTTGTTGCTGAAAAATAAGGGAAAACTGATTTTTATAAACTGACGTAGGCAAAGCTGGACAGAGCAAAAGAAACATGAAAAAACAACAAATAGATAAATTAATATCTAAACCACTAAGAGTCTACAGCTGTGCATATATAATATTTTCATTTATGTTAAGCAAATTAGGTATTCAGCAAATATCTGAGTAGCATAGAAAGAGCTCCTGTGGTCAAATGCCAACATTCCTCCCATTGTCCTTGTAACGATATTAGTTCCTTTAAGGCTTTGGCTGAAATGAAATACCCCCGAAGCCTTTTGACAAATATTTTGCCAATCAGCTGAATATGTGTTAATCAGCCTTAGTGAAAGCATGGCTTCTCTCTCACACACAGCCTCTTTCCTCTGATGTTTGTTAGCTAACCTGTTGTTTAATTAAGGACTTGTTTTAGCTATAAGCTCAGACGCTGACTTCTCATTAATCACTAGCTAACATAATACAAATCTCTAATTATTCAATCTAGATTCTTTGTCATCAAAGGACCTAACTCTGTTATGATAATGAGTTTTTAAACAACTTGGAGCTCTAACACCAAGGCTTGGCTGAAGACCACCTGAATGGTCCCAGAACTGTCAGATGATAGGAGCATCCAGTCTCATTAGTAATCAGATTAACAATAATATTTTTATTTGTATCTTTGTCATTCAGAATAGTGCAATTTTTACAATGGGGCAACAAACATTTTAAGCCAGTTACATGTTTCCCATCCTGGGCTGAAAACAACTACAGTGTGTCCAGGATTTCAGCTCAGTTATTTTGCTTCTGATTCTCCTGAGGTGCTTACATTTTCAAAAAAAGAGTAACTTTTGTATAAGTGGTTAAAAGAATTATTGCTTCTAGGGTAATCCTATCTTTCTGACATAGCACAAAAATACCCTACATCCTTTTATATGCAGGCTTGTAAATAACAGAGGTTTTTAATATTTCTTCATAATATTTCTGATATTTTATTTTCAGTAATTTACCTGTTTAAAACCTTAAAGAGAATTCAGAATACAAGGCATTTACTGATTCTAGCATAAAAATAAAACATAATCAGAGAAATAGGAGCAAGTCATAGAGTTGTCTAGTGTAGCAAAAATCCAGCATGTATAGTAAAACTTAAACACTGGTGCTATCCATAAACTATCAAACCTACTTTCAAGGCAAGTATTAATATCACAGGAGATGTTACAGAATATAGACCAAAAAGAGACTGCACTACAGGATAATGCAAAAATGCATTTGGATGTGCTAATACTATATTTATAGCCTGTAACTGCTATGGTCTTGCAACCCTAGTTGATCACTAAGAAGTATTTTTGACTCTAAGATGTGATCCTTCAGATCAAGACTTATCTAATCTTTATGCTACTTTTATTCCTAAATTTTCCTTAAATAAATGAGGTATTTCAGTATATTGTATGTGACTGTATTAAACAATGTGAAATTATTTTATATTTTTAATTTAATTCACAGAAGAATCAGAATCTCAGAAGTTCTGAGGAGAGGCTTCCTAAAAGTGTAGGACAATATCAGCTCAAGTCTATAGATGTGGTGTTAGCAAATGATACATTTTCATGTTATCTTGTGAGACAGTACAGATAAAGAATTGATCTTACATGTTTCTTACAACTACAGATTTGTAATATCGGAACTGAAGGTCAGTTTCCCTTTCCATTACCAATCTTATAATTTAGGAACTTATAATAGCTGTGCTTTAATTTGTCTTGAACTGCAATTTTGCAATCAACTTCTCCAAGTTGTTGCAATCTTTGGGAGATTTGTAATTCTTCAGACTACCTTCCTCAAGACATGGAACAGTTAGGATACAAGGCTGATCATCTGAAAACACTGTTTTGAAGGCCTTCAGTAACACAGTTACACAAAATTTATGTAATCACAGGAAGAGCTCATTCTTTTTCAATTTATGAAAAAAAAAATTATAAAGGGAGCAGAATACTGTCTCTCTGAATGAAAGACCTGCTTATGTCAAGTAGATGCTTTTTAGTACATGTTAATCTAACAGATGAATGGTAACAGCACATCACACAGACCCATGATTCCATCACTGTACAGAAGTAGTAGTTTATAACCATTTGAATTAAGAGAGTAATGCTGGAAATATCTATCACATAATCTCAGAATATTTCTTTTACATCAAAGGCAGTTAACAGTGAACAAATCCTTTTTCTTGCTTAAGTCATGAGGTAAATGTAGGATCCCATCCTGTGAGCCATGCCCACAGGATTGTGGTGGGCAGGGTTAGCGGGGTGGGCACAGGGGAACTGCCAAGAGAAGGATGTTTCAGTAGAACAGGACTTGGGGCTCGAAGGCCACAGCTGTTCTTCCTCTGACTGCAGAATTTGACCATACACTGTTGAAATGAAGGTAACGTAGCACATAGGCTAATGGCTAACTTGCATTCAACACCGTTTTGGTGATGGTAAAGGAAACTTTGACCTACATACATATGTAATGCTCACATGACATGAAAAGCTTTAGGCACCTTTAAAAAGTTATAAACAAAATATAATTTTCTAAACCTTCTGACAGTTCAGTAGACAGAGGCACAATAACTACCTCTGCAATAAATTCCTAGCAGTGTTTGGTTTCCTTTGCTGGAGAAGATATCCCATTCCCATGTGAACACAAGAGATGCATGTACATTTAATAAATTACTTTGTTCACTCCTATGGTTATTGGCATTTACTCTTCCTGTTGTAAAATCAGAATAGAAATGAGTAAAGGGGCTTGAACTGAGATATTAAATGCACTTTTTCATGGGATGTTTTGTTGGCTTTGGTTATATCTCCATATACCGTGATGTTTGGGAAACTTGGTTCATATTATTGCAAAGAGTATTTGTTCCCCTTCAATGGGGTTCAAATAGAGGTTGTGTATTCTCTTAAGTACAATAAATGTCATGATGCTCTTGGGTGGTTTTCCATTGTATGTGGTCCTGTACACCTCTTGCCAAGTTTTGACTGTAGAGTCAAGATTTTTGGACAGGGTTACTGGGAGGAGACTGACTGGATCACTCCACTGTGTGTTTTAGGAAATCAGTTCTAGGTTGTTCAGTTCAGGCAGCAGAAGGGTAATCTCTCTACTATATTTGTAGCTAGAAAATATAGTCTCAGATTACTGAGTATGACAGATTTTCCGCTGTGCAGTTGTAGTTCCTTTATCTACCTCAAACACTTTTGAAAAAAGACTGCATGTCATGTTTCAAGACTAACTTATTCCATTATTAGCAAGAAGATTGCCTTTAAAATGTAGAATGTATGTACTATTTGTCACTTCTAATGAGGACTGAAAATTAATTCAACTGCCTGTCTACATCCTGTAATTACAGAAATGTGTAGAGTTTTATCAAAACTAATAATTTCAGAGTAAACTAATTGATTGTGGAGTATAGCAATGCTTTCCTTGCTTTGCTCATGTATGAAAAGTATCTATTCTCCTTAACAATATGTACTTGTATGGGTCTGCTGACTTCATATTCCCATCATAAATTGTGATAGGGCTGATTTGTCTTCACTTCAAAATTTAGTCTGTAGTAAAATGATATAGTTATGTGCTACTGATCATACACAACATAATTATGTCTAAATTCCCACTCTTGAGATTTTAATGCAAAAGCATTCTTAATCTGTTCTATTTTGTGCTAAAATATTTCCCTAATGATTGAAGTATATGAAGAATATAATGTAGATACACATGTATCCAATTGCTTAACCATGAATGATGTAAATAGATTGGTAGTATTTACAAAACGTGATGCAGGAAATTTGTTTACTCCAGACTAAACAGAAACAAAGAGTCCCAACTTACTCCAATATACTTACAAACATGCACAGATGTAGAATAACTTGAGAGAGTGCACACAAAGGGCTTTTTGCCCTGATATATTTTATGTACTATTAGGACTGAGTTATAAAACTTTGTATTAATGGTCCCCACCTCATGAAAGCCTATAAATGAAGTTCAACGTGCATCATATTCACCAAAAAAATACACAGAATGTAGAAACATACATTCAAAATATGAAAACACAATGGAAATATAATGTAATAATACGAAAAATATCTAAAACCATTATAACACTAGCAAGCAAGGAAATCTGTCATTCCTGCATCATCATGTCTAATGGGGACTTTTTGGTTAGTATTTGAAGATCCACAGACACATCTGTGTGCAACATTCTGGGCAGAATCTACTGCTGAAATGTTCAGGAAATTTTTGTGTAGGCATACCTTTACAGCTCTCTGACAAATATCTGATCTTCATCCCACTATGACCACCTTAAATTATACTATAAACATTTAATTAGGTTTTTTTAATTTAATTATAGCATACACCTCTAAAACTCTCTTTACATGGAAAAATTCCCTTCATTCAGAAAGGACAAATAATAGGAAATACCACATATGTGATGGTTTAGTTTATTTAGGTGTTGATGTCCCATTTTATCATACTGACTTTTACTTTCTCCATGATCATTTGCCCTTCAGCGTCCAAACCCCCAGGTCTGCTCCAGACCATTGTTTTGATTCTTGCTGCTTCCTGCATACACTCTCCCTGTCTGGGCACGTTATTCAAGAACAGAAAAGCCAAACAGCTTGCAGACTCAGAAAACTGCGAGTAGCCAAAGGCCTTCCTTGTAGTGAACCTTGATGAAAAGATCTGTACTTTTTTACCCTTTATATATTTTGACTAATATGTTCTAAGCCACCACGTGGCCACACAATATTAGTAATGAGAGGGAGGATTTATTAGGTACTAGACATGATCTCAGTTTCAGGTAATCTGAAAACAGTGCAGTCGTAGTTCTCTTACTATTAAAATCCAGGTCATAGCAAATAAACAGTGGAAGGAAGGGCAGCAATTTAGGTGAGGGTGACTGAAAGAAAAAGGCATAGAGCAGAAACAAGAGCCTAAATTGCAGATTCCAGCTGGAAATTTATTTCAGAAATCCTGCTACATAAACACTAATGTTTTCTGACACTTGTTAGTCACACAGCACTTTAAAAGAAAGTGAATTTCATCTTCCTTTCTGTGTTTATCTGAAGTAATATTAGCTTTAATTATTATAATACCAATGTTGAATCATTGCTTATATTTTAGAATTGGTAATTTTAAAGCATATTATTTAACATCTATTTATCAATGCTTTTGAAAAATGCTTCCAAATATTTTTAATTTAAATTAATCTTCTCAAATCACAGTTTCACAGTTATATATAAAAAGAGAGTCATGCTACCACAATCATATTCTCATACAGGGCTTTCATACATAAGGATACTAGGGAAATTAATATGAAATTACCACAGTACAAATTTAGAGTGTGATAACAATAATACCTTATTTGGACCTTATTATTCCAAAGCAAAGGTGCCTTTTTGTAGATTAGGGTAATCCACTTCTAAAATCCACACAAAAAAGTAAAGAATAGCCTTTGCTGAATAGCTATTCCACACTAGCCATACTGTACTTTTCCTCACACTTGTAAGCCCTCAGAAGTCTGATCCATGCTTACGTAATAAGGGATATTAGCAGAAGTGGTACTCACCAGCAATGCAGCCTAACAACATCACAATATTGTATTAAATGCATTCAGAAATTAATTAATTATGAAAAAAAAGGATTTCACAATGTTTTTGAATGATGCCTGTAGCCACAAAGGTGCATAAATGCCTTTAAAAGTCCGTGTCTTAAAAACATCTACTGCTGGTTCCTCAGAAGTAGTTATAATTCTGTAAAAAATTGCTACTGAATTAGCCTTTAGAGCTAATAAAGATGAATGTAATCCTGGTGGAAGACTATCACATGTAAAGGGGTCTACATCTCATATATATATATTCTTCACCCTCAGTACAACAGCGTCCTTGAGAGTGATACTATTGCTGTGTTATTAGCAGATATTTTGCATGAAAAGTGAGCATAATAGGCATTAAAGTAATTGGATCCCAAGCAATCTCATATTATAGAGAATACTCTCCCAGGGAAACTTACATACACATCCACACCTAATGATGAGCTCTTTTTACCATTCTGTTGCATTAAAAGTATTCAAGTTGAATACAGTATAATGGCTCTATGTGATGAACTTCTTAATGACTTCCATGCTCCTATTTCTCTTCAATATCATCTGGAGCTGGAAATTTTCAACTTCAGTCTGAGCTGTAATCCATGTGTCTGTCCCTCTACAAACATAGCGTTATCCAACTCCAATTGTACCTATACGATTCCAGTTGTTGCTAAACTTGCAGGAACGCACTGATCTTATCTTGAAATGTTTCAAATACATTTGACAAAATCCAGAAAGATCTGTGTGTATGGGACGTTGTTTACTAGTATTTGAATCTTTTCAAGTTTGATTGACAATGATTTCAGAGAGAGTGCTCACATTCAAGCTTTTCCTCCAAAGTAGACTTTTTAAGAGATTTCTTTCTGCATGTATCTTCCACTATGGGATTGTACTGCAACATTTCCACTCAGTCAAAACACTACAGAGCTCTTATGCCCTCTTCGTTTATTTGCTTTTGTAAAAGTTATAAGAATTTAATTTTTGATTCTCATTTCTTTTCTTAATATGTTTGAAATTGGCTAGTGATTAAAAAAGTTACCAAGGGATCTGCTGTGGTTTGAGCTCAGAGGGAAACTGAGCAGCACGCAGCCACTCGCTCACCTGTTTCCCCTCAGGAATAGTAAGGAAAAAATAAAGTAAAAGGCTCAGGAATTGAGATAAGGACAGGGAGGGGTGATTCACTCATTACCATCATGGGCAAAAGACAGAGTTGTTGGGGAAGACAAAGAACATAAGTTTAATTCTGACACTAACAACAACAACACTTAACAGACAAATAGGACAGTGAGAAGCATTACCATGTCTTAAAAGCACCTTCCCTTCACCCCTCCCTTCTTCCCGGGCTCAGCTTTGTTCCCAATTTCTTTACCTCCTCCCCTCCAGTAGCTTGGGGGGCAGGAAATGGGGGTTACAGTCAGTCCACCACCCCTTCCTCCTCAGAGGGAGGACTCCTCGCACCCTTCTCCTGCTCCAGCATGGTGTCCCTCTCACGGGAGACAGTCCTCCATGAACTTTCTCCAATGTGAGTCTTTCCCACAGGCCACAGCACTTCCCCTGTTGCTCCAGTGTTTCAGTCCTCCCAGTGACGAACTTCCTACAGAGTCCTGGCCTTCTTCAGGTGCAGCCACCTGCTCTGCGTGGGTTCCTCCACCAGCTGCAGGCAGATCTCTGCTCCACTGGTGACCTCCATGGGTGGCAGATGACAGCCTGCTGTCTCACCAGGGGCTGCAAGGGTGTCTCTGCTCCAGCACACCTCCCCCCCTTCCTCCTCCTTTCTTCCACTGATCTTGGTGTTTGCATAGGTGTCTTCCTTGCAATTCCTCCTCACAACTCCCACACCTCCTCCAGGGGTCCCCTTCTTAAATACGTTATCTCAGAGGCACAGCCGCTGTCACTAATTGGCTCGGCCTTGGCACAGAGGTGGGTCCAACTTGGAGCCAGGGGAGCTTCAAGAAGCTTCTCACAGGGGCCACCGCTGTAGCCCCCTCCTCCACTACCAAAAACCCCGCCACACACCCAAACCCAGCACAGGATCATGCCTAGACACACATATCAAGTGATTGTGGAGACACAGGAAAGGAGAATAAAAGCAAAGCAAAGGTAAAGAAGGCACACGGTGTATGGATGTACTCAATGGAGAAATACAATGTACTTCTCTATGTACAGAACTTTGACTTTCCCTTTTAGAATAAAGAACAAGCAGTTATTAGGCTAATGATAGATCTCTAGAAAAGAAATGGATCTCATCTTTAATGAGAAACAGATAACCTTGGCAGAAGAATAAATGTGTTTCTACTGACCATACTTACAGTAAACTGAAAGTGTTTCTAGGCATCACAAAAAGCAGATAACAGTCTGCTAGTAGTAGCAAAGGGATTAAACTGTAAGAACTACAAGAAGAAGAAAAAGCATTAATGAAGACACTAGTAGTAAAACAAGTTCAGAAGGGAAAAGATAAACAAAATGAGGATGGGGAAGGAAGTGGCTTGGAAAGTCTCAAGTCCTATTTCACAGAACTGGATAAAGACAGAAAAGAAAAAGTTGAGAGTGATGAAAAAGTCATGGTGATGCAGATCACAGAAAGAAAGTGAGCAATATTGTACAGGTAAAACTATGGCTGGAGAAAGTGAAGTGCTTCAGGAGGACAAGTTTAGGAGCATGGAGAGTTTTGGCTATAAAAACTGACCCAGTGCTGAATTGAAATGAATGGAAGGCAGTGTGTGAGATTTCCGAGTGAGAATTGATGGACATGCACAAGGCAAGATTTTCAGCTGCTATAAATCCAGGAAAGTTCAAACACATATTTTAGGCCAGCTCATAGCTGAAGCTCCAACAGGACTGCTTGCAAAGAGGTTCATTCACAGTACGAATCCACAGTTACCAGGTGGAATGGCAGGTAGCTGAGTGCATGAGAACAGCCTTAACGCAGGGAGAATAAATACAATAAGTTCCTAAGTGCAGAGTGACTCTTATTCCACACTGAGTTTCATGAAGCACTTTTCAGCTGAGAATCCGGACCATTATTCTTAATTGCATGTAACATAGAATTTTGAAAATAAACTAACACTTTTCAAAATACATAACCCCTGAAGTTTAAAACAGAAATATGCTTGACTTACCAAATCATTAAAGAAAGCTTGTGCAAAATTAAGTTAGTTTTTATTTATATAGTAGCATAACTGCAGTCTAGATTTTATTGTGATAAAATATACTAAACATAAAACCAAATCCCTGTCCAGAAGAACTTATGATATAAATAGCAAATACAATAACTAGCGAAACATACCAATTTTTCATGCTCAGATATTTCAGAAAAACAGCCAAAAGTAATTTTATAAACTTTACAAAACAATCCACCTCTGGGATTAAGAACAAGCAGGAGAAATTTCAGCTGAACAAATAATTGTTTCGGAAAGTTAGTGGCAGCTGAAAATAGAAACCAATAATGGAAGTGCCTTGTCAACCATAACAATTATAATGGTAGCACAATGCTATAATGAGAAAACATATAATTGTTTCTTTGTTTATTTGTTTCTTAAGAAGTCGCTAAAAACATGGATGAAAGACAGGAATCCAGCATCTTGTCTTGCATAAACCAACATAGATCCATTTTAAATAAGGCTGTTTGAAAATCATATTACAAAATATACCTAAGATTTTTTTCAAGCACTCAGCTTTAGTACTCCTAATAAATATTTCCTGTCCCATTTTAGATAGTCCAAGTTTTCAAATCAAATGAACTCAATTTTTAACTTGTCTTATATGATTTACCGATTTAATCAGATAAACACTTGCTAATGAAGAAAGCCAAACTGATGAAATCATATCACCCAGAATCCCAACAGACAAGCTTCTCAGTGCTTCCCAGATCTAGTCTCCTTAAACTTTCTTTAAATTACTAAATTTCTCCACATTTTAAACAGTTTCAAAAATTTGCATGCAAAAGATGACCAGTTAGCATGTTAACAAACCAGATTGTTCTGTTAGCACAAGATCACTTGTAAGCAGAATGACATCGTGGAATTTCTTTTCTGAATTTTCCAAGGTATATTCTCCAATATTAGAGTTGCTTTAACTGCTTTCTTTTTGCATAAAATACACACTTATTGTCTTTTATTCATCTGTGTACATTCTGTTCTGTAGAGGCTAAAAACAACCTCTTTCTGCTCTGTTAACTTTTTTCCTTCACTTTTTCCATTAGCTTACACTAAGATGTACAGATACAGAATTTCCATACTAGATAGGCTTTAAATGTCCCCTTTGTTTACTTTGTACATGAAATAAGATTATTTTTTTAAGTATTGCAAATTTTGTAGGAATAAGCATTACACGGGTGTTGCCACAACCTAGAGCCTGCCACCTACTGTGTGTGGGTCTGAATGCCAGGGGCTATGGAGCAATGCTGTAGCTGAAGGATGGGTTGCCCCTGAGCATCAAATCCACAGATCAGCTGTCCAGGCATCACATGGGATTGTGGCACCACTGTTCTCTATATTGGTTCAAGTGGTGATGTACCTTCCTGAACAATTTCACCCTTCAGTAATATAAATGTTGAAACTTGCAAAACAAATGATATTCCAGGAAAAATTCTTGTGCAGGAACATATTTCCTGATTTGGACAAAGGCATAAATTGCTTAGACATTTTACAAAAAATATCTTTGCCAGCATGGAAAGCCCTTTGAAAATACTTCTTTGTGTACTAAGCTTCTCTACACTTGCAAAAATATCTACAGACAATAAAAGGGCCACATTCTGGAGATACTGAGAACCTATGATATTCACAGATTTCCATAGAAGTTGCAAAAATCAAAAATTTCAATACTAAACCCTGACTACTTGCAATAATGCAATAGGTCTTTAAAAAGAACAGAAATTTCCAAAAGCATATGTGCATTAAAATGCTGATTAGATTTCACTTTTAGTTTTAAATAATGTTCTTGAACCAAAGAAAGTCCTTGTGGTGGTTTGACCTTGGCTAAATGCCAGGTACCCACCAAGTCGCTCTATCACTTCCCCCCCCTTTCCCCTTTTTTTCTCAATAGGGCAAAGAAGGGAAAGAAAATAAGATAGGAAAACAAAACAACCCTTGTGGGTAAAACAACAGCAGTTTTAATATAAGCAAAGCGAAGCAAAGGTCCGCACGCGGAAGCAAAAAAAAGAAAACAGATTTATTCTCTACTTCCCATTAACAGGCGATGTCGGGCCTTCTCAGGAAGCAGGGCTCCAATACGCGTAGTGGTTGCCTTGGAGGACCAAGGGTGACCCCACCCCCTTCCTCCTTTCTCCCAGCTTTATACTGAGCAGACGTCATATGGTATGGAATATCCCTTTGGTCAGTTCGGGTCAGCTGTCCTGGTTGTGTCCCCTCCCAAGATCTTGCCCACCCCGTCCCACTGTGGGGTGGAAATGTCAGAAAGAGCCTTGGTGCTGTGTAAGCACTACTCAGCAGTAGCCACAACACCAGTGTGCTATCAACACCCTGCCAGCTCCCAGCATAAAACACAGCACCATGAGGGCTGCTACAGGGGAAAACCAATTCTGGCTCAGCCAGACCCGAAACAGTCCTGAAGCATTTTAGTGAGAATAATTACCAGAGTGGAAGGACTCAGTGTTATGCAAGATCTTAACATTTTCTTCTGGCCAATGAGATTGTAGTGGATTTATCTACTGTTGCTACTATTTAGGAAGAAAAAGTCTAACCAAAACTAAGTGTAAATTCCTTACCAAAGAAATATATTGCCCCTTAGAAAAAAATATGCACCTACTGTAGCATTTTAAATTCTGTATCCAATCTAGTTTTTTAAATGTTATACTATTCTAAATCACTCTGAGATTCTTCAGACTGTGAGCTCTTGAGACAGAGACTTCCATTTGTAAAGAATCTAAGTCAAAATGATTATCTGTTGCCTTTAGGACCTCATAGAATAATAGTACCAACAACAAAAATAATAACAACATTGACAATCAATCTGAAATCTAGGGTAGGATATATAAAATGATTATAAAAAAGTTTTGACACTGAGCTGTAAATAACATTGTTTTCAAGGGTATTATAGTACATAAGCTGATGCATATATGTTTATACCTATATCTGATATCTCTACGGCAGTGGGCAGTCGCAACCATTTGCTTTCATCATCTTCCCAGATGAAATAAAATTTGATAGAAAACATTTTTTCCATGGAAAAATAGAGATAAAACATTATATGTACAATTTAATAAAGTTCATAGGGTATTTGGTCTGCTAAGAGTTGCCTAAAGAAGGGGTGGTCATTTTATGTAAATCTAAACTTTTAAGGAGTTCAACCAGTAAACTTCATAGAGAAGGCTGTGTTCCTACAGGTGTGAAGAACTGACTATATGTGCACAAGGTCAAAGAGATGACAGGTTCTTAATACTACATTAGTAATAGCTGCTTCATACTGGTAAATTACATCTGCCTAGCAACAACTGTGAATTGTAAAAGTAAAATACAGAACATTAGTGTGATGAAGTTTATGTTTTTAACATATCAAACAACTTCATTAACACTCTTTTTGACTGTGTGTTTCTGAAGTAAGAAAGCAATTAGAGAACTTCAGACTTTATGTTAGAGTGGGAAGTATTTGATCAATGGTTTTACTCATTGAATAGCGTAGATTTATCTTAGCCCAAACTATTTAAGAAATTTATGTCAAAGTCAGTTAATAGTTTCAACTAAAAAATAGCAATTAGTGAAAAATTTACATTTTGTTTCAAAACAGTATTTTATGAGATGATAAAATTTTTACTAAAAAATGCAAATTAAACAAGATATTATACTCAAGCCATTTTCTCTGCTTTTCATTTCAAAGAGAAATCAGGCAAAATGTTTTGTTCTAAATGTTCGGTTCAGCCAGGAAAGAGAAAAAATCAATTATTCACACACATTTACTAATACTATATGCAGAGGAGTAGATTGGATGACTAATCTTGTTTGTTCCCACATTCCGCCTCCACTTGCTTATATATCTGCTGAGAAATAACAACCTTGAGCTTCCAAAGTCTCCCAGGTTTCAACCTGATGGTCTTGGAGTAGCAGTATGGACTTTGTAGAGAATGTAGCTGTACTAAAACGAATATGTACTCTTCTCACATGCTGTAAATACTATCAGAAAGGAGGGTTTCCATAGTAATGAAGATAAGCATTTGGAAAGACACGTCACCATTTCTCAGGAAAAATATTGAATTTGACTTGTAGAAGTTTTTTTAAGTTATGTTGAAAACCAGTTTTCTCCACAAATATTTCTCATAATGAAATACTATGAAGGCATATGAAATTTAATAACTTTTGAGGGGATGAATATTCCTGTTTGTGCGGTTTCTGCATGACTTCACACAGACATGAACATTGTATGGCAAGGAAAAAAAAAAGATCAAAGAAACCCAGCTGTAGCCCAGGAGCACGGACACAGATTTACGGTATATGTCTGGGATGTAATAGAGTGTACCTGTGCAGTGAAACATCAAACAAACAGAGTAACTACATAGTAACACAGATGTTAAGACTATATAGAATTGTCAGAATTAATGAACAAACTTTGTGAAATAGACAATAATTATTAAGAAACCCAAAGAAAACCTATATGGGGGGCAAATTAGCCTGTGACAGATTTTCTAACCGTTACTTTACTCTGCTTCTTCTCTTGGCCACTGCTGTATTCTGGATGACATAGTCCTTGGATCAGATCCTATATTCCTATTCTACTCCCATCATACAAACCGTGTTTCATAAAGTGAAATAATAAAATAAAATTGACTGCTCAGTATGGTATCATAAAACCTATATATCTGTAAGACCTAACAAAGATCTCAAGATGTCATATCTTTAATTGTTTATCCAAATATAGTCCCTTTGAGGACACATTTAATTTTTATACCTTATTTTTCCTCCATCGTTAAAAGGCTTTAAAATTATCTAAACCTAGGGAGATGGTGTGAACATCAACACACTCCCAGTCAAAATGAACCATAGAGAAGACTTGATGAAGTAACTTTGTAGGAGTTCAGAGCAGCAGGACATTTCTTACTCATTTTTTTTATGTAAGTCTTTTTGTAGTTGCTTCTTATCCACTGGTAAGTACACAGTACATGAACAAGTGCACATGAGACTGTCCAAGAGGTATCACTGATTATTTAAGGTAGGTACCCTCATAAGAAAGATATGGAGAAACCCAGCCACTGACAACTAGCTAAGATACAATTAAACTTGTAAGCCCAAAAATACATTACACTTCTTAACACCCATTATACATAATATGGTTAATCACACGAATGTTTGTTGGCTTAGTAATCCTGATCACTAAAGACTACCAGTCTATATTAACATTATTTGAGCTGTGGCAAAGAGTGTTTTCAGTCTTAACAAGTGATTGTATCTCCATGCACAGAACAGAAAAGGAATTTTAAAGTACTCTTTTCTTTTTTATTCCTCAGACTGTCATGTTAAAGAGGCTCCAGACAGTTATTCTTCACCAAATTTTCTGCTGAATAGACAAGTATGATATCCTACTGCCCAGGACAAGTCATTCTTATATATTTACAGACTTAGTGAAAAGCCCAAAGGTAAGACAGATTAGATCTTACAAATACAGGTCCCTACACTCTTTCTGTGGTGCCACTATGTTTTTACACACGAGTAAAAACATGTATAAAAATATGAAGAAGCAACATGAAGAAACAAAATACTCTCTGGAAAACTGTATCAACAGTGAAGACATAAGGAATGTGGACTCAGAGGCAAAAAGGTGAAGTGATTGTTCCTAGATCACTTTGTAGGTCTTTGTCCATGGCAGGACTGATGAGTTCTAACTACTGGACTACCTCTGACTCTTTCATTTTAAAGCCATTGGTATTAGGAATGTGTCCTGCAGTTATCAGATGTGTCTCTGCTCATCTTCATAAGACCTCTTCTAACATCCCAGTGTCAGGTATACTTTTGGACAGCTACTACCTTTCTAAAATTCACCCTTTTAGGAAGCCATGGCTGTCTTTGCTACCCAAGAGTAATATTAATATTTTCTCCTTCACCCTGGATGAACCTGTGGTTTTTAACCATGAGTATCCTAGTCAGACAGAGATTTTTCCACATGACCTCAAAGCCCATAGTTTCATGAGCCACAGTTTTTCAAATGACACCTTATATCACTGAAAAAAAGTTAATTTCCAGCACTCACTTTCAGCTCTGGAATGTCCCAAAATAACAGGCTTTAAAACCATGACAAGTTTATACCCAAAGAAGTATGGATTAGCATGTCATTTTTTACAACTCCCTCTGAGATCTGCCCTGGTGGGCTCATTGTAACTAAGGCACCTGGCCTCCCAAGCAAGGGGAAATGAAAAATACGTCTCTGCAAAAACAGAAATCTACATAATTCATTTTACTTTTTTTTTTTTTTTTCTGGATTGGAAGTGCTGTATCTGGAATATACAATGGCATGCTGCTGCAAAAGGCTTTTACAAATATATGTTTGGGACAAGGCACACAAACGTGCACGCCTTCACCACCACAGAGACAAGACTCCTTGGATTCTCCCATAGTCCTCATTTGCAATATTTGGTAAATATTTACTTAAGACTTGTAATATCTAGATATACTTAGGGGTATCACATATCTGCATTTGAACTGAAATAACTTCAGGCACATAAGAAACTTGAAAAAAACATTGTCCCTATCTTGCAAAAGATGCAAGGGAAATATTTTACTGGATCCATGAAGATTTTACTGTTGACACCAAAGACATTGTCAGGGATTGTGTGCAGCATTAGTATGAAAGGAAGTTGGACATATAAGAGAAGCACACATGAAAAGAGGAAAACTCAAAGAGAACTAGAAGAGAATTTATAGAAGAACAGAACCTAGAAAATTAAGGCTAAGTGGAAAACTACAGAAAAGTGGATCAGAGAAGGATAATGATGGTGTTTCTGGCAGGGAAAATATCCTTGCCTCCAGAGTTTTAGAGATGAACAATAAAATCATTTCCCAGTAGCCTTCAGAGTCCTGTGCAATAACACGACATTTTCACAATATATTTCAGGATGCAGCAAGAATTAATGTTCAACTCTGTTTAAAAATATGAAATTGAGGGTTGGGAGCATGGGGAGACCTGTATGCCACTGGACCCAATGAGCTATTCCTTTATTGCCTTTGGTATTCAGATGACATTTACTCTTACCCTTTTTTAAAATCCTGGGGGAATCACTGAATTATATATGCACATATATATCCAGTACAGAGAACTGAAAAGTACAGTTTGCCTTCAGGGCCTGCAATTAGAGATTTGCTAAGTCAGCTATATGTTGCCGGGGAATCAAGGAAATCTCCATTAGAATGCCATTAGGACCTGCAGAAAAGCTCTGCATTTCTTAGCCCCCTTGCTCTACTTACAATCTATTATACTCCGGAAAATTTCCATATTTTGCAGAAACATTCCACTTTAATGAATATTATTGCAAGTTCTAATAGGTTTGTTTAGGTCAACATAAATGCCCTTCAATCATCCTACCTAAAGTGGCCTGAATTGGGCAGTCATCTGATGGATCTGGCAGCCTTCCTTATTGGCATGTTGAGCCTTTGGCAAGAGTAGGTAGAGCACAGTTCACACAGAACTGCTGAAACAACCATTTGATAACAGCAATTTTTAAAAAATTGCCAGTGAATTGCCAAATCAACAGTAACACTCATGCTAGATTTTTCTGGTTTGCTCTCTGACCTTCAAATAGAAATGTTTGCTCATAAACAGCTGGTTCTTTTAATCTCCACATCATTGTTGTGTGAACATTTATACAAAAGGCACAAAGGGAGCAATAGAGCAAGAGGAAAAGAACAGAGCTTGATCATTTCTTGAGGATTTTTATAGTGATATTCTTGGTAATTGTAATCTGCACTTGGTTTTTTTCACATTAAGGTCTAGGAACCAATAGGAAAGATTGAAATTGCTGCCATAAACTATAAAAAGAACTTTTCATTAACTTGTAAAATAAATTTGCAAAATGTGTTATGTAATTTTTTACTCACTTGGAAATTTTGGCAGCATGAATAGGTAGTGTGAAGTCCATGCACGCAAAACCACACATGCACATGTATTCTATGTACATGTCATGTCTTACAAGTGAAAGCTGCTGTGTGATCAGAAATGGTTTGGTTAGTTGAAACTGGTGAGAGCACTGACCTGAGACCTCAGCGTTTTTTTAACTTGATCTAAAAGTGTGTTGTAGAATAAACTACAGGGGCTAAAAATCCCTCCTCTCGGAGGAATCTCCTGTGGGAGGAAGTATCCTGATATAACAAACTTGGTATTCAATCTATATGAACATTTTTTTCCACAGCATTATTTTAATTCATCTAGTAGAAATTGATATATAACATATTTCCATCTTATTTAGTATTATCGTATATAGCACATGGCAACATACAGGGACCTCCAGCTATAATTTTGGAGCAGCAGCACAAATTGGATCTGGCTGTTCTGGCTGCTTTAGAAAGCATGCCGCTCATTAAGAATAAATCAAAACACATGAAAAGCACTTGGCATAATCTAGGAGGATTGCATGGTACAGTATAGATCTTCCATGAATTCTACAAGTTTATCATGGGGTAAAGAACAGTCCCTCCAAAACCTGTCACTTCAACAGTTCTTAGGAAAGATACAGAATAAAGGAATCACCTACCAACCACTTTCCTTTTAGGAATCTAACCTTTAATATATAATGTATATTGAGCAATATGCAGAGTTTTTTCTTGTTAACTTTAACCATTCCCTTCAGTACTTGCATACCTGCCAATATCTTTAAGAATGTGGAAGGTTTGTGGAAAGGTAGACAATGAATTCATGTAAACTGTATAACAGATTCAAGCCGTTCACCTGAATCATGTAAAATGTATGAAACTGAGATCTGTCTTACATAAGTGATGGCAGAGCAAGGCACTGCATCTTGAAGAAAGTTTGGGTGAAGGAATGGAGTGTACCTAGAGATCAAACATTGTTATAAAGAGGTAAAAAATCAAGCATTTTTACATTTCTTTTTCCAAGTTTCCCAAATGCACTAATCCACAATTCAGACTAACGCCTTGTAAAGTTCCCCCTTAAAAAAACAAAGCAGTTTTGAGTTGTAGCAGTGTAAAATAGTGTCTGAAACCAATACATTCCATTTTTATACTTGCATAACTTAGAGACAATTAAACTGACTTTTTTCCCATAACCTAATAAAAAAAAATAATCCGGTCTCAGTTTAAAATCTTTGCCTGGCAAATGCAAATCAGAATTTTTTTTTAGGATTGAGTTATGAATCCATGAATATAAGATATATAACATAAACTTTCACAGACCTATAACTACAGAAGTGCTAAAGAGGCACTGGTTGGAATACAAAACATCGGCAGCTAACTTAACTCCTCATTCATGTCTCTTGTTAAGTGTTTGGTTACTGTAAATGCCTTAGATTTTGTATATTTATGTAAATTATTAAACACCTGATCCCTTCCCATAAAAGAAGGCTATGGAACAATCTCTTCGGTTTAATTGATCCTTGGCTTGAGTTGTCATTATTTTCTCAGCAACTACAAAGAAACTGTAGTTCCCTAACGGTCAGATTTTGTTGGCAAAACACAGATGTTCAGAATCTACCATTCTAAAACTGATCTATTTTTGGTGATTTTGTTGAGAAAATATTATTAAAACATAAATAGTGAGCCAGTGGTGAAAAACAATGAGAGACAAGTTCTCACCATTTGCATATCCCTTCCTTGCAGATGTGATGCTGCTGGATAATACAGGTTGGTTGGCTGTGACCTACCTATCTGAGTTTTTTGATGCATCTATTAGTAAATTACTTTAATGTGTCTCTGCCATAAGCCACTATCTGCTCTGTTTCCATCTGGATAACGCTTTTTTTTTTTAGGAAAGGGGAAGCCTCTAGACGAAGATAAACTGGCTGCACGTCTAAGTTGGAGGTCATCCTATTAGTTAAGAAGGAACATGACATGGTTCATATACAACGATTACTTTTGCCCTTTCTTTGTCAATGAGAGAAATTACGATTTTGTTCATATGGCCTTGCAAACTAAAGCAGTTGCATGTGCTCCTCTCCTAGCCAGTTTTGAGAGCCTTCCTTTCAGAAGTGTATAGCTGTCAATTGTCACTCAGCACCAGGAGAAGGAGGTACATTACCCAGTAATCATAACCTGTTCACTAATGCGACCAATTCAGGTGATAATGACAGCTAACAAAATTCATCCTACCTGCTTACTGGACCCCTTTATTTCATTGTGTTCAGCTACATCACCTGAGATGAGCAGAAACACTGAACCAAAAGATACAACTTGCAGCCAAATTGCATCAGCAAGCATGGAGCTGTTGTTTCTCAACACTGTGTGGTGCTGGCATGGCATTTGCAATGGACTTCCTGTAACTCTAAAAGACAAGAAGCACAGAACAACAAACACAACTTATTGCAGGAATTAGATCCATTCACGTTCTAAGAATTGTGATACTCATAACCATTCTTACAAACTTTTTGTTTTGTAGCTTCTCAAGGATAAGATCAATTTCTCATTTAATTACTCAACCAGTTTGTTCTGGTTTTTATTTCTGCTTACTGACATTGGTTTTATTCAATTTTCTAAATTTGTCATAAGACATGATATGTTATAGTTTTGCTAATAGGAAAAAAATGAATATTCAAATTAAATTATATTTTTATTACATTTGCAAAGTCCTCATTTGGGGGTTTTTAAGTTTAAAGATTTGAACCAGCTTGTAAATGTCTGACCATTTGTTGATTCTGGCCTCCCACGCTGTTAAGTACTCTGTGGGACTGTACAATCTGGAGTTCAGCTGAAAAGCAGTAATTTTCATAACCGTACATTACACTTGCCTAACAAACAGAAATCAAACTGAATGCACTGCGCTCACTGAGAGGAAGAACAGCGATTCAGTATAGTGATGAAGGCTGGCACATGCTAGTAGGCTCAGTTATTAGAATTAACCTGATGTGGAAGAGAACTTGGCCTGCCTTACTAGAGCATTGCCAGACCTTATGTTTAATACAGAGGGTAAGAGACTAATTTGAGCTTTATCGAACTTTCCTTCTGCTCTAGCAGAAGTGGACTGAACAAGGAAAAGGCAGAGAGGTTTAAATGAAACAAAACCTACCATATTTCTTGAAGTAAGCCAAATTTAAATTTTCAAGTGTTGTCACTTCTATCACTTCATAGCCACTTCTTAATTTCCTGAATCCAGGTGGGACTAGAATAAGAATCACAATATTGTAAAAAATTTCTTTTACTAAGTCAAAATTGTGGTAGACATCTGAAATTTTGCATTAAATGTAGAGAGCAGACTCCTGATCTCCTAGCACTGTGCGGCATTCATTCTCAGGGACACTAGTTTATCTTCCTACAGCTGTGCTTTTACAAGTCACTGTGTCCTGAGCGCAGAGCCTAATACAGGAATTTGGTCTTTTTACTCTTTGCACAGCACACAGAATATGTTCAGATCTCAGCACACGTGTGTACACTCTTGTAAGCCTTCCCCCCATGCCAACTGATTGTCTTTAGTTTGACAGTAATCCCCTTCCCTGGGACATAATTCCTGTCTTTAACATGGAATGAACCTGAAATCTGGAAGACATCCTCTTTACTTCTATAAACAGTTGTGGATGAACATCATTTATCCTGTTCGACAGGTTTTAAAAAGGTTCTCTATGGTTTTTAGCAGCATTATTTGAGCAACGACGGTTCCTCAGTTTTAGCTAGCTTTAATGTTTGCATATTCATGTACTTGAGATAGTAAGAATATATTAAATACATCTCAGTAATTCTGAAATATAATAAATGTAAATATTGTACTATCAGAAAAGACCCAAGGCACAACATCTCATATGTAACCCTTAATACAGCACATAACAGAAGACAAATAAAATATTCAACAAACATAAAAACCGCAAATGTAATAACCTGTGTGGCAAAAACTAAGTTAATAAGTAAAAATAAGAAGGATTCCTTTTGGTGCAAGTTTTACCTCTAGTCCTTGCAAAAAAATATCTTTGCTTTCACTACATGCTGTTATTTTTCTGTGTAACTCCTCTCTCTGTAATTTTATTGATGAATTCTGACAGGCTCAAAAGAGGAGGAACATGGAAAAAGCCCTTGTTGTTATTTCTAATATACAAAACCTGCTCCTGGCTAGTGGCCTCTAGCATCAAACTGCACCCAAAAGGACATTGCCAAAGCAACATCTTTTCTCCTGTCTAGTTGTTGGAGGTGACCCAAGAATAAAATATGTTCTAAACAAGCTACATTATTTGTTGTAATGCAAGTTGTTTTTTTCTTCATATCTGGATGGCACAGGTGATATTATCTCTTGGTAGGTAGAAATGTTTCCGACTTTTCTGAATAAGTTTGTCTGGTTCTGCATAGTCCTTAGTTTGAGATTGTAGAGGACATGCTCTGGGTAAACACATATGAATCACTTTGCTTCGCACTGAAGCAATCTTGACTGAAACACAGCAACTGTTTAACAGAGCGCAACACTATCCGCTCTCTCTGACTGAAAGAATGAATTTTGTATTCATATCTCTCTGAATACAGATCTCTCACACATACAGGCAGCCATGTGCATTATGTGTGTGTGCATACACATCAACAGCTCTGCAAGTGATCTTAACAAGAATCTTTTTAACCACTCAGACTTTGAACCAGAACCTCACTGGTTCTCAGTACACTAGAAGTAGACAAAGAGCTAGCAATTTAGCACAGTATGCCTTGTAATTAGTTTAATCATTGTCAGCGTGTAACTATAAACCAAATACCAATTAGTCATCTTAGTATATCGATGGTATTTTTCTTAGTTGTCTTTTGAGTTAAGTTTTCTGTGGAAGTAAGCTGAGGTCCCCTGCGAGAAGCAGGAAGGCAAGTTTCCACATTTGTTAAGATGTGCAAATATGGGAGCTACTAGGTGCCTGTTATCAAAAAGCAGGTTTGACATCATTTACAAATCAGCAAAAATGGAAGGATTAAGACATTTAGAAGAGCAATTCTGCAAATGTTTGACAGCAGTCAGTGAGAGATAAGGCTGACTGCAGCACTTGCTGCAGGATCCAGAGTTGGAACTGCTCCAGAGCTCATGTGTCTTCTGATCCAAGGATCTGGTTCAGATCCTTCTCCGTCTCTAAGTGGCTAAAGAAGATTTTAATATTGTTAGATTCTCTGTGTAGAACAGAATAGCAAGTGCTTAGAAGACTGAGAGAAAGAGAGATTGAGTCATCTTATCCTAGTGTAACGTATGACAGGAAATACCATTCATTTCCAACCTGAGACTGTCTCCTCAGGTGTGCTGTCACATCTTTCTTTTCTCAGGGTAACAGAAGATTATCACAGTCTGCTAAGATAAACAATGCAAAGGGATTTACCAAAAGAGAATTTGACTCAGCGTAGTAGCAGTCTTTGGTGGCACTGCCAGTAACATTCAGGCACAGCACAGCTCTTCAGATGTGAGAACCCATCTCAAGCGCAGCAGCCCAGTGAGACACCTTGGGAGGGTTAAGCAGTCCCCAACACCTCTGGGAAGATTAGCCAAGCAGTGGAAGCACTGCCAGTGCTTAAAAAACTGCACAGCTGTCTTTCAAGGGACAAGGGACCCAGAGGAAAAGCTGCAAATAAAATAACTATTCAGGGATGGATTGATGGGGACTGAAGGTCACAGAACAGTTATTAAGAATGGAAGTGGTAACAGCAGCAGCAGAAGCAATTTTACCTGACCAGAACAGATCCAAAATTTGCCCTTTATTTGTACCAGCCCAAAAATTCTCTTTATCTCCTTCTCATTTGATGGGCAGAAGTTAGGGAAAAGAAATGGAAAGGATTTCCCCAGAGACCAAATGTTCTTCTCCTCCTACAACAAAGGAGTTAGTTTCATTTTGTTGTGGTGCAATAATGCTTAAAAGGACCAGTTTTAGGAGAAAAAAAGTCACTTCCAGTCATTTATGATTTATGCTGAGACAGTACAATGCCAGCATTTCCAGATGTTCAAAAGCCTGCTGGAAAACAAAACATATTTCCAAAAATTCCTGGGGCTAGAAGTGCAAATCTCACTCACACTCATGAGATCTTACATAAACAGTACATTGGTGCCACTACAGGGCTGCTCATAAGCACTCACCAAAGTGGAGGAAGCTGCAAACTTCTATGTCCTATAAGGCTCTTCAGGATTTTTTAACCTGCAGACCAGATATGCAGCCTGTGTCAGTGAGCTGTAGTTCCCACACTGCTCTAAATCTGCTTGGCTCTAATTAATCCCCAGTTCAGCTATTCCCCAATTCAACTGTTCCCACTTACACCCACTAAGGATCTGTCCCTGTTCATCAATGAGGAGAAATTCCTTGGGCTCATCTGTGCTGCAGGTTTTATATTCAGCCTCCCATGTGTGTTCCATTTTCCATCTGCAGGGAATTTTGCCCATGTCCTGCTTTATTCCAAGAGAACTACACTTTGGTGCCCAATTTTTGTCACGCAAAATGAGCTTGCCACAAGAAATTTGAGACTTGGGATGACAGTTTGGCCCTGAATTGATTTAAAAACACTCCCAGGTAAATTTAGATTTCTCAGTGGGCATATTCACTGGGCAGAGATATTTCTTCTAGGATGTATGCATGTGCATTCACACATACATATTCGTGTCTGTATATAAACGTATACTTGAGATCAGAATAAGGAACACAGAGCACCTACTGTTGAACCCGCAAAGTGAAATTAAGCTTAAAGTAGTGTTTATAATCTCTTGCAGTCAGACCATTTATTTAGGTCCACATGAAGGCCAAAGTCTCAAAATTTGTCACCAATATATTTTTCTTTAATGCTGTCATCTTTATTCTAAAATATTTAGATACATATTTAAATGTGACTTCAGTGGCTGCAGAGAGAACAGGAATAATGAAGTGGTTTGAATGTTATTAGAAGCACTGTTAGAAGCTAGAGAAGTGACAGGACTATTCATAATCATCCCCTTGCATGAAGCTGTTTGATTTTGTGGCATGAAAACTACAAATAGTGTTTCTGAACAACACATCCTCAAATGTGGCACACGAATATGTTCATTATTCCCTGTAAGTAAGACTCCATTACGAGTGATGATGTGTCAAAAGTCACAAAAATGTTGAAATTCTACTTCAGCTGAAAAAAGTAGTGCACAATGAATCTATGTGTGAAAATGTATTTAATCCAGACTAGAATAGTATTTCTGTCTCCATTAGCAACAAGCACTCAAGAGGATGCAGTGACTGATTTAAAGAAAAGATTGTGATATGAATGACAATTTCCCAGAGACACACCAAGGTGATGGCACAAATGTTCAGCCTGAGTCTCCTCCCCAATTCCCAGTTCAAGTGGTGTTTCAAACCAATGAGCAAGCACTGCCAGCCAATCATCTTTGTATTATTTATTACTCTATTTTAACATATTCAGTAGCACTGCAGGTTATAAGTGTATACAGAAAAGTTTACTCCAGAGACCTCACTTTACCAGCAGTTCCTCTACATTTTTTTCTCCTCTCTAGTAGCTGTCCACCTATAATCCTTTTCACTATATTTGCCTCGTTAATGAAATTTTATACAGTTGTCTGACAATTCAGATTATCCAAGGATTTATTTTCAATGGTCAGTTGAAGGGGTGCATGTTATCTGGGATAGGAAAGTGTAGTTCTCTTGGGTAAAGAAAAGAACACATATAGGTGAAGTTTCTAGATATGATAATGTTATTACTTAGAAGGGAAGCATAAGAAATCAAGTTTCACCACACATAAAGATCACTGATTCCCTGTGCCTATAGAGACATGAATTACTTTTCATGGTTTTGAAGTTCACTAGCAAAGATATAGGTCACTTGAATAAGTAAACAGTCCTTCTAATAACTCTCGTGAGGGACTAAAACCTCTGCTTCATTTAAGAGTAAGCAGTTTTCATGTACTTTTTTAAAGCTAGCTTTAAATATGCTTATCTACATGTATCAGAAACTAGTCACATTATTAATAAAGGATGTATACAACACTAACTGATTTGTTCATTTATGTTCTATGCGTGCATGTTAAACAACTTTTTTGATTTCTGTTTCTAATTTCTCATTTCAGTTCGTTTTATAGCCATAACAGATTACATTTTCAGTACAGTTTCTTTCCTTTTTTTCTCCCCCTGCTGTTCTTTCCCTTAGATTTCCAAAAGTTTGTTTGTGATTTTGCGGATAAGCATTCCTAACATGTAAGACCCTATTAACAGAAGTTCAGCCCCAGAACATAAAAACTTTTTGTGAAAAGGTTCACTATAAATATGAACAGAAGTTTGACAGTTTATTTTGTAAGGGAAAAAAATCCCAGATTGCAACTACCTAATATTTCGGATGCGTAACTGTGGTAATGACTACATTTGCTTCTATAAATTGGAGTCAAATGATGGTAATTTCCATTTTCATGTGATCAATCTTTCAAATTTGAAAGTCTGCGTTAGATAACTGCTTCAGTTCTCCAGAGTGAGCAAAGTAAATTACTGGAGAAGACTCCAAAATTGGGCTTAAGAACAACCCTATAGTCACAGAGTAGCACTGAGGGGTGCCCTCTGAGGTACTTAACTTTTGGCATAGATGTGTGTATAGCAAAGGAACAGGGCTTTTGTCTAATCCACAGCATATATTTTATTTGCAGCTGATCCCTTTACTCCCTGTAATAGAAGCTAAATCTTCACACCTGACAGACCCTGACAAAGGCCTGGGGACTGAGCAGCGTGCAGGCTTAGCCTCTTCCATCGTGGTCTGAAAAAGCCCTAGCAATCCAGTGTTTTCACATTAAAATTTTCACAAGGGAGTCAACCCTGAAAACCATGGGGAGTTTTTAGTCTCCTTCTTCCTTTCCACAGTTAGACCTAAAACTGCTGTTGCCCCAGGACTCTACATCTTTGGGACTTCTTCAGAGGTCCTTTTTATCAAAGCATGTTGAAATGGGCCCCCTTAGAAGCTTACAGCAACTGGGAACCGGAGCCAGAGAAGAATGGCAGTTATTAGCAAGTTCTTCCAAGGCAGCCTAAAGGGGATTGTCCACCAGTGTTTGAATATCTAGCTATCAATTCACTGCAGTTCTAGCAAAAAGGGGGAAAAAAATCCAGTAAATGACTAACACATGTGCATAGAGCAGGACCTTAGCTCTAGATGTACTAATAACTGTGACTTTTTGTAGCATTTTTTTTGGAAGAGGTCAGAGGAATTTAACAAACAAGGTACTACCAGGCTTCCTGTTACTTGTAATTACAAGAATGGGCAATCTTTTATTTTAATAGGTCACATACTTTTTTTTTTTCTCTTGCTAGCATTTCTTATAAGCAGACATCAGTGTTAAGTAAAAAAGAAAAAAAAAAGGAAACCATTGCCATTTAAAACTTTTAGACTAAATATTAACACTGCTGGTATGCTAGCAGAAACTGGGACAAATCCCACCCTAACGCCAGGAATGCAAAGGGCCACCTAGCAGCAGCATGATGCATAACAAATGAGCTGTCTGGAAGGTAGGAAAAAGGACAGCAGGAGAAGAGGAGGCATTGCAGTGGTGGGGAGCAGTATGAAATACAGTTCAAAGACTCATTGTACAGGGGTGTCTGAGAAGCATGTAAGTATGCACCGCTATTACTGCTTTCCCCCAGCAGATCTAGGGGCAATAGAAATACAGAAAAATTGGCTGCTAGTCAGCAGGAGTAGTCTCTTTGGGGAAGCTTTACTGTGGTCTACTGGCTGTCTTAGCTAATCCTTCCTTTCTTTTTCCATAGAAGATCTATCTTTGCTAAGCAATGAGGGGGTGATTTGATGCTTTAATTGTATACATCTCTAGATGTCAACTGAATGTGCAATTTAAGATGTAGATTGAGACACAGAAAAAAGACATCAACTTTCCTTAGAAGAAAAAAATCTAATTTTTATTTTTCTTTAAGGGTGATATATTCTACAGAAAAGGCAATACTAAGAGAATAACTGATGATCAGCACAGTCTTTCCTTGGTAATTACTACAGAAATACTGAGTATGGATGCTTCAGATCACACTAAAGATCTCAAGTTCTTCGTGTTTCTATTAAGACACACTGATTGTTATTATTACTACTATATATACCTAGAGCTTCACTACAGTTATTTTTCATGACACATCAACACCCCTCCCCAACAGATTATGCTGAAAAGCAGGGATAATATAAAACTAGGAACATAACAATTTTTACACCTTAAACCAAACAGGATCTTGTTATCATAGTGTTCTGTACTTATGGCACAAACTGGTAGAGAATATATTTTGTAAATAATTGTACTTCTAAATACTACCATTACTTAGTACTGGTACTGAAACAATTATCGGAAAATATATTACTGCTGTGAATAACTTTTTAAAATATCAACGCTTTATTAGTAAGCCTTTAACAGTACATTTCTAAAAGGGTAACATTAAACGCCTCATCTCAAGGGGATTGAAAAACTCATAGGAACACTAGACAGCTCTATATGGAGCCCTTCATTCTCCCACTCCCACCTCCAATCTGTAACCACTTTGCCCTGGCAGAAGCCACCACCTGACAGCCCTGTGCAGAGGTGTTCCCATCAAGCACAAGCACTACCACAAGCATTACCAGCCTTGTTTTCTGCATAAGCAGAATATTAAGACTGAAACATTATTCAGTCAACCTCAACCCCCACTACAGAAGAAAGCTCTGTTCCCTGCCCAGGTGTGTTTCAGAACTCCAGGCTGTGAGCACTAACCTCCCTGTAGGGCCAGTGGCTGCAGTTTTCTGCTTCTGGCTGACTACCATGGCAGGTCCTCGGCCCTGCAGGGAGGCTGCAGCCTGCTCAGCTTGTCCACACCATGAAATCAGGCTCCAAAGCATGTTAGTCAGCTGCCAGAGGCTGGTTTAGATGTTAGATCTCCAGTGACTTGAGCATGGATAGTGAGGGAACTGTTGTATAAGAAGTGCAGCAGGGTCACTTTAGTCTCCTATAATGGCAGGTTATTGTGTTATAGATAATTAATTTAGCAGGGGTGACAGAGGAAATGGTCACTCACAACTGACATGAATAGTGTGCTGCAAAAGAGTGTGGGACATGTGGGGTCAGGCTGACAGTGGTAACCTCTGCAGATGGGGACTGCCCTGTGTCCCTGGTGTTTCTCGGCTCTCACTCTGTCATTAGCAGTTCTGCCATGGACAGGATGAGATGGATGTGCCGGAGGTCTTGCTAGAGATGTTCCTGCATGACCCAGGCTTTGGGCAGCTGCCCTGTATGTGAGAGAGACTAATGGTAGTAACAAGTCATTAAGCTTGGAGTGGATTGTTTCTCATGGGTGCCCCACCACTTTTCTATGAGTGAAGGCTGCCCCTACCACCTCATCACTGGCCCGTCTGTACCACTTTCTTTTTTAGTGCTGGATTTTTAGAATAGAGAAAGAGGCATGCAAGCTCTGTGTTTTAAGATGTTCCAGGCTTTCTTCACACAAGTGCTGGGAACCCACCTACCCTGCTAAGCATTTTACAACGTGGTCCCCTGCAATTTTGACTGCCAAGAACAGCAGTGACAGCTGTTTTGGTGCTTACAGTGTCAGTGTACTGATCGCTTGAAACCAGAGAGGAAGCTCACCACCAGGGCTGAACAGGAGCAGTGCATTGGCCCTGCCTGCACAGTGTGTGCTGTCAGTAAATAGCGATTTACTAGCATTTAGGGCCTGATCCTATAAGGTGCTGAGCACCATATGGCATACACAGAGCAACCTCTTTCCACAAACACCCTAAGAAGTCAGCAGTTTCTAACTTTTACTTTTCAATGAAAAATACTGCTTGTATAATAGACTAAATTTTGTAATAAAAAGTGAAAGGTAGCAGCTAACACAGCACCATTTAAAGCTGCATCTGGAATACAATTGCTGTTTAAAACCAATGGGGAAAAGTAAGATATGGAGCATCAGAAGAGGGCTTGGAATGGAGACCTTTAAAAAAGAAGAATGTGTTATAAATAATAAACACCTATACAGTTGTACATGATATAAAACAAATTCTATTTCAGTGCCTTGGTGGCATTAATAAACCTCTCAGCTTTATTCTCCTGTTTTATGAGATCGCCAGCACCCCTCCATGGAATTACATGCTTTTCCACCACAATGTAAAAAATCATTAAGACAGTTTTTCAATATTTTGTTATTGTTTGACCTACAGATTAATATGCCTCTCTAGAATTTGCATCTCCCCTATTGTCTTAGAACAAATTACAGCACAATAAATGCTGTCTGACTAGACAGTATTGTGTAGCATTTTGCTACTTGCAGTATAGTTATGACTGGCTCCTGCATCAGCAAAAATGATTAGAATAAAAAACTTAGGTTTTAGGAGCTCTGAGATTGCAATGAGGTTATAGATCAGAAGATATTTTCTTGCACTAGTGCCCTTGGGCTTGGGAAAACAATCTGGCTGTTAAATGTTAATTGCTAAATTAGTGAAGCCTAATCCAAATGGAGGCAGGTTCCTTAGGCTGGAATGGCTATGTTCATGAAAAGAAAATAATCAAGGAGAGCTCTGTAAAATATTTTCTGCAAAATCTGAAAGAACACAAAATTACCTGTATTCAGTATCAATTCAGGGTGCATTCACAGAAAGGTTTTCTTCTTTTCATTATTCCCACTTTGGGGAAAATTTTAGGACTGCTTTGTAGTTCTGCACTGAAATCAGGAAAAATTTTCTGTTTCACCTGGGTTTCATGTGAAACCCAGTAAACTTTAGCTCCTCTGATATGGCTGTTGCTTTAGAAAATGTGATCCTTTGTATGTCAAAATCATTTTCAGCCTGAGGATTGTCAAATAACAGTAAGAAATTCTAGGAATGGGAGACAAGTAAGTGAGAGCCTGGGAAGAAGTGATGAATAACTGGGATTGTTTGGGGGAAAGAAGCAGCACAGGAAGGAAGTCCAGGGTGTTTATGTGAGCAGAGGAACTGGAAAAAAAGCAGGAGAGCTGGGAGAAGTTAGTCAGTGGAGCAGCAGGAGGAAAGAGAAAAATATTAGGGGTTCTGTGAAAGGAAGGAAAAGGTGCAGTACCAGAGACTGTGTGCAAGAAAACAAAGGCAACTTGCACTTAGAAATCAAGAGACCTGTTCAGAGGGTTTGTGTTGGAGAGTGATGCACCAGCTGTATTAGTGGGTCAGGACTGCTGTCACTAGGGACCAGATGAGTGGGGAAAGTGATGAGGAAGAAGCAACACATCTAGGTTTTGAGCCAAAATCACTGGTAAGTCTGTAAAAAAAATAATTCAAAAAAACTTTAAACAATAACAGTGGCAACAAACAAGATGTCATTAAGCTATTTGCTAATTGTAGATCTCTCTTTTGTGCTACAGCTGAGGTATAGAAATAATAAGGAAAGTCACTGAAAAATTAAACACAAAGCAAGAAAATGAAACATGTATGGATACACAACAGTCCTTAACTACACGTGTTTAATGATCATAAGGATTTATGTATACTGCACACAGCTACAGTCATGCTCATGGGATGAATGATTTTCACAAAATAAAAACAGCTGTGGGGAAATTTTCTCAAACCGTAATAGTAACAATAAAAGCAGTAAAATTAAAAGATGTACCTTAAAATATTATTCAAGTTGACAGTCCATATGCAACTATCTTTTTATACCAGATACAGCTCAATTAAAATGCAATTATAAGTACAATATTTGCTCCATATTTTGTGCATGCTCTGAGAATAGCACCAAATACTCTAATATAAGTTTATCTTTTTAATGAGCTTTGGGTTATTCCATGAACATGTGTATCTTAATAAGGCCTGTGCATTATACCCTCTATGGGACATTGAATAATGGTTCAATGCAGAGATGGCAAAATAACTTGTATAGAGTGAAACGAAGAAAAGTGGAATAAGAGTGATGGAAATTTACATATAATACAGTTTCTCAGCAATGTGATGATGGGAAACGATGTGACTTTCAAGTTCTGAAGGGAGGAGAGTTCCATTCCAGAGGTCCTTGGAGGCAAACAAAAGTCTGATTCCTTTCTACACCAGACTTGACAAAGAAATTATTTTCCTGCTTGCCAAAGTCTCTGAAATTTCTAAAATTTCCCATTCCTCCCTGAGATGAACCTAGACGAGTTGTGGTGAAGCAATGTAGAGGAGTTAAAGCACTCTCTGTACAACAAGGACATGAATGTCACTCTTCCACTGAGTAACATTCACCTACTTTAGTGAGTAATTAAATCTCAAGTGTATCAGTAATTTGTGGGTTTAGCACTTTCCTATTAGTTAGTCAGTCTTGCACACACTGTACACAATTCAGGACCACTGAGAAAGAGTATGAAACAGCAGACAGTCACCTACAGAGCAGGTCACCAAGGTCTAACTCCTTGCTTTGTGAAATTCTGACTTGAGTCTTAGAACCTACAACTCTGATGCTTGTCCTAAAAATTTGTTAATTGTGAGGTAGTTCACTTTTATCTTTATCCCTCTCTTTCTTTCTCTGTCCCTCTTCCACCACTTTTCAAAACTGGTAGGTTTATTCTCAGTAAACTACTGCATTTTGACAAAAAAAATATTTTGGCTTCAAAATCAACCATCTAAAAAATTTATGATCATTATGAAGAATGCAATCAGTAGCAACTGCTGGAAATATCACTGTGATATATACAATTATTTCTGACTTTTCCTCTTTTTTTTTTTTTGAAAAATGCATGGAGAACGACATGTCTTGCACACCTTTGTTACAGCAACTGTCAGCAAAGGTTAACCTTTTAAAGGACGGTCATTGCCTGAGTGTCATGAATTTTTCAATATCCTTTCTTTTTGTAGTAGTTCTGATCCTTTCTTTGTCTTTGTTTCCATCATTATGCCATTATTATAATCCCACTGAGGCCTTCTCAAGTAGAATTAGAACAGCACTTAATTACTGGAGTTAGAAATGACAAATATCACAGTTTTTATCCAGTTGATCTTATCTAAGCTCTTCTGTTTATGAACTTGAATAATCTTGAATCAATGACTTCTAACATTTTCCAAAGACTCAAGGAGAGTTGTTTTCTTTTCTCCTCTGTGCTTTCTTTCTCCTTCCTGTTCAAAGTAAGACTTTTTTGACAGTATGTGTGCTATCTGGCAACTTTGTCTCATTCTGCATTACTTGGTCTCTTCATTTTTTCTAGCCCTCCATCACTAATTCCTCATTTTCAACTTGCAACTAACAATGGGTTCATCCATCTACAACAAAGTCACCCCAGATCTTTACTCAGAGTCTCTCATAATTTTACTTGTTTAATTCATGCCTATCTGAAACTTTTTGTTTAGCTCTGAAGTTGTCTTACTTGATCTGAATGGCTGCAAAGTTGTTTAAACAAATTTAGGAAGATTAATTTTCATCATTGCTACATCTGATGCTTAGTTAGATAAACATGACTTGAGTATGGAAATACCTGAGTCTTTATCTAAACTAGGCTCTGTACATTATTCTTTGATACTGAAATTATGTGGGAGTGAAAGAAGACAACTCTGCCCTAACCAGTTTTTTTTGTATTAGACATTTCTCCCCTTGCTGCGTTCCATGCTTAAGCTGTCCATACAGCATCTCTGACATTAGCATGCAGTGATGCTATCTATTATTGTAAAAAAAATAACAGCAAAGTATTCTAAGTCTCTTCAAAGAAGAGAAATAAAATAAAATAAAAACGTCCTCTGTGGTGAGGCTAAGTATAATATGGAGTTAAAACCAAAGTCTCTAAGGCCGAAACATACTTCCTACTTTTAGATACCAGGGGGCCTGTTCAAATGACTCCAAGCACAACAGTAGGTCATAATTCAGAGCATCTGAATTGCTTTAACATGCTGAAAAGCAGAGATGTCTGAGCAGATGTGTTGCATCTGTACTGTGTATTATTTCTGCTATTTTAAAACAGTTGTATTACAAACACAGCTATGAAAATAGTCTGATTTTTTTTTCCTAAATGCTTCCAGTCATGCATGTGTTTATTCCTTCTCAAAGGATTCTCTGAAGAATACCATAATTAGCCTTGTACTGAAATATTGTCTGTGCAACCCATTGTTTAGGAATATAGAATAATTTGAAGATGCTCTTATTCAAAAGCTTCACCTTCCTTTTTTTCTAGTCAGTCTGCACACCTCTAGAGTTTGTCTTCCTTCTCATTTGGCATGAAGTAAACTTCATAAAGTGTTAATTTAACAACTTAATAAAATCAAGTGATGGCTAGAAACTATATGGAGTACTGTGAATTATACTGCAGTGTTGTTCACAGTGATTTCTCTTCCATTCAGTTTCACAAATATCTACATGATTTTCACTCCAGTGTCATTTTTTCCCAGTTTCAGGAGCCATTGTTCCCTTGCTTCTAGACTTTTAAGACCTCCTTCCTGCAAAGAGTAATTAAAATGAGCAGTCTCTCTTTGGTGGGACTCTGGAGCTTCCATAGCTACTTTCTATGTTGTTTTAGTTCATCACTTCAGGCATCCCAAATTTTGTTGCAGTCCAAGGCATGCAAAATATTGAAACAAATTAGCTATAGTTCAGAAGATATTCACATATATATAAGATAAATGGGTGAGAAACAGCTTCACATAATTTGTTTATGAGTGATGGGCAAATATAAAAAGGGGGCAGAAAGTATCTGGTTTAAAGAATTAATGATATAAGAAAGGATGTTTTAATGAGCAGGTCGTTAGTTGGACGTCTGGTTCCAGCTCTCCCTCCATCACAGTCACAGTTCTGTTTAGCTATCTAACTCTCACTGATTTCAAAGGGAATTAGGTACCTAAATACCATTGCAGATGTGGGTTTGAGTCTTTCTTTTTTTCAATTACTGAGCTATAAAATGGGGATAATAGTACTTCCCTTGCTTCTCATGCAGTTACACTTGGGTATTGTAAGGATGAGTACAGTGGAGAATATGAGCTGCTCAGATACTACAGTAATGGGAGCTGTAAAAAAAGCCTAAAATAGAAAGAAAATGATAACAGTAGATCATGAAAGTCTGGTGAAATGGAAAAAGGCAGTGAGGGACTGCCATGGACCTGGGAAAAAGGTCTAGATAGGCTAATGGATATGAATTAAAGAAGCTCCTGTGATATGGAAAAAAAATTTAAAAGACTAGGGAATGCATCTGAACTTCTGGCTTCTTATCCAAAATGAGTCTCAAGCCACTCCCAAACTACAGAAGTTTTTTCTACCTATTGCTAGTTTTATTGAATAAATGTTTGCATCTATAATATTGCTTTTTATTCTACATCAACATATTCAACTATAGAATCATATTACAATGAGAAATTCCTATTAAAGGATCACATTCTAAACTGAAAACATTATTATTTTCATTTCTTTCTGTCTCAGAATCTTTTGTACATGAATGTATTCTAATAAATGAGTATACTTGTGCATGAAAGAGACATATGTGAGAGAGAGAATTTCCTCTGCATTTTGTGCAAAGAGAGGAATTCATTCTTCTGCTATAATGTATTTCCTTTCTTACACATAATTGGCAATTTCTACACATATTTGAAATTAATTTTTAAAGCCTACGTCTCAACTTGTAAAGTTGCAGGAACAGAATTTACACTTTTATATAAAAATTAAAATGTATCTAATTATTGGGAAATATTTACATAAAATTTAGATGAAGGAACTTTTTTATGAATATTCACAATAAATGACTAATGTATTTGTAATGTAGCACATAAAAATAATAAGATTTAGGTGATGTGTTTCATTTATATCATATGCAATTTGAAAGTGACTGTTCATTCTGGTCAAACAAGTATGAAATGGGTTGAAAGTGTTTTCCTTTGGCCAGATGCTCAAAACCCTTGGAATTTTTTTCAAGCAGGCTTTTACCAAAGCAGGCCAAAGTTTCTGCTACAGCTTTATTTTGAAGGAAGGCTTTTGGCTGTAAATTGTGCAATCCTGAAGGAAGAAATCTGGAGAAAACAGTATTTCTGTAAAATGTAGGGTGAATTTCAAAACAAATTCGGGTCCCACAAAAGGAGTGAGCTTTGGGTTTATATATGAGCCTGACAGGGCAGCATAGTCATCTATGATGACCAAGACACAATGATTCATACAAAAAACTACTGAGATATCTCATATTTAGAGAGGGTATACTACATCTGCCAGTCATGGTTCACTTCTGAAGCAATCAAGAAGGGAAGACGAGAGGGATTTACCTATGCTTGCCTTGTTCCTCTGTCAGAGTCAGTCAGAAGATCAGCATTGTCTCAACATTGTCATCAGGGACATGGACAGTGAGGTACCCGACAGCTGCCTGTTTGGAACACAGTTGCCGATCCAAGAGTGGAATATGGTGCAAAGGCTCCTGAATGCAGAACTGTGTGGCACAGCGAGTGCTGTGCTGTTCTGAGTACTGAACCATGTGGTGCAGGGAGTGCAGTGCTGTTCTTCGGTGCTTGAGTTGTGTAGTACAAAGAGTGTTGTGCTGTTGTTCGGTACCTGGGCCTAGCCGGAGCTGTTAGAGATAACTGCATAGCCACTGTCAGAAAAGATGGATCACAACTGTTGCCGTAACATCGATGAAGAAATCATGAACTTTAGACGAACTTTGCTTCATTATAATACCAAAACACACCTCCTGGTTGAAGGTTACCCGCCTCCAAGACTGACCATACCTCGGACACTCCCCCTGCGCATGCGCGATGGCCTCGCTCGAGAAGGGCGGAGATATGATATTTGAATTCTGAGAAGGGCGGAGACCCCTGAGGCAGAAGTGGAGCAAGGTGTGTTACTAAGCATAAAAGATGACTTCTGGACAACGAAAATTTGAAGCTTCCCCACCAAGGATCACGACAATCGATGACACAGCATCAGCTGGACCCGGGACCGTTAGGTCATCTTGAGATCAGCGGTGGTAGCTATAACGTCTCTTCCTCCTCTCTCTAAACTTAACTTTACTTTTCTCCTTTCTTTCACCCATCTCTAACTATCGCGTGTCGCTTCACGGGCAAAACAATAAAGTTTTACTGTTTGTTTACTGCTATCCCCTTTGGTGTTGGTCGCCTTAATTTTGCACTTTTGAGATTGTAGTAAACGAACCATCATGAGTCCACCGAGTGGACTGTGACACCCTCCAGTTCTCCCTTGAGGAGTGGGGATGGGGGACATCAGGACATGATCTCTGCCCATGTTCCCCCTAGGTATTGTGCCTTTACAAGGTTGAAAATACAGTACCAGAAAAAACTTGGCCTCAAATGTTTGTCTTTACTTTGTGTTTATTTTCTGGTACGTACACAGCGATATTTTAAGTCTGCTACTACCAATAAAAAGATCCTGTGAAAAATCAGTCCAAAACTGTGTAATACGTTCTCTTCCTAATTCTGTACTGCTCAGTCATTTACAGGTTGTCAGCAATATGGCAATCTGTTTTTGAAGGACTTCATAAGGTGTTGTGGGTTTAACAACAGAGATATTTACATCTAAAGAACAAAGAAGCATTATCAAACGTCTCCAAGTCCTTTGGTGGATTTCATGAGATCATGCATGGCAATTTGTCATTGCTACATGTCAGCCATCAAGCACTGCTCTTGTATTGTTTTGGCTATTAAAACAACAGCTTCCAGAGCCAATTTACAATCTAAAATAATTCACAAAGCAGCAGTGCTTTGTACCATAAAAATAGATGCCAGAGATAATTGGGCAAGGTGGTGTCATGTCACATGTGTGCAGTTCATTAATTAACTGCTTGAAACTGCTATAAAATAATAGCCATGTCATCACGATGAAACTACAAAAGTGCAAATAAAATAAAAGTGCACTAAGAAAGAAAACAGAGCAGCTGTTATTAAAATATCCTCAAGTTACCATTCATTTTTACTGCCCACTTCTCTGGTCTTTCTGGTGCCAAACATGAACCTAAACTGGTACCCCAAAGACCTTTAGTTTATATTGCTGGCAAGGCCACTCTCCTCTGTGCAGAATGCAGAATCAATTTGAATTTACACTGTGTTTTAACTGCACAGTGATCCTGATCCACAACTGTGCCAAATTTACACTTGCGGATAATGAAAAATGTGCCAGAAAGTTGATGGGCAACCTTCACCAAATATGACAGGGAAGTGTGGAAGTTTATTCTTTTGAGGTCCTTTCTCTGGGGACAGCTTTAATTTTTGCAGAGCAGTTACAAAGTTTTCTTGCCTATAGATTCCTTTTGTGTCCCATTCCTCTATCTTTTAAATACCCAAAACAAAAAAATCCAAAGGCCTGGTTTTGCACACCTGATGCTGAATGCTGAAACAACTGCCGAATCTACAGCAGCCCAAGGCTGCTCCAAAAGTGCAGAGGCAAAAAAACCCCAAAGGGGCTCAAGTCTGTGTCTCTCATGTCTCAGTACCCCACTCACAGATCCTGACGTAATCCCTCTCTCTGTTAGGAGGTTAATTGTTAATACTGAACTTTGTACTCTGGAATGATGCCTCCTGCCTCGAGAGTCTGTGTTTGTCAGGGTTAAACTTTGGTGGACTATTTATGGAAGTTTACCAGCTGCTTTAAAGAGAACAGCTGGAGTCAGTCTATGAAGAAGGCCTAATTTTTAATTAGTTTTTCCTACACAACATAAACTTCTTAAAATATTATAAACACAGATTAAAGACAGAATACAGTCAAATCCTAAGAGCTACACATGGACATGAGTTCCAGACTAGTATAGAGATTGTTTCTCTTTTTATACCACAACCAATGCACTGGCTGTGTTTAGGAGCAGTAGAACTCCTTTATCCAGAACACTGTGAAGATTTTGGGTACAGGCACTGGTTTTGATGCAGAGCATGCTCTGCTCAGGGCTGCTCTGGGGAAGGAGCGGTCTGATGCTTGTCATCATCAAAACTTTTTGGAGTCTGTCATAAAGAGTAAGCGTGCTGACATCTGTGGACTTTGCCACTGTAAAACACTACAAAGTAATACTGGCAAAGAAGAATCACCCCTGCAGCCTACACAGTGACTTCTGATCTTGACTCCACATCATGTTTCTGTTTGCTAGCAAATTATTATGAAATAAATACCATGTCTGTCATATCAAAGATTTGTAGCATGTATGAGGCTTGAAGTACAGAGCATTCTATTTTTTAAGAAAAAATCACTATTAACATGAATTATTTGGATTAACAGATGAGAAACAAATCTACAGTGACACACGATGATCTGAGAGTGATTATGCAGTACATGTTAAAGAAAAATAGATAAGTGGGTTGTTAGAATTATTAAATGCATTACTAAATGAGATCTGGCACTGTGTGATGAAAATGAGAATACCTAGGTAAGCAACAATGATTAATTTCTCAGAATTATACCATACTTTGGCCTGTTTGATCTCTTTTTAGCTTCAAATTTAGCTTTGTAGAGCAATACTTCATGAGGCAACCCATCATACCATTATTGAATACTTGAAAAAAAAAAAAAGTCTTAATAGGAGCCAAGGTTTTTCACTGATTGTTCATGAGCTTAAAGAGATGAAATATTTCCTTGTCAGTGCTTATTCTACACCTGACATTTCTCATATTTGATCAGTTAATGGTTATTGCCCACTATGCTACTTTAAAAGGTCAGATAAAAAAGGGTTGTTAAGTCTCCTTCAATTGAGAGACGTACTGGAAAAACCTGTTCACATCTATATATCTCTCTTTTGAGAGGCATAGATATCAACATTAGCACTTATCAAGAACATACTTAAGATAATACTAGCAACATGTCTGGATGCTCTCCAGACAAAAATCTATGATGTAAGATTACTACATGTAATATTTTGCTCTAACTCATTTGAGTTAGATTAAGGTACTGAATTCAACTACATTCTTCTCATTCACTACATAGAGATTCTTCTAGCCAGACTATTTCTAACAAAGCTAGAGAAGAAAAGGCTTTCCCCAAATTACAGAAATTTCCCCAAGAAACAGCCGTTGAATATATTTGGTGGTTTTCCTGTTGTAAAGAGAAAACACAAAGTTTTGAACATTCAAAGGTCTTAATACAGAACATGTACTCTTTCTGGAAAATGTTCTGACCATTTTTAAGAAAGGAATATGCAGATGATTTCTCACACAAAAATGGATACAGCTTCGAGGGATTTTTTTCATTCTTGTTGGCACTGTTGTTCATCTCCATACTGCATTTTGTTCTAAATTTAATACAATTAATATTTTCTTAAACAATTATTTGGCCCACATGCAAGGATGTTAAGTTCTTCAGGGTTTTCAGATCTGCACAAGTGCTGAGAGACATTCTATCCCGACAGCTTCTTCCCAAAGTCTCAAGTACAGAAAATAAACAAAAATCATGGAACTAAATGAGCAAGCACGTTAACTATTACAATCCAATTGCTTTTGTGCAAGTCATCTCTCATATTAATTTATAACCTAGCTATTTCCATTCAGAAAGACATTCATATTTATTGGTAAAAGAACTTTTTCCTGATATCATATATTTGTCACAAAACCATTTTGCTCTCACTGCCAGCCTTTTCAAAATTTTCTGAGTAGCTCTAATTAACTAGTTTTCCTTGTGGCTCTGGCATAATAGCTACCTTAGTTTGGGTCTAAAAGAACCAGTATTGCTGTTTAACTCTAGATTATAGTCAGAATAGGCTAAATCATTGAAATAAAGACTGAAATAATTATCAAAATACACAAAGCACAATAATGAATATTGACCGTCTAAACCAGAAATACAGCATCTGTTGGTCAGTTAGATGAAAAAACAGAGCTTTTTGTGAGGCAAAGGACAGAAGACCCCAGGTCTTTCTCTGATGTCAATGATGCATTTTTCAGGAAGTCATTGTCTTTGTAAATCCCATCAGATCGCTCTTGCGTATACATCTGTTCTTTCCAGAAAGGAAGTTTCACTTACTTACCTTCTTTTGAAGCCCATTGCAACCATAGGGTTCGCTGCTAAATGTTGGCATTGTATGAAAAACTCCCTAGTGTTGCTGTTATTCCCATGAAGATATTAAATATATTGTCTTAGTCAATTCTGAAGTGTGACTGATCTACATGTTAAACTGGTAAGGTATAAACCTCCTCAGGTTTCTTAAGTTTTGACCCAGGTTGGATTTTAACTTATATCTCCACCCAAAAATAGTGTATAGGAAGCGTAAAAACTTGGAAACATGCAATGAACATGGAAGTATTACAGAATATTTCACAAGCTCTGTGTTCAGCAGACCTTTATTTTATGAATATAAATAAAATGGTAAATTCTCACACTGCATTAGAAATTTTGCATGTATGACCTGCTACATACATATATATGATGAATCCACCACTGCTAACAGATAGGTCCTTCTGGAGAGAAAAAATGGCTATCATTTTGCATTAATAACATTGAGGGAGTTGCTTTTTAAAAGCAAAATTGAAGAAAAAGGACAAGAAGTCAATTTGTAGTATTAGCACAGTTTTATTCTACTTCATTATTTCATATCTCTCCGTGATGTCTCCTCTCATCTATCTCCTTTCTCAACTAAATAGGTGTTATTGTTCTAATCTCTTCTTATAAGGAAGCTTTTCTTTTAGCTGTCTTTCTCTGGTACTTTTCTTGCTATATCCATTTTTAAGATAGGATAACCAAAGGTGAACATAGCACTGGAGGTAAGTATATACTGGCATGTATAATGGTTTTAAGGTTCATACAGGATAAGTAAGTCACACATTTCCCCTTGTTCATTTTTCAAAATTCAGTCTCTTCATGACTTCAGATGTTCAGAAAAATGTGGAGGTAATGGATTATCCCTAGGTCTACCAAAGGGCTTACTGAAAGATAGATAAATCATGATCAATAGAAACTGACTTGGTTTATCTGGCTAAGTTTGGTTTGGTTTTTTTTTTTTTCCTAGGAATTTGAATAGAGCTTTTAGCAACTTAGAATATATGTATAAATGCTAAAAACAAAACAGAAGTGATATGAGGTTATAAATAGCATATATCTAGTTTAATTATTGGTTTACTTGAAAAATATTTCTCTGTAAGAGAAATTTTTCTTGCATTAACCTCATCACTTTCCTTTGCAGATGCAGGGTATGCCTCCTCTGCACGATGAAATATGGTACAAAGGCACATGAGCCAATACCAGCCTGCCACAACCTACATTAACAAGTCACTGTTGTGCAGCTTACTGTAACTTTGAGAAAGCAACTACAGTTCAGAAATAGCTTTGCTTTTTGTTAGGTCTTGCTCGCCCACATGCATGACATATTGACAAAGTGAAATTTTTCTGATTCTGGCACTCAGACAGTCATCAGGTATTTCTCACCTAAATATGTTCCACTGCAAAAACTCCTGACCCTGGGCCACAGACCAGGCACTGAATATCTTCCACTTTACTCTAACAACTCACCTTTGAAAATCAATGGACTCCCAACTTTTTCTGTCTCCCTGTGAATCCTTCTCCAAATCTTCATACTGCAACATGCTCTGATGTCTCCTCAGAGACTGTGTTTGAGCTGACAAGTCCTGCATTACTTGGAATCCTAGCTGTAATGTATTGCACTTCCATGATGCATTAGCAGAATATTGGTTTCTGAACAGGGAATGAAGCAGCTGTTGGGAACAGCAGTTTCATTTAGTCCTTATTCTGTAGCTGCATTCTTACAAATGCAGGCATGAAGTCTGACCCAGGTCTTACTGAAACCAAAGGTAAGGTTTTTTTTCCCCTAAATATGAGTAATGGTTCACTGAGAGGCTGAATACAATGCATATGGCATGAGGGTCCCATAAAATACTACTCATAATCAACATCATGTAAAAGATTCTCCACTTAAAAAAATTAGTTTATCAGTTGTGAGCCAATGTAAAAGGCCATCAATATTAAAAGGGAGATTTCACAAGAAAGTATACAAATCCAGTCATACAGATCTGAATACCAGGCAAAGAGGGCATCAGGATGTTTGCTTAAATCCAGGATCTGGAACCATGTATGGTATGGTCCCATGCAGGAGGAATTTCCCTTGTTTCTCTGTACTTCTTAAATGTGGAGCCCACAGCCTAATTCCTAATCAAAGGATCCTCTTGACTTCTTGTGCCACTTTCTCTTTGTCATTGTAAATCTCTCAGCACGCATGGCATTCCTTAAACAATTAATAATCATCTAAAGCTTCACCTCAGCATCTGTGGGTGATTGGATTTGTTCGCATTAATCTATATTGCTGTCCAGCTTCCGTCTCAAATTCCCTGTGCTTGTTCTGTCATCTTTTCTTTACAATTTGAGCCCATATATCCCACTGGTACTATTCATCTTGGTTCACAGTGAATGATGATCTCAGCATCACATTCTTCTTGTCCAGCTCTTTTTCTCCAATGCAAAACAAAACAAGATAAAAATCCCTTTTCTTCTACGAGGACTGTGACAAATAAGTGATAGAACAGTTGGTGTTATACTTTCTTTCTGGCAAACATCAAGAAAGTGGGTGAGTGTCAGAGCTTTTAAGTAACAAGATATTTGCCACACTTTCAATTAAAATCCTCATTTCCAGAAATGAGACAAATTCATCTCATTTTTAAGTGAGGTGTATTAAGAAATCCACTGGATAACTGACCAACACAAACTGAATAGGGGGACCATAGCTGGATGAGACCTTGTGCCACATAAAGAAGAAAATAAAAAGGTGGATGTAGTAGTTTGTGATCTAGTTCAGAACAAATTCAATCTTCTGTCTAGTTCAGACGAAAGAAATATGTTGTGTGTTCATTATCTCATCCCTACTCATAGTTGAGCACATATTCTGGAAAGGATGCCACATGTAAGCATATCACAATCTAGTTTATACAAACACAGTACACAGGGCTGTTTGACATTAATTGGATCCACCCAATCCTCACATGGAGGCCAATTTGGCACAAAGAAAATTTGTGCACTTTTCACATGCAAGACTGGAATTCTACATCAAGTTGATACAAACAACATTCACTAATTAGCAGTTTCTGCATTGTCACCTCCAAGATAAAAGTTGCCAAGTGCCCACCCTCTTGTCTCAAATTACTCTTTGGCAGGCAGTGTTACAAGCAACATAAAAACAAAACTCCCCTCCAAATTGCTCCAAGGTGACTTGTACCTAGAGCTCAGCAAAACTGCCAGTTTAGACTACAGGGAATCTCCATCTTTGATGCCCTCATCACTTTTACCTTGCAGAATTCACTTTAAATTAAAATAGAAAGTGAAAGAGACATGTACACATGAACTAAAGCCTAACTAGCCAGTTTTATTTTAAGTAGCACAAAGCAATGGCTCTGTAAAGGACAGAACTGTTGTAAAACAGTTTCAGATTATTACACTTCACATAAAAAACAAACCAGAAAGAACAATACTAATTAATTTGCAAAGACAGAGGCATGTTAGCTGCTCAGTAAACATTCCCTGAAATAACATTCATGCAGACCTTTTGACATACCGTATCAAACAAAATGCAAGAAATACAATAATTAGCAAGATATTATAAATATAATGATATTGTGTACTATTAATCTATCATTTCATATTCCTTCTCTCAATTAAATTAAAAATTTTTTCCTTAATGGACAAATTATGGTGAGACCTGAAAATTTCCCTGGAAAAAAGCATATATAAAATATTCATAGAAAAGACAAAAATGAGAGTAATATAAATGTCATTGCTTGTTCCCCACTTTAACTGTAACCTACCTGTAGGAGTAGGGAGATGATACCTTTTTCATAATGACTGTATAGTAGCTACACAACGTATCATAGTCTGTGATTGGCATTTTTATATGTGATAGCCATCATTCTTAAGTCACACAGAGATATTACTACCAATTCAGAAACTACAGAAACAAGCAGAAAGCTACGCTTCCTTTCATAGTCACTGCTTGTGTACATCAGCATCAGCTACATTCCTTCTGTAGGAAGACAAAGCAAAATGACACCTAAGGAATATACTCATCTGGCAGAGACTGCGGGCAGAAGTAAAGGCATAAAAAGTTCAAACACATGCAGATACTTCAAAGGAAAATTCTATGTCAGGAATCAATATCTTATGAAGATATCTTTATCAGGTATTTTTTTTTATAAATTAACTGTTCTCACAAAGCTGCGAAGATTCTGTATGTCTTCCCAACACGTTATCAAAAGATAACTTTTGTTCCACCATATATGACAATTTCACTATCCTTTGGAAAAGGAGAAAAAAATGAAAACAAAGAAAGAGTCATGGTGAAAATGAGATTATTTGGATTTACTAAAATGCTGATTTCTCTCTACCCAGAGAGATTTCTAAGAAATTAGAAATGAGTTGAGGTTGAATCATCAAGGAAAACGAGGTTATGCAAAATGGAAGAAAAGATTCCACCACCACAGAGGATATTCTGCTGTTCTCTGAAGAGTCTCTTCCTGGACATGCACATGCTTATGGAATACACCAACATACTGCATAAAAGTCTTCTGTAAGAATTGGAAGCAACTATTTGTCATTTTTCTGTTTCAGTCTACTAATATGATTTTTTTTGTTTCTCAATATTCAGAATGTAGTAAAACTCTTACCATTGCCAAAAATCACTTTAACAACATTGTTGATTTTTTTAAAAAATCGGTAGCTTCACAATGACAATAAACCTCTAAAATTGCCTATTTTTTAAAGTTTAAAATACTTAGCATTCCAAAAGTATTATTTGTACTAATACATCTCAACTAAAAGCAAAGAGTAATACAGGGTTGTCTTGGCAGTTCCTTTTCATAGGATACTACCAGGTAGGGCTAGACTGAAATTATTTTACCAAAAACAGTTTCTGAAAATATCTCATCAAAAATCATAGAGAAAATCTTTTGTCTTTTTCAACTGACTTCTAGTTCAAGGACAGTTCTGAAGCCTCATAAGCTTTAGATAGTTCATTCAAAGATATGTTTTATCCTGATGAAGGTAAAATTAGTTATATTTAAGGTTTTAACTGATAAGAATGCCCTTTGTTAACCTTACTCAAAGTCAAACCTATGCAGCTTTAGCAAGGTAAACAAATGAGGACCTGGGCTCTTTCATGGCTACCAGGGAAGGAGGATACTTTCCCAGGGGACTTTTACAGTCTTACCCTGACAACCGGACAATGTAGGTGCTATTAGCTGTGACCCACAGAGGTAGCATCTATAATAACAGTGCCTTACAGCACTATCAGGGTATACCAGCTCTTTTCTAAATCTGGAGACTGATAAATGTCTAGATATAGTTATCTACCTACTCGCTTGCTATTCTCTAGATGTGTTTTTAAATATGTACATTTGCATATATACATATCATATAGCTACATTCATGACAATAGTTCTGTACTACTGATTTCATTATTCAGAGATAGAAAACAATTGACCAAATAATGTATACTTTTATGTGGTGTATGAATAAGCGGCCAGAGGAATGGATGGATAAGGGGGTGGGTGGATTCATGAATAGATGGGTAGATACCACACAATGTACATTTCTGTACATAAGTAAAATATACTGCATTGTCTTCTTGCACTTAAGAAGAAATGGAGTTAATGTCATCTATCTTTGACTAATAACAAAAACCTTAAATGAATTCATCTCTACAAATGTAGTGCAAATAATAAGAAGAAAAAAGACATTTAACCTAAAAATCTCCAGGATCTCAGGTGATTAGATGCTTAACAGACCTCGATTAATCCAGCCTCCTGGCTGTACTTTGTTTCACTGCACTTTTAATCCTTACTGTTGCATGAGGGAACTTAGGTTTGATTTTCAGCACTTGACCCAAGAAACTTTTCCCAGAGAGAAAGCCATTCCATCAATATGGAAGAAATACAATAAAGCTAAGAAAAAAGATGGATGATCTGTCAAGCAATGAGAGTCTTTTCTCCTCTGGGAGAGTGTACCACATCCACAGTACTCTCTGTCCTTCCTGATCAGGGAGCTGGTGTCTGGGTCACTTGAATCCAGTGTTATTTAATATAAAGAATAATAATGGGTATTAATCTCATGTGATTAATGCATATGAAATCTCACATCATATTTATTAGGAGTGCAAATCATTAATTTCTAGCCTAATAAGAAAGATTAATTGAATCAAGTGTTTAATTTCCTCTCTTCAAATCATATCTTGATGATTCATGAATTCCATAGCAAAGTCATTTACATTATCATATCATCAGGAAATATAGTTAGTTATTAGAAAGATAAGATTGGGAAGTTAAATCCTTAAATTTCAAAAGATCATATTTTGTTTAAATACAGGGAACGTGTAACGGGCACAGTGAGGTGATCAAGACAAAACATTTGATCCTATTAGAAAAACAATATCACTTGTATTTTCTGTAATGTGAAAGTACGGCTTTTTCAAACCACTCTGACACTGCATTGAAGTCTCCTTGTTCTTATACTACTCACACCAGGAAGTTTAAAATGTTAAATAATCTCTGAAATGGCCCTAGAAACTCAAGTTAGCTTATTAAAGGTTTGGGTTTTTTCCCCATGTTTGAAAAACTTCTTTGTTTCACTAAGGGCAAATCTCTTGTGTTTTGTAACGTTGTTATTGAACAAGTTTAATGATTTGCTGAGGACCTCATCTAGCGGCATTACCAAGCAACATGAGATTAGAAATGTATGGTGATGTAGGCTCTCCTAGAATAAATGAAAATATTTTATTCAGCTACCAAGAAGGGTCTCCTGAGATCAAATTAGTAACTAGTTGTGAAGGGAGATGTTTAGGCATGCTCTGGAATTATTTATCAGCATTTTCTGCTTGTGTGAGAATAAGCAGACATTAAGTTTAAATTAAACAAAGGCGAAAGAAAACAAGTTTTTTTAAGTAATTTGACTGCTAATGATATTTCTGAATTATTCTCAGTTTAATAGTTTAAGTAATTTGCAATGATAATAATTGTTCCTGCTAAAGCTCCAATAGTGTCAATTCTATTCTTGCTGAAATGAACTTTCTTCAAGACCTTTAATGGACAAGTAATTGCAAATTTATGGTGGGCTTTGTTAATTTTAAATTTGTTTTCTTCTTGACATTTCTTTTAATTTAATTTAATTTTATTACATTCATCAACAACTAGAGAAACTGACTTAAAAGTCCATTAAAAAAGAATAAATGTTTGGGGGTTTTATATTGCACTTGTTTATCTTTATTTATAATGAGTCTGTGCTTCCAGATAGAATGGAGACAGTTTAATTATTACTTTTTAACAGTAATGTGTGCTTTCCTTACACTCTTTCAAGATAAATATGTTTTAAATTCTTCTCACCCAGCTAGAAACTGTTATTGTGATTTTATTACTCAGGTGCTATAATATGCCCTGCAAAATATTTGGAAAACTATGAATGTGTTTAAACAGAATACTCAGGGGGCTGAACTTAAGCACTATTATGCCTGTAAGACAAACCAGTAGACAGGACAGTTGGTTCATAAAGAAAAATAATATGGTAGTATATATCACAGATATTCATCATGAGTGAAATGCAACTCTATGAAAAATCTTGTTCAAGCTAATTGCAATGAAAATTTCACGCCACACTTGTCCACAGAGAACACAGCTATCTCAGAGTTGTAGTTGGCTGGTATTGTCAGGCACAACACCAATGAAATTATATTTATTTGAGCTTCTTGGGGAGTTTCCATTGTCAGGATTTGCTGATTTGTCCAGTCAAGATGTTCTTTAGGATTTTGTCAACTCCTTTATGGCTCTAACAGCCTGGAGCTGTCTGGCAAACCACAACAAGCCCTGCAGAGGGTCCCCTGGAGACATGTACAACACCTTCTACTGCAGGAATGTGAGATGATTTGGGCACTTCTCTCCTTGTCCTCTCCAGCCATGGGTTAACAAGTGTTCATGTTCTCTGTCTTTTTTTACAGAGAAACTACCACTGGATAAAACACCCTTCCCAATCACACAGAGGTATATAATTTTGGTCATGTGTTTGCAAATAGCAGTAGAGGAAAGCAGACATCTCTGATACATGTATATATTACATGGCACTTCAAGTGGTTTGCTATATAGCTTCTCAGCTTACTGTTATCTTGCTATAGTGTCTTTTTGGTTCTGGCCATGGATTAAGATGGGTTGTGTGCTCCAATAGAATGAAGAGACTGTCCTTGCTCCAAAAACTTGCAGTCTGACACTGGTCAAGGTATCAGAAAGTCATTGATTTGTTCCATAAAGCAATGTGCTATTAGAAGCTGTATCAAATCTTCTGTGTCTTTTCTTATAGCTTGATTTCAGCCCCTATCAAATGTCCACTGCTAAATTAAAACCATCTGAAAATGAAGGTATGTACTGGAAAAACTGACAGTCCCTCACATGCTAATATAACAGAATGAACAGACTCCCACTTGCTCTTGAGCTCTCCACTTTATGAGGGAGAAAAGGAGGAATATTTCTTGGCTCAACATCTCCTCCTCTGCATTTCTGCCAAATGAAATGCTTGACAAGTGCAATTTTACAGCACATGTTTGATGTGAACATAATGTCATCATGTTTGGCATTAACAAAAAAAAGTTACTGGGGAAAAAAAAAAAAAAAAGGTAGCAAAAATGTTTTGGTTTCTTGCATGTCCTTGCAGTTTTCTTCCTGCTCTTACTACTTTTTTCGGATTTCAGTGAAACAAATGTTGCATATCTCAGAAAAGTAAGGATGTTTTGTGGCTTCTGCCAAAAGTGCAGCAAACTGGTAACATTTGCAGGCTGTGGCAGAGGCATCTGCAGTACGAGGTCCACTGCAGCAACTGCCTAGTGCCACCACTCTTAAAGCCCCAGAAGGGAGGCCCAGGAGTGGCCCTGTGCCTCCACAGGTTGTCCTTCAAGACATTAGGTTAAGTCTACCTTTAACTGGAACATACTAGCAGGGCATGGGAAGTTTTTATGCTGTTTCCCAAGTTGTTCTTCTTTCTGCACAGAACTGACCTATTTCTGCCCTGCAGAACTGTCATTCTGGCACTTTTCACAAGCACCAGAGATATGCCTCTGCATTACACAAGTGCATATTTTCAACAAAGAAAAGGAAAAATCATCTATATGACCTAAAACTTAGAGGTGAAACCATAACTTTTAAAACTACAAGCCCTGCACATGTGTAGGCTGCTCTGCACTGTGGTTATGACTCATAAGACCTAGCTCAACCTTTTTATTTCCTATATTTCACTGTGATTATGAAAGAAAATATGTATTATAAAATAATGTGGTATGAAGTTCTCTATTTGCTGAATCCATGACCATTTTATCTAGCCTCCTTGTGAGCATAAGTAGCTCAAATAAATACGAAGGTCAGAAAGAACTTGGCTCAAAACCTGACGTTCCTGTCCCAGGTGAGTATACATTTATTTTCTTTCCTACTCCCAGGGAAGGGGCGGGTGGAGGGGATTTTAGGAAAAAAAAAAAAAAAAAAAAAAAAAAAAAACCACAAAAAAACCCACAAAAAAACCCAAAAAAACCAGCCAAAGGCAGAAAGAAAGAAAACCTGAAAGATTAAGCCTGCTATACAAGATTTGCCTCTGCTATTCACTAAATCCTCCTTTCTCAAGGGAAGGAATGATCCAATGCTATGTGCATTCTTACAAAGCCTTTCTAAGAAACACACAATTTTCATTACTTGTACAGATATTGGTGAACTTATTTTAATGCACCCTCTTCCTCAGATGAAATAATGAATAAAGAAAAAACTCAGCTCTTGTGGAAACTACAATAAATTTAGCTGGAATAATTTTGGCATTTTGTCTTGTCCAGCATCCGCAACCCTCATTCTCATCTCAGAATGCCAGCTGCTAAGAATTTGGTTCTCTCATCTTGTGTTCTCTCATCTTGACTGATATAACTTAATAAAACCTTCTCCACCAGCCTTCTATGTTCTCCCATCTCCCCATTCCTGGGAGTGTCTGTATAAAACACCACTGATAAAATTATCTCCAGCTATTCTGCTTCAATCATATCAAATCACTCCTTGAATCTTTTTAACAATTTCCTTTTTATTTTTTTTAACAACATCAAATTCAAGATCATTTCCTGTTTGAAGTCCCACAAAACTTCATTATAAATCACACAATAAAGCTGTCTCTTCAGTTTCATTTCTAGATTTTTTTATTCTTCCTTCATTCCTGTTTGTTATTGCGTTCTTTATTACATTCTCTAACACCCCTTCTTGAGGCTACAATGAACCAATTCATGTTCTCCCCACCCCCACCTTTTATCACCTTCTAATCCCCCCATAAAACTTATTTTCTCATAGAAATTCCTATCTTATTTTCCCTGAAAAATAATCTTGGCATACCTTTCATTATCAGCACCTGTCTTTGTGACACTTGTCTCTAGGGCATATGATGGTTTCTCTATGCTCTATATATTTGCCATCATATGGAAGTGATTGATGATAATAATTGTAGTTTTTACATACCTTACTTAACTGTTTTTTTGGTGATGCACTTAATTTGGCAACAATATAAATATGATATGTCCTTCTCTATGGATTCATTTCTGCAATACTCAAGAGTTTAACACATTTATTAGAAGCAGAGACCTGTTTACAAGTTCTGTCACTGTACAAAACAAATATTATGCTCCAAAAGCTCCAGCTCATGGATAGACTTAAGATACTTCCAGTAACATATAACCCACAGTTTCTAGTGGGGCAATATTCCTAGAAGAGGCCACCGGTGGGGGTAGGGGTGGTTTCCAAAAGGGAACTTGCAAGTTTTTGTGTACCACTAGCACAAATAGTGCTTAGCACCTGCTGACATCAATATTCCTTACATAACATGTGAAAATATGGGTCAGGATATTAAATTTTATCATTATACACTCAATTTAAGTGAAAGAAACCTGTGCCAGTAGTTCTCAGTTCAGTCTGCAAATAGGCTGGCATTATAATATCATGTTGAACTTTGTAGTATTTCTCACCAATACTTGTTATTGTTTCCCTCTACAAATCATTGTTTCTTATTAAAAGAAATTTCCTTTGCCTTATAAACCACATGAAGGAATCTTAAAAAAAAAAAAAAAAAGGAGGAAAATTTGGGAACATATATACTATATTGCAGATTTGAAGCACAGTTATGTTTACTGGTTGATTAGTCCCTTCTTCTACAGTATTTTTTATTTCTTTATTTCTCTGCATTTTGCTTTCCCTGCCCTTTTACGTAAATCCACAAGATTTTTTCCACTAGGCTGCTTAGTGATCAAACGTGAGATTTCTATAATCAGAACAAAGGTGAAAGGAAATGTTCCTTTTTAATAATCTACATTCAGCCAAGATGCAGCCTGAAAAACTGGTGACTTAAGCGTTAATTCCCCAGTGGAAGGGCTGCTTCTTTATCCTCTGCCTATGGGGGACAGAGCAAAGCCTCATAATTGGACAAACTAGAAACTTCAGGGATGTGGAAGAGGAACAGGTGAAAACGTAACTGATCATTATCTTCAGCCAGTAACTGGCAACCAGATGCTCCTGAAATACATCAAAAGAGATACTCGGTAACACAGGGCTTCCTGCTCAGGGGGGAGTAGGGTAGGTTGTCTTCATCCAGAAGAAAGTGATACACAACTACGTATAACTGTTTTCACTCTGCAAAATGTATGAACTTTTACTTGTCAGACAGGACAAGACCTGATAAACCAAGTGATCATTTGCTTTTAGCCTTGCATTTTTATTTTTTTTTTTTTTAAGCTGAATTAGTCTGTGGCTGAGATAGTTGGATGTCAACTATTGCACAATACGTTTCCTTATCTGATTCTGTAGAATAACGTAAAAGGAAGGTCTTTGACTCTGCATGATGCAAACATACATCCCTAGTATTTTAATTTAGGACTCTGCAGATCTGATCTTTTAATTTGCCTACCTGGTCACTTCTTTTTCCTCTCTTCTCCCAAACTTCTAAGTAAAAAAATGAAATCCTTCGAAAAAAATTAGCACTTGTATCATTTTACTGTTTTAAACTAGAAACACAGTTGGTCTATACAGTCGCTGCACAACAGATGCTGACAGAAAAATCCTAATGAAAGATGATAGCAATTAACAAGAATTATTAATGTTAAGTTCCTTCTAGAGTGAAAGAATAGGTTTCTGTCTGATAACCTGAGAAGGAAAATATCCAATTTGTGAGCATTATCCACTCTTTTGAGCACTCCGAAACTGTAGGTTTTTTTCTCTGAGTTAATTTTAAAGGAATGCCTGACATTTTCATAAAACCCTGGTCATGAATTTTCATTTCAGCTTTTTAAAAAAACCAAACAGATTCCTCCTCATATGCTATTGTTGTGGTGAGTGAAAGTGGGCAGTTTTCCCAAGAACGGACCTGAAATCTGCCAGTTTGCTCCATGTTGTCAGTGGGATGATACTAGAAGTGTAATAAAAAAGGAAAGACTTAGTGAGATGAATTAACACAGATGCCTGTGACCCTTTTTACTGAACAAGGCCCTAACTTTAATAGAGATGTTGTCACCATTGTTTGAAAGGCTGATCTAACGCTCAAGTTTGAGTAAGAACTGGACAGGCTAAGTAGCTAATTGTTATTCTTGGCTAGCACTCCAGTACACTGACTCCACAATGAAAAACAACATTGCAGGACTGTAAAACATCTCAAAAAGAAAACTGCACTCAATTAACGGTTCTGAGTCATACCAACAAAAGTAAGAAAATGTAGAGCCAAAGAACTCTCCCTAGTCTGATTTTTCCATGTTGTGTCTGGGTATTGCAAGGTTTTCTAATACAACAAAATGTTCACTGAAGAGCCATGATGTATCTTTGCCTCTGGGGTGTGAGCTAAGTGAAACTCATATATTAAGTTTCCAGTTCTAACAGTGCCAGAATTTAAGTACAGATGAACCCGTCACTATACAGTGAAGGAGCAGTACAGATTTAAGCCAAATATACTTGGCTTTCTTTGGCTGGGTTTCAACAAATACTGAAGGCAAATTTGCTACATGGGGTTTCCTAGCTCCAAGTCCACACAGAGATTTGACTCAAAAAAAAGCAGATCAGCCCAAGCAAGGCCAACCACTTTGGTTATGAGCCCATGTTTATATCTTTCAGTCTTCTGGCAATTTTTGATACAGACAACCTGAGGTGGACCTACCTGTCTTTCTGCAACTTTTTTTATGATGTCTCAGGGATGTTCATCTTTCATTAGCTTTTGAAAAAGGTCAAAAAATAGTTCTGCTATCTCCCAGGTTATTAGCCACCACTAATTACTTATAAACATTTTTGGCAACTGCATTAATTGCACACTGTCACTATCCTCCAACATCATTGACAAATTTTGATATAACATCAAGAAATGTTCTTGAATAACTCAAAGAAAACCAAAGCTTTGTCTGGATATGTGAGACTTTTTCACCAGAAACATACGGAAACATATTAAGCATTGGGGAAAGGGAAGCAGAGAAACTCCTCACAGCTTTAGGAGGGATTTATCTTGAAATTTCTGTTCTGTTTTCATCTGCCCGATAGGAGCATGGAATGCTCAGAAGCCAGCAGTGCTTTCGAGAATCAGAAAGGCAACTAAATTAATGGTTTTGTCAGACCAGTAATAATTGTATTGTTACTATATAGAATGGCGGTATCTAAAAGCCTCAGTCAAGAATATTGCCCCATTTTGTTAAGTCTTGGAGAAAAATATAATGATGTTCCCCCCTCCCCACCCCAAAAAAGTAAATGGATAAAGGAAAAAATATTTCAGAAAATAAGCTCTTATTGCTATTTTATAAATAAAGGAACAAACCATAGACAGACGAATTACTCAGTCACAGAAAACCTGTGGCAAAGTGACTGAATATGCTTCCCCCAAGCCATATGCCCTAACTACAATGCTATCCTTCTTTTCCAGAAAGCAAGAATTTCAAGCCATGCCACCCCTGATAAAATATGCAGACTTTCTGAATGGGAGTGATTTTGAATTTACTGATAGATTAGTAAACAAATGATTCCTGTGGACAATTTTTAGGATATTTTTAGAAATAACTAGCATTGAAAATAACCAGATTTTCACTGCAGACACAATCTATACAGTATTTGAATATGCATTTATAATCCATAACTATACAATTAATGGAAGCAAAATATATTTCAATAATATTTAGTCCATCTGTAATTTATAGAGCTGTAAATGCAGATTTATAGTCAGTATGTCATGTGCTGGTGAAATGTCTGCATAAAAATGCGTGAACATTTGTGCTGTAACAACTCTGTCAAAAGAACATCATGGTGATCATTTGGCAACACGTGTACGTTGTCTGATGAACTTTGCTGTAATTAATTATTACTGTTAATGAACATTTGATTAAATTAATTTCCTAAAATATACAAATGATTAAGTGAGAATATGAGAAGATTTACTGCACATATTGATAACAGTAAATTCTATGTGACATTTTCCTGTGTTTAATATAATGAAATAGTAAAATTATATCCCTTTAAAAAATAATTTCAGAAGAACCTTTTGGAAAGCTCTGTTCTAGTATACATATACCCAGGAGTCATTTGAATGAGCTCAAGATAACCACAGTGCTGACCCCAGTGATACATTCTTGTTGCTGTAAAATGCTGCAGAAGAATATTAGCAGAACAGAAATAATACCAGAGTGGTGCATTGTAACAGAAGTTGTGGCCTTCAGTTCAAATTCAGGGCTTGGCATAAGAGAGCTTCATCCCTCTCAAAACAGTGGTTGAAATAGAGAATACTTGTCACATGTCCTGTTTTTCAGCTTGTTTAAGCTGACCCTCTCGGTTGTACATTGCACTACAGGTTTTGTATCAACAATGAATGGAAGAAGAATGTATTTTCACTGATATCGGAACACACAGAAATAAACAACTTGAAACAACTCTGTTATTTATCTCTTACATTACAATCATTAAAATATTGAACTGTCACTGGGGATGAAATTGCTTTTGTTTCAAAATATTGATCCTAAGTTTGTACTAAGTAGATTTTTGGGTTATAGTTCCACAGAGAAAAGTAATTTGCTTATATTATAAACACATAATGCACAAATGCTTCCTTCCTTACTGAGACTGCTAGAGGAATTCATGCTAGCCATTGCATCACAGATTCTGCCATCGATGATAGTGATTATTCGGATGTGGTGGCAAAATGCAAACTCTAGAAGCCATCATCTATCTCTTCAACACATGAGTTTATGTCAGCAAGGATCCCACAAAGTTCCCCCAGCTGGGGCAGTCATAAGGTACATTCAGAAGCTCTCCCTCACTTTTTCATAGTCACTGGTACTGAGTGCCTTTTTTAATAGGTCAAATGGGTCAAAAGTTATTGTGAGAAAGGCAGAGAAGTATAGGCAGAAAGATAGTGTGATCATATAAACCACTGTTCTTTGGGAAATCAGGATAAAGCAACTTCTTTTTCTGTGGTATCTGGACTGCACATCAGATTTAATATATGAATATTGCTCACTGTGTAGGACTCATTGAAGCTTAGCTTGCATGGATGCTCAAGATAATAAGTGGGCATAATCCTACATCTGACTTACAGGAATGCCAATAGCATCCTGTTATCTTGTTTGATGTTAGCAGTAATGTGAAATTAACTAAATTTCAGAAGTAGATCAATACCTATTTTGACAATAAATCAAAATTATTAATAACTGCATTTTTTTAAAAAATTGTATACAAATGCAACCCTCAAGAAAATGTGGAGAAGCAGTGATAGCAACATGACATATAGGACACCACTTTCAGTAATCAGTCATGTGCCTGACTTAATTTTGATTTTGTACTTTCTTAAGAATGCTGAACTTTCTACACAAAAAAAATCCAATTTATGTAAAATGTAAAGTTTATAAGTATAGATTTTTTTTTTATAATAAACCTATAATTTATTCTTCCAATGAGTCTACACTCCACCAAAAAAAATCAGTGTGTTTCACCAGCAGCAATTTTGCCACTTCACTAAGAATGTGACCCTCTCCTTAATTTATCACATAACCACCAATACTTTGTACTTTTATAAGGGCTCCTTGCTGAATTTTCCAAATCTTTTACAAGTATCAGCAATTTAGTTTAGCCTACTTTCATGCACCTAGCGCTTTACAATCTTTGTGTTAGAGGTTACAGACAACAGACACTAATTGTTAAACTGATTGCTTTAAGTTGTACAAGAAGATTGATGACAGATAGAAGCAGAATTCAGATTTTGTGACTTCTTGTCACATACTTTAGCTGCCAGGCTGTTCTGAAATTTTGATTCAGGAAGTATGACAAAAAAGTCTTTGAATCTGAACTTAATCAACACAAGTTGATTAAAACAAGTATGGATGCTTCTCACGGATCCACCTTTAGTTTCTAGCTGACCCTCTGTGGGTGTGTGTTGTATTTCTCTTTCCTTTAAGATCAACTTCTGGCTGTTAGTGTCTAAATACAAAGCTCTTACTCATAGAGAAAAAGCATTCCTTTTCCACACACAAACATCCTAATGATTTTGTGATACCATCTGAGTAAGACTCATAGTATTTCACTGTCAGTGTGGAGAATCCTTCTACTCAGAAAAATGGTGTGTGTTTGTGTCTCTGTGTGTGTGTCACAAACATTACAGCCTTCTATCTGTCACATCTTTAATGATTTATATAAATTCCATTATTGTGGGGAAAAGAACCCAGAAATAACTGAAGTACTTTAATTTTCCATACAACATTTCCCCACTCATTTAGCTAAAGGATGCAACAGCTATTGACATACTAACCGTGGATCAAGAGGGTTCTTGTAGTTATATCTCTAATTCTGTCCTCTTAAACCTAGCAGGAGATTTGGATTAATCATACTGGCATCAATGATATAAACAGACAATTCATCTTGAATCATTCAATAATCTTCAGTAAATGATTAATACACTTTTAATCACGGAATACCTGGTATTCTTTCAGTCAATACTTCTCATGAGTTAAAAAGATACATTACTGCAATCTACAGATCAGATTCTGTTTTGTTAGATCCAACTGAAAATGTCTTGGGTTTATTTGAGACAGGAAATGTAGTGACTGAATTTTTTAAATCCAGGGAGAAATGATTGTGTAAGATTTAGCTGATTTTCTTCCCGATAGATCTAATTGAATATAGAAAACATATTGGTATTTTCATTAGTGGAATCTTTATTAAGTCTATTGTTTCCAAACTAAGTAAGCTCTCTGTGAATTTGGGGTGAGCATGGTATTGTTCTTTCTTCAGGGCATAGCAACATCCTTTCAAGGAAGTTTGGCAGTCATCCATCATCAATGTTCTCCTTGGAGGTTATCATGCATCATGGAGAAAGGGCCTGCCCTCTCCCTACCAACAGTATTTGCCTTGAAGGAGAAAATGCCCCCTCCCCACAGGTCTAACTTTCTTTCTCTGATAAATCTATAGTCCAGCAGGAAGTGGCAAGGTGCCTATCGCTGCCCTTTTTGAATATCAGACCTCTGGGCATTTCAGCTTGCCACTATACCATGAGAAATGTAGGATGAGGCAGGAGACAATGTAACTGAAATGTCAAAGGTTTGAGTTCAATTTGGTTTGAAGGATGGCCAAAGGCTCAGATCACTTCTTATTTTAACAAAACTATTCATAATATACATTGTCACTTTGTTGGTAATAAAACATGTTGCATTTGGCTGGTCCAAACAGAAATAGTACCTACCCTAGGTGCAGAAAAACACCCTCTGTACTAGAAAGTAAGGTTTTCTTAGAAAACCTTAAACAGAGAAACGCATACATATTCTGCTTTCACATGAAGACTTTTATTTTGTTTTTTATGATTCTTCTCTTCGTTAATCTCAAGTAAGTGTCACTTTACATCCCTGGCACAGTGGGTTTCATGAGTCAAGCTTCTCAATACTACTACAACACTGAAGTAAATGTGCATATTTTGCTCTCTACTCGGGGAAATGCAGTGTGCTTGTCATAGCATTCAGGGGTTTTTTTGTTAGTTTGAATAGGTGATGTGAAACAACATACTTTTTAAAGAAGACATAGGCTGTTAGATAAAATTTATTAAATTATACTACTGTTTAGTGACACTGTTCATTTGATCCAAAATTCTATTTGTCTTTTCAGTACTAAAAAAAAAGACAGCAAATAAATTCCTTTTCTATTCATCATGCTCATTACGATGCATTTTTATCACTAATAACTAACTGGCATCCTGTCATTGGGATGGTTTCATTCGCAGACTTAGTCAAAGAAAATATTTCCATTTGGAACAGCTAATAAATTGCCAAGAAAGTTATCCAGGTCCCTTAATTGTATCCAATATTTTCTCTCAAATCTGTCCCATCTTGAAAATATATTTCAAAGTATCGTCAATGCAATGACACTATTTGAAACTGGAATATGCCCAATTTTTGCCCCATTGGTTATCAGGATTTTACTGACTGGACAATAAAGGTGAGAGGAAAAAATACATTTATTTCCCTTCCATAACATCAAATAATGCAGAAATGCTCATACTACAGCATATTAGACACTATTCGGACATTTGATTACACTGGATAATGAAACTAAGAATTTTTATTGCAGTGCCCATAATTATTCTTACAAGTAGTCTATCCTCTTCAAATTATCTCCCCCATCTCAAATATTCTAGTAACATGGTTGATTCCATCTCCTTGAAACTTAACCTTAATCAGATATTTTTTTCTTGTATCTAACACACCATAAATAAAATCTACATTAAACGTCATAGGTATTGAGACTTTCAGCTTGAGGTTAACACTTCTCAATATATTTAATTTGGCAGTGTCACTAAGTTATCCTGCTGCCCGGACAGAAGTGGAGAAAACAGTGCACATTTATTAGGCAGGGCCCCCAGCTGCTCCTGCCACCTGAAGGGCTCAGGTAAAACTCAGCCTGGCATGAGGGAAACCCCAGCTTTTCTTCAGCTGATGACAGAGAGCTGGGAAGAGGACAAATGTGACCGCCTGGGGATATTGCTCTTGCGGGTGTAAACTCAAGCCAATTTTTAGTGACATTAATAGTCAAATCCAGAATTACAGTTTCTTTTAGAGAGGCTGCTGTGTATTAAAAGGAAGTCAGATAAAGCCAAGAAAATTTGAACGTCATGAGTTGGTGCAGGCTTTGCCAGACAAGGTAAGGCTGCTGCATTACAAAGGCTAACTGCAGATAATATTTATTCTGGTGGACCTAGCTTTTATATTCTTTGTCTCTCAATCATATACAAATGATTAAGAGGAAACTGTCTCATGTCTGCCTTCTTATATGATTAATGTTCTGAAAATTATTTCATTTGCTTTAAATAAAAAATGTAAAACTAGGCTTCCTAGAGTTTGTGTTCAACATAGGTCTTTTCCTCACGTACTGTAGCATAATCTCCCTCTCACCATTTGTCCCTCCTTGCAGAACCAGCACTGCTTTACATTCTCAGAGATTCACATAGAGATTTCAGAGACTTTTCCAAATCTTACCTGATTTATCATTGTCTCATATAACTCAGCACTGCTGAATACAATAGTCATGACAAACTCTAGAGCAGATACGTTCTACTTTGCTAAACTCTTTAGCAGTCTTAGTTCCTAATATTTTATTAGCTTGAACAATTCCACTCTGAACTGTCAAACTCTTCCTCTAAGCACTCTGAACACCCTTGTTACCTTTCCTCTCTTTCAAATGAACTGACATTTTCTAAAAATGACAACTTTTTTTTCTGCAAAATTTATTTTAATCAGTCCTGCAGAGTAGATTATTTGCTTTCCATATTCTTGTGTTGTGTTATTGCTGCTTTTTAACATCACGAATAGTAGTACAGAGTGCAGAATAAATAGGTTTTAGGATTACAGACATTCATTTATCACTCCATGATAATGGTAAGCTATCCCTCAAAAATCATTGCCTAGTTCTGTTTTTTCCATTATGTGTGTACTTTTAGTAGTCATAGGCTTATGCATTTGGTATAACCAGAAGTATATCTCTAGTCATGGTCTCCAAGAAAATTAAATCAGACAGGGTCATGTATTCCAGCCTTGTGTAAATATGTAAATTTTACTTCATCACTTTTCTAAATGTTTCCAAAAATCTTCTAAATGTTCACAGCATCCCATTTATTCTTCTTAGTTTCACTTTTCACATGTTCCTTGCTAAGAGTTTTGAATTGACTTTCAGCAATTTAATAAACAAAATAAACTTACATTTTACTGTATCCTTCCTTTTGGTAACCCATTTCTTATGAGCTCTTATTTATTTGCTTACACTTTCATTAACTTAAGTGCCATCAGATCCCCAGTTCATTGAAACAGATGTAAATCCACACTTGAGATGTTGCCACCAATGTGTTGTCCTTGTCCAAGCATCATTTTTCTCATGTGCTGCATTTTGAAGATGTTTTACCACACTTTAAGATGTTCATGTGTGAATGTACTAAAATACAGAGGTGGGGTCTGCCTGGGTAATTTGGTATTCTTCACTTTATATACAGTGCACTCCGTTTATAACCCGTTCTCATCTCCTACACCTTTTTTTTGTCAATTAAAGACCTTTTCTGATTAGTCTTGAATTCAAACCAAACCAGAGTAATAAAACATAGTGGTGTGCATGAGTGTTGGACCTGGTCATCTACATCATAATCAAACTACTGACAGTTCTACTTATCAAATATTCTTGTTGCTTCCCTTCTTAACTAGCAATATATGTGGAGACAGAGTGATTCACACCTGAAGTGTTTAATTGAGAGAGCAAACTGGAACAAGTAGACACTTTGCTGTTCCCTCATGAGGGTGGAATACATGGAGGGTATTTGGATTACATTCTGCAATTTGAGGTAGCCAGAGCTGTGACAAAGGAGGAATAGATGGAGGGCATCAAAGCATCTCAGCTCCCACAGACACTGCTGCCACTACCCAGTATATTTTCTGGTCCTGATGATCCAGGAATACCCTGCAAAGAAAGAAACCCAGGCTTCAGAGGTTCAGGGGAAGAAAAGTTCTGAGAAGCAACCTGAACTCCAAACTTCACTGTGCCACCTATAGCTGCAGTCTCCCTGTCTGATTTTTTTGTCTCATAATGGTTATGAGGTGACACAAAAATCTTTCCAGAACTCAGTAAAAAGTTCAGTCTTCCTGGATTTTATGTGCAATGGGCTGTTTTCAGAACTGTTTATTTGTCCTATCTAGGTCAAAAATCTCAGTATTTCATTCTTGGAGTAAAAATTTTTAGAGGTTTTTTTTTCACATTCAGTCCCCATTTTCCACCTATTGGTGAGTTCACATGTTTGTGTTGGCTGTGGCAATATTATTCAGCCTGAGGAGGGAAACCATAGAAAATATTTGTAAATGAAATGCCTGAAGCACTTAAAGAAGGCCCCTTCTACCAGCCCCAGAGAGCCTATATCTGTATACATCCATCTTTGGGCATACACATGAAAGGGTGATTTTACAATAGTATTTGGAGTAGTTATACTCTGCCAAACTTAAAGGTGGTATAAGCAGGTGTAGTTCCATTGACTTTAATTGTATCCACTTAAGCACTAGTGGGCTTATTATACTTAATTTCAAGATTTAATAATACTGGCACCAAAATGGAAGCCTGTTTTGTCTGTTCTGAAAATGCAGTGTTGTTAAGTGTCTGCCTAAATCTGCCCAGTGTACAGCACACACCCCCTTGCCACCTGTCTGCCACCCCATGGCTGTTTGTCCTGCTGGGGACAGTGACAATTGGTGTAGCATGGATAAACTGAAAAATAAAGTCTGTGAAACCTGTCACCCGGCTTTCCCACTGTGGCTTCAGGAATTTAGAGGTACCTGAGATACTGTACAATACAGGCTATATTGGGAAGGAAATTTTCACTCCTAATTAAAACATTTGTTCTATGGGTAAGTATCAGTCATTAGGAGCGTACTCCTTTTACAAAGTGAGAATGAAGTGGAAGCAACTGGAAGGTTTAAGCATCAAAAGTATCAGAGCTTACTTTCTTGTTGAGAAGCCAAGATGTTTCCTAGGAAATTATTTCCATGGGTTAGGACTGTCATCCGTAATTGTCTATGCCCAGCAAAAAGGACGGGCTTGAAGAAGGTACATAAATAATTTAAGAGGAAGAGTACACAGATGACTGGAAACCTGTGAAAGTCCCTTTGAATCCAGTCTTCCAAGACTGCCTTTCCTAGATTACCATTAGTCACAAATGGGCTTTAACAGGAGCCATGTTATCACTTGCTTTCTCTTCATGTCCCATCTTCACACCCCAAGAGAGACACATTAAAGTGACAATACTGAGGAGAAAGCTATATCCTAAAGCTCACTAAAATACAGCAGAGTTCAAAGAAAACGAACAATTTTGGGAAATCATTGCTCTTTGTTGCATAACTACCTGAAGTGAACAGACTGCTATTAAATATCTTCACATCTACTGATCGTGAAAGACAATCTATCAACAACTCTGTAAGTCTGTCTATTTAGCTACCTTTTTTAAGTAATGTTGATGACTTGCTAGAAACAATCTGAGCTAATTCTTTTTAAATACAAGCAAATGGCAAGTAATTACACAAACTGTGATTAAGAAATTGCTGGTAATCACTAGGATACAACAAGTAATGGATTAAAGTGTTTCTAACAATAAAAAGGTGTGATTTTTCCCTGTTTCATTTCAGAGCTTTAATTTCATTAATATGCCATGCTACCAAAAAGGCTAGTTCCACTTCTTCAACTGGATTCGGTCCTGTTGTGTGTTCTGTGACCATGCACATGAAATGCATGATCCTGTGAGCCTACATATACTGGTTCACATGTATAATTATAATTGCTTAATTAAGAATTAAGGTCATCGTCAGGTGTTGATTCAGATGCATCTCAGCAAATCCTCCCTGCTGTGAGTGCACCTTACAGGTCTATTTAGTGTAGTTTTTCCTGATTCCACAAATAACTTCCTTTACATGACCTAGTTTAAAGCTAGCCATGTAGAAAAGCAAATGGCAAATGAAAGATTATTTCACATCTAATGCCTCCATAAATGTGTGTACCTCTGATATAAAGAGCTGGGTTCTAATTTACTAGAAAGCAGAAGCTTGATCTTGGTGCTGTGCTGGGCAGTGTGCCAATCCACAATTTACTGCTGGCCTATATTAATGATTTGTGAGGTAACACTAGTTCAAAATTTCATGAAAGTTATAAGGACCTTGCATGGACAAAAGATTTCTGTAGTTCTTAATCATCATGCTTTCATGGTTACATCCAAAATCAATATTGTTTTTCTCATTATTAAGAGAAGAAAAAACTGAAATAACAAAATAATACCAAGTCCTAAGCTATAGTGCCATGTTTTTGTTGGCAGTATGTCATACTGAAAATTATTTTTAAAATTCTAGGCAATTTGTAAAGTGCATTATAACATGTAACATGATACTGCGTATATATATCTATACATCTACTATATATTATGTCTACACAGATATAATTTCACTCTGATGAGATAAACAGACCTTTCCACAAGAATTCTTTATATGTTGAGCATAATGCAACTTCTACTATACAAGAGGTACTTGTTACACAGAGCTTTAATAAGAAGCGTTGTTTTAAGGAAAGCAATTTACATTAAACTGCTCAGGACCAAAGTTCAAAATCTGATGGGCAAAGACATATAGATGAGAACAGATTTTCAGCTGGTCAGTAGCATTTCATCTGAGGTTAAGAATAGCACTTTGACCCAGTTCTTTGTCCAATTTTCGTACAAACAGGGACAAATTTGCCATGCACAATGTTATACACTTAGCCTGGTAAAAAGATGTAAGGATAAATGCATGTGATAAACTGTGATAAATTAGGGCTTTTTTTTCCTGCTATATCAACAAGCCAGGAGCTATTTATTCAGCTGTTGAACCTGGCAGAAATTGCCTTATAGAATAATTTGGAAGAAAACCTGTTAATACTATTTTTGGGTGTACTCCTACAAGTATAATTTTACTTACTGTCTACCATTTTTTAGCTTTCAGTTCACATAGCACATGCTGACTGGAGATATTGAGAAAATGCAGGCTGGTTTCGCTTGTTAGGAACCACAAATCATGGAGTGTCACTCATATAATTCTTAAAGATGCCTATCCCAGATGAACAACCTTTGCTCTACCTTCTCCTCAAACTGGTGGAAATGAAAAAAACTACAAGAGTAGACCTGTGCAGGGTTACTCTGAGACGTCTCTGTTTCCCCTGTTGCAGAGCAAGGGCAACTCGCCTCACCCAGTGATTGCCTACCATTCCCTGTTTAGCCATGCAGGTAGTCTCTAGACAACGGCACAGAAAGGATTGCTACTGTACAATACCTATTTTAAACTAAGAGGTTAAAAATTTATTAAATTGCGATTAACTGTAAAAATGTAACACATTATAAATGTATTATTACAGATATTATTAAAAGTAAATTAAATTGGAATGCATTAACTTAAAACATTAAGCAAAGATTGAGAAATATAAAAATGGTTACTAGTCATGTTCTTAAAAAAAAAAAAAGCTGTCTGAAGAAGCAGAAATTAAATTTATGATATTTGGGAAAAGAAATGGTCCCATTTGCATGGCAGTTTGGTTACAAGATAGGATTAAAATGGATATGGATTCAGAATGTAGCAGATCTTATGAGTCTAGAATAAATCAGGAATTACAGTGTTGTGAAGCCAGAATTTGTGAGATTGGAATGAGGTGCTGGCACTGTTCAAAAGCATTTTTCAGTGATGCAATATACCAACTTATTTAAACCCTTATCCCTGCTCAAGGCTAACTTCTGAATTCTGAGCCATGTGACCTTGGTATCTGTTTTCTATGAATCCGTGAATAAGTCTTTTGTTTCTATTTTTTTTTTTTTTTGGAGGGGGTAGGAAGAGGAGGAATAAAAAGGGCTGTGAAATGATGTAAAAAAATACTAAGTTACATATATTTATTGTTATTTATACATATATAAAATGTCAAGATAAATTTTACCCAGTGTGTCTTGCTGACAAGCAAGAGAGATTAGACTCCACAATCAGATTACAAGTACTAGCTTAATGAATAGTGGTTACAAATTATTAATTATAGTTTAATCATGATATTTTAAAAAGCTAATAGAAGGTTAATTTTAAAAGATATTTTCTTTAAAGGTAATCTTGAATCACTGTGCATGAATCATGATGTAGGAATGACAAATATCCATAGGGGACTTTAGGGGCATGACATCTCTCCTAAAACTAACCTCTTTTTTATATATATTATATGAACTGTCAGATGAAGATCTATGTATGATGTATATATTTATACCTTATATAAATTGCCAAATGATGTTCTGTTTGTCTTTGTGTGTGTGTGTGTGTGTGTGTTTCTTAGTGCAAATAGGAAAAAGTAATCTAGGAAGAACTATCAATAAGGAGCACAGACCCTCTGAATGTCTGAGGCTATTTCTAATCATTCCCTAATCAACATGATTGGTTGCTTTTGTACATCTGAAGGCACTGAGATTCCCAGCTCTCTTGATACTATGTGGAACACCTAACACTTAACAATTGGTATAAATTTCTTTTGGCCAAAGTGCAGATAAGCCCTGACAACCTTGGTGCTGGGATGATGAATGCCATTGTCTAGATTTCTGCTGTCCCAAAATTGTAGACCATTTCAACAGTGGCATAAGCTGAAAAAAATCTAAGCTATCCACAGTCTCAATACACAAATCTCAGATCTACTTCTAATGTACCTCTAGCAAGATTTAGAACAATTTCTGAATTTAAAATGTTCATAATTATTTTTTTTTAAATGCAACACCCTGCTCTTCTGTGTTGCACTACATGATTAATACTTGTACATTGCTAGATCCAGAAGTGTGCTCAAAATAACCAGTATTGACAGGGGCCAAAGTAAAATTCCAGAGCAAATCCCTTCTGATATTGAAAAATGGAGGTATGTCTCCTGAGAAAAAGATGGACCTGTCTCCTTACAGTGGGTGACTGCATTGGTTCAGTAGCTGAGAAAAATGGACATCCCCTTCTTGATAGCAGAGAGAACATGAGCCTGATCCTAGTAGAAAAATGCTCCTAAGGATGAAATCTTCAGAAACTTTGAAAAATGTGGGACCCCCTCAAAAGGTCATGAAGCAAACCATTGCAATGGATCTTTAGTTGATCCAGACCTAGGATTCTTTTGTAATTCACACATTATTCAGAAACAAGCTGTGTATGACAAGAAATTAAAGAGGAAAAGCAACTTTATGCTCTTTACAAATATGCTCCAAGTAAAAAAACATACAAACAGATTGCAAAACACATTTAAGTTCAGAAGATGCAGACTTCCAGAGAGACATGAAGATAGAGACTTGCAAAATAAAAGTACTTTTCATGGGTAATTATCTTAATTGGCTCCTTCTTTTTTTCAAGACCAACTTGTGCTTTTCTGTGATTTTTTTTTTTCTATTTTGTCTTCTAGCATAGACTTGGAAAATTACATTTGAGAACATAGTGCTTCTATATTTAATTGTCTGGATTTGCATTTCCAGGCCAATGCGTGAGTTATGTCCCTTCTTTGTCTAGCTTCTCAATTGCCTGAAATAATGTATTATGTCACAGATGCCTAGTGAAGTGAAAGGTTTGGGAGTCACCAATGGAAGATGCAAGATGCATATGAAAGCTTAAGTTCAGTCACCTACACTTTTCCCAAAGGTTAAAAGGCTGAATTTTGTTTGATGAATGAAAGTTATCAAGAGGATGTCACCTTTTTCCTGAGACAGCAAACCACCAAGTTACGAAAACTATACTTGTCATAAGAGTATAACTCATTCCTATCAATTTGAACATTTTTGTCTACTCGCCCTATGTTTAATGGAATGTAAAGACTATTGGAAAATGCTTTGGCTTCATTTGTTCTGTTTAGTTTTGAGTTTCTTACTGTAGTCCACCAAACCTTAATTTTCTCATGAATCTAGTTTTTAATCCTAATCAAATTGGGCATTCTCCAATATTTCAGTTGGCTATATGGTGCACTTGCTACCACAAACTGCCTTAGATGTGCACACACTTCATTGTGAGCAAAGGATTAGTAAGTTTTTTATTGAGAAGATATTTTTACATTCATTTAAATTGAAATTCTTTAGGGAATCTAGAGGCGGGAACTATAGAAATACTTGCATGACCTTCTTTGAAATATATTTTGACCGAAATCAAAAGAGAGGCCATTTTCATTTTGTAATGATTTTTGCAATTCTTCTTATTTTTAGTTCAGACAATCTCAACCCGTGGCTTATACATCACAAAGGTCAGCAGAAACTCCTACCTCACTTGCTAGTACCATCTTCAGATACCACTCTAACTTCTCTCACTCATCACATCTGTAAGTCTTCACTAGATTTTAAATAAATGTAAATTAGTTTCACAGAACTCAGTTTAGGTAAGAGGAAATTTTCCACAGTCCCATATTAATAACCACAACCACTGATGACAAGAGTATTTCTGTTCTCATGAAATTTCTGTAAAGAGGCAACACATTCTCCAGACCTGTTCTTAGAAAGCTATAAGGAAAAATAGACATTGTAAATGAAATGTTAAATCCTTTTAATCTTTCAACAGACTACTATAAACAGTACTGTTTCCTAAAATATACTTATTATCATGATATCTATTGAAGCCCATTATTCATGAGGTAACAAGGGTATTTTTCTTGCTGCGTGTATTCTTTAAACTTCTCTGGGGATACATATTTCATTCCAAGTATGACCACAGATTTTATATTAATAAAAGAGATTTAGCTTTCTCTATGTATCTTCCCCATCATGTAAATTTTCCTTCCACTCATATCCATTTAACCATTTCATGCTTTCAAAGCTTGAAGTATGTCTTCTTTCATTCTGTTTACAGAATTTTATGCCTTAGTCTAGAAAAGTGTAATGGAAATCAAACCTCCCATGTACATTTAATATCAATGCTGTTTTCCAGATCAAGAATAGATTATATGCCCACCATTATGAGAGCCCTGATCTAATGAAATATGTATATGCATATAAAGAAGATGGAAGGACAACACAGGTGTACACCTTCACGTTGAAAACCAAAAGTTCTTTGTGAAATGTCTGGCTACAGCTCAGATGGCTATGTCAGGATTATAGATAAAAGGATAAAATCCTTCAAGTTAGTAGTTCTGATGGTTCAAGTGGCAACTTGCAAAGCTGGTTTTCATTCAACAGAGTCCATGGTCTCATTCTGGTTTAGTTAATCATTTACTGTATGGTTATGGAAATAACAGATTCCCTGTATACCAGTCAGAAGATGTATATCATTTTATTTTTAACAGTGTTTTCACAAGGCTGACTTAATTACAGACAGATTCTGACAATGTATTGAGTAGCCCCAATGTGTTTATTGAGTACTTCCAGTGACCCCTTGTAGGAAAAGGTGCCATTAGCATTAGGAAAAGTGGCTCAATTGATTCCTTGGTGTTTAGGACATCATTTGAAATCCCCAGGTGCTAGACAAATGCAAAGTTTTATGTCTGTTACGTATAACTCCTATGGACTATGTAAAAATAATTATCATGCAAAGGGGTTCACTAGCATGCACCCTGCCTCCCATTGACTTCATTAAGTCCCCATGTGGGAGCAAGAGGCTGTAATTTTCAGATCCCTCTGAAGAACTGGGTCTTTACAAGGTAATCTTAGCATACATCATGTTTTCACCAATGAGTTTGATGGAACATAAAACAAAATTGTGGTGACAAGTAAATCCATCAATGGCACACCCAGTAGATTCCAATTACGTTAATTAGAGTAGACTTTCTAATGAGTGGAATGTCAAACACTGGATCCATGCCCAATGCTAATCATTCATTCATTTTGCTGCTGGTTCTAATTCACAGTATGCCAAGGAGGTTTCATGCATTCTGACACCAAACTATGAGCAAAGTGCTTCTGCTTTAGAAATAGAAATAGAAGCACAAGCACAAGTTTGACATACTAATTAAATGTGCCAGGGTGCAAGATATATTGCTAAATGTCATTCTGTCCATATAAATGCAGGCATCAGCCAAAGCGCAGAAAGAGTGTAAAGCAGTATTTATAATAAATCCACAGCATAAACAAAACAGTGACAGTGACTACCCTGTTATTCTGAGAAGTCTACTGAAGTGGCATCCAAATAATAAGGAAAAATCTTAGAGGTAAACCTATTACATTAAAAGGGAACTGAAGTAGTAGGGTGTATCTGAGTATACTGAAGCCATAGAGCGATAACCACATGAATACTAACCTGATATTCAGCTAAATGTTTTGTATATGGTCTAAGAAAGAGTTCCAGAATGATCCACTCCAAAAATATAGACTGCATGCATTCAGGGGAAATATTCACCTGTACCAGTAGCTTTAAGACATAAAAAGTTAGCTGCCATCTGCTGGCTGATAATTAAGCATGTTTGAGCTTATTTTGTATTAGCTTCAATGACTGATGAGGATGGATGCCCACTAGGGCACCCAGATGTGCGCTGGAGAGGCAGAGGCACAGACACACATCCATCTCTTCTGACGATTCGGCTGCAAGGACAGCCACCTTCCCCAGAGTGGGAAGAGGGTAGATGGCAGTAAAATCCCAATTCATTGCAGGTGCTCTATCCAGACTTCTATTTCTTGAGTTCACATTCTGTATTTGCCCCCTACTTATTGCACAGCAACTAACTAACTGCATTTTTCAGGCTCAGATGCAGAAGATTATGCCTTCAAATCCATGCTCAGGGCACAAGGATGAACAAGTGATAAGTATCTTCAATATGGTGTGAAGGGAAGTCATTTGATGCTTCTACAGCCTTGAATGAGCAGTTGAGTATTGATTTAGTTCTCATACTCAGTTTTAGGTACCCCAACCTGTTAACCCTGAATTAGAAACATAGTTTTAACTTAAGCAGTATATGTATGATCTGTACTTCGTCTGGAAGGAAGGAAGCTGAAGCTAGATTTTCTGTCAAGTTTACTACAGATTAAAGTCATTGTCTTAGTTACTCTGTAGATATTCTCCTGATTAATTGTGTTCATAGAGCTCTGGTTCCTCAGCTTTTACCCTCTCATGTGCCAATGTTAACAGTACTAAGCAAGATGGAAAGTGAATCAGTGACTGCTCTGAGGAAGGTGATATCCCAAGACAAAATGACTGCAGTAATGTCTAAATATTTATCAGACACAAGACCTAACAGGATAAATTCCTGGTATCATCTGTGTCATTTTCTTTAGTAAATTAAAAAAAAGGTAAATTAAAAGGTATTTAAGATGCTCAGAGGTGCTAAGAAATAAACCTCAAGCAGTAATGTCTTTTCAAACTTATACTTATTATGTAAATCGTTATAAGGTGAATGAGAATAACTCCATTCTGTCTAAATTTATGGATGGATTAATGATTTGTGTAAAATAAAAACCTGCCTGAACTACAATCTGTGCCCTTTTCAGGTTTGTCTACTTTTTATCTGTTTATTTATCTTGGACAATGCATCATAAAATCTTGGAAATACCCTCAACTTTTTGACTTTATAATCAAAAGGACAGATGTCTAAAGATCTCACTAAAAAATTCAAAGCAAATTATCTGAAGGATATTAGAGGAATAACAAAAGTGATAAACAGAGCTTGAAATGTTTTTAAACAGAAAACAGGGAGTAAGGATAATTTCTAAAGAGTTGTTTTTCATTTCCCTGTTTTTCAGCTACAATAATTGAAACATTTTGTTTTCCTTTAGCTTTTCAGACTTTCCCTTTAAACATACTTTTTAAACTAGAAAAAGAGGAAAAGTAAAAGGGAAACTTTCATGTCTAAAAAGAATGTAAAGAGTTAAAAAGTTCTTGAACTATATTAATAATGACAGCAATGGAATATCACAAACAAATTGGCTAGCTCTATATTTGACATATAAAGACAGAAAATTAGGAAGGTCAATATTTGATGAGATTTCAGACTTCTGTTCAGATATATAACTTTGGGGAAATTTTCCAGATATTCAGATATTTATTTGGGCCCTTTTGCAGTTCATTTACTGCTACTTCAGAGATTCTCATGTGTAATGTATAGCTCTGATCTGTAACTTACAGGTCTGAAGTAAATGATACTACTCAGTCATTGCAAAGCTGTAAGTAAATAATCAGGAATTAGGTGAACAGGCATTCAACTCATCTGAACTCATAAAAGCTAATTTTGCATAGCATGTACAGTGAAATTCTGACTGATGCAGGAAAGTGCATGAAGTCCATATGGTGCACCAACACTATTGAAGGAAAAGACCAACAGTTTCCCCACATGCATTGCTTCAGCTTTGCAGTGTGTTTCAGGTATCAGAAGACCATGCACTCTTCTTTCTTTCACAGCACATACTAGGAAGCTTAGAGTCCACACAGCTGGTGTCCCAACACAGGATGAAAAAGAAATAGAAAGAATCAGGAAAGTTTCTTGGGTTTCCTCGCACTCATAATACGGTTTATCCTTGAGACATGGCATGGCTCCTCCTCATACGTGATTCTCTGAACTTCAATTCTGCTGGGACTGCTAAAAGTTTGACAAATTACAAGCGTCATTTCCGAGTGACAAATGCCCCAGGAATGTATTTATTTGTTTTGTGTATGTACTAAAAAGGAGCATAGGTTATGTTTTGGCTTTACCTTTCTTTTTAAGTTATTAGTTCTTTCTCCATGTGCTATTTTCTTGCCAAATCCCTTCCATTTCCATCTTCCTTTCTTTCTATTGCAGATCTATATCTGTCCTCTCTTTAACAGATCTGTCTTTAAGATCTTTTCACAATTTTTCCTTCTGTACAGATGAATTCCTGCAAAAAGGAATATGGAACATACTAAATAATATTCCAAGGGACCAAACTCCCTGAAATGTGATGTGCAACTTTAAGGAGTTGCAGTGATTTTTTTTTTGAGTTTGAACTTGTATGGAGGCAGAATTTGATTACAGCAATAATCATCAGTTCAAATTAAGCAAGTTTTCCATCCATTTTTACAGGAACATATACTACTTTGTAGAACCCATTGACAAGTGAGGTTAGAAATCGAACCGAAGATATTAATAAAAGTGGCCAGCAGACCTTGCACTAGTACAAATTAGTGTATTATTATTGGATCAGAGGAGCGATGTCAAAATCTATCACATGAAGATCTTACCAGCCATTTTAAAACCATCAGTTAAGAAAATCATTATCATCAATCAATTACTATCAAAAATTAAGAAAAAATTTTAGTAGTTTCTACAATAAAGTCAATTTGAAAGGTATGACTATAACATGTCATTATTTCCTATTATTAATCCATAGATAAATTTTAAAAGTTCTTTAAACTTTCAATTTATTATTATTCTTTTTATAGACTTTATTTCATGTTATTTATAAGATTACCTTAATAATAGTGAAGCATTATAATTCAAAGCAAATTTCATTCACTTTCATTTTACAAAGATTGAAAGATAAAAAAATCACATAAAAATTCTTTTCAAAAGCTCTGTTACATGAAGGATTAAATCAGTGATTTTTTAGGTGCTCTATCGCATTTAATTTATACTCATTAACTTTGATGCATCATATAGTGCTCTACATTCAGATTTCAAACTACTATTGCAGTCTGAAAAGTTCATCTTTTCATGGTGATATCTTCATTGCCAGAAGCTATCACTTTGGTTAACATTTCAAGGATCAGGTCAGCAGTCTTCCCAGATAAATTCAGAAGTTAGTACACTCTGCTAAAAAGTCATGCTTTGTCAGAAATTGCATATAATAGACACATCAAATACACTGGATGATTTGTAATACATACAAGGATCAGTGGGTCACATTAAATAAAAGTAGATTTAGTAAAATTGTGTAGCCTACACTGTATCATAAATTATTAAAATTAATGAACCTGATCCCCTCTGCAGATTACTCCATGGCTGACACCAGCATAATTTCATTGATATTAATGATTCACTTCCAGTTTCACAGTCATGTAAAACTGGAATAATAGCATGATGATTCAGCTCTAATACTGTTAAATTAGCTGCACCATTTACATTAACAGATGGCAGGCAAATATGTCTTCCTTCGTTCATTCAACTCAGGTGATTAGGAAGTTCTTTTTCCTGTCCACTATTATATGGCACATTAATCTATATGTATCATATGCACCTATATAACAGCTTTTGGATCCTGATCTTCAGAAATGTAATTTTAGTATGGTGAGAAGAATTAGAGATTGAAGGCTGGGATGGAGGTTGTGTCAGAAATGGACTGCAAGTTGTAACGTGAGCTATAACACAAACACCTCTGCCCTCTCAGGGATGTTTTCCTAGCCTGGTGCATGCCTTTAGTCTCAAATCTTGTTAATGAACTGATCAGTCTTTCACTGGGCCACTGCACTCTGTGGGATAGGCTTAAGGCTCTGCCATTGGATAGTACAAGCCCATCTGACCGTGCTTGATGGAGGTTCTCCTCTAGGCCAAATGGAATAAACAAATCTAGATTTACCTCCCCTTGTTTCTTTGAAATTCAGTGAGTGAAAGAGCAACACTGTTAGAGTGCACTGATGTTTAAGCTATTACACAATTTAAATCTAATAAACTCATTGCAACATTCTGATCACAGGGATTTTTTCCACTTAAATACAGACAATTCATGTGATAGGCTTTGAAAATTTAAATAAGAAAGAGATATGATGCTCATGACCCTGTTACTTGTTCACACCATAGCTGTTCAACATGTCTAAAACTGTATTTTATAAGCATAAAGCCCTGTGACTGAATATAGCTTTTAATGTGAGTGCTTTTGACATATAGCTTTGATTTTGACACACTCTAGTTTGAGGTTGCAGTATTTTTACTAAAGAGAATAGCTTTAAATCAACAAATGAATTCTGTTACATAAAATTATTTTATTCTTATCCTTCTTATTTCATTAACATATATTAAAGTGGAATGGAGAAAATCCATTATATTGTAAATACTAAAAAAGCTATGCAGCCAAAATCAGTATCTTTTTAATACTATATTGCTTTGAAACATGGCTAGTCTGAATTACATTTGCCAGTATATAAACATTGAAAAAGATACTGTTTTCTTCAAAACCAGGTACAAATATGTACACAAATACTTATAGTTTAAACCTGACAATTGGAACTGGAATCATTGGAATGTTTGCACAAAACATTTCGTTTTTTGTATTTCCAGATGTATAAATACACTACGGTCATCCAAATCTGAGGCTTACAAAGGAATATGGCTTGTTTAGTGAACAATTTATGTTCTGCAAGTTGGGCACCTTTAGGGCACCTAAGTATTTGAAAGGCACCTAAGTACTTGAAAATAATAGTGCACTTTCAGTGAAACCTATTGGAAAGATCACCTTTCATTAATTTAGGTTTTGTTATGTAATAATGGAGTTGCAGTTAAATTTCAAAATTTAGTGAGAATATAAAAACTGATTATACTATTCAGAGTAACCTGTTAAAAACATTTTCACTTTAAAAAATTCCTGAAGTTACGAAAGTGCTGAATTAAAACTTTCCTTTCTCCCCTGCTCTTTGGATAACTTATTCTAATTAGTTAGATTACTGTTAAATTTTCATTATTGTTCATTAGTTGAATATTCATGTTCATCTTTCTAATACAACTATGGTATTTGTTGGATGTCAGAAAAGCATAGTGCAGTAACACTTTTGTCATAATATGGGCATTAAATAGTTGTGCTGTTATGCAGAGTTCTAATTAAATTCTGTTGTCAGTTCAGCAAGTGTAGTAGTGCAACACTGCAACTACTACAGTTTTCTCATCTTCTTCCCACCGATTATATTCTCAAGTTTGTTCCAAGCAAAAGTAAACTTTTGTTTAGAGAGAAGTTTGATACAGGTTTTATGAGTAGCTTTATTAGTGTCAGGACAATTTACTTTTTTTGTTTGTTTGTTTCTGGAACTCCTGTGCAGTTTTTTTGTCTCTGAATGGCATCAGAACCAGTCTCACTCCAAGTATTAGCAGAGGCAGCAAGTGAAAGGCTGTGGGTTCAAACTGTTGGTGAAACAGCTGACACTAAAGCAAATAACTATGATGATGTGATGATAGATACCATGGTATTAAACTGGTGTTTGATTGCATGTGGCTGAAATATGAAAGAGGATTTTTATTATGTCCAGACTTCAATAGTTCTTCACCAAGAACGATCTTGCAGATATGTTGCTGGCACAGTACCACAGAAATTTATTTCTTTGTTAATAAAGAGCCTTTGTGTTTTGTTGTTATCTTTTTTTACTTGAAGCGTCATTAGAAGTATGTAAAAGGAATGACAACTGTATTTTAGACTTCTTTTTGCTGATAAATCTTTTTATTTTTTTCCATTTGTAAGTTGCAGTACCTGAATTTATATGTAAAGAGAAAAACCTCACTTGACATATAGTAAACTATAATTAAAAGCACTCAACAAAACCAAGAAAAACTTTCCAAAAAGCAAAGGAAACCATGCATTCCCTGCAATTTGAGCTATGATCTTATTTCTCCTTGAAAAAGAAGAAAAAAAGACTTTTTAACACTCCCTAGAAGTCAACACTTGGCCTTTGTCAGAGCAAGGAAGCAGATTCCAAAGATAAGGAAATACAAGGGGATTGCTGGAAAAGGGTTCCCCCTGAAATACTTTGTCATCACCCTTTCATTAAAAAAATGTTATTATGATATAATATTATTTTTAAATTTAACTTAACCATTATATACTTATGCCCTCAAGAATAACTTTTAAACATCTCTTCTGATAAGCCATTTCTTTAAATTTGGGACACCATGAAATATCTTCAATTAGGTACTTCCAGTTTTAGCTGATTGATCTCCTGTGATGTCATGTAACCTGAAGCTCATGTGTTGTGTCTCATTTTAAAAAATCTTCCTTTCTCTAGAAGCACGTAGCAGCTGGCAACGATAGCAAAACATCTGTACTCTACCCAGGAGTCAGTGGCTATGCCATTCTCTGAATTAGAGTGTTAAACACATTCCCTGTTCTTGTGCATGTATGTTTATGTTCTAGACTAGCCAGATAAATGTATAAAATATTCACTTCACAAATATGAATTTGACTATCAAAAAACCCTGAGTTTTGTGCCTTTAAACATTTGTCTTCTTGAGAGATTCTCCAAGACATTACATCATTGCATGTAACACAGACTATGCACCCTGGGGGTGCCCATAAACCCACTTTGATTACCTCCATGCAAGGTACAAACCAGTGTTATAAGTTTGCATTGTCTTCTATGTTGTGAACATCCTTTTAGTGATTCCACTGCATAGCCTGTATACATCTATTGCATCTGAAGTAATAAAACTCTAAGAGCACAAAATAGGTAGATTTTTCCTCTTATTATAAATCAAAATAAATAAAAATTCTACTATAATTGAGAGCTGTACATCTTTAGGCAGTTCCTTTCAGTAGCAGCATTTTAATTAGGGTTACATATACCCCAACCATTCTCAAGGGAACATCTTATTCAAATAAGAATGAACAATGTGACTGCTCTCCTGAAAGCAAAAGCCTTGTAAGCTGACAGTACTGTGCCTTTTTGTCTTCTAGATTCTAATGATGATTGAAGTCAAATTCCAGTCAAGCTTTGGTAGTAAGGTCATCTGGGGGGAAAAAAATTTAAAATTACTATTTTGCATATAATTCATTAATACTTATGCTAAAACAACTGTGTATTGTGGAGAAGCTGGAGAGGAAAAGTTAGGCTGAAATTCAAAGAAAGACACCTAATTTGAACGTCCTCTTCATCACAATAAACAATTGGCTAGTGACTTACTTGTATGTGATGAGTAAGTTACTTGAGTATAAAAGGGTATACTCCATCCTCTTCTATGATGAAGATAGAAATATACTCAACTGCAGACCAATTATGATGATACTCGGGTATTTTGAAGACTGTTGAATAGGAAACGTCGAGTTGCACTTGTGTGATGATTAGCTTCATTGAGTTCTACTAGCAAATGTAGCACTTCAATCAATGCAGAGGTTAGGCAAAGGAAGTTTACTGTATTGATGGATTTCATAAGGGATATATGGAGCCATCTGGAAAGGGGTCACTCTTACGAATGTGCTGAAAGAGTTGGCACTGTGGATTTCGTAGAAAGTGGGCACAGACTTCATCAGATTACTATACGTGAATCGTGAGACAGCTGCATACTCTCAATCTTACCTTACTTACAGACTGCAGTGTGCAATTACTTGCAAACAGCTATTGATTCTGTTAAAAATAAATAGGAATCTATTACAGGGGAGACTGCCATTTCTAGTATTCAGAAATGTTTTATTGCCTTCCTGTTGAAATAGTGATGTCTTGCTCCAGGAAAATTATAAGCCTAGGGAAAAAAATGTATCCTACATCTTTGGGGAAAAAGGTCTGGGGACTGCATCACTATTAGAGAGATTCAGGATCAAAATTATGGCTTAATATCTGAAAATGGGAATCCCAGGCTGCTGAGAACCCAGAATAAATTACAGAGCACTTTAAATGTTCAATTGCTTAAAAGTTACATACATGCAGCTGGTCAGCTTCAAGCAGTTGCGAGTTATGAAACAGTATGTCTTTGTAAGGCAAAAAGACAGGGAAAAGGAGATATCTATGCTAAAGCTATTATCATTATTAGTCATTCATATAATTATATTTTCCTTTAGATTGTTTATTCATTTTGTGCTGGGTATACATAGTGTTGTTTCTGTAGTCAACACATGCTTGGGATAATCATTAATAAATCCCATGGCTAAGTGTTGTTTTGCAGATTTTGTCTTACATTAGTATCTTAAGTATAACGCATTTTATCACTTCCTAAATACATATGATGTTGCATCTGGTATAATTTTCAAATGATATCCTGTGCAGAGTCATGTTAGATCAGTATTTAGATGACAAACATAGAAGGAACCATTAGACAGAGAGTCATCTAGAAAGAACTAATTTTATTATCAGTAATTCTTTTTCCTCCCACCAAAACTGAAATACTGCCCAAGCACACTGCCAGGAGATGAAGTGCTTTCTTCTTGAAATCTCTGTCTTCTCTATAAGACACATCCAAAGTCAAGCTCTAGGCTACTCCACTTTGGAGTCAAGCTAAGCTTCCTCTTTAACAATAACAGAATGCCAATGACCATAAAAGCTGAGTCTTGTCAAACCAGTTACTGCAGTCCAATGTTATATAGCACATTCTGTAACACAAGGGAAGGAAGCTCTCATGTACCACTGGGAAAGGCAAATACAGCCTTTCTGTAATACTGAGTACTCCTTCTAGGTCAAGCAGAGAGTGAAGTTGTGATTCCCAACTAGAAGGCACAGAAACCTGAGCTGCTCATCCAGAAAGGTTCTTTTCAATATTTTTTTTTTTTCAGTTTATGATTATGAAAACAGCTGAAGAAATCTCTTGAAGCGTATATGCTAGACTGAAAAGTATTAAATTAATAACATGATAAACATTTGATTGAGTGCAACCTGAGGGACACTGTCCAAATACTCATAAGGTCCAATAAGATGAACAACAGGAAGGCAGAAAGACAGTATACAGTTAGAGAGAGACTTCAAATTATTCAGCTAAGTTCAAGAGCAATTACAACATGAAATCAGGTATAGTAGCCAAAAATGAATGTTTTATAAATCTCAGTTAACACTTGTATTAAGACGCACACACTAGGGTTAATGTATTTATACACTTCCATTGAGAAACATTGCTACTCTCCTAAAAGGTTCATGAATAACTTTACTCTTCTGCTTAACATTAATCTTGTTTATATAAACTGCATACATACATGATTTTTCTGTATAATTTCAAATACAGCATTTTTGAAGGTAATAGGTTCATTGGGGTGGCAAGAGATGAAAATAAAGGAGGCTGAAATCAGAAATAGATAAAACACAGATATTGCTACATCAGCAAACAGAGAAGTACCAGCAATTCTGGCTAATCAAGAGTCATCTTTGTATCTAAAAGACTAAATGTAGGTGTTCTGATATATTTAGATGTTATGTGTAATAACACAGTGGAATCTTGGATTCTTCTTGAAAATGAAAAGTAGAATTTGGCACAATTAACTGGTTAAGCATCTTCTAAATAAAATATATAAAATAAGATTAGGAAATCCATACAGTCAGTTTATTCTTCAAAATGCATATGTTTCATCTGTCATTTCTTCTAAATTAAAATTTTGTGTTTCAAATAGGTTGATGATTGCAAGAGGATTCAGCAATTTCAGGTACAATGGAAACTTCCTGTGGCAAAAGGATGCAGAGAGAATTTCACTCTTTGCATGAGTAAGTGAAATCCCTTTGTATAACCCACTTCACAAGCTACAGAAATTTGCTGCCATAGTTCTTGTGGGACTAAAAATATAATATGTCTTAGACTCAGAGAAAACCCCAAAAACTGTATATATGTGGCACCATGAGAAGAGGCATTTCTATTCTTTAAGTACAAACTCACTTTTCAGTCATTCTGAACGGCTTTTTAGCCTTTCAGAAAGCTCACAACACCTAGCAGTTGACACAGAAGGGAAAACTACAGCCTGAATATAATGAGCAGGCTTCAAAAATCAGAGAAGCATCATAATTACATCTAAGATAACTGCTTTATTTAAGAAACAAAATAGATGATGTGTAAAGGTGCTACTACATTGTTATTTCAGTTTCTAAAGAGGCTTGATCTAGTCATTTCATTAGCCCATAACACCAGGCTGAACTCTGTGTTGATCAGCTTCTTCAAAGCCTCCATTTTTAGGTAAATGAAATTCCCTGTCCATTGGCTAAGGCAGGCAGGGTTTGTGTAGCACAATGCGTTGAAAGATCCCTACAAACCCAGGTCCTTTTAACTTCCAGATTTCATACTTTTTGTCAATTCTTAGACCTGCAGCACTGCAGCTTTAATTTATGTTAATGAATGATTGGATTATGCTACTGTTGCCAGAGTATCTGATATGTCTGCATCAGTCCTCTGTTCTGTGACAATGCCTTCAGTGGTTAGCTGGGCACATTTAAACATTATTTGCAATGTATAAAGTTCTGTGCAGATTTTAAGCAAGAAGATAGTGGCAAAAACTTTGAGTATGTAGCAGACAGAGAGCTAAGTACCAGTACCACTGCTACACAGTGCAGGAGAAAAGATTAAAATGTTCTTCATTTGCTAGTTATATTGGAAACTGTTTGTAAGTAGGAATAACCTTCAGGCCTCTCTTTTCAGTTTAACTCATTAATTAGTAGTCACATCTGTTTAATCTATTTGCATGTTTAGATTCTGTATTATATTAATTTGTAGCAATTTCTTCAGCCCTGTCACATCTAAGCTGTACTTGCAGAATACAGACTTATTCATGTTCTGTTTCATGACTGTTTTTTTTCAGATTTCCTTCAGTCTTCTCATTCTTAGTTAGGAGACTAAAAATCAAGATAATGAAAAAATTCTGGAATAGAGAATTTAGTTCAAGTAAAAGTCTCCACTGGGCTTTCTTTCTGTTATCCTCCAGTTCTCAATTAAAGTTAATTTCAGAAGTGGATCCCATCTATTGTATTTTCAGTGTTTTGTCCTGCACTTTTAAATAGAAGCCAACAAGTGCTGTTATCCATTCCAGCAGCTAGTGATCGATGACAGATACAGATTCAATTTGCTTCAGACAGGAAGAAAGGGAACCTGGATCTCCTAATTCCTCAGTTTTTGTAGCAAACACTAATATACTAAACTAAAAAAAATTCCTCTGCTGCCACTGTTACAAGCACTTGTCAACGTTCATTTTCTTTAAGCCAAATTAATTTATTTGTGTTACACTAAGAAAGAATTTAGCTGCAGTCTATGAATGTCTCTGATATCTAAAACTTGGTATTTTCCTCTGTAATTCCATCCCACATCCTTCAGTGAAATCCAAAAATTGTTGAGAGTTTTGCCACAGGTATCACTTGGACTGTGATTTTAACCCTGTTTCATGTAACCCAAGATCCAGCAATTGAATGCCTCTGTAAACCCCCATTCCTGTGACTCACTGTGACAGTGCTGGGACTCCAAGTGTGGCGTATTGTGAATGGGCATAAATCCTTGCAAGAATCACATTTTCCAAAGGCTCCAAGTAGCTTAGGAGTCCGAGTTTCATTTTCAAACATAATTTAAGCACTAAGGATCCTCTGATTCACAATTAATGGTCCCTGAGCCATTTAGGGGAAAATATATGAAAAAGATTTGGGCATGGCAATGCAACATACCCTTCCTGTCCAAGACCAATATCCTCAACATTTGGAGTTCATCTAAGAAGGAAGTGTGAGGTCAGAACCCCTCTTTTACAAATCATTTACTTATTTATTCCAAATAAAATAGTTCAGCATGAGATGTTTAGAAACACCAGTTGAGACAGTCCTGGGCTCAACAACAAGGAGTTTGTGATTTGGAAAATAAGCACCACCCCCATCTCCCACGGGAGTGTGTTAATTACATTGGCAGTTGAATCAAAGACGTCACAAGCATAGGCATGCATGCACACACAGACATGCACAAAGCCTATCAGTCCCCCAAATCTGACAGATTCCAGCATTTTGCAGTCCTCTTTCATATGTTTTAAACACTTACTTAATATATCTTGCAGTTAAATACCTTGTTTTCTAAATATCTTAAACAAAGTACATCTTAAATGTGTTTTTCAAACTCTGAAATATGTTGGTTTGCTGCCTTTCTGTACTTAGAGACTTCTGGATTCTTATGTCTCTGTGTAAAGTATAAAATGTCTCTGGAAATCTATGAAAAAAACACTTTACAGCAGAAAATAGTTGATGCAATGTATTGTGCCCTCCAAATTCTTGCATATCTTAAAACACTCTAATTTTTCCTTCAGAGAATTCACAGCTCCATCTTCAGTAAATGAAACAAGAACTGCTTACTAATACTACTGACAATATTTGTTTGAGAAACCTAATTTAATAACATAAATGAAGTGAAAGTAGCTCTTCGCAAATATATCCCTTAAAGGCTTTAGAGTGAGAGCCAGCCTATAGAAATAATATTTCTCTGTAGAATGACAGTTTTAAAATGACTGCAATGATTTGTAGGGTAAGCTATTAAATTGTATTGTTTGTATACAATGGTTGCTCTTAAGAGCCTCACAGCATCTATTTGCAAGTAATTACCCTTATTGTGGTATTTGCCATGTGCCATCAGCTTAGCTTACCATTACCTCTACCGGTAAGTAATAGCTCTAGTGAACCCTTAGGTAAAAGGTAAATGTTGAAAGGTTTCATTGTGGACCACCATGTGCAAAATAACTGAGAGAAGAAATGGATAATGCTGATGAGGTGTTTTAAGACTCCATTAACCTTATATCCCATTTCTTAGCAATTTTCCAGTGATGTAAATAACAGTTGTTCCGTACCTCCTCTTCAATACTTACTCTGTTGGCACAGTTAGTGGATATTAAGAACACATGGCTCCCAGGCTTGGGGACAACTTCTGCTGTGGTATGCTTCAGGAAAACAGGTTGTTTCTTGCTGCCAGTCCAGAAGGGTTTTCCAACTGACTTGTAAACTCAGAGTCCACCTATCTGCAGCAATAGAAACCTGAGACTCTTCAGTTTGGTTTATGGTACATATTATTATTCTGTGCACAGATTCACAGAGCAATGGTACAGGCTTTTTCTAGAAGGACATTATAATGTGAGTCAGCTACAGCCATGAATTTTATTAACTTTTTTTGTTAGGAACTGCATTAAATGGCAACACTAATGCACAGATGAGCTCTGCAATGTTCCTATTCCAAGGCTGAGCAGATGGCTGTTTCGATGTGTGCTTGCTTTCATGTTCTCCGTTTCATGCAGTGTCCCTTATCTTAGGCAACCCACTTATATTTATGCTGCTGGAGAGCCTTTAAACTTGCTGGAAGTTTATGGAGTAAAGGGATGGTATGGTGGAAAAGCCAGGGGGAAGACTCAGATAAGACTCTGGTAGCGCTTTCTCCTCTACTTGATTAATTCAGGAAGATGTTTAGATTTCCAGTCTCTTTTGTGGTGATGGAGGAACTAATCTGGTAGGGAAAACCCAGCTGAACCTTACTTCAAAACTAGTAGAAAAACAAGGGTCTAAAAATTTCCAGTAACACCCTCTTCGTTTCCCTCCCAACTTAATTTTTGTTACTTCTTTCCTTTTAGCTCTGTACAAAGACCAAACTTACATTGAACTGTAAAATAATTTTTGGAAGGAATAAACAATTCAAGCAGTAGAGAACAATAAGAACTACAGGTGCACAGGTCCTTTGAAAAGTAACTCACTGATGTTACAAGAACAGTATTCAAACTGAACCACTGAACCTTTAGAGGCCACTGTTCTGTTCCCATTGCAGCTGGTATTTTCCTTCTAATTTGCATTTAAATGGAGGCAGATCCAGATAGTCACTCTTCTTCCCTTGACAGGCTTCTATTGCAGGTGGTGCAAAATGCCCAGCTTTTTTTTTTTTTTTTTGATCAGTCTCCAACCAATGCTCTGACTTGTTCCTCAATGATACATGGAATTATGGAACTTCCCCATCTTCCAAGTGGCCCAGCCCGCTACTCGCCGATGGATGACTTTACAGGAGGAAGCCTGTGGATGAGGAGCTGTTACTTTGCCTTATTACCCCAGCACCTGACTGATTGCTGTGACATGAAGTGGTCTGGTGTAACTTGCATACGCTGCCAATTTGTTAGTGCAGACAGAAGCTATGCAAGTGCTATGGGAAGAGAGTGTTATGCAGTTCCCCAGAATCTGGCTTTAGTCAAAATGTGGAAATCTGCACAGGCTGCAGATTACTGGCAGTATCTGGTTAAACTGTCTCCTGATAGGATTTGAGAGTAAAACCTCAGCCACAAGGAAATGAAATGCAAAAAACAGTGTTAAACCGTGTTAAATATAAAGTATACTTAAATTGTAAACTGTAATGCTTCACTTTCCTCTAGTGATCACCATGCACTCCAAATATTGTACTTTATTTCCTTATTATCCCAGCTGAAGAGGTAACACAAGAATGCAATGGTTATGAGATTCAACAGCCAGGGAGAAGCTAGTGAAGGAATCCATTACCAGTTCTGGATCCTACGATGATTCAGTTTAAAGATACCCCAGAAAGACACGCATCTTTCACTGGAATGGGTGTCCACAGTTCTCACCAGCTTTCTTATCCCATTAAGACTTTATATGTGAGAAGAACATTTTCAGATATTCAGAAAGGAATATGGACCAAATTAGCAATAAACAGTGCCTAAGTCCCTGTGCCTGAAACACTTCTCTAGCTTGAACTCCAGTCAACAAGCAGTTTTTGACTGGTGTTTGCCTTTTATGTGTCTTTAAGCTCCCAATTTCTCTTTATCTCTTTATCAAACTCCCAATTTCTCTTTATTCTTCTGACACTCATGATCCTCTCAGTCACACATACCTACTCCCTTTGCCTCACTTCCTGCTATTTCCTACAGATAAGAAAAGAAAAAGATTCTCAATGCCTTGACGAGGCCTGGAGAAATTAAACAACTCGCTTAAGTTATGAAACGAAACTGATAGAAAAGCTGAGTCAGTAGTCTAAGTCCTGTGCCATAATCTCCATTTCAATTTCTCTCCCTGACATACATGTCTATCATATGTCATCAGTATGCATAAATACTTTCTTTTATTTTCACTTTGAAATACTCATTTAGTGTTTTAGCATGGCAAGTTTTCAAATGATCTTTCTCTAACTGAACATCATGGATATGAGCATTAGTTGCACAGTAAGAACAGACTGAAAAGGCTAAAGGCAGTGGCAGGGAATCAAAACTAACACCCATTACAATCCATATTCCTTTCTATGTAAGAGGGAGAGTCTTTTATATGAGCTAAACTCCTCGAGGTCTTGTTCAGACATGAAACCCAATCAGCCTAAAGTAGCAGGGGGAGTAATGCCATGTATTTCCAAAACTCCCTACAGCTGGTTGTACACCCTTCACACCGCATATACCCAAGCTTTCACAGCCTAATTTAGCCTCTTTTTCATTTCAATATTTTTAAATCCAACTAGAAAAATTGTATCATCTATGCACAGCAGGATGTCCCATTATATGTGAAATAAGCTTTACTGGTATTACAGAAATGACAAGTTCATTCTTGACTGTATGTACAAAGCATAATTCAGTTCTGTAAAGCTTATTGCATTCAGACAACCCAATAGCATGTGAGCCTTATGTTATTCTGCCCTTTCACAACATTTACAAACTGATACATATCTCTTCAACAGGATAAACGTTTTCCTAAGTCAAAAAATGTCAGCTTTAGCTTGGACTGCATTAGCTCTATTGAGTTCTTCAAATACACACCAGGTTAATGAAGACTAAATCATGGTGGGCTATGCTTTTTGATAAATATTGAAGTGCTCTTTGATCCTGATAACCCACAAATGTTCAGCATGAATGAGTTTTCACGGTCCGCATGCAATGATTTTGATATTTGACTATATCTGGAGCCCTGTGTGGTTTATTTTCCTTATCTGGATAATATGCTTAGAACAAGAAAAGACAGAGAAATTAAAAACAGCATAGTAGTGGTGTTCAAAAGCCATTTGTCTTTTTTTCCTGTTTTGCAAGAATTCTGATTCAAGCTGCCCCATGTTTTAAAGACATCCCTATACACAAGATTTTGCACATAAAAATACACTGCCATGCCCCTCCTTATGATGCACAACCTATCTCCAGTTTTGCGCTGGGGACTACAGTTCAGCTTTTCATTCACTCAGTGGCATTGTATCAGACTGGGAATTAATAATAAAAATATTTTGTATGTGTATCAGTGCTTATATAGCACCTTTTTACCCCAGGCTCTCAAACCACTTTACAAACATTAATTAATTAAGTCTCACAACAGCCCTGTGAGGCAAGGAGCTATTAGGTGAAATAATTCCTTTCAGTTTCTTGCCTTTGCCATAGGGAAAAGAACCGGCATAAAGAGCTTAGTTTGTGCCAAAAAAATATAGCCTAGAAATAATGCTGGCAGGGTTGTACGTCTCATCACTGCAGGAAGCAAGTACTCAAAATCCTTATGCATTAGCAGAACAAGGAGCAGTACCACAATCCATGAGCTGATGGAAAGGCGGGAGCCAGTAGTCTTCACTAGCTGAGCACAGTGCCTTTGTGGGCATACAGGTTATTATTTTAATCATAAGAAATAAAGAAAGCTTACCTGCTAAGTTTTCTAATGCTCTTGTGGATCCTTAGTAACAATGCATGACTCCTCAAATGGCAGTTAAGGCCAACTGGTACATAATTGAAAAGGAGAATTGCCACTTCTTTAGGCATGAAGAATTACCAACACAAGATGAAGTTGTTTCCTGGATCTGATAAAATTAGCAATAACCAGGTTATTATACAGACAAGCCAAACATGAAAGAATGCAAAGAATGACAGATAAACATGTGACAAGGTGTTGTTTAGAAAATGAACACTAATATTTCAGGCAATGAGTTCAAATGCTGAAGCACAAAACCTCAGAAATAATACAGTGATCTTGATGTCTTATTTAGGGGCATGTTTGATGGTTTCAGGTTCTTTAGCCATTCTAAAGGGGCAGACAGGAGAAACCGACTTAGAGCTTACAAAGAAAAAACAGATTTATAGCTTGCAAAAAAAACCCCTCCAAACCTAGACTTATAACTTGTAAAAAAAGGAAAAAAAAAAAATGCCATCTGAATTCAATGTTTAGCCAAGCACTGTTTATCAGTGTTTCATTCTGTGCACTAGGAGCATAAATGGTTTCTTTTTTCCCAGGGCCAGATTTGGATCACTAACTTGAGTTGGGCCTGAGGGAGGAACACAGCATGTATGATGAGCTGATTAATTACCAGAAATCAAATGCCTTGCAGTCAGGAGCAACATGCTTGAAAGAAAGCACTAGTACTATAGGAGTGGTGCATATCTACCTGCATGCATGGCCAGGCAAGAACACCATGGGGATTAGGTTTCACCGTAGCCTGAAACAAAGGATTTAGGAATGATTGTTTATCCTTGACAGTGTGACCTGTGCCAGTCTTTATTAACAAGGGCTTTCAGTATATGACATTTAAAGTAACAGAACCCTCTTAAATAAACCTCAGGATTTTACCTTCTTAAAACATCACTAGGATTTCAGCTGCTTTTCAGAAACCATGGCAGTGATTCATAATTAAAGGTTAGGATATGTCTTATTTCAAGCCTTGTGTGCATAAATATAATCCCTTTGAGTCTGTCTCTTAGGAAGAGCTCATTTAAAGTGGAGTGCAAATCTACCAGGAAGACATAAATGAAGGTAGAATCATATTAAATATTAGGAACATTATATAGGTTAGCTTGGAAAGTTGTTGAAAAATACAGGATAATAGGAGATAGGTCAGACCATTTTAGTAAATTTTCCTTGTCTCTGAAAGTCATGTATGCATGATGTATATGTATAGTAGTATTTTATGTTTTCTATACAGGATTATTTCAGAATTACTTTCTCAATATTGAAACTCAGAGAAATCACAAACTCACTCATGTCTTCTAACGTATCATTTCATGCAGTCCTCCAAAACAGACAGTCATTTTGTCTGGGTGGAATTTCTCATGGATGATTTAATATAAAACATTGTTAGGCTTCTTTAAAGTGTTCGGCTTACAGTTGTCTGTTCTGGTATTTATTTGTTCCTTCCACTACTTCCTTGCCAGACAATAAATAGTACATTGTCATCTCACTAAGAGTATTTCTGCAGTTGGAACATTTTTTCCTGTACCTATGAACTACCCTTTGAACCAGTAGATGTTTCAAAATAATATAGGTGCTGTAAGTGAGGCCATGGCAAGGATATGACAGGCTGACTGGAATGCAGTAAAAGACCAAGCCAGATGATGTTTTTCTAATTTCAAACTGTAGTTATATAACCCTGAAAGAAATTTTTTGCCTAAAAAACAGTGATGGGCATACGTCACTGTTTTCAGCTAGATTTGTGTAAAACTAAAATAAATTTTTATTTTCTCTCTTTTTTTTTTTTTTAATTTCCCATGTTGCTTTGTCCTAAGAGAAATATCACTTAAGAAAGGGCATTTTGTCTAAACCTTCCCATTTCCCTCTGCTGTATTATCTAAGGATAATAAGCAATTTTAGATAGCTGTCAAAGTTCCCCATCTCTCTTTCTAACTTTTTATGCCATAAACATTTATAGGTGAATTTTTTTTTTTCCTGTCCTAATGATATATTATAAATGGCTGATTTGGAAAAAGAAGTAATACCATACTGTAGCCAGCCACAACTGAGAACACTATTCGTTTCAGTATTGTGGGAATGTGTCTTGCTTTCAGCCCCAATGACCAACATGCTCTTTGACCTGAGCTGGGAATCACCACTTTTTTTGAACTTCTTTCCCCACCGGGTAGTAAAGAAGCATCCATCAGAATTAATTTGGCAAGTTCCTCCACTAAGCATACACAGAAAGAGATGAGAGAATGGGGAGTTCCTTTGGATCCTGTGGTCGTGGTTCCTTGAATTCAGGGACACTGGGAAAGTTGAGGACAATCTTGGCTTTCACTAAAGGAAATTCAGGCAAGATACCACTGCAAGACAGTCTTGAAAATTATTATTTATACCTTACTAGTACACATGTGTCATCAGGTATATCTTTTCCAAATGAAAGTAGTTCTGTATGGCATGGCAATAGGTATAACAAAATATAAAAAACTCGGAGTAACATCTGGCACCCCTGCATGTGGAACAGCCATAAACACCCTCCGAAGTACTGGACAGTCTCCTGAACTCAAATTACCTTGTCAGCTACACAGTCTGTGGCCATAAGCATGGTAGCTCTGTAGTATCAGCAACAACACTGGGATAGTTATCCTAGCATTTATTGCCTTCTTCCTTATACTGGTGGAATGATAATAATACCATAACACAACTTGGCAAAGCTGTGAAATAAATGGAAAGAAAGACTTCAAACATCGTTGGACAACTTGCAAACAGAGAAAGAAAGATGGCAAGAAAGAGTGGAGTTTCCCCCCATCCCCAGCTACAGCAGTGTTGGGGTACAGAACTCAAAATCTTCAAAGTAGAAGAAACCTCTTATCTAAATATATAATTTTCTTCCCCAAGAACTGTAATGCTAATCCTATTAGCATATTAGTGTGTGATCATGGCTCTAAAGTTACATGCAACATTCATACCAAATTTGAGCATACTGTGAAAGCAGCTGTGAGGGCTTGATGAACTCAAGATAAAAAGAGTCGTATTCATGAGCTGCCAGCAGCCGCAGCAGCCCCACGCTAATGGGGAGACAAAGTGGAGAGGAGCCGGGGCTGCACAGCTGTGGCTCCAGCAGGTCACCTTGACAGGCAGACTGTTCTCACTGGTGGTGCATATCGGGCTGCAGCAAGATCTAACACTCTTCTTACCTCATCAGTAAACATACTCTTGAGACCCTTCCTCCTGCTTCAGTGTCTCTGTAATCCAGACTCCAAGTCCCATGTGAAACTATGCCACAGGTACAAGGACTGCAGGAATATAACCTGAAACGGGGCACAGAGATAAGCATCTGTATTCACCTCTGTGTCATAATGTCATGCAAAGTCATAGTCTGCTGAGATGAAAGACAGATGTGAAGCCTAAGATAGAGAAATGTGCAACAGCTCTCACTGGGGTGGAGACCGGGGCTGCACACGGCCAGCAGTAGTGTGTAATCATCTTTATTGAAGCAAGTATATTTAAATTTTAAAGAAACAGTTCTAAAAAAGAATATGAAATCTTCTTAATATATATTCCACTCCTTTTTAATTTTTCCATTTGTTATTTAAATTTCAATAATTCAAATTGCTAAATGCCCATCTCAGCTCTCTAGTTTGGACACTTTTATCCTTAGTACCAAAGCAGCTGCAGTGACTCCATAGGAGTTTGATGATGGAGTGAGTCTTTGACTCATATCATTAATTTTAGTAAGCGTGGGGATTGCTTACACCTCAGACATTGTCTCCCAGCCACCACCCTCTTCTGGCTCCACTTCATGAAACAGTGTCTATGTCCAAGTGCGAAACTGTGGCACTCATTTTGAATTTCTTCTACTGTTATTGTGCCACTCATCTCCCAATGAGAGTTTATGACATCAGCTAAGTGAAAAAACACCTGTTACTCTTTTTTTAATACTTCTTTACTACTTAAAAGTGGAAATACTGAAAAATAATACAGAAAGCGATTTTAACCTTTACTATTTCTGCTTATTACTACAGAATTAATATGTTGAATCCAACTGGTATCTCATTCACTCCCACAGGCTTTGTATGGCAAGTGTCTGCTATTTCAGAGAAAAACTCTGTAAAGACATTTTTAGGATGCCTTACCCAAAATGAAGGTTTTTCTTCTGCTCTCCCCTCTAATGCAATGCATTTGAAACGAGACTTATATATGATTTACACTTCAGCACTATCACTTTGGATACTCTCACCATCCATACGATTTTTTTTATTTGTTTTTAATCCTGCTAAAACCAATGCTGCCTTTTGGCAAAGACTTCCATGGTATCATTCTTCTTCATTGTGGAGACAAATATTTCCATTCCTCAGCTTTAAATTTCATCTTTTAACTGAATATCCCTTTGTCTGTGTAATATGAGAAAGCCAGAGCTGAATTTCCACTTTCTGCTCTCTATGCCATATATTATTTTATAAAGCTTTATCTGGCCTCCTTGTATTTATCTTCACCCTAAAATAAATGGTCCTATTTTTTTACTCTCTTCAGAGATTTTTTTCATGCCTTCAGTTATCCTCAGAGATCATTGCCAACTGTTTTCTATTTCTTCTTTCCCTTAGCTTTTTCAACAGAGGTGACAAAAAGTTTTTACCATAAAGCTTGTCAATGGTTCATATAATGACATGAAATATTCACCAATTTGTTTTCTATAATTTATAGATAACATTCCTTAAAGTACACTGCATTTAATTAATGTTGCAAAGAACATGATTCCCTTAAATACAAATAAAAAGGGGAGGGGGGCTTAAGTCTTATTTAATTTTATACCTGCACTCTTTCTTAAATCTGTCATGTTTATATATATTTATATGATAAAACCAACTGCCTGTAGCTCTTTCTAGAACTTGCTAATTTCAGATAAAACAAAAGTTTATGCTTTATTGATACAAAAAATGGAATTGTATTTGGAGCATTAATTTCTACAGATATAAACTGTCTATGTTGTTTAGCTATATTGGGCTATAAGATTAAGAGACAGATTGACATTTTGAAATTCAGTTGAGAGGTACATTTCGGTAGTTGCACTCATACATGTCTTGTCTTTTGGCTGCCTCCTCTTCTCCCCATCTGCTTCAATGGCTGGCTGCCTGCTCCCATGCTGACAAAGCCCTGGCCGACGTGTGGCCTTGCCACCAAGCTGCCGTGTGGCCATGCCACCATGCCACCATGCTGCCATGTCAGGCAATGGAGCCACCAGACCAGCATACACCCTCTCTGCTGCAGTAAGTCCTTATTGATGTTAATGCTGAAATATTGGATTCGCATGTCCCTTTAAACATTGTTACACCTTCCTGACATCTACATGCCAAAAGTACAAAATGGAAGCACAGGAAAAACTTGAAACACAAAGTGCAGTTCATTACACTGTGCTTTGATATTGAGAAAACAGACGACTAATGGAAGAGGACTAATTCCTGCCGAGTGGTGGGGGAGACTGCAGGGACAGTGTTGCATGCCCAAGAAATATCCTGGGATTTCCAAGTCCACTGGCACAAGCTACAGTCATAGAAGAAGAATTACACCTTCTTGATAGATTACAGACAGCATAAACCTGAGTCAGTCATGTCTGCCTGTAACCCTGTGCACTATTGCACCAGGCTGACTGGATTTAAAAAAACCTTAAAGACTTACCTGGGTGTTACCTGTCTCTGATATCAGTCATGATGATGATGAATGTAGATACATCTAGACATACCCTGATATATATTGCAGGTGGAAGAAACAAAAATTCAATTCCTTGTAAAAAGGAGCAAAAATGTTGGTATTCATTTCCACCAAGATAATGGACAAGGAGAAAAAGAGAAAAAATGCACGTACGCTCACGGGCATGTACACATGTACACACACACATACACATGCATGCACTCACATTCACACCATCATTGCTGGCTCTGTCACCTCCAGGTTTGCTTACACCAAAAGAATGAAACACTGTTTAGTCAGAAATCTGATTTTCAGTTTAATCATTCTCCATTATGTTCTGCAGGATATTTCTAAACAAAGTTCTGCTTGTTATCTGCTATAGCTAGCTAGCTATACGTTACTCCATGCTGTTACCTTATCCTATTTATTTAAAAATAAATTAATCTACAAAAATTACTCTTATTATAGAATCAGAGAATCATGTGAAACACCTGTTTATTTTTCTCCCTATTTTTATTATTACTTCAGCTCTACTGTATTTGAAAAGCTGGTATGCACTGGCCACTGTTTTTCTTTTTAATAATTTGCAGCCTAACTGCCTAACTGCTCAGTTTAAAACTTCCCAGAGTTCTCATTAACACTAACGCTCCCAACTTTGCCAAACCCAGAGATTTTCCAGGTCTCAGTGAAAACAAATGGACTTTTTCAAGAAAGAGATCTGTAGTTTTTCTACCATCTTCAAGAAAGATCAAAAGTCTATTGAAAAACATTTCATGGAAGGCTCCGAATATTTTTCTGCATTCTTTTCACTGTGTTCATCTTTTGCTTTAGTGAAACCAACCATTGCATTAGCAATGGTGGCTATGTAAATCCTGAGATTATTTGTTCAGATATACTCCTCTTTTCTAGCATTCTCTCTTGCTCATTTAACTAGTGACTTTGAACTCCACGCCATCATGACTGGGCACAGTTTAAATAACGGGCTCTCTTTCCATATAGGTCATGTTTACATTAAAAAAAATTGAGCAATTCTAAGTAAAATATTTGTTTCCTAGGAAGAGATGATAAAGATCTTAGAGATAAGTTATTCATCCAAGTAATCCTATTTATTTCAGTGGAATTATTTGTTTCAGAATGTTTTGAACAGAGAAATCTATCTACAGCATGGCCCATGATTATAACTTTTTTTTTTTATATTATCACAATTTCAAGTATCATGAGAAGGGAAGACTGAGATTTTAGGAGAATGTCGGTCTTCTTATTGCTGTAAAGTGTGATGTTACCTATGAAAGCAAAATAGCCTCCTCAACTCTCATGTCAAATTTCTACTTTCTAAGGGATGAGACAGATAAAACTCTGTGGAATTGCTACTTGCTATAATGCACTCGGTTCCCAGAATCCACAGTTTGCAGATGAAGCTTTCCACTTCAAATGTAACAGCTTTATAACTCAGGGATTAAATGGAATCAATAAATGTTTGTCTGGAAGACGAAAATGTATATGCACAAGTACAGAGACACACAAACTTCCACATGCAGGAAAGTTTTCCTGGAACTATCCACCTGCCTGATTAAAAAACTGGCAGGATTTTCCCTTCCTTACAGAACTTGCTGCTAAAGTGTAAGTTACTCTGATAATTAGTAAAAACTTTTAAAAAGAGCAAGTGTCTCTCATGGCCTTCACTTTTCTGACAGCTTCTTGCTAAGTGTATTACAGCTGGCCGTCGGCTGTGCGCCTCAACAGAGATTTTACTTTCCAAAAAGGACCTCCAAGGAAAAAAAAAAAGAAAAAAAAAAAAGTATGCTCTATTATGAGATATGGAAACAAAAAGTTGTGGGTTTTTCTTGTGTTTATAAGAAAATATCTTTGACAAAAGAAGGACAAATCTTGTTTGGGTGCATCTCAAATTCTGTCTGTGAATCTTTTCTTATGTATATATACATAGATTTATGTATAACCTTATCTTAAATTGATACCATTCTGATGTTTTTGTCATATTTCAGAAATGTGTGTTAGTGAAATACACTTATAGTAAGGTTCTTTGTATCATATGTTTGAAGTAAGGTGATTTACAGATATTAACTAATCTTCAAAACACTTTGGAAACTGAGGCTGAAATTTTAAGTCAGTGTCAGAGTCTGGATTAAGTCCAAAGAGCTAATGAGAACCTTTAAACCAGAGGAATTAAGAAAGTGCTTTAGTGCATTTTCTCTATAGGAATGGATTTAATTGAAGTCAAGCCTGAGTGGAGGTATCTATCCTCTTCCCTGGTTTACATCCCCTCTATCCACTCAAAAGACTGATTAGTTTGGGAAGTAATTTAAAACAGATTAAAAATATATTCAGATTGAAACTACCACACTGATTAAAGCTGTACCTTTATATTTTAAAATATTCAATGTAGAAATGAAAATATATACCAGCCTCAATAATTCTCATTTACTTACCACTTTCTTTCAACAATTTCTCTAATGCCCTGGCTAATTGTTCCTTATGTGCAGTTAAGCATCACTCTGCATCACTTGTCCTTTCAATTTGCCTATTCAAATATCATGATTTTTTTTACTGGTTTCTGTCTGGATTGAAAAGATTTTAATTCTTTCCTCAGTAGTATATTGACCACTTGAGTCCAGTACATACCAGTCAAGTCTCAGTGATTGTTGATAGTTCTACATTTTACAAAAAAAGTCTCCACATACTGTGATAAACTCACCTAGAAGTACATTTGCTTATATGATTATGAAACCTGTTAACTGCTTGAAAGGAAAATAGTTTCTAAAATCTATGTAAACAAGCAGCCTCTTTATGCTAGGTGCTGTACAAAGCTTCTCTAAGCTGAAGATCCTGCCATTCAAACAGAAAAGCAAGAGTAGGTAAAGGGGAATAGATGGGGATGAGATGGAGATGAGATGATGGTAAGAGGATGCAATTGCCTGATGTAGGGAAACCGCATGAGAAAGGCAGGGACTGTGTTCCCCCAAATCTCAGCCTAAAGTCTTTGCAATGTAATTCTCCTTCTACATCCCTCACATATATTCCTCGTTACCTTGACCCCCTTACTTTCTGACAGAAGTGCTCTTTCAGTAGCTCTTTTACATAAGGAGTCAGAATTTCCTTTAATGGGAATAAAAACAGTTTAATTTAAGTTGTCAAAATACAACACAATTCTAAAGATGAATTCCTGTGTTCCCCAACTAACATTCACCTCCTGAGTGCCTTATAATTACATTGACAGTGAACCCTAGGAAAGGATGAAATTTAATGATATGAAGGGTGTGAGGGAAATGAGCATCAATTTGTTAAATACTACATTTTCTCTCTGGATTTTAACCTTTGGAGAGTACAATGCACATGTGAAATGTGATTGCAAAGAGAAGAGTGAATAGAAAAACCTATTTAGTTAGACTATAATATCATAGCTATATTTAAAATTCCTGAAGCACTCCAGAGTTCCGGCTGCAGGATGTTTTCCCCAAAGTACCTAATGTAAACATAAGCCTGTTTATATTTCAGTAGCTGTGAATAAACTCAGCCAATACTCAGAGCCAAGAAAATGAAGCACTTTTTTTCCCCATCACAACAATTGATGTAAGTAATCAACTTGCTGTGTGTTGTGAATGAGGCCTTCATTCTGCTGTCTCCAATAAACAATACTAATGCATAAGTGTTTGAGAAGCTCGGAGCAGATAATTTTCTACAGATAAAAATCTTCATTTCCTGATGCTTTTGTGGTAAACGAAGCCCAACACAATGTTTTACAAGACCAACTCCCTGATGTTTGGTGACTTGCAACAGATTTTGATGGTTAATTCTTAATCGTGCCCATGCTATGAAAAAAGACATTGTGCCAGAGGTAGCAGGAGGAGTAGAGGCAGAGGAGTGATAGCTCATAGCAAAGAAAATAGTTTTAGTAGCCTGTGGAGCTAGTGGCCTTTTCTTTCTCTTGGGACACCACAGAGACAAGCCAGCCACAAAAAAATTATTGAGCTCGTGATGGCACTGAGGGGAAAACTTGAGTGGGGGTGCAGGACAAAGGTAGGATTTTTCTAACGTGCAATAACATCAGGTGGAACAGAGTTCCCTGGGTTTACAACAGCTTTTTTAAAATGAGATGTTTCTGGGGAACTGAAACATTTAATCTGTAGCCAAAAGCACAGAAGGGAGGTGGCTTTGTATTTTGTAAAAATAATGAAGTCACAGATCCAGAGCCAAATTTTGAAGAGGATTCTAAATGCTGTTTTGGGGAAAAGATTATGGAAAGAATTACCAGTAGCTGTTGTCACCTCCCAAAGCACCACTGCTGAAAGAAAGTACTGAATAGCTTTTCTAATCTTTTCTCTCATCCCTTTCTTTTGGATGAAGTCAAGCGGAATGTAGTTAAAGGCTCTATTTCCACTGAAATCTTCTGTGTTAAATTAGACCTTCTGAATCCAACCTTTCCCAGCAGACACTCTTTTTCTTTTCTTTTCTTTTTTTTTTATAGTAAGTAATCAGTGTTTAATTACTTGACTTTTACACGGTACAACCTTTGAGACCTTCCTGACTTGCTGAGTATTCAAAGTGTACTGTTCAGAGTGTTCAGCAACTCCAATTGCCTTGTTAACACTTAGAATACAGGGAAGGAAAGGTAAAATGTTCCAGGAGCTCTAATTTATACAGGTTTGTTACATGTCTTGAAATCGGGACTGCACCGAAATCAAACATGAACTGGCAAAGGCCTCTGATTTTTAGCTCTGATCTAGCTGCATATGCATACATATTCATGCATACCCACTTTTAGTTTGCATTAGGACTTTGCACAACTTTCTGGCTTTGTGAAAGCAGAAAACTAGGTTTCAACCTGTGTGGGCTCACACCCACTTCCACCCTCAAATTTGACTATGAGGTTTTGAGTTCAAGCAAACTTAAAATTGCAAAGCGAAACACCATCAAAACCAATGAGTTTTCTCTGGCTTGGTGTCAAAAGTGAGAGAAACTGCACATTTTGCATGCTTTTGGAATCTGGCTTCATGGGAACATTTCGAAAACATTAATCATCCTTTCAGGAAACTTCAGGTCTCATGTTTTACATTCGCTAACACATATAAATCACAAATCTGGAACATCAGTTCTGAACTCAATTATATTTGACACAATTCTCTTGTCATCAGGTGGGTTAAATATGTTTTACACTGGGTCCTGATCCTATAAACAGTTTAACAATACAGCTTTAAAAGTAAGCATATACATAAATGTTTGCAAGACTGCAATCTCAGTTTCAGGCTATGAAGCCTCAGTTTTCAGAAGGTATTTTGTTGTAATATGTGATCATTTTTCCAGTTTTCTTCCTATTGTTTTCCCTATCTATTTTTAGTTTATAAGAATTGCAAGTAATGTCACGCTAAAATTCAGCGGAAGCTTGAAACATTGCACTGTTTGACTAATTAAGACTAAAAAGTTTCTCTTGAACAAAATGTCATATCCCTCAATTATATCTAATGAGGAAAAACATAATCCTTAATAGGTCTCTTGTAAATTAAATAGCTCTTTTTGAAAATAAGTAAGAAGTGTTAATTATTTGATAGAAACATGAGCTAAAACTGTATTGAAATGTATATATTAATAAAAGATTCCTAAGGAAAAATGTAATTAATAATTGTTTTTAAAAAAAGGAAAGGTTGTTTCAGTTCAAAAAAAGTCAACACTTTTCTGTGATTCCTTATAGAAACACAGACAGAGGAGATATTGTCGTAGCAATTTTCTTAACTATAGAAAAAAATTAAGATATTGTGTTCCTGCTGCTTCCCAAACGAGAATTTACAAAGCTGTACTTAGCATGCTATGTATATCCTAAACATGCAGAAGATCCTTAAAAGCAAAATTTGGAAATACAGAAGTCAGCAAGTTCATAAGCAAAAATTTACAGAGTTTAACCAAGAGCAAGATGGCTTAGCAATGACATAGGTAACTCCTATTTTACTGCCATCAGTTGAAACAATCAATGAATTGATCAGAAAAAGTAGCAATTTAATGTAGTTTTTAATTTCAAATTTCATTTTAACACTAACTGAAAAACATTTTACCTTTCTTCTATTTCTCCTAAACTGTTGGAATTTGCAGTGGTTGTGTAAATGTTTAATAATTATTATTATTAATAATAATAATAACAATAATAATAGTTTATACAACAGCATTTTTTATCTGTATATGCACACAAAATCTTTGAAACAAAGTCTTTAAACTGGTGACCTGAATGTCACACCAGAGTACCCATGAAATGTGTTCCACTCACTCTGTTACATAAAAGCTTCTGGGACTGGTCAAAGTTCCCTAAATCTCAAAATAATTTCCTCTGCAATAAACTGGAAACATTTCACAAGAATTTCTTCATCCACTGAAGAAATGACTTAGTTCTCCTCCTCCTTCCCACCCAGAAGCAACATCTTCCCAGTTACTTTGCTATCTGCTCATGATGGATAAGAGCAGGAGCAATTTAGCTACTCAAACAAGTCTGATTTGTAGTCTGAAAGTAGAAGTCATTAGCAAAATGCTATTTGGCTAGTGGCAGCTTAAACAGTGATATATGATTTTCACTCATTTTAGGTAATTTCTGCACAATTCTTGGCTCCTATTTAAGTGAATCTAGGAAATTTTCTCTGTAAAATGGAAAGATTCGTGCATGTTAAATGGGAGATTATAAAACATTGGTTTTGCAGCTGTCTGATCTCTTGTTAGTTAACACATTTTTCATTTACTTCCTCTTCTCTGAATTCTGGTGTACTTCAGACACACAACTGGAAAACACTAATACAGTTTTTCAGTTTAGTCTGGTTTGGACCTTGAAATAACTTTTAGGAGTAAACAACTGACCTAATTACACATACAGTAAAGGCATTAAAATGTAATATGGTCTGCAAAATGCAATATGGTCAGCAAAATACTATGGACTTCAAACCAAAAAAAGCTTCAAAACATACCTGTAAAATTTGCTTTACTACAGACAGACACAGGTTACTAATAGCAGTGTAGTCTTAACTAAAGGCAGCTATGTTTCAGTTCAGGAGTTTGGAGAAAAAGAGAATGGCGGAGGGAAACCCTGAAAAACGTACCTTCCCATGAGAAGCAACTTTGTTTTCTGAAGGGAGATTAGGTATAATACCCTGGAAGCTGTAGTGAAATGCTTACTAAATAGGAATGAATACTGTACTTTAAAAACAAATCTAACAAACAATCAGCTTTTTTTTTTTTTTTTTTTTTTTTTTTTTTGTAAGGTCACCCTTTTGTAGTCTCCATAAGAGATTTACAGTCTTTATAGCTGTAAATGGTATGACTGAGTGATCTCTCAGTGAGAACTGCCATGGTACTGTTGCTTCCCAGCAGGCAGTCCAGTCAGATGATGTAGAGTAGGCATAGGGAGACAGATCCCATTTGAATGCATGAAAAAAACATGATGCTGAAATTTCATAGCTGTTGTAGAGTATATTCTAGACTCCTGATCCTCATTTTTTGCACGCTTGGAGCTTCCATTCAAACATAATGCTGGATTTGTGCAAAACTGCACTCTGTCACTTGTTTGAATTTATCAGCATTTAATTTATGCCAACTCTGAATGCGCTGCAGGGCAGCACAGAAATCACAGGAACCACACGTGGCTGATGACCGTGCTACTTTAATTCCTGCATCAGCTGGGGCTGCAAAGCTACACACCCTGGCCTTTTGGAAAGGCAGAGGCAGCAGAAGAAGCACTCCTGAAATTTCTTACCACAGATGCCTCGTCTGTAAATTGGGACTAATAGCACTTCACTATTTTGAGCAGTCCTTAATGTAGAGTTCAGACCTCTCTAATAGATTCCACTCTGAGCCTCAAGTGGTTTCTCCTGTGTCCAACAACCTGCTTCTGCAGAAGTTGCTGACTAGCTTGATAAGGAGCTGGATTAAGCTATTTGTTATCTGCCTGTATTGTACCCCAGATACTTATCTATCTAAGGTACTTATATCAGCACCTTACACCTAAGCACTTCCCAGCCTGTAATGGAAAGTATTTTCTTTATCATAGTCCTGAAAATAGTATTCTTTTCAATTTATAGATGGGGAACTGAAGCGGAGAGAGTAAATGACTTTCCTGCAGTTTTAACAAGAATCCTGAGGAAGAGGAAAGATCTGCCCCTTGCCTGGCTGTGTGTCAGGCTGTAACAACAAACACTTGGCAGGGGAAACAAGTGCAAGTCAGGGGAGAGGGAGGAAAAGATGCTTTAACAAAATGTATTATTTTGGCTTTTTATCAGCTAGATATCCAATTCCATAAATTGCCCTGATCAAAAGGGATGAGGGAAGTTCATTAAAACCAAATGATTATTTTTGCTTTTTTATATGTTTTGGATCACATCATATCAATGACTGCATAATTTACAAATCCTTATGAAGAATGCAAGCAGCTTTTAAGAATGTCTTTTTGTTGCAACCTCTAAATATCCCCTTGTTAGGGAAAAAAAACCCAAAGAAACCAAAACAAACCACACGTCCAAGTAAGGCCTAATTCTTTTGCAGTCAAGTGTCTTATGAATGAATCTTCATAGAATTACTTTAAATTCACAATATAGTCCTTATTGTTTCTTAAAACAAAATAAATTTGCCTCAGTTAGGGAAATTAACCCTACAATGCAAAGAAACCCCATCTCTTCTTACCAGAACAATCACAGTTGAAGAGCTAAGTAATGCTTTTTGGAAATATACTCTGATAGAACAGAATTTTGAATTACAATGAGGATAAACCCAACCATTTTGAAGGAATTGGTCAAAAGCAATTAACAATTAACCAAACATTAATGTCTTTTGTTCTATCTGGCAATTAATAATTAGCCACTAGTTGGGACCGTATGTCACATATCTGCTATGGAAGTGAAAATGAGTGACAAAGGAAATTAAAGTTACTAGGGTCAGTGATTGTATTGAGCCAACTGAGTATGGGCCAGGTCAGTGTATATGTATTGCATATTATGTTTTGTGTGCTTGGAGCTAAGGGAGAAAGGCCCTGTAAGGAATGGGAGGAGAGAAGGAAAACTCTCCTTCCCTAAATACAGCAGTGCATGTGCAGAGGGGTGTCTCCTAGAGCAAGCAGGGAAGCTACTGTATAAGAATCAGGGAGAAAATACATAGCCAAGTCTACAAGGTAATAGCAAGGATGAGATTTTTCTAGGGACTTAGTGAATACTGTGGAGAGTTTGGGCAACCTTTAAAGCCACTGAAAGAGTGAAGGATTGGTCCCATGAGGACAGACTGACAGGGAAAAAGATTGGTTTCCTGTCTTTCTTATTTAGTCTTTCCCTTGTGGCATGTCTGAGATTTCTTTATCTGAAGTGTTTTCTATCTTATAGTTTTGTCGCCTCTTCTCGGTGGCCTTTTGTTTTATAGCCTGGAAGCGATCTAGGTGTTTTATGTGCTTATTTTAAGGAAGAAGGGCAGGCAGTTCTATGTAGAGCTCTGGCAGGAACATGGTCCCACCACTAAGTTTCTCTGCATTGTTCATCTCCTGTAGTTAAGCAGTGACATAGTATCCCATGGGGCATTACTCTCTAAAAAACCACAAAGGTGAAAGATCTTTCCCTGGCGTGGGGCAGTAACATTATCTTCTGAGACATGATACCACAAGGATCAGAAAAAGTGATCCTGACGGCAGACAGGGTGGCTGAATACAGGTAGGTGACTCAGTGAGATGTGAGATATTTCATTCACCTGCTTAAAAAAAAGTAGATTCAATTCTGTTAAAAATACTTTTTTTTTTTTTAATGGTAGAATGGGCTATGAAATGTGAGCCATTCAGCAGAAATTTTAGTTTGATTCCCATCCAAAATAGTTTAAATATAGAAAGGTGTCGAGCTATTCCTTACTGTAAATAAAAGATACAGTGCAAATTATAACATATTTATGTCATAACTATTTAAATTATTGCCATAAATTCAGACTTTTATTGTCTGAACTAACAGCAAATAACTGATCTAAGGAAAAAGGAGTTTCTCTTTGATATCATTTCTATCACTTCATATTAAATGTCCCTGTCTCACTATGTTGTGGGGTAGACCACTGGCTAGTGTTACACTGCAGCATAGTCTAGGTGACATCATGCAACAGGACAATTGTGATTTAAAGAAAAAATTGGGTTAAGGTAAATCAGCCCTTACTACAAGGGCTGTTTAGCCAGATTAAGAAAAGGAAAAGTGTTTCTTCAGTTGCAGTAAACTGTAGTCCATCCTCTGACTCTTCTCTGGCTGAAGGTACAAAGAAAAGCATTTGCACAGGCTTTGTTCTACAGAGAGATTCCTCTTAAGGTGACCCTTGCACACAAAGCAGTCCCTGGACACTCTCTTACTTATTGCAGTTAATATTAACTGGAGAGCCTCAGCTCAACAGCTTATTCTTTCAAATGCACTCAGGCTCTGTCAGGAGCTAAGGTGCCCAATAGAAACTTCAGGTAGGAGTAATGATGCTTCCTTGAAGTGAAGCAGCCCCTGAAGAGAGCAGCTCCTTTTCACAGAGGATTATATAGTCCTGGTGCTTGAGGTGGCACTGGGAATAAACCAGGTTATTCTGACTAGTACATGGATTGGCTTTTGTCAACATCTCCGGTATCTAGTTGATACACCAAGAGTATCAAAGGTAAATCTCACAACTAAATATCTTCAATCTAGTGAGATTACTGTTGGCCTTGATGGTATGTGGAGAGAAGAGCAGGTCAGGTGGGCAGGAGGCCCTGAGAGGAAAAGGTCCTCTAAAGAAAAGTGCTGGAGAGCACAGAGAGCTGCCTGGATATGCCAGACCTCATTTGTGTGATGGATATGAAGTATTTGTGACATTTTTGTTAAAACATCACTCTAGGTAACCCTGGAGTGAGCATGATGTTTGTATTCATGTTTGGAAATGTTTGTAAAATGTTTCTGGGAGAGAGGGGTCATCAAAAGCTCCATCAAAGTCTTCAGTGATTGCAGAAAGGAAATAGTAAGAAAAGGGCAATGGAAGAGTTTTCCTTCAGGTCTTCTGTGTTTTATAGTGGGAACTGAGAGAGGGTCTGGAGTGTCACTGATGTTTCCTTAAAATAACTATAGACTTGATATATGGACTATTAAGTGAAAAGGAGGAGGAACAGTCATGGTGAAGCTCACAGGAACAAGGAAACCAAAAGTGAGATGGAAAACTGGTGATATCCCTTGGACTGATTTCAGCAGTGGACAGAAGGAACGCTGGAGGGGCCCCAGCAGCCCTATGGAGCTCTGATCCCTGCAGCAACTCTGGGCAGATCCTGCTTAACACTTACATGCTCTTAACAGACATATAAACTACAGACCCAGTGAACTACATGCAAGTTTAATCAGAGGAGGAGGACTGTATCATCTGATATACTAACATCTCTGTCCTGCTGGAATTGTTAATCATTCAAGTTTCCCAAGTTACTGTTTTCTTGTATCTCCCTCTCATTTGTACAGCCTCATGTTGATTAGTTCTGCTTAATAATCCCCTTGTTTAGGGGATTTGTTTTGTTCATAGTTGGAAAATTAAGAAACATTGCTCATTCTTAAGCATAAAATAGTTTAATCTAATTTTCTTCCCTGGGTGTGGCTTGCTTTGTTATTCAAATTTTGTTAGGAACACAAAATACAAACCCCTTTCCTCTGTATTGTTTGACACAGGGTACTAGTGGATCCAGCATTCTTCCACTGCCAAGGAATCTGTCTTGAGGCTTATGATTTTTTAATATGTGAATAGTTACTCATGTAAATATTCTACTTTGATTATTGGTGCGATTTCCATCCTTCTAATGTTATACCTAAGGCATCTTTCTCAGTTCTTTTGTATTTATCACTCTGTATAATATAGAGAGAGAATATACATATATCTCACTGTCATTTTCCATCTGTATGAAACACACCAAGTGTTGGTCAGCAAGGGAATAGAAACATAAAAGCACTGATGTCTGTTGACAAGTTTTTGCTTTCCTAGCAGGATCCTTTTCTTGGTTTTATTATTTCAGTTAATTGGGCAGCCATATAACTCAAATATTAGTTAGCTTAAAATAACGTTGAGTTTATATAAGTCCCCAATTTTACCTTAAGAAGTGAAGTATTCTGTCAGTGATTTTACAAGTGTAGACAAGCATGAAATTAATTTTATATATTAACACAAGGTAAGCCTGTAGCTTGCTAACATTGGTACAAAATTTTACTAGAACTGTAATACAAGACTGTGGGGATTTTCCCCCCTTCAGCTAGGTGAATTTCTTCAGCAACTCAAATTTCTAATAACTTTTTTAAATAGGCTATCTAAATTTCTATACTGGGACTTCCTAATCTAATTCTACTCTGCTGCCATGTGTGTGTGTATCTGTGATATAGAATATATTTTTGTATCTATAACACTGTTATTGCACTATATAGCTAGATTGGTGCTATGTTGGGAAGCTTAGGCTCACTGCATTAGAGAAAGCTTGTTTTACAGCTCAGTTTATACTGTGAAAGTAGGGTTGAATAAACATGGAAATGTTTGTCCACTATCCTAGTGTATGGACTCCTGTTTTAAAGCAAATAAACTGCCAACACTATAGAGCTTGGGATATTCTTCAGAAACAGCTGTTCCCCTCTTCCCATGGATACTCAAGGGAGAGGTTTGTATTCTGTGACTGATTTCTACCCACTGGATGGCTGGGTTCATCCTGACACATCCAGGTGTGGCTGATCCAGATTCTTGCATAAAATGTTCAGCAGCTGCAGCTAGAAATGGCTCTACCTGAGAAGCACCATGTCGCAAGTCATTATTTATATGATTGCCTACTTTCATGCATTCCAGTACAACCATTCTAGGAATTTGTTCTGCAAGTCGAAAGCCAGATTGCATTTTTATACCAGTGCACTTCTACAATGTAGATTCAGATAACATCTATCTTTCAGCAGTAAAGCAAGAAGGCCTAAGTTTAACAGTGGATCAAGAAGTATTTGTAACTTGCTACTACAGTGTACCTTTGAATATTTAATTAAAGCACATAAGGACTTGTGATAGGACTAGGCATGGTACTAGATGGCTTCTAATATAGTTGTATAATCTCATCTTTTTATTTTCTCTTGAAAAGATAAAGTAAAATAATCTTTTTTCTGCCTTTCATTGTAAATTAGAGTTTTAAATGATGTGGCTGTCATTTGAATATGCTAATTACACTATATTATTTTACAGACCATTAGACACGCCTGTAAAAATGTGTCTGAAGTTCTAAGCCTTTTGATTAACTTGTTGAGACTCAGTATTTCCCAGTACTTGCTTAAGACTGGTAATTGGCATTCAGAGAGGTAGCAGAATGCACCTGCCATTCTGACCACTGGTGACCTTCACTATGAATTAACGACAAAATCCATGTCAGGCAGTTAATTGAATGAAGCTGTGAACTTGTAAGTGGTAATGGTTATGATTAGTGTATAACATGCCATAACAGTAATGATGTAATCTTGATCTCAAGAGACTTAGGGTTGAAGTCTTGGGGGTTTTATATGCCAAATTAAAGAGGGGATAAATGACAAGTGGGAAGCTTGAAAGGGGGAGAGAGGGAAAGGAATCCCTCTTCTCTTCATCCCAAAGACTCTAAAGATAAAAATATTTAATAGGATTTGAAAGGTTGGTGAACTTTTTATTCCCATCAAAGTGCTTTATCTGTCTTTAAGGTAGAAAAGAACTGTCAGCAGCCTTTTCATCTGGTTTAGGAGAGGTATTTGTCACTTGTGGTTGGATGTGAGGAGGAGCATTAAAATGGCTGGGTTTCGTTGTTTCAGGGAGCCAGAGAACATCCATGGCTCACTGGGGCATGTGCTGTGTGTAGTATGTTCGTGTGGACTGGCTTATATGCTACTTCTTTGTTGGATGCTTTCATAGACATTACAGTAATGAGATTAGTGATGCAAAGCTGCTCATACTTTCTTTAGACTTTACATTTTTGTATACTGGTGACAAATATGAACTGAGCAGCCAGAAAAAGACATTTGGTAAGGATGATGTGGGCATATCTAAGCAGACCCTGTATGCAAGAAGGAAGAGCTTTTGTAAATTGGACGGATCCTGCTGGGCTTTTTAGCTTTAGAGCCCCCAGATAAAAAGGAACTTACCTTTTGTGAAATTTGCTTCTGACTCCATGCCCTGTTTATATGCTTGTTAGAATATGACATCTTGCAAATATACTCTACAAGGCATGTTGCTGAACCATTAAATGAGAGAAATGAAGCCTTTCATGGCTGTTGTATCAGGCCAGTAACCAGCCTGCTCATGAGTTGAAATAGAACATATGTCCAGAAATGCAAAGGAAGGCTTTGCAAAGTGCTGTTGGTCTAGTTTAAGCTTAACATTCTCAGTTTAACAACAGTTGTACTACTGAATCATAAAAAGTGTATTTCACAAATCTGCATATTTACACTAACAGATTAATTATGTAAATGATATTTAATATGAATGAACTATATGAACCAAATTTAACTAGAGTTTAGGAAGAGTAATGGAGTAATAATCTAGCTATTAAAATGGTCCAAGATCTGCATTGCAGGAGTTATATTAACCTTACTAGTAATTTAGTGCATCATAATGGAGTTAGGCTTTCTCTTGTCAGTACATTTGTGACCTAGATATAATAAAACTCATACTCTGTCAAGAGAGATTGAGACATAAGCATATGCCTTCTTTGTGTAGTCCATATGAAAGCTTCATCGCGGTTGTGTTGATGCATACAAATGCATGCACTGAGTAACATGACTAGACTTTATACCTGTATGCTTACCCCAAAAATAGAAATTAAGTACTAGTTAACATGATGAATGCACTTTCATGCATTAGAGGAACACAGATTGGCTACATTATTTCTACTCATTATCACCAGAGTGAGGATGGAACTATGCCTCTCTGGGGAGGTTACTCTGAGCTTTTTCTTAATCTTTTTTTTTTTTTTTTTAAGATTCTGTCCTTTACATGTATTGTATCATCATTTATATGATTCTGAATAGAGTTTTTAGAGGTTTGTAATTTGCCTCCAATCTAGCATGCCAAGCCTAATTGTATCAAATGTTTTAGTTTTTTTCCCCAAACACCTTCCTTGTCCATTATTTGATCCAAAAAGTATGAGGCAGTACATGGTTTTCTATGCTCCCACACTCAACTCCACCTTTGTTCCTTTTTGCTTAAGTTATCGCAGTTCCAGGAGGTCTTGGTACCTCTTATAATGCAAGATCCTAAATAAACACTTTGGTCTTGTTTCTGAATGAAAATAGTTTAGTGCCATTATACTATATGTCTTTGTGAAAACTTCCTGACAAATTTGGTTGAAACCAACACATGTTTTCAAAAATTATGGACTGAAAAAGTTAGTTAATACAGGTCTTGGGATGGTAAGAGGCCAGGTAGAAGAGGGTCTATTAACAATTCCTTAGAGGGAAAGATCACATGGAGCCTATAATAGACATCAGAGAATCCATAAAGAGAAAAGACTTAGAGATATCCAGACCTGGGAGATGCTTCATTCATGATTCATGTTGTCTTGGACATCCCAATTAACTAATCTGTGAGAATCCAGGCTGCCTTATCTGCAGGTCCCACAGCATCACTTTCTTCAGTGGGTGTGCACATCCTGTGAGGATTTCAGGGCCTTCGGTCCTAGAAGTGTGAAATTACAGCAGAGCAGAAGCTGAACACAGTAGGAGCTGGGAAAGCTGAGCGCTATTCAAAGCTGGAGCTAGAAGGCCTCAAAGAAAGCTAAAAAGATATTGAAAAAGAAAATTAAAGCCTCAGGCCAAACCTGAAAACTTGAAGAAACTTCTTGGTTCTTTAAAGCATGGCATCAGATGATTTCTTTTGAAAAAGATTCTGAGAGAAGTGCAAACTTATACATGGGTAACTCAGTGTCCAGGAGCCCTCTCATTTTTGGCCTGTGTAATGCATGCACACTTATAAATGTTCCATTTTTACACTCTTAACAGAATCCAAGTCCATTACTTTTGTATGTTCGGAAAAAACTTTTGGCTTCTCTGCTTTATCAACAGACATGGTATGGTTAGTTATCATACGGTTGATAATTGTTCTAATATCTAAACTTTACATCATTTAGGTATCTATATAATAGCAAATATCATAACTGTTAAATGCAGTGGAGCATCTCTGGAGTATCTAGATCTCAATACTGATTGTACTATTAATGAAAGCTTTTTCAGAGCCAATGTCTTTGTCCTTAGGACAAAGTTCATTTTTGGTTTAATTTCCAGCTCTGCACTAGAGTTTGAATCCCCAGTTCTGATTCTGCCAAGCACTGAGCTCGCCATGTGAAGTTCTGCTGTTGTCATCAGTGAGAACGGAGAGCACTCAGCACCTGGCAGGAACTGGCACTTTGATGGCAAGCAGGGATATTGCAAAGCAGGATTAAAGTGCACTTGCTGACAGAGCTGTTTGAAGAAGCTTTCAGAGCACCTGCCCATGCTGTGCCTGACTCTAGACTTTGCTATCAGCCCCTCAACCTCATTAGCACCAAATTCACTCTCAAAATTAAATAAATAAGAGACTGTGACAGCACTACTTATTTCCTGCAGCATACCTAAGATATTCCCAAGTAATAAAATACAACATCTTACTGTTATTTCTCCCACAGGGTAACTTAAGGAATATAGTTATTCTGGACACCTTGCCCCAGAACAAAAAGAGAAAGGGTAAAACTTGTCTGAAAGGGTAAAAAATGTCTGATGTTTCTTTAGTTTTCACTAGAACATAGTTTTCTTTTTTTCTTTTTTTAATTCCAAACCAAGAAAGCAGACAGAAAACAAAGTAAAATCCATGGTTTGAGGGTTTTGCTTGTTCTGAGAGTTTTTTGTTTTCACTGTATTTTGGTGGTGACTATTATCATATTAAATCAGAAGGGGCAAGAGAACAATACATCCTGTGGAGTTGGAATTGCTCCCTACCTTTTGGACTTATCTTTGAATAAAAAATTATTTCTTTGAACAGATGGGTGAATTCAAATTTCTAGAGGCAAAGAACATCAACGAGGTAATTGGTTTTCTATAAAAACTTTCAAGATTGAGAAGAAACCTTGCCATAATAAATGAAACTATTTGTGTGGAAAGGAAAAGAAAAGGGAGAAAAAGAAACATGAAAAAACAGTACTTTGAGAAAGTTGCTACTTGGCTGTAATGATGAATCTGCAGTTCAGGAATATTCCATCCATTTTTAATGAAAATTTCATATACACAGCATTTTTGGTAAAAGGCTACTGGAGACATCTATTCTTTTATAGAAAAGGGAGTCTATTCCACTGACGACATAGAAACAGAGCAGTACTTTGATATGTTTTAGTGGCTATAATTGACCTGAGGCAAGAAAATAGGTTACTTCCCAAATTAACTTTAATATTCACTAACAGCTCTTCCACCCTCGCAAGAACTTCACCCTCATCACCATAACACATCAAATCGCCACTTTCCATAAAATTATCCCGTCTGAGACTCCTACCCCAAAATCCAAAGATTTGTTGAATTTATAACTGATTTGCTGCTGTTATCTGAACATATTCCATGTAATTTTGATACTGTAACAATGAAGAACAGAATAAACTAGATAGATCAGGGAGGGTTGCACAATGAAAATTCCAGACTTAATTAAATTTATTTCATACATAATAAGGTGAGTTAATTTTCAGATTTTTTTTTTTTAATGGAACTTCTAAATCTATATGTAGAAAGAAATCATTGTTTGTTTCATGTCATTTGTGAAGCGGCTGGTGCATGTGTGTCCACTGACAGGCTCAATGGCTTCTGCAACATCACTGGATAACTGCTAGAATCAATTCAAATCAAATTACATGCATAAATCTAATTATCTGCTATTGTTTATAGAAGCGAGCCCCGAGGGATTTAACAGATAGGAAAGCAGAGTGTGGAAAAAAGCTTTGAAGTGGGTGGTTCTGTTCCACTGCCCCTCAGCTTTCAGGTGTTCAAAAGTACAGGAAATTTAAAAAACTTCACTGTGAATCTCACACAGTAAATAATTACATCAGGCTTCTGATTGGTTCTTTTTATTTATTTTGTGCTACAGTGCCACTCAGACTAAAAATTACTCATTCTTGACTGGAACATATTTAATATTTCAATCAGAAAAATAACATGTAATTTCAGTCTTCCCCTTCCATCTCTCCTCTTCGCCATTAAAAGTATTAGGAAATAAAAATGAAATTTTAACTTTTATTTAATTAGTTACTATTTTAAAGATGTTTTTGTCATGATTTTGTCTGTTTTGAGCCTTTACAATGTTATTCTTTTTTTCATTCTGTGTTTTTCCACTGATGTATATAATTTCAAATTCTTCAATAATGTAAGAACGTCTTGGGGATTGTCTTCTAATAGTGTAAATCAGGAGTAAATCAACTGAAGTTAATTTAAAACAGATGCAATGGGCTTGAAAATCAAATCTTTTTCTCTACTGTATTATCTTTTAAACAAAGTAGTTGTTCTTATTTTTAACTACATATGTTTATTTCATGTTTGCTGTGTGTTGATTAGATCTCTCTGGATGGCTAAGACAAGCCTACTCAAGTTATAACAGGAGCAGTGCCTGTGAGCTCAACTGATAGAAAATGCCTTCCAGTCTTGCTGAGTCTTTTACCAACACTTTGTTGTCTGCTACAAGACACAACATTATTAGGCAGAATTGCATTTCTAATTCATAATACCTAATTAATAAATTCAAACCTTAGAGTACTAAAAACTCATGCAGTTTATATGCTATTCTCTTGTTTTCTCTGAAGTTTTTCTGTGCTGGAACACTGTACTGTGAATGTTTTCATGAACTTTCCTATAAATTACATTGCTTGCTATTCACAGATTGCTTTGTTCCTTAACAACCTTTGAACTTTTTTCTTCCTCAGCAGACTGGTGTGTAGTGCTATAAATTACAGTTTTCATAAGCTGTGCTATTCATCTTTTTTAGAGAGAAAGAGTTGACATAGAACTCTAACATATGAATCTTAAAAGGAGTATAGTATTTGCATTCTTTTCTCTCTTGCTGCTTAGCGGAGGAGGTGTGAATGTAGACAAGTAGAGGTGGTCAGCTGCACTGGACATGATTTCTGATTTTGAGAGTTCTCTGAACTTTGCCATTCACTCTTCCATGCTATAAACAAACTTTTATTGTTCTTAAATACTTAGGTAGCTGTTAACAAAAATGAAATAAGTCATTGCTCAAAAAATGTCTGTAATGCTTCTAGCAAGGCTTTATCTTTATGACACTAATGATAATCCCTTGTGTAATTAACTGTAGAGTGGTTATGCATGCAGTATGCAGTCCATGACAAGCCTCATAGAAAATACATCAGTATTAGCCACAGGTGAATTCATTTAGAAAGATTAATGACTGCACCTGAATTTTAATGTCTGAAAAGGGATGGAACACTGAATCCTTAATTAAAAAGTTGAATGACTGGTATGGTTTGTTTAACATCGCAAATTTCAACGGGAGATTTTTATATTCAAATGAAGTCTGCAAAGGAAAACTTTCGTTAGAAGGTGATGAAGTACGGGTGAAAAGCAAAAATGTTTTATGTGCTTTACTTTATGTAAATCGATACATGGATCAGTAGCTTTGATATGGATCAAATGAAGTATAATTATGGTTCCTCTCTGTTTACAGTGAATATGGGGCAAAGAATTCTTAAGAAATGCAAGGCATTGCTACACTCCTACTGATATAAAGTTAGATGAGAGGAGCAGTAAAATTGACGAGTGATCTTATTCTTTCCTTAATGAGATGGTTTCCTCTTCATTATTATTTTACAAAGTTTTTAATGAAGAGAAAGTAACCTTGAAAAACACTGTTACAATCCCATTCCCAGAAGATGCTTAACTCACTTTTTTCAAACTCAGCTTTCAATTAGTAAGTTAGTTAAAAGTAATTCAGAGAACCACCTTTATCAATGCAAACAGTGTCTTTCAAAAATTCCTTACACTTTAATATTTAATAAAAAGAGAGGCTAGATTTTGAGAGGAATAAATAATTGAAGTAAAGCTCTCATACCTGTTCAGAAATGCTAACATAAGGGACATCTGAATGTACTGTTGCTATGCTGCCTAAAATACATCTTTAAAAACTCTCTTCTGACTGCTTTCAGTTAGTCTTAATCATGGGAATTTTATTCTAAAAACCAGAGCCCTGGTAAAGCTTATTTGAACAGCAAAATGGATCAGTGTTTTCAAAAGCAAGACTGTGACGTTTATCTACTGACCTGAATAGATACTGAAGGTCAGTTGTTTTACTGTCTTATTCCTAACAAATGAGAATCACCCAAACTTTATTTTTAATGAGATCTCCTTCTCTTTAACTGCAGTACTAGACTCTAGAAAAGCAGATTTCAGAGCATAAACAAGAAAACCGGTTCAATTGAAGATTGTCTTCCTAATAACCTAATTATATTTCCCATTGCTCCACCTTTATCCACTAGGAAAAGGAACATAGACTGAAAACTTTGAAATGAGAGAGAGAAGAAAGAAATGGGAAATCAGAAGTCAAGGAAGGAGTGCCAGTGTTTTATCCTGGGAAGCACCTGTGACTACTACTTGCAGCTGTAGTAAAGCAGGTTGCGATGCTCTTTAGCTGCAGCACAGTGCCTGCTGTACCACTTTTACTGCCAAGCAGAAGCATGACTTTATTCTTGACCACTTTCCAAGGAAACATATTTTTAATGAAATGTCATTAAAAGAATGTGTACCTTCTTGCAAAGCTTCAAGGTAGGGAGGAGGCATTTGGAAAGGTGTGGGGGGGGTGTGTGTGCATGTGTGTGTTTGTGTGCGTGTATAAACACTCTTTCAGTTACTCATGTAAACTACCTGTTATATTTGCCAAGACACAGAAAACTAGAACATTATACATATATAAACATATTGCAATATGCATATACATGTGTATATACATATATAAAATATTTTCGTTTTCAGGTATATCAGCTGTTTGAATCAGTTGAAGGGTAATATGTATAATAAACTGCTAACATCTCCAGTTTAGTGTTCAGCTTGTTTATTGCTCCGTATTTTCATATTTTCTGCTGCAAAACAATCACTGGCATATGAACTGTAAATATTTTTGATACTCAAAGTTTAATTCCCTGGAATTAAACACTGACATTGGAGAATAAAAATAAAACTGGAAAGACATGTTGAAACTTCAGGATTCTTGTCTTGATAAACTTGGTTAATCCACTCAGCAAAAAGTCAATCGCAGCATACACCTTTGAGTGAGTTAAAGCAATGATTTTGTTAATACCAGCAAAATCAGTTGCAAAAGGTGTTATTAAACCTGTGACAAGGAAATGGTGGCTGGCAGAAGCAGGTTAAGTCCTTGGCTATCCAAAATATTTTGCATAAAATGTCAGCTGACTTGGGCAAACCTCAAAAAGCACAGCACTTGTATTGAGCTCTTATGCTCTACCTAAATATTACAGTTGAACGTGTTTGACCCAAAATCAGTAGGATTCCTTCTATTGACTTCAGTGGAATTTGGACAATTATCGTCTAGGTAAATAAGTCTAGGTAAATAAGGTTAATAACACCTTCTGAACCAGGAAACTAAGTTCCCTGGGTTTAGTTTTTCAATTTTAAGGAGGGTGGTCATTGTAAGAGATGGGACTAGAATGAGACCTTGGAGCTTGGTCTAACTTGTAGACCATGCCCTTTCCTTTAATTCTCTGGGCAGTAAATGACTCTGGAAGACAAAATTTAGGCTGGACAAGAAAACAAACAAGATGAGAGTTGATACAATACTAGAAAAAATGGAATGTGAAAACTAAAAATAACTATTTCAAAATTGTTCAATTTTGCCTTGAATACACATTTTAATATTTCTTATTATATTCAGACAATCTTTTTTGTTACTGTTCTGGGGATTCCATATGCTGAGGAGAAAACAAGCTCTTGGTAGATATTTACAATGCACACTATATCAAAAGTCCCATGTGGTTGTTAAAAATTCCGTGTGCAGACACACTCTTAAGGACATGGGGACACACATTCACACATATCTCACCTCTGCAATACCAAACATCTCTGCACCCTAGGGCTCTCACTTCCCAAAGGAGGTGAGGGGCAGGTGTAATATGGGCACCCTGTCTCCCTTCACTCTTTGAAAACCGAGGAATTTGCACAGAAACTTCACACAAGTCTCAAAGGTTTGTAGTGTCCAGAAGGTGACCATCCTCCCAGCTTAATGAAGGCAAGGATAAGTGTAGTCTCTTTCCCAGAACCACAGGGGAAAACTCCCTAGATTTTATAGAAGACTTTCCATTGACTATAACAATGTTCTGGGTCCATCTCAAAAGCCTGATTCTTCTGTGAAAGTTTCCCTTTATGGGAATGATCTTTCCTAACATCACCCTTTTAACTCAATACACCATATTTTTAAAAAAGAATTTTTTTTAAGTTCAAGTTAGTATGCAGTTTAATAGCTGGATGTTTTCAGATTGCCATGGTTCATTTTGTCCTGTAAAATAATTTCATGTGTGGGTGTTGCATAAATATAACTGAAGTGATACTTTGAGAGAGAAAGGGAATCATTTTATGCAGCTTATACCAACTCTAGAAATCTAAAAAGTCTGGGACAGTTGATGTCTTTAAAGGGGCAGTGAATAACCTCTTCAGGGTGGACTGCAAGTCCCACGGTACACTGCAAATCCCCACATCTGCTGTAATCTTAGCCTGTTTATCCGGAAGCCAGACACATGCAGTGCATTAGTGGATCAGATCTGAACCACTTTCTTTGCTGAAAGAAGGAATATAATGCTTTTTGCCATAAACTGAGCTAGGTAGCATGTTTTAACATTATCAGTACAATGCAAACTCTTTTTAACACAATTCAGAGTTGTGGCTACAGTTGTAGTATCTAAGGGGTGTATCTGAAACAGTTATGTTTCTTGAGGTAATCACTTGAACAATATACAGCCTTAGAAAGAGAAGTCCCAGCTAAAAGCTATTTGAAAACAATGTAGCCCACAGGGCACCCCGAGATAAGCTGATTCTCCTTTCATTGCTTCTTAACCCTCCATTAAAAGCTAAGCGCTCCATTCTGCCCCTACTTGCACCCTGCAGATCCTGGAGGTTTGTGCCATGTGGATGAAAGGCACTACCCCAATCTGTCATTCAAACTACAATTAGACATCCATCTTCAAGAACCCAGGGCATAAAGAAAATATAAAATAGAGGCAAACAAGGTCTTAGCAAAGTAGAAAACAAAGAACACACGGCCCACATAGGCATGTTATGTGTGTTTTCATTTCTGAGATATTTTGTAGGCTTGGAAAAAAACTGGATGTATAGGTTAAAGCAGTCCCTAGGCAACTTTAACTTGCACAAGCAGCATTTATGAGCTGATCACCATCCGTTATAACTGACCTTGGCAATACTACAACAATCCTATATTCACACGGATAAACTCTTCTCTGCAACTTCACCAACTTATTAGGGATAAACAGGCTTTACTTCAGCATCTGGCATGTGTGATTCATATCTATCTATTTTTCATTCAGCCTCCTCTTTTCACCTCTCTTTGGACAATGATTGCTTCTCCTCCATTTCTCCTCCTGTGTGCTATGTAAGTGAGTTTTCAAGAGATCAGTTTATTCAGGAGGGAAAACTGACAGTGAATAATATCCAAGAGAGTGCAAGCTTATGTTACTCCAATTAGTCATGAAGAAGTATGTAGAAAATTATTAAATGCAAGGGACATAACTAAGACTGGAAAAAAATCCTTTAGATTGGGCTAAACTGTACAGAAGATACTCTTACCCACCGTATATTGTTCTCTACTTGATAATTGTTGAAGAAAAAACCTGTGTGACTGATACAAATTGTTTTTTAAGCACCTCTCGTTACATTTAGATTTGGATTTAGAACCTAAACTTAACGTCAAATATGGATTTCCTTATTATTATGAAAAAGTGTGAAAAATATCTCTGTGTATGCATAAAAATAATATAAGGTGATTAATATTAAGGATAAATAACTGTGACCAGCACACTGACATTATATTAAAGACCATCTCAGTATCATTCTTGTGCCAGACTGTTTGTACACTTGATATCAGAGAAGTACATGCCTAGGTATTATTGAAAAATAAATTATTCTTATAAATGGTGAGATTGAAGCAAGCATTGCCAGAATGAAAATGTAATTCTTCAAAGTTACTCTTTAAGATCATATACTTTAAGAAGCATTTAGGTTTTTGTTTTTTAAGAGCTGTTGCAAATTTAATATTTCTTCTATATTAGAATGCCTGTGGAAAAAACAAGTAGAGCACTTACTACTAAGCTATTTCTCATATAGTTTCAATGTCTATTCTGTACCTGTGGTGTACCACTAAAATTTATTGCCATTTTAGTAGAAATTGAGTAATATAGAAAATAAAGAGCAACATGAAAGCACAAAAAATGTAAAGCATTATGTAAGTATTTATTTTGTATGTGTATGTCCTGATTTCAAACATCGAAATAATTTCTTGACCAAAACAGACTCCTGCACAGTCATATGTTTTATGTGCCCAGCAAAGCTGGAGTTTTACAGTTTTCACATTTAACATTAATACTCTGGGATTATGTAGTTGAAGAGTTGCACTGATTAACAACAGTGCTTTTGTTTATTCGGTGTTAAGGTGAACCAGTCCAGTGACAACTGTATTATTTCTTGCCTTTTCAGCTGTCCACACTTGCAATAAGCTCAACGTCCTGTCAGGTTTCATCATGTATCCTCTTTATTATCACATTGTGTGAATCCATATAGTTGTAAATTAGAATGACTTTTTTTTTTAAGTTGAATTCCTCATGACAGCAAAGATGCCATGGTTACCATGCCAATCAGGCACGGGTAATCCAGTCCATAATAAGGGATCTCAGGTATGCTTGGTATCTGCCTGGAAAATTAAAATTTTAGAAGTTAATGCCACCAGGACTGTTGAGGAAAACAGCTGCAATGTAGGATCTGGTAATTTTTAATATTTTTTTAAGGCTCAAGGGGAACACATAAGGCAATGTCTGTTACATATAAGAATGCTGGTATATTTATCTCTCATGTACACACATTTTTATTATCCTTCATAAAATTTCCTTTCAAAATATGACAGCAGGAGTCTGGCGTTGTTCATCAGGACTATCTAAACACAGCACCAGGTTTAGTGTTTGTATACTGTATTTGTCACTGTGATGTGGGGCCTGTTATATTTGTAATATCCATAGTCTAAATTTTCTTTGAAAAGTAGTTAGCAGCACAATGCAATCCTGGAGCTTGGCTTATGTTTGTTTTCATCTGTATGCAATAATTCAAATCCATTCTCATAGGATGGCTGTGTGAGCCACAAAAGTGTAAATGTCATTCTTGCCTATGTTCTCTTTCCAGGTGCTGAACCAGCTATTTCTCCCTTGAAAGAACAATGAATCTGCTAGTTGTCAGCAATCTGAGGTTTAGATGCTAAATTTTCCCCTTGTGTTACTGTGTATTGATCTCCTTTATCCTAATTTCTGTTTGTTTGTTGTTCAGTTCACTGTCTCTGAGTAAGCTAATCTGTTTAGACTTTTATGTATACACATGACTCAGGTTTAGGCTTGTGTTTGCTTTAGGATGGTAGAATTTCAAGAGTGAACGAGGTGTCTGTTACATGGGGCAGACTCCCTGTTATACACACACACTCCTGGGGATACTGAAAACCTTTAATAAATTGAGCTTCACCATTTAGTTTTTTTTCCTTGATATCAATTTTGTAAAGTGCAATTAATTTAAAAAAAAAAAAAAAACCAAACCAACAAAACCCACACTGCAAAAAATTAGTAACTTGAGCATCATAGTCAGTTGGATTTCTCTTTGTAGGATACCAAAAGACCCCCAAATCAGCTAGCTCATCCCCTGTCCCTCTTGATGGATCAGTACGTGACTCCTAACCACTCCAGATCTTCCCTTTGGCCGATGTGCCACTCCTCACTGCTGCTTCTAAGAGCTATTAAGGTCAATGGGTGTTTTCATTCTCTGTCATCTTTGTCTCTGCTAATTATCCCGGAGGTATAAAATTAAATCAAGGAACAAAAACCAAGTAAATATATAGAATAGATTGAATCCCTCAATCCAATATGGAAAAAAATTGCTAATGATTTCTAGTAAATTGATGGTAATTGCTAAAACTTATAGCAATTTTTTTGCTTTCATATAAACAAATTACTGAAATATGTTGCTGTGATTTACATGTCCCCGTTTTATCTCACTCACTAAATGGTTATTGCTCCACACTTTAAAACACTGTTTATATACAATTCTGTAACAACCTTACCGTATGACAAACTCACACTAACATCTCTAACTTGGTGTTTGAGCATTTGCAGTCACAGAAGGTCTGTCTGGAAGGCCCCTAAGATCAATAAGATTTTTTCCATTGCTTTCAATATGGTTACTGTGAATCCCAAAGTGAAAAGTAGCTTGCAAGGAGCCTGGATATTGAGCAGGCTGGTACACACAAGTAGGAAGTGCCAGACTGTAAATTTCTGGGAAATGTTTTTGCTTCTGAGCCAGACTGCTGGGTCGGTGTGAAGCTTCTGCCTGTGGTCTCTTGTGCAGTTGGGGCTACCAAGCATTTAGCAACAGTGACAACAAAGGTCTGACCTCCACTCTAGCGCTTTGGCTGCCGCAATATCGCTTCAACCCACATGAGTGAATTTTAAATTAAAAAAAAAAAAAAACCTAATGGTTCTTTTATGCACTTCAGTAAGCAATTTTTCTTTTAAATGTGTAACATATGCTACGTCTATGTATTTTCTTCTCCTCCATTGCCCTCTCTCTCCTCTCCATTCTCTAAGAGAAGGGAAATTTTAACAATTTTTCCCCTGCTGTGCATGGGAACACCATTCAGACTCACGCTGTGTCAGTCAGAGCTCATCACTCTACAGTCAGGCATATCAGCTTAATCCTGCCACAAAGTTCTGACTTCCTCAAAATCTGAGAACTGAGTTTGTCAGCCAACAAACAGCATCAAATTCCTTGTTCCACATGTTGAATGATGAAATGTGTATTCTTTAACTCTTTTTCTGGCTTCTTCTCAGCAGTTTATATGGTTCTGTGATGGGAACTTCAAAAACTTCCACTAATTATTAGTAGCCCTGGTCAGAGAAATTTAGCTAGAATCATATTGCTCTGGAATATTCAACTCTGTCAACACAGTACAAGGTCACTTCTACTTTTGTCAGAATTAGCTTTCAAAAAAACCACCCTAGAATACAGTTCTGGCAATGTTATGGCACTCTAATTTTAACAGTTTTTAATTCAAAATTTTCTGTTTATAATAACAAATTTAAAAATAAAAATAAAAGTAACTGTTTTTTGTAAGTGAATTTCAGAACACTTAGGTTTAATTTCTTGTCTCTTTCTATATTGAAAATTATTTTATAAAACTGAATGTCCACATGTGATCCAGGAAACTTCAATATAACAGTAAGCAGAGAGGACTCTAATATGTATCTCAATGAAATACCTTGTTGCATGGTCTACACACATGTTAATCACATGTCTAATGTTTCCAATGTGAGCTAATAAAAAAGTAAAAATATTCTGGAAATAATGAGCCTGATAGAATGTATTTGCAGTTAATATTTTGTTTAATGTATGCTATACAGTTTATTGTGGATCATAAAAGGAATGCAAATCAAGCTAACTAGATTAGTTTAAATAAAGAACAAAGTTAAATGACTTTTGCTACGAAACGCAGGTAGCCACCAAGCGCATTTAAAGATCTTTAAACATCCCAAAGCTTTCAGCATTTCTCAACCTTATGTATTTTGCAACACAATTGTTTAAATGAAATATTTCAGTACAAAAAGGTAAATGTACACATAAGCACACATTCAGACATTCAAAACACTAAATCTCACATCCAGTGTAGGTTAAATGGCATCTATCTCTTCAAAAAACAATGTGAAAAAAGTTTTCATATCCATCATTAAAAATGTAAAAGAAAACAAAATACAGGAGAAATATACATCTTGAATACAAGTAGGGGAAGTTTAATAGATAGCAGTTCCTTTGTTTGGAATGCACAGGTAACTTCTCTTATGCCTTTCTCAGCTTGCTTTTTAGTATCCTGTGTGCTGCTCTACCTATCTAATTTACTACAAATTGCTTTTAAACTCTAGCTTCTAATAGTGACAGGGTTTTCCACATCCCTAAACTGAAAATTCCTGCAAATGTTAACTACTAATTCAATAAGCACAAGGCCAGCAAAACAATAAAGCCTAAACACTAATTTCCTTCACATTGACCCTTTTCTCAGAACCAATTGCATTCAGTTAATCCCACTGGTCCAGATCAAAATTTAAAAATTAAAATCTTGAAAGTCGCTGCCCCTTGAAAGTCACTGCCCCTTGAGCAATTTTAATGGGGGCCCAATTCAAAATATAAGTTCTGTCTCACTGTTGACTTTAATGACTTGAGTGAGCCTCCTTGAAAAGCTTTGTGCTGTCCTTTGCTAAGTGTCCTTTGGCACATAAAAAACAAATGGTGAGAAAAGAAGGTAAAATCAGTTTGCACATTTTTTTTTTAATGGAGTTAATTATAGCTGTTTGTTACTTCCACTGAGAGGATCAAATTCTGCTCTCTAAAGGCAGTCTAAGTCCACTGAAGCCATCTGAATTGCTCTGAATTCAACCCAGGTAAATGCCGAAAAGTATTTTTCCCCTTGGACTGCAGTGGCACAATGTTAAATGCCTTAAACAGGAAATCAGATCTCCAAAAGACAAAGAGTTAATAAGTACGCAGCTGAATATATAGACTATATAAATTATCCAGAACATACTGTGCCCAAAGAAGTGATGCCAAAGTAGCTATTTTGAAAAGCTGTCAGATGGAGACGTTTGGTGGTTTATATAGCAAATATAGACTGCTGAATGCCTCCCTTGAGCCTGACACTGTTGATGCTGTATAAGCTTAATTGAGATCTGATTCTGAACTCTTCTACCTCTTTCGCTGTTGGCAGTCATGTCTACCTGTGAGTGGACAAAACTCCAGATGTAGTAATTCAAAGTTGTAACCTCCCCTCCCCAAACTGATACGTGATAGGAACGCTTAGTATTGAAACTGCTTGGAAAGATTAAAATATCACTTGTCATCTCTTTCCTGAAAAAGAAAGTAAACCTGATTTTCTAAACTGAAGACGACCCAGTATAATTATGTGACAAAGTGAATACCAGATGCATAGCAACAAAGCAAAGCATCTAAAACATAAAAGCCAAACATAATATCGAAGTCTCTACTTTTCTCCTCATTTCTGTTGAAATAGTTGACGTGTATGCATAACCAACCGTATGTAGCACATCTGCATTCAGAGGCCAACTGTCTCTCTAAAAATAATTGTAATACTAATTGTGAGAATGATGAAGTCTGCTAAGACACACATACCAATGACATGAGTCAGCAAAAACCACATCCAGCTGTTCTGTCCTTGAAGAGTCCTGGAGCTCGCACAATGCAAAATTTCATGCTTTTTTTCTTTTATTTTCCTCAAGGACCACGGGTCAGTTTCATTTTGTCCTTCTGATCATTAACTTCAAGGGATAAGAAGAATGATTTCACCAGAACATCTCAAAAGAATTACAGTCTTGGGTTAAGTTCGGTGACTCCTGCTCTTTGCACCTCTCTGAGCTGTGAAATAGATCCTTTTCTGCTCACCTCTGTGCTGCCACAGTCTCTCCCTGCTCTACTGGCTCTTCTGCCATCTTCTGTCCTTTTGCCAATGCTTTCATATTATGTTGCTTAAAATCTTTATACTATCTGGTGCTTCCTTAGAATGTATTCAACATTTTGCTTTGCTTTGAAGAATATGTCAACAGAAGAAGAAGATAGAGTATGATCAGGAACCTTGGATATTCAAAAGACACTTTTGAAAAATTTCCTTTTCAGAGTTTACATTTTCTCTGATTTAATCTGCATGTTATTAATTAAAAGAACAAAATGAGAAGTTGCCACTACTCCCTATAACCGCTACAAAAATAGCTCTGAAGTAATATTTTTCCTTTAAATTTTGATTTCGTACAAAAAGAAGGTAATTATTATCATGTTTTGTGATTACTTTTAAATGTTATTAGAAATCATAGTAGTCTCTTGCTAACTGCAGAACAGTTTATAGTGCAGTATTCTTCGGGTAAACTGGTATTTTGACCGTACTCCTATGACTCGCACTGGCAGTCAAAGTACTGCAGTACTGCAGTACAAAGCAAAGTACATCCCCAGTTTTCTTATTTAAACCTGATGACACAATATATACCACTACTAAACTATAGGCTGGATCCTTAGGCAGTGTAAATGGAATTAATCCTCTTGAAGCAGCAGAGCATCAAAATCATTCATTTATTTTAACAAGCACATAATTAATTTATTTGTTTCCTTATTCATGATCAGTTAGGTTTTTCTGTTTTCTCAGTGAATTAGGATATCACATATAAGATGCACACTTTCTGTGTACTTCTTTCCATGTATTTCTTCATGTGTGAAGAGAGTGTCTTTTCTTTAAGGACATGCCTTTTCTGCAAGTTCACAGGGATGAAACAGGCCTTTTTATACTATTACCAAAATTAGAAGAGTCCAAAAGGAGGAAATGTCCTTTTTCATACTGAGGACCTGACAGAGAGAAAATTGGTGGCTTTCCATAAGTGAGCTGCTTGATTGAAGTCAGATAGTTACTTAGGTCTCATTATGTGTGGTTAGTTTGGCTAAGAATAGACACATTCAAAACCAGACATCAATGTCTTAAAAGCCGCTCATGGGATAAACAACAGCTTCTTTCTTTAAGCCACTTAATTTTTGCCATCAAATTAATATTTTATTATTCCTTAGAGCCCCTGACATGGTCTTTATGGTTTTAAGATGTGCAACACACCATATACATGAATTCTAAATAGGGTCTTGCAAGTCCATTGAGAAAAGGTGCTGGAACTAAATATTTTAGTTTCCAGAAGAAGTAATTAACCATGTATAATGTTGTAATAGTTTATTTTAAGTGAGAATGAGCAAGAGAATAAAAATATAAATAAATACAATTTCTGAATTGCTTATCTATTGGCTTCTGTTTTCATCCGTAAATATCTTGTTTAAAGCTGTTGATTGAATCTCCTGCTGGTAAGCATATATTTTATAGCCTAAACCATTCCATATTTCACACAAGAGACTTCATAAAGGAGACAGATTTATAATTTTTTTCACTGATCTCAAAATTATCAATTACTTTTTATAGAACTTTTTGCATCATTTACCAAGAAAGTATTCATGGCTTTATAGACCCTTTCTTTTTTCATCAGTCATTCAGAAGTAAAAGATTTATGAAGTCAAATGTTTTTTACCATGCTCTGATTCATACAAGCATGTTGGTTAAAATTGGTGATGCTTCAGTCAAAATTAATGTTCACAGTAATGATTTTATACTTTTTAATAATGTTCAATAGGTGAATTAAGAAATAAGATGAATACATAGACAAAGACAGATTAATATGGGCCAAAATTTTCAAAAAGGACGTTCATGAATTAATTGTACTTTCTCATTTTTTTAATTCTTGGGTATTTTTTCTGGATTATTGCAACTACTGGGAAAATAAAACCACTAAAAAAAATAAAACCTGCCACAGTTTGAGCAGTGATTACATTAAACAAGCAGAAAGGTAATAAATTGTTTATCAGAAATGGCTAGAACAGTTGTGACTAGGACATGCCAATAGCAACATGCAAAAGGATACTTAAAATTCTTTCATATTTAATACAAATCAGGGGCCAAATAATTAGCAATTTGTAAACACTGTGGAATTACACATGTTCTTAGCCTAAGTTTATACACATTTTTGAAAGCTTTCTTCACAGCCACCAGGGCAGGTGCACTGACATTGATACACTCAATGAAGGATTTAGTCAGGTGTTTTTTAACAATATCAGTGGGAACCCTTTATGCCTCTGTAATATGTGCTTCTGTAACAATAAGCCTATAACTAGCATTTACATGGGTCCGTTTCTGTCTGGCTCCCAAGACATGTACAAGGACTGTTCACAGCCTTGTACTGATATGCTCTTACACAGATCATTTTACATTAATGTAGGAGTGCATATTTTTTACAGAACATATGACAGATACACAGTATAGCTTTCCTATCAAAAACATGCCAGGAGAAAGCAGCTACCAGTCTTAGTGGTCATTAGCAAATACCCGGATTAAATTCCATATGGAGGGAATCTGATTACCAAGACAGCTTTCTACAAATGATGAGCAGAATGATTATAGAAAAGCACAGAGGATTATAGGAGAATGACCGTATCAGAGCAAAAAACAGCAGAGTTAGAGAGCTTAATCTGAGCTGAGTGGAATAGGCCAACTGCAGCCAAGTAGGGAAGGATGTCTCCATCAGAGCGTAACAAAGTAGGCCAATAGTGCTGGCAGTGGGAAGAGAAGTGTGAGCCAAGTCTATCAGGAGGAAAAGAAGAGCTGAGAAGAACAGTTCCTTTGATGAAGAGTGGAATGAGCCAGCCTCTTTAAAGAGAGAATCAGACCACGCTCAGCAGAGAAGAGAATTGTACAGCTACAGCACTTAAAAAGCCTGAAATCAATATTACTTGATTGGAAAGAATTGTTAAGTATTATGCCAGCTTTAGGTTGCAAACAGAGTCAAAAACCATAAAGTACTCTATGTAAAATAGCTTGACATGCAGTACACCATAGTGAGACAGACTACTAAAGAGAAAGTGAGTGAAGCCGTGGTTTACAGAGCTCTTGGAAACGTGTGTTGATCGATGCTACTAATAGCAAGATCACTGATTCAACAAGTGCCTCTCACTGTATTTACTTTCCATCAATATTTCTGTCCTCTACTCTGTCGTCCAATGATATATTGAAAAGAGGAGACAGGTAATCACAGAACTTTTCAGGAATGATTTTGAGAGAAATAGAGTCTAGTAATGCTTTCCATTTATTGCAAAGTATGATATAAAGGCAAAGTGAAGTGATTGCAGTAACCATTCAGTCACAGACAAATGGAATCAAGCAGTAAAGGTTTAAGGAAATTTTTTGATGTATGTTAAAGCAAATATTTTCTGTTTTATATCTCAGAAGTTTGCATTGAAGTAGCAGGTAAACTCTTTCCTTTGAATGACGGATTGCAAATATGGGACAAGCAAATATCTCCAAACCGGTGTTGGGGAGATACAACATACTTCCTGTAAAAGAATAACAATTCATGAAACAAAAGAAGAATAAAAATCTTTGTGCTTTAGCTTAAATATCTTTTATTTTCCATTATCAATTTCACTGTTACCATGATGACCTTCTTCAGGTTAGAAGACTGTCAAGAAGTTCCTAAACACAGGATGAGGTACGGCACAGAGCTGTCACTGACTCTCATGTTCCTCGGAGCATGTGTATTGGTCATTGTGGCCAGAAGTCCACTGGAGTATCTTATCAAAGGCAAACTGGTGACTTGGAATTTAGGGGTCATTTTTTTCAAAAAGAAATAAAACCTGGTGTTGTTACAATGTGTTAATTTTTTTAATTTGCACTTTATTCTGGGTAAAGAGTTGCCTCATGAATCCCCCTAGAATGATAAATGGTGGATGTTTTCCTACTTCTTCCTCTCCCAGAGCTTGATCCATGGTTATGGTAATGATTAATCCCTGAGTATTCATTAGTCTTTCTGCATAATCCTGATCTAAGAATGACAGTAAGAAGGATTCCTTATAATAGAAAGATGTAATACTCTGGGAAATTAGTCACTGAGAGTTCCAGTACAATAATGTTATATTACAGAGAGATAATCACAAGAGGAGAAAGTCTTACAGTGACACAGCATGTCTATGAGAGTCTCTGGGTTACAGAATCAAAGTGTTTTCTACAACCCCCTGTCCATGTCAAGCTTTAATAACGCCTCTCATCATGACATTAGACAAATCAGACTGAGTTTGCATTATTCTAGTAGCTTCAAGCCAGAACTGCAAATCCTGGTTGTGTCTGATAACCTCAGGGTTTTTTTTTTTTAAAAAAAAAAAAAAAGAAAGGTCTCTTCTAAATCTCTAGGGACTGTCTATTATAAGCAAATAACTTTCAAGAAATGTGGTAAATTAACGTTCCTGAGAGTGAATAGTGGCTGAATTTCTGCCAGAGAATGAAGCTGCCCTGGAGACTTACATGTGATGCTAAACTTGAGCATCCAGGCAACCACCTGATGAAGTTTGATTTTTGCCCATGTCTAAAAATAATGGTGAAGTCATAACAAAAGACTCAAAAATGTATGCATGAAAGCCTATAAGAAAAAAAAAAACCTTCCCTCAAGTATGTACAGCAATTAGCAACAAAAAAAGGTGCAGAAGAATGGAAAGATCACTTAGTATAATGTTTAATACAAAATAAGTAAGTAGGGAGCACTGGAAGTAAAGAAAGAAACATGATAATATGTAGAATGACCTTACGCTATCTCAATTTAAATCTAGCCTGAAAACTTTTCTATTTGCAGAGACTATTCAGGTTTAGCTTCCTCTTTCCCCATTTTATAAAGGACTTTGAACTGACTGCTTGATGTTAAAAGCAGTATATAAATTGAATCTCTATTATGCTTCAGAGCAGATAAAGATATTGCAAATGCAAAGAAAAACTTTCAAATGAGACACACTACAGCTGGAAGTGCAAACCACATTAATCCAAGAAGTTTTTGTTTTTTAGTTCTGCCAAAGGAAGACAGAGGTCAAGGGCAAAGTTTTAAAGAATATAGGAAGGGATATGAAAAAAAATCATAGAGGATAGTAAAATAGCTGAATTAGAAACAAAAGCACAAACTGTCAGATGAGTCCAAGAGACCAGGCAGGAAGCCAGCAAATATGGTTGCAATATTAAAACAAGGGATGAAAATCATCAAGAAAATTATAGACACATTAAATGTATGTGGGGAGTGAAGGAGGCAAAAGTAAGTGACACAGAGGGAGTCGTCAGATGAGTGCACAAGGTTATATTTTACGCCACATGCAGAACACTCAGGGTTTGTCACAGTTCACACAGGGCAGCAATAAGAGCATCCGAATTATTAGATAAAATCTGGCCATATTGGAGTCAATGTAAGTTCTGACATCGACTCTGACAGAGCCAAGATTTCATTCATTAAGGGAGGACTTTAATACCCACTTCAGTCACATAGGAAAAAAACTACTATTTCATTTTGCAGAGGGGAAACTTGGACTCCAGTAGACAAAAGGTCATGTTCTGTAAAGATTTGTTGCCTCTGTAAGGTCTAGAGACTTCGAATTTTAACAGCCATGTGTCTGACATGTAGAATAAGATCTCAAACCAAGATTTAAGTATTCAGCTTTTCACTATAATATTCAGGTGGAATTAGTTGGGTAACAAACCAAGCGCACTGCCTTGAGCTAAGCCAAGAGGAATAAGCCTACACTAGACATTGATAAAAAAGTTGGACTTCCCCAGCCATGCCTAGCCGAAAAGTCTGTTTCATGGGGATTTTTTTTAGCAAAATCTCTATAAATAGCTGGGAATAACTGGGAAAATTGTCTAATTAGCTCAGACTTGGCATGACACAAACACAGTCACACAGTATTGTTTCAGATCAGGAGGTGCTTGTAATTCACCAGAAGAAATGTCAGAGGAAAAATTCATCAGGTCCCCAGTATATGGATGAGGAATACCTTAGGAAATACCGAGTAAAGAAGTCTGTAACCCAACCCTTCTAATTGAAGGTAAGAGGGAAACAACTCCTAGGTATAAGCATTTATTTGTATTCCTTGAACGAACCATGCATGATTTTTTCTCTTTAGAGAGATGCTGGAGGACTTGTTGAATACATGTCATATTAAACAATTATTGACAAAAAACACTCTGAAATAAAATGCTGGGAGTACAACCTAGAACACTTCCCCCTTTTTACAGTTGAATGCCCTGATAAATTAAAATCCGTGCTCTCTCTTTTATTTTTCCTGCTGGTGAAGCTAGTCTTGCTTTGTATGCTATTTGCATTATTTGATATGACATAGTTGTATCAAGATAGGAGATGTATATTAATTCCATAAAATCTGGTGACTCACTCATTGTGGTGGTTATGGCTTGTAAACCTCCTGATGTCTGGAAATGAACATTGCTCAGGAACTTAAGCGCTTCCTCACCTAGCTTTTGGTTTCTGATAGTGCTATAGAGATTTCCCATTTACCATAGCTGTCCAAAGCAATGTGCACAGTGCGTATCTATATATACCCAAAGATGTTCCAGGTAGGACAAAAAAAAAAAAAAAAAAAAAGGTTTTTTTGGTTTATGAGGCCACAGATCAGGTTTTAAGCATTATTGGACTCTCAACCTTACCTAAGTCTCATTTTCAGTGTGTAAGGCATATACAGACATTCACTTTGAAACTGTTTGGAATATCAAAATGCTGCAGCCCCCAGACTCTGTTTTCAGCCGTCTGGAAGCTCACTCCACTTCCCCTAAAACAAGGACTACGTAAGCACTCCATCTGAAATCACCAAAGCTTCAGCTGAAACCTTACCTAAAAAACTGCATGAGCTCAGTTAGCTTTGGCTGAAAGTAAAGGAGCAATAGCAAGATCTGTCCCATTACCTGAGCTGCAGCTGCAAGGCTATAGTTGTAACTGGACGCAGGAAGGACGACTGTGTGTGCCTCAAGCTTCTTGGACCTATTTCTAAACATTGTGCTTTTGATCTCCCAGATCTCCCAAAGTTTTTGCTTAACGTACTAACCCTCCATCTTCCTTGCTGCTGGGACATTCCTCATGACTATCTGTCCTGGAGTATGACAGTCTCTCCCTAGTCAGCTTGTGCATGAATTATTACAGTGTTCCTACTGCAGGGATCAGCAAAACACCCCATCTTATTAAAACCATGATTTTCAAACTTATTATTTATGTATAGAGTTGCCAGCTAATATGTTTTGGTTTTTTTTTTACTTGGGGTGTTTGTTATATTTCATACACTCCATGTTCTGTTTCTGTGTCAGCCAGGGACCATTCTTGGAAGGACAGATCCTTTGTAAGAAAGAAATTAAACTGGCAAGCAAAACTATTCATTCCAAATCATTTTTCAGTTCTTAACCAGCTACAGGCTTATGGTTGTGTATCCATAAACTATTGAGCTAGACTAGAGTATTGTATAACACTCTGGAGCTGAAAATACCTTTTTTTTTTCTTTTCCCATGGGAAAAAAAAACCCAAACCTCCTTTCTATTACTGGCCTAAGTTTGTGACTTAGATCTATGTAAAATTACGTTGGGTTCATTTTTCCACATTTCTAATTGTTTCTTCACCTTTAACTACTATAATTAGAGCTGTATTACAAATGAGGGAGACAAAAAGGTTAAGTACCAATACATTAAAAATAAAAAAAACCTCTTGAAAACACTTCTCAAATATGTAGAGCACAGGTTACATGAAAGTAATTGGTATAAAAGTTTTATTTATGCTAACATTGGCTAGGCTATATAATTCACCTTAAGCAGAACCATTCGAATCTTGTACTCTGACAGTGGGTGAGCAAGTCGCAATGCGTGTATAACATACAAATAACCAGTCAATCAGCTGTATTCTCCAAGTAATGATGTAAGGTCTTTCATCATCTGCCTCCTTATATCTGTGCTTATGAGCTGTCTTGAAGTTGTCCTTACCATGTGTACCACAGCTGCAGCCTGCACCAACAACACAGTGGCTGACGTGTAACCTATCCTGCAAAGGGGAACCTTCTGGGAGCAGTCTAGTGGTCTCTCCTAAGAATGTCCCCAGTTGCTAGAAAAGACAGAGAGAGAGATGCATAAAACTGGAACAGGATTTTATAAGGCTGATGCTCATGACTGATGCTCAGTTCTTGAAATTCAAGTAGTTAAGTACAGAATTTGCTCATGTTCTCTTGAAGATAGTAATACAGTTCCAATGTGCTAAAAGTTGAGAGGTATCATAATGGAAAATCAGTTAAAGAAAACAATACATTTTATTGTCATGAAATCACAATATAATTTATAAAATAATAACATTTTTAAACATAAGTGTCTGTGAAATACATAAAGTAGCTCAAAGAAATGCTTTATTGGTATTTCATAGCCATTCATTGAATGGGTTATTAGCTTAACACCTCAAAGCAAGGCTAAGTCTCATGAGAACAAGATTTGGTTTTGCTGATCCTAAAGCACCTATGTTGTTAAGAAACAAAATCTAAAGGAAGAAAAAAACCCTAATACTGAGACTGAGTACAAGGTACTTTGTATGTAGCACATATTCTAGCATTTTATAGATAGCATAAGACATATAAAAAAGTTACAAAAAAAGAAAGGAGAAATGTAGATTTAAAAATTAAAGGTAGGAATATTTTATAAACATAGAAGTATAGATAGGCTACTGCATGTCGGATAGTCACTGCCAGCAACTAGCAAAGTTGTTATTTATTTTTAATTCTCAGTTGTGCCTTTAAATATTCACGTCATTATTCTTACTAACCCTACCACTATTAAAAGCTCTGCTGATCTAGATGGTAAAGATTCAAGATTTGCAAGGTTTGGGTTGGTTGAGAAAGAGATTACTTGCAGCATCTAGTTAAAAATTGCTTCTCCATTGTCTTTATATTTCTTTTTTTTTTTTTCCCCCTAAAAAATGGCTCACAAATATTGGCTATATTAGACGACAAACATGAGACATAAACACTTTTGTAAAAGGCATCCATCTAAAACTTTTTTTGTAACCCTTATATTTTATTGAGGTTTGTTCAGAGACTGTCTCATGAAGATCTATGTATTTGCCTTAGCCTATTTGCTTGTCCAAAGAAGGGCAACGAAGCTGGTGAAGGGTCTGGAGCACGGGTCTTAAGAGGAGTGGCTGAGGGAACTGAGGTTTTTTAGTCTGGAGGAGGCTGAGGGGAGACCTCATCGCCCTCTACAACTACCTGAAAGGAGGTTGCAGAGAGCTGGGGATGAGTCTCTTTAACCAAGTAACAAGTGATAGGACAAGAGGGAATGGCCTCAAGTTGCGCCAGGGAAGGTTTAGACTGGATGTTAGGAAGCATTTCTTTACAGAACAGGTTGTTAGGCATTCGAATGGGCTTCCCAGGGAAGTGGTGAAGTCCTCATCCCTGGAGGTGTTTAAGAGTCACATTGACACAGCGCTTAGGGATCTGGTGTAGTTGGGAATGGTCAGTGTTAGGTTAATGGTTGGACTGGATGATCTTCAAGCTGTTTTCCAACCTTGATGATTCTGTGATTCTGTGATATGTTATAAAGCCTGTATTCTAGCAGAATACATACAAGTATGTGAGTAATTTGAACATTGAGTATACAAGTGAGTAATCAGTCCTTCCAAGATCAGGCCATAAATTTGCACAATTAAGAATTTATCAGTGTCTCAAAAACTGGTATCATTCTATAGTCTAACACAAAATGTGGTTTTTTAGTTTTGTCTATAGTTCAGGCTGAAAAGAATATACTTAAAATCATATATTTGAACAAAAAGGCATTAAATTAGAATATTTCATTGAAAAGCATCGTATTACTAGAAAAAAATGCAATAAAGTTTCCTCTGAAAAAAAGAACATAAGGAAAACAAAAATCTATAGAGAATTTGGGACCTGATATGGAATGCAAAATGCATGTTTTTCGCAAACTAAAAATGGGTTTTTTCTCCTATGGAAAGCAAACAGCTGTCCTTGACATTCAGCCTCTCCACCCCTTGCATAGTGCAAGACTTTTTCTTAGTGTAGTTCTAGCATTTGGGAATTCCCAAATTCTCTATAATTCCATCTATTTCTCCATGCTTTCCAATTCCTCCTATTCAGGAAACTGTTGTGGAAGAACAGAGGACACATAACAGGCTTTAACTAGTGAAAATAATTAAATTAAGTATTAGCATTTGCACTCCTTTATCAGTAGTTCCAAAATGAGATAAGTAAATAAAGTTGCAGCCTAATTAAACCATATTAATTTCATCTTATCTATTTCTCCCCAAGTGTCCTGGACAGCTGTACCTTACAAAATAGATATCAGAGATGCCTAAAGAGTAAACTCTCATTAGGGAGGTACTACTAAGCATACATCCTTTTGTATCTCATACAAAAAACTGCAAAATGCAGTTTTACAACTCCCTTTGTAGCAAAGTACAAGTTAGGTACTATAGAATAAAGAGGTAAAACAGCATAAAGATATGTTGCCTGTTCATTGCTAGTATATTTCTCCAGTCACAAAAGCAAGGGAGTCCCACATGCAACGCTATTATTTCTGTGTTATCACCTCTCACTGACATACCACAAGTCCCAGCATATTTGGTGTTTTCCTTATCATCCCTGCTGTAGTGGTCACGTGCTTCTATAAGAAACCCAAATTTAACTCTGAAAAATAAATGCTCTTGCATTCATTTTGGGGTGAGAATTGATTCACGACTGTTCACAGCTTGGGTTGCTGGTACAGTTTCTAACCTACTTTAACGTTATTATCTAATAGCAATAAGGGATTTTGATAGCAAAAGCAACAACTCGGAAGTGTAACTAGCTCACCCTACAGAAATTTAGTAGAAAAAACACTTACCATGGCTGCTGTTTCAAAAACCTGTGACTAGCACCTTATTTTATCCCCAAACATGCCATTTTGACTCATTCATCAAAAGCACTTACTTCAGTCTCAGCCAGCTGCAAAACCATTTGAGGTTATCTTGCCAGAGAAGGAGCCTTCATATCCTGCTCGACTTGAAAAACACCTTTGCTCTTTACATACCGGAAGGTAAATACACTAGAAAAATGACAAAGCCTACCACAGTTCAGATATTTGAGAGTCTCATGAAGAAAAGGCACATAGAGAACCTGAGTAGATGCTGCCCATGAACTTTTCAAAGAATGCAAGAACATAATTCTTGCCTCTCTGAGGTGAGCAAGTCATCAGCTCACTCACAATTCATTTCTCTCTTAACAAGCTTATAGAGCAAACCACTACAGAGAAGAGCGTGCTTTAAAAAGAGATCAACAGCAATCCCACTCCCCAGCTATGCTGTGAATCTTCTCAGGAGACAAGAGTTATGCATGGCCTTCCCTGTGGCACAGTGTAGCATATAATATTAAAAGTGAGGGGCAGAAACAATATAATTAAAAATTCCTTTAATTTCTTTTACTTTGCAAAGCAAAGGATAAAAGATTTGAACAATGTTCCTAAGAGTAAAGCAAATATCTAATCGGACTCCAGAGATGGCACCTTTATAGTAAATGTTATATCCATGTTGAGATCTCCCTACTCATGTAGATAGGGCTTCCTAACAGATGTTTATGTTTACTAGCATTAGCACATGCCACTTTATTAAAGACAGCATCGGAATGAAGTCCCTGAGTTTGAATTTCATAAAGTTTGTTAAGGAAATATTTTTGAAAAGAAAGGGAGAAACTATGTTTTAATGATGTTCACATGTTTCCCCAAAGAGTGAAAGCCGATACATGCAGGCGTCGAAAGCATTACATGCTAATTTCATTAAAGTGGGGGAGGGTACCTAGAAAAAGCACAAAAGTAAATGCTGTTGACCTCTCTGACAAGAGGCTGAGAAGGGACCTGCTCTGGGAAGCCAAGACTTTTTGCTTCTGTAACAACTAGGTAGGTGATGGCTGTCTTGGAATATTTATGGTATCATTTTATTTATAGAAGATGTCCCTAAAAGCAAACAGTTTTGCATTATACTACACAAATCTTATGGATAATTACAAAACGTAACATGGAGGTTCGGTAATGCTGCAGACATCAACAGTATTTTCTAAAATGGATTATGAATGAAAAGAGAAAAAAATGTCTGATACTGATCTAAGGCTTGAAGATAAAAGGTTAATCAAAACAAGACTTTTGCTGATGCTTTCTAGAAACTTTTTTGTTTTAAGGAGAAAAGGTAAAAGTTGAAACTTTGTATGGAGCCCACTAATTAAATTATCATTTACCTGAAATGAGTCTTGCAGCTCCAATAAAGATGATCAAATGCCAAAATGAGCCTTAAGTAGTATGAGTGATTATGGTCAGAGACCTATAACCCAAGAGTTTATTTTGGATATGTATCTTTTTTTCAAGCAGGGAAACAGTCCTGCTTGCATCTCTTGCTCTACCCAAGCAAAACAAGTTCAAATCATCAATTCCATTTTCTTAGTGGATCCCATACAATAGACTTCCCATTCATTTAAGCTATGGTGGGTTTTTTCCTAAGAAGGAATTGCTAAGCTGCATCTTGCAAAAATGTCATCATCTCGAACCAGCTAAAAGAGTCAAGAAAAATTAAACCAGACATTGTAGCCCCACAGAAAAGTTTCACCAATAGAGAGGCTGATTAAAGAGGATTTGCCACCTTTCTATATCAAAATTTTAATCTCCCATGTTAAACTGTTTCTAATTTCAAATATAAAACCTAATCCTTCAAGCCCTTGGACATGAAAAAAACTGTTGTTGATTAGGGCTTTCTTCCCTAATTTTCTCCCCTAATTAGCAAAGTTCAAGATGGAAATAAATGAATTTTTTGAAAATGAAATACAAATGGAAAGAAACATTACATCTGTGAATTCACTGTTCATTATGCACGATTTGTAAGAATGCATATTTCAAAAAGAAAGTCATTAAAGTAATTCTGCTGTTCTGTTTTGCAGGTCTTCGTGACAGTTTAAGCAATAAAATGGTTTAATCTCTCTGGATTGCAAAAACAGAAACCCCTGACAAGGACAGGAGATTGACAGAATTTGTAATAATATATTTTTACTTATGTCACATATTTGTAATTTCAAGGACATGATTCACGATGACCCTATTGCAATATTGTGTAGGCATTGTTCTACACTGATTTGCATTAATATCTACAGAAGAGTTTTCTTCTCTTAGTACTGCTTCAGAGGATATGCTTGTCATTAAAATTCTGATCACAGATGTGGGTTAAAATATCTCTAACCTTTACAAATGTATTATGTGGCACTACTGACATAGCTTTTATTGCAGATAAAATCTATAACAAATTCTCTGTGTGACAGGAGAGGAACATGATTTTGTATTAAACTCACATGATAGAGATGCATTCCTTGCTTGTACTTTTAAAATGTTTTGGATATAGTAACAATGAGTTAGGTTTCCTACTCCATTGCAGTTAGAAAGCCATTAAATCTATTCATTTTGCTTTAGCTTTGGTATTTTAATATTTTTTTTTCTTAAACTGACTTTCAGAAGATGACATAAAACAGTGGAAAGATTTCAACTAATTTCTAATCTTGGTTGAATTCATGAGAAGTAAATAAGAAATCAGTTTATTAGGTTGGACTACTTAATATCCATCATTAAAAATTTTTTATAACCTACATTAAACACAGCCGTGACCTTCTGCTTCTGTTTCCTAACTTCCTTTGGTATTCACGTGTCTAAAAGGGTCTCAATAATGTATTTATTTTCCAAATACTTTTTGCACTTCCCTCTGTACAAACAGTGTGCTGAACATCACTTCAACTTGTTCATATGTGCAGTAGGAAGGCAGTACATTCCCCATTGGTCATAGTAACAGTCCACATTGGTTATAGTCACAGTACTGTCATACTGGGTATGTTTACACAATTAAGTTGCATCAGTTCACAAACTGAAAGCATGCATTTAAACTAATGTTTAACAGATACTATTCCCTGATATTTATTTTTTTTTTGCAAGAGTACATTTTTTGCTTATACCAACCGGGGCTGATTCCAGCCTTGCTGCAAAATAATGGTTTCCATTGGATAAGGTGACAGTTTCCATTAGTGGTTATACTGGCATAACTATCACCAAAACCTTACAACCAGATCTACTGCTGTTAACTCTGTCTAAGAACGGTGAGGCTGTCATTGTGCAGCTGGAGGAGAGGGCTTGCTGAGGGTCAAGACCTGGACATTGGAAGTTTATCATTCTTACTGTGTAGAGCTGAAGACTTAACTGGCTTCTGATGTCAAACATGCTCTTTAGATGAGCCTGTCCTAATGAGCACAATGCAACACAGTCTTCCATTTCACTATCAAAGCTTGTGACAATATTCATGCATTATCCATGTGTTTATATTAATACAAAAGTTTACTACACTTTTTTTCCCCTTTATAAAGAAAAGAAGGTTGTACCAAGTGACTGTTGCAGCTTCCCCTGTCAGGGTGGACTTACAAAATATATTTGAATCTCATGTTTACTGGTGGAGAGAGGTATATCTATGTTAGTGGTTGATCTTTAACTACAACGTGTTTTCCTTGGGAAAAGGAATTGGAAAATGGGGGCAATTTAATCAAAGAATAAAATTAAAATAAATAAATAAAATTAATTAATAGTGGTTATGACATCTTTAGTTTCTACCTCAGGAACCAGGGTACAACATCAGAAAACATAAGAAAATCCCATCCTAGTCACAGAGCTGGGCTGAAAGGATGTGGTTGGGGCAAGAGGGGAAGTTCTTATGTGAAAACCAGTGCCAGGGCTCTTCAGATCAGTCCAAATGGGTATGTGTGGATTGGAGAAATGCTTCTAAGGGGAAAGGATTTCATTCAGATGTCACCAGATCTCTGGTCTTTGATTCTCAAGCAGGTTTATCTCCTTGTACAATCTCTAGCACCTTGGACATTCAGGAACAGTCTAGGGTTATGGAGTAATTCATCACACACTCAGGGAGGAATAAGCTCTTCAAAAAGTTGACACAATTGTCTGTGGACCCTTGGAGAAGCAGTCCTGTATTGACAGTAATGAAGATAGAAAATGCACAAAGTTTTGTTATTTAGCAATACTTAGTGACGAAAGGGTCTGGGGAAGAGAAACAAGCAAAAAGCAATGAAAAGGTGGCATGGGAATTTACAGAATTGGTGAATTTTGGACGGGATGAGGGGTGGGATTTGGCTGATTAAGGTGATACATACTTGATTTTGAAGGCTTCCAATGCATTTTTTCATATGGAAGGGATGTATTTTGAGGTGACCAGCAGGTCGAAGGAGGTGACTCTTGCCCTCTACTCCGCTCTCATGAGACCCCACCTGGAGTACTGTATCCATCTCTGGGGCCGCCAGCACAAGAAAAACATGGACCTGTTGGAGCAAGTCCAGAGGAGGCCACGAAGATGATCAGGGGGCTGGAGGACCTCCCGTAAGAGCACAGGCTGAGAGAGTTGGGGCTGTTCAGCCTGGAGAAGAGAAGGCTCTGGAGAGATCTTATAACAGCCTTCCAGTACCTAATACAGAATCCAGTACCTAAAGGTACTCAGAATACAAGCAGGAAAAGTTAAAGAAACCACTCAGTGTCTTTAACTGCTATGCTCTTCTTATTTAACCCTTCCTTCAGTGCAGCAAGAATTTGTCACAGTAATTGGAGGCTGGATATTCAAGTGTAAGTGCTGGGATATGACCCACCACTGAGTTGCCATCTGCACCTCTACGCTCACTAAAAGACTGCTGTATGCCATCACACTACTGAGAGCTAAGGAATACGTCATGATAACAGATGCTTTGGGCCCCATAAGCGGATAGTCAATTCTTCCCAGTGCTCTCTCACAGTTAATGTTGGCTTGTAATGTCTTAAGTCAACTCCTGTTCATAGTGAATCCTATGTAAGTATGCATATATTTTGACATTCTGATTTAGACAGAGCAGAATGTATACTTAGTGACTCATTTCCTCGTCTGGAAAAAAGTGAATTAAAATCAAGAACTCTCAACATATTTCAGTATTTCAAATTATTTAATTGATGAATTTTCAACCCCTCTGAACTCAGACTGATAAGGTAGCCAAAGAGCTATAGGACAAAATCTTTGTAAAAAAAAGTATTTGACCAGTGGTAGCAATGAAATGTTTCTTTTGAGAATTGCAAGAATGTGAGGGGCTTCTTGATGCAAAGAGGATTATGTAGATAAAAGGTCCCCAACCCTGCTGCTGAATTTTCTCTGCAATTCACTTACCTAATAAGATTAAGGGAACAGATACCAGGTTTTTGTTGTTGTTTTAAATTTGTTTAATTTAGTCATGATGCTAAATCATTTCCAGAATCTTACATGGAATATAGTAATTTGAGATGTGCAGAGAATACTAGATGAAGTTTTTTCTAAATACCAAATTTCCTTACCTGTAGAATGGGAATTATGATGTTAAAGCTACTTTTCTGAGAATTTCTAAAGTTTGAGAAATTCTAAAGTGTTATATGAAGAATATACGTACCTAATGTTTGTATTATATTTCCAAACAATGTGTTTGTATAGACATACATAAAATTAATAATAAACTTCCTGATATTATTGTATTTTAAGTTCTATTTTATTAACTATATCATTAATATTCATTTTATCAACACCAAAAACCTGATGAAAAACACTCTTAAGATTCCCATTTACTGTTATTCACTTTGTGTCAGGTTCTAACACCACTGACAGCAATTTCATAAAGACGTTAATGAATTTTACATGATATTCATGAGAATGAATGTATTTCTCACCAGATAACATGTACAAGATTCTGTCCAGAAAAGAGTAACTGAGTTTGCAAAAAATGTTAAAATGTAGTACATTTCTGAGAGAACAATTTGCAGTATGCATGGGGGAAAGCTGATAGCATTTGTTCATATTGTAAATTATACAATTCTTCTCCATGTAGTATACTTCTACTGAAAAAGAAAGAGAGAGAATTTAATTGCTTTAATGCCTTTTTCAGGGGTGCTGAACACAGATGGATACATTTGTATTAGTTTAAAATTATGTGGCAAAGAATATAGAAATCTGCTATAAATAAAATTCCAAGCCATTTCAGTCTTCACTGTCATTAAATGCCAGATGAAAAAAATCATTAATGTTTTTTCATCATACACAACTACAATACAAACTATTTTTATTTCATTTTGCTCTGGTAGAAGCAAATGCAGAAAAATATTACAGATTTTCTTTCCATTTTTGGCAAAATAATAATTTTATTAATTATAACAAATATTTTTGTTTCATATTCTACTTGATTTTCAGTAATCTGTTTCCTTTAAATACAATATCTTTATAGCTACAAGAACAAATTCAGCCTGATTCAGATGTGTGACATACCATTGAAGTCAACAGAGCTGTCTCTATGACATGGATTTTTCTTTCTGTCTCTCCATCTGTCACATACATTCATGTCAGTGTGATACAAGATGAATAAACTCTTAGCACGGGCCAGATTCTGCAAGGTGCTGAGTGCCCTAAACTCAAACCAGCTTCAAAGGAAGCACTCAATACCTCCTAGCGTATCTGGCTCTAAATACAGTATTTCCTTGTATTTCTCCATAATTACTCTAGGAAATACTTTGAATAGTACAAATATTGAGTTTAGCCAACTGCCAGAGTCAGCATCAGAGTTTTTGGATAGATCTGTGAAAAGTTGCATTTGGCTCATTTTTTGGTTTTTTGACCTTTTTTCTCCCCACTCCCTTCTCCACATACACACATAACTTTTGTTCATGCGATTGAGCCCAGTAAACACAAAATGGGTTTTAGAGGTGTTTTGGAGGGTGAGATGAAGACTTATGCTACACACAAAGGCTGAATATATGTGGAGTGCACGTGCATGCCTCTGTCTCGGTGTTTGTTTTGGGGCAGGTGATACTTATATTCCCCACAATGCTTTCTTTTTACAAAAGTGGGACCCAGCTGACTCAGCTGTCATCAGCTTGAAGTAGTCCCTGTCATAATAAAGGAAAATGATAGCAATAAACTTATTTCCCCTCCTCATGAATTGAAATGTTCCCGTACTTCCCAACTATCCCACATCATTCAATGTTCACAGCTGCCATTCCTCTGAGAGCAAATTTTTTAAAACTTGCCAGGTACATCCAATAGCATTTTATAAATTAATATTATTCACACATGGTGAGTTTTGCAGTTAAACCTACTAAAGTAGCAAAGACTTGCTTACAGATATAGATAAGGGAAAGAAGCAGAGCTGGGTTATTTCAGTCTGAGCCAGGCCTAGCAGAGGAGAGAACTCTGCTCTGCACCCTATGCTTTCTCTCTGTAGCCTGAAAGAGCATCTAGATGCAACACAACTGAACCTGCCCTCAGCTTCTTCCAGCCACTTAGTATTGTCATAAGAGACAGCACTTTTGACAGTCCGACCCAAAATAATCCAAATTATATTTGCACTGATAAATATATCTAAGGGTTCTAGATGAGAACAAATGAACGCAATCCTACTCACTCCTTCTCAGGGTTTTGCAATGAGATGAGATATCTTCATAAATCAGATCTGCTGAATAAAGTGTTGGTACTGTAATAAAATTATGAATATTAATAACAGGGCAAAGCATACAACAAGGAGTCACGAGAGAGTGACACAGTAACGAAAAGGTAGACAAGCTTTACACTCTTCGTGAAGTAATTTCTTTGCATTACATAACCCAGTGGAAAAGGCTAAAGTGGTTGCTTAAATTCAATCTTCAATATTGCTTCTCTGCAAAAATAAATGTGATGAAGTAAAAAGTAAGACTTGCATGAAGAATAGGATTGCCTGAGTTCCTGAGCAAACAGAAAATTAACACAGAAAGATTTCTTTTAAAACAGTTTTACTGATTTGTTTGACCTTATTAGCTCTTTAGCAATTTTGTTGATTTTTTGCCCATCAGCCCTCTGTTTCAAATCAGCTTCAAGACTTACAGGGAACACAGTTTGGTAGTATGCAAATCACTTTTAATGAAAAAGACCTTCCTGACGGCAACCAGAGAAATGAAAGATTTAATTCATCCAGGTGCTGAAATTCATGTCTATCAAAACTACTTTCATTCACTTCTCAAAGGGAGAAGAGTATTTGGATTACTAAAACAAGAAGTGAAAGGAAGTAATAAAAATTATTTACGAGACCAGAGACCCTGGTCCAAAAAAAAAAAAAACAAAAACGTAGCTAGATTTTCCATTCAAAACTCCTGGGATGAGATTCTCAAAACAGCATCAGCGTAGACACCAAATTGTCACTAATTGTAATGGTAAATGGGTATCAACATCCATTAGCTTGTGAAAAATATCGCAAAATAAATGTGTTCCTCTTTGACACTGCAATCCCAGTGCTGCTCCCAATACTCACCTGGAATAAAAGACCACAGATCCATTAATTAATCCATCTCCTCTAGAAGCTTGCTGTTGCTGCTTTACAGCTGGAATCTCAGTTTAAAGGTATGGGAGGTGGGGGTCCTGCCTACCTTAGGTGACCTGAATTGCTCTTTGAAAGAGTGGCTCTTTCTCTCTCTCTCTTTTGAATATGGAGATAGTTAGAAAGACAAGGGTCCCAGTTTTGTATTTAAATTAAGTATTTAATGCTGGGTTTTGTTAATATGCTCCAGGATTAGCAAGCAATTTATAATTCCTTGGCTTTAAAAATGTATTTCTTTATTCAGATCTTTGGCCTTAATCCCATGAAATACATATATATGTTTAGTTCAGGTACTGCATACAGTTACACTGAAATTACTAGAAACAGAAAATAGGAAACTAAAGAATAGCCCAAACCTTTCAGGAATCAAGGTATGAAATGGGAACATTCTCAGTTGAGTGTTATTTAATATACTTGATTAAGATATTGTTCCTGAAATTAAATAGCAAATCTCAAAATGGTACTTGCAAAATGAACATTTCATATATTAAAATACTGCATTGGTAACTAGGGAGAAGAGAGGAGACTGCTGTATGATGTTGGTACAAACATCATTGCGTTCACTCGACTAATCTTCTGTTGCACTGCATGGACCGTAAACAACAGAGTCTGCTGGGGAGGATCAAACAGGAAAAGAAACAATGTGAACTAAGTCCAGGAAAATACCAAAAGTCTCCAAGTCAAGTCAGTCGGTCACTGAAAATGCCTATCTGTCATGTTAACAGACCTCTTTTTTCAATTGCAAAGACAAAAGTCAGAAAACGGTGAAGTCATTACACAGTCCTAAACTTCAGACCCAGGCAGGGCAGTGAGCAGCCTCCGTGAGAGGACCTGGTGCTCTAGGGAGATGGTGTGAGGTGCAGAAGTTGGAGAAGGGAGGAGAGTTAAAAGGGCTTACATGGGAGCATGTGGGGGAAGCCCTGATGCAGGAAAGGAGGCAAAGACCCAGGGAGGATGATTCAGATTTCACTGCCACTCAAAAAGTGTGTGAGGGAATTATCAGATATCCAGCTCACCCCTTGAGCCGTTCCAGCACTTAAAGGCAGAAACACTAATACTGTATTTACAGAGAGAAGAGACACTTGATCTTTTGTAATGACAATAGACTGACTTTTGTCTTGTTTGATGACATTATATTCATAAGACACAAGTGGAAGAAGCCCCAAGTAGCTTTGAAAATACAGCTACACTTACGTGAATACTCACAAATCCCTTTCGTTCATGGAGTTTAGCAGAATGTGATTTGTTTCAGTTGGACACTCAGAAAAAAAAGATGTGATAAAGCTGTACTGAATGTCATACTATAATATGAAGCCATGTATTTAGATGTGATGACTACAGTTTTAAAGAACTCACTGTGAATTCTGATACATAATCTTGAATACTAGTAGATAACACTTCTAAAATAGAGGGTTTCTGAAATTTGCGCTAATCTTGGTAAAACAGAACCCCATATTAAACAAATCAAATGTTTTAGGTTTTTTATTTATCATTCATCAATGCACATGCTGGTTTTTTAATTATTTCTTGCTGAACTCATATATATACATACAAATTTTCACTTATATACTTAAAAGAGCAAAACTTCAGGCACTTCAGAAATTTAACATAATTGTTGTTGCAAGGAATAGCTGGCCCTCTGAGGTGGATAATAAAGGCAGAATAGTTTTATGACAAGAAAACCAAAGTCTAAAATTATTTTTGTTTCAAACAATTAAAAAAAATGCATGTTTAGTTTCACTAGATTTTGTAATATTTGTTTTCAGTTTGCTTTAAAAAAAGTGAAAAGTGAATAAGAATACAACTATTAATACAATAAACTTTCTCACACTGCCTTTTTTGCCTCTGTAATAATGATGTTTATGGGTGGATTTGTTACATACTGGTAATTGGAAGTCTATGATATTTTACCTTATTCTGTCACCTGGTATTTACAGTACTTTTTATTTCCCTATATGGTGTTCTTCAGAGTCTTTTTTGATGCTCATAGCCTCACAAGATATAAAACTGTTTCTCATTATAAATTCAGGGGGTCAGTTAGCATAATTATGCATAACATGGTATCTATGTGAAGGCATTCCATCTTTAATACAGAGATATATTGTGTTATTTCTTCTGCTTTCCTTTCTTTTCTTGCCTTCTCTCTTCCATACCCCCTTTTCAACCATTTCTTAATTTTACTAGATTATATTGAAAAAAAGTTAATACTATTATCCAGTTCTTTAACTAATGAAACTAAATGAATCTCCTGTTTGACCATTTCTTGCTTTAGTCTGGTTAAAAAATGTGTTTTGTTTCCTTTTGAGCAGGGTAACAGACTGACACAAGAAATGTATTGAGGCCATTTATATGCAGATGATCTGCTGTCCTGCTTCTTTCAGTAGATGCCATAAATTAGCATTCAAATTTTGCTACAATTTTGTCAGGTCTATTTTTTTATTCATTTCATATGTATTTAATCCCACATCAGTCTCAGTTGTTCTGCAATATGTGCCATATTGTAGCAGCTTTTTAGCTGCCACTGATGATTTTCACATTCCTTCAGTGTGAGGCTTTAATTCTACTAACACTTTTGTTAATGAAATACATTTCACTTAATGGAATTAAATGCATAGCCTGTCTATTGCTCATTACACTATACAGTCTTAGAGTTTGGATTTAAATTTCACCCTTCTTCTATAAAGATTATCGGCCGCATTTTGGCCTAACAGGCACTCTATGTTTTGTATGAAGTGTGGGAAAGCTGTTATTACAAGTAAAATACCAGTAATAGTTTCAATGTTCTCTGGAATGTTCTATTTTATTCCTTTTTTTTCTGTTACTAAATATGTTTAAAATGCATTTTCTACCATTTCTTTATGTGGGGTTTGAAAGGCTGAACTATCAATTTGATCACCTACAGACTTCATAGGTAAACCCCAAACTATTCAGAGCATCCATTTTTCCATTTTTTTATACAAATTATGAAACTACTTCAGAGATTCTCTCCAGATTAAGAAAAAACTCATACATATCTGCAAACATACAGAAGAATTAAAGTCATATAGGAATCTACCCGTGAAAGAGTTTCTTACCAGCCACCAACTTTCCTTTCTTCATAGATTGCATATTTTGTGAAAAATCTATGGAACATTTTTTTAAATTTTAAAAATTTTAAATTTTTGTTGGGATGTGGATTCTCAGTTTCTGAGTGGATTAGTTTGGCTGTGAATTCCACATGTGTGACCTAATACCTCCTTGGAGGGTTAGACTTGAGCTGTCTCCAGGTTGAAACCTGAAGTCTGGTTGCTGTTCAGATGGCTTGTTTCTGGCATGGTTCGTTTTGTCTTTTATGAAGATTTTGGTATGAGTTGGGGTAAAAAAAGGAAAACCTTTAGAAATTGCAGGTTTAATTGTAGGATTCTTTTCTAGCTTTGTCCTGTACCTACAGAATTTGTAATAAAGGCCTCTGCAGCGTAGGCTCTTTGGACTTATCATAGGTAGTTGAAAAGCAGGGTATCTACCTCACAGGATTAAGCAAGGATTGTTTGTTTGTTTGTTTAGATTAATAGAAGGACTTTTTTCTTTTTTTGATACGGTTTCCTAACCCTATAGCTTATCAATTAAAATTATGATCTTATCAACATCTTTGCTATTATCAGTGAGTTTGTCTGAAGCAGAACAGTGAATATATTGGCCATAGTTACATGCCTGAGACCCGGAAAACAGGGTCCAAAACTCACAGCCAGCTGTACTACTGCTGCATCACATTTCTTCACCTCTACAAAAAGACCTACAAGGGATCAAAGGTTTCCTCAGAGCCTTCCTTGGAATCTACAACACTTTGTCAAAAGTTCTCCAGTTTAACAAAGCAGCTTTTCTCAATGAACTTCCTTCAGACAGAAAATCTCTGACTGTCTCAGCCTCCTTCAAAGGTTTCATTTACAGGGTCACCAAGGATCTGGTTTCTTCTACTTTTCTCTTTAGGAAACCAGATCATAGGCTCTTCTTTAATCAGCTCTGGCTCTGCCGGAAGTACTTCATGTAGAACCTTTTGATATTGATTATTTTGGATACTTGGGGTTTAGTTACAGTTTGCACATGCATTTATGATGAGTTATGAGAAATCCAGGAGCTTTTATTTTATCTGAATGTGTTCAGTTATTGTCGATGTTCACATCTGCCCGTATTGGAAATGGGAATAAACAAAAATAGCACCAACAGCAACCACATTCGTGCTTTTGCATATTAATCTGACTTTGTAGGTACTGAGTTACATCTGCTGGACTCTCCTTTCCGGGATGTGGCAATGTCCTATGAACGTGATAGCCAGTTGTTAGAATGTATTTGGCTTTTCTGCCATTATAACCATGACTGGTTCTTTTCCACTTTCCCATTGTCTAATCAACAGAGAATTGTTAACAGGTTGTACAATTGCAGAGTAAGGATGTTCATGTGGATTTAAATAAATCAAAGGGCCCTCTTTTATAAGTGAATCAAAATCAAGCCTCTTGTAAAGTTAAAAAATGTTTTTGAATTTCTTTGTCCATTTTCTGTAATCTTTCCTACATCCTTCACTCTGACTCTGCCTGACTTGCTCTGTGATCTCAGTCATGCCAAGAGATAATATGCTTTTCTCATTTCTTTTGCTTCAGTAATATTTTCCTGGTAAACTGCACTCTTGTGTTTTCCCGCTAGATTACCTTGTTCCTTTCAATGTTCCTTTTCTTTTTCTTAGTTATTTTGGATGGAGGGCCTAACAAATTCTGTACCGGATGCTAAAATAATTGCTATATCTATGACATAATCTTTCCTTATTATCAGACATGTTTCAAAATGAAGGGTAGAAGTGGGAAGAATGCACAGTGCGTCTACGGACAGCATATTCTGAAGCATGACACCATTGAATCTGCTCAATTCTTCAGCAACACCAAAGACACTGATTGGCACTAAAAAAGGGGGAGGGAGAAGACACATGACAGGTCACTGAGTTCAATGGAATATATTACAGAAACTGAGAACAAAAGACAAGGAATCTCTCTAGTCTAGATTTCTAATTGCATAGGCAAACAGGTGAGATGACTCCTTTAATAAAAGAATAATTCTCCATTAAAGTGCAGTTTGTTTGTTTTTTTTAATCCCTACTACAGCTATCGGGAGTCTGGAAAATTCACTTTTCTGATGGTTGGAATCATCTCTGTGTTTCTTATCTAAGCATCGGCTGATTTTTCATTTGTCAGCCTTGTCCTATAGCTTCATATGGCTGTTTTTCAGCCTGGTGTCTAATAAATACATTTATAGACATCAGCCATATCCCCTTTCAGCTTTTTGCTTAGCCAGACAAAAACAGCAAAGCATTTCACTCTCCTCCCTGAGTGGTGGCTCTCCAGTCTGCCAGCCGTTGCAGTTGCACCTCTCTGCAGTTACTCCAGTTTTAGCATATTTTCTTGACTCCAAGTGACAAAGACTGTGTGCAGAATTTCAGAAAAGGCCACACTCTCAGGCCTGTGGATGGTATGAGTATTTCTTTTTTTATTATAGAAAAATATAATACTATATTTTATGTATGTATATAAAATATTTGGGTACATATATTTTATGTAATAAAAAAACCCCAGTAATCCAGTTTTGTAATGACTTTGTTTCCTAGCTTAATGGAAACTATGAATTTCATGCTTCTTCTCTTTATGCCTGGATCTTTAAAAAAAATTGATCCCCAGACTGATTTTTGAGGATTCCTGCTAGTAAACTTCCTGCAGTTTGATGCTGCTTCTTTCAATACCACCTGTTGCCATCTATCCATTAGACAATCTCTTATCCACTTTACAACTCTTCTCCTAATCCCCTGCTTCCTATGTCATGCTGTATCATATGCAGCACAGATACAGATAAGATGTATCACAAATCCTTTGTCTAGAAAATCAGTTATCTTATTAAAGAGAGATAACAAATTCACTTGGCACAATCTATCTTTAGTAAATCCTTTTTGTATGTTATCCCTTTTTCCATTTACCTCCCTGTCTTCAATTATTTTTTCCTTCAAAATTTCTTCTAAAGCAACTGAGGTCAAACTAATGGGTTTGTAGCTGCATAGGTCTCCCTTTTAGAAATGGGTAATACATTTGCTATTCTCCAGTCAGCCAGTATCATGTCTGAGCTGCTTCCTACCAGGTTTGGGATTTCATGTTCCCTTTCTTGTCAGAATTGTGGAATGGAGTTTATTTGATATCTCTCCTTGGCTTGAGTGCACTCTGCTTTTAGCTTTGCTTCCAGTTTGGTAATTTCTACCATCATGACTTCCTTCCTATTACTTAGCCTGTTTCCTCTCTGGTCAATATTACTGAAAACATAGACAAAGTAGTCAGTTTTTAATTGTAGATAGATTTTTTTAATTTCCATTGACTCCCCCTTGTATTGATGCCCCATGTTTTATTTGGTCTCATTAAGATTGTTTTGCTGTTTGTTTCAATATCACTTCCAAATTGTAGTTCAGTTTGACTATTGACAATTTTCACTTTACCTTATATTTTGACCTCTAAAACATGTCTGTCTCTGTTGATAGGTCTTTTTTGTTTCATCCTGTGCTCTGCATATCTCTAATAATCTTCTTGAAGGAGTTCTTCCTTTGCATGGAATAGTTGGACCACTTTCCCTCACACATTCTCTCCCTTCCATCAGCCCCACAGTCCACATAGTTTTAGCACTTTTGATTTAAAGTAATTCCAAGGCTCTTACATATTCAAGGTCTTGAATAGATCAGTCTATTTAATTTCACTAACAAGACCTTTTAGATTATCAAAATTTGCCCTTTGAGCTCTAAAGCCTTATTTTTACTGATTGTTCCACTTCATTTAAATGAGCTTCACTCATGATTAGTTTTTGGGCCAGTTTTCTCATAGTATCTGTATTGCTTATTAGAATAATGACCGTAATACTTTTATCTCTTACTGACTGTTGACTGCTTGGTAAACATATGCATTAATTTAGCTTAAATGTATTCTGTTTGATGCATGTCATCCTTTCTTATTTCTTTTTAATCTATCAGATTATTAGAAGACAGTTACACAAGGTTATTTATGCTTTCTTCACATCTTTTCTGGGTAGCTTGTACACTTCAATACCATGGTCCCAATATATAATTTTACCTTCTCTTTCCTGATCATCCACTGGTATTTCCTCAACCATAGCTCAATTTTCATTGACCAGATTTTCTTCTTGTTGTGTACAGTAAGAAGGCATAAAGATGACATGAACCTCTGCCAAGAGTTCCTTGTATTTCTTAAGGTTCTTTTCTTAACAATGTGGATCTCAGTCCCGATTGTTTCCATGAATATTCAGCCAGATACTATTCCCATGCACCTTCACTTTTTAGGCATTTTTCCCCCATCTAAATTGAAATTATTTAGTGTAATCATCTTTGATGTATTCCAGCAGGAATTTCATAGCGTCATTTTCCCACTGTGAAGAAAATTAAATTAAAAAAAAGATTCTTCTCTATTCCTAGCAGGATCCTTTTTTCCTTTTCCACCCACATCCCACATCCTCCTTCTTGGGAAATGACCTCGCATCCTGTTCTGTGGAATTGATCTAGTGACAACTTAGTTGTTTCTCTTTAACACAGGCTCCCAGTTCATGTAGACGCTATTTTTTCTCTTAGTCCATTTTACCATGTCTATTCACAGATGATCCTGCCTTTTGTTCTTCCTCACAAACTTCTCTACCATTCTCACTCCTCTGGATCCTAGCCTCCTACATTTTTTGCTGGAATTAACTTTTCCACTTTCTTTCTACCTCCTGTTTTGGTTTTGTCTGTGGTACTTTTTCAGTCTCCCAGATGGTAAGCATTTTCTTTAGCTTTCCTCTGTTTCCCAGACTGTTCCTTTTGTTCATTTTGTTGCAGGCTTCCCTAACTCACCAGTCTCCTCTGAGTTCTCTCTTGTATGACCTCTCGCTCAACAAGTGTCCATAAATCCCCAGCTGCCAATTCAGTTTGCTTTTTCTTACTCCATTTCCTTAAATCCACATCTTCATTCAACATTGCCTCCAGGCACATCTCTAATAAGGTCTTCTCTTCATGAACTTTAGCAGATGACACTTCAGGCATACATATCTTTACAGAGAATAAGATACATCTCACAGCTTCTGCATCCAGCTCACATTGTCCCTGCAATTTTTCTTGTACCCTCCATGGCTGTCTTGATTCCTTACATAGTCATTTCCTCTTATCTGTACCTTTAAGGTGAAAATCCCTCTCATTGCTGGATATTTATTTCTTTTTCTGGGCTTCCCTGCTGCCAGTGACATGTGGGTTGGTGGGACTGAATAGTTATGCCATTATCAGCTTGGCATACTGCAGGACTGAGGAGTGTATTGCAGGGTGCAGAGTAATAGGAGCAAATTTGGTTCACAGTCCATCTTTTTCAAAGCCATCTATCAACCAGGAGGCTGCTTTCCACAGCTATCATATACAGGTTTGATATTGAGACTAGACTTCTGAGTGCCCTGCTGGAGACAAATTCATCTGTTATTACCTGGTGAGTGGTCACTGGAAAAAGAACAAGTGAGAAAATAAGAAGTAAAAGTTGGGGTTCAACATACAAGTAAGATATTGAGAAGTTGTTGAGAAGTTCTGGAACTTTCATAAGGAAGGATGAGATTTCAGCCAGGTTAAATATTATCTGGGTAAATATTTAGATACAGAGTCTAGTTGAAGGATCATCTCCTTCTCTTAATAAAACAATCAAACTCCCAAACCTTCTCCAGTGAACCAAGAACATTTCTCAGAGGAAGAACTTTATGGGGCTCAGGCAGACACCAATAACTGTGTCACATAGCATTTATTAGAAAATCCAAATATATTCTCCTCTACTTTGTCCAATATCTATGTGATCATTTATCTGCAGCAAATTTTACTGTAAATGTGATTATTTCCAAGAAGCAATTTTTCATGACTGGATTAAGTATAGTACTTACCATATATTCTGTTCAGATAGAGGCATTATTCTGGAGTCTGTGTTACAAGTAAATGCTGGGATCCTACAAAGAGAACTCTTAGGCCTTTACCCCAGAAATGTGGATCAGAAACAGGAACAGACTCATGTTCAACTCAGCTTGATGTGCAGATGAGCTGGAGTCAGAATTCAGCCCTCTCTGAACAAGCAGTATTTACAGTAAGACATGCTTCTTACAAGACAAAGTTCAACTGTTTTAACTGCTAATATAGGACGTTTTGTCCCACCGAATCTCACCAAATAATAATTCTCAAAGAATGTTGATTTCATCCATTCATGTTTTCAGCCAGTGATGAAAGGACATGTGGTCAGCCATTTTCCTTTCTTCCCATGATTTTGGTCTAATTTCTGAGCAGAATGAATACATGTAGAGGTTCACAAAATTCTATACCATGGTGTAAAAATAACTTATTTGAAGTACTCTAAACAAAACAAAAAAAAAGTTCAGTTTCCTCTTGGATTGGATGCAGGTTCAAGAGGGTTGAACATACTCTCATATTTCTCTAATCAGCTTAAGTACTGCATTTAAATCAAATCAAAAATGTGCAACAGGTAATGTTTGTGGTATTTATGGTAATAAAGGAGAAATTCTGAAGTGGTTGAATGCAAATGTTTTGTCTCTCTTTTGTCTTGATAGATTTTAGATAACGTTGAAAATACTGGCTGGATCACACACCATCATCCTGTTAGTGATCCTCCTGCACAGAAGTGCTTTGAATGCTGCCTTCCCTTAACTATTTTAAAGACACCTGCACACTCACAAATAATAAATCTGTCAAGGCACACTTGGAAATACCCCATCACCATTTGTACAAGTTACTCTGTTCAAAATATTTCCGTGTTCAAAATCATTTAGCAGAGTTTACCAGATTTATAATCATTTGAGGCTTGCAGTATAAAACCCTAGCTGCATGACAGACTGAGTTATTAAGTGTTTATAGAAATCTGATCAAATGGACCATCAGAAGCTGGAGGAGCGGGGGGGGGGGGGGGGGGGGGTGGGGGGGGTGGGAAGAAATCTGTTTTAAACTCGACCATAATGACAGCTTTCCTCATCTTACAACTGTGACATGAAGAGGGAGCTGTAGCTCTTCTGAGACACAGCTCTGCCTGAACCAGCGTATCCAGCCAAGCGCCCCGATCTCCTCTCTCCTTCCTCGCTCTCCTCCGCTCCCCTCTCTCCTTCACTCACTCACTCACTTACTCTTCCTTTTTTTTTCTTTTTTTTTTTTTTTTTTTTTAATCCCTGTGCCCCTATGCCAGTTATTTTAAATGTATCTGTTCAAGTGGAGATAATCCATGCAAATCAGAGGCACTGGCTCCCAGTGCTTGATTCACAAAGAGAACTCAGCTTCAGGAGGTCACTCGTTCACAGCTGCTCCTCCCATTATATTTTTCCCTTATTGCAGAACTGCTGCATGTATACAGTGACTGAAAGGACTCAATTTACTGCAACTGCTGCCTGGTTTTACTTACAACTTTCTTTAAAGGGGACTTACCTTCTATCAGTCTTACTAAGGTAGGAAGTCTGATTCTTCTAAAGACATGTAATGCCTCCAGTGTTTGCTCATTATCAGATCCCACTATAATGATGCATATTGTTGTCAGAATTAGGTCCTAATAGAATTGCGCCAGGTGCCTGATGCTTTTGTTACTTGTGTGTATAGGTGCAACTGTTTAAACGGCTGTTTTACTGTTTATTTAGCCAGCTCTGTAGCTGCCACACGGCGCCCCCCCCACCTCTCCCCCCCCCCCCCCCCCCCCCCCCAGTTTTCTTTTCCTTTTCATAGTGGCAGGTAGGATCTTAGAGCAGCAGCTTTCTAATCTACAAATGTAATCTTCAGTCAAGTTTGTATTTCCTTTTTAAAATGTTTTCTAATGTCTATGTAAGTTAATACAGTGGTCTGTACCCCCCCAAAGGAAAATAGTATCAAGAGAGCTTTCTGGCCTGAAACCTGCTATCTTTGGAGCAGAACAAACTGTTGAAAGGTTTAAACAAAAATAAAAAGGTTACTTTTTCTTTGCAGTGTTGTAAACAAGGAAACTCCAGGCCTCACTGCAAATGGGCTTGTTTTAAATTTAGACCACAAGATAAACATACAGTTAATAGAATTGCCAGCAGAAGTGGTGAAATGGAACCCTCACAGTTCTCTGTTAGTATCTATTGTTCAGAAAGGTTGGACAGGCAGTGCTTGCTCTGCAAACAAAGTGCAACTCAGAAACAACTATTTGAATATGATTCTTACAAAACTCCTTAAGAAAAGGAAAGTCAGGCACTACTTCATTAGTTACATTCTAACTTTGAGCATACATCACATGAAACATTGAACTAATGCATCTGACAGCACACACTGCTTTTATGAAAGCAGACATTAAATTTTGCATTTATTTATGTATATTTCTTGGAATTTGTCCGAATTTAGGGATACAAATGATTAAAATAACTATAAAAACAACTTTGGATGTGTTAAATCACAAATAATGGATTTGAAGAGTAATGTGTTGAAAAAAATAGAATTATTCTGAGTTACACTTGTCCCACAGTAAAGTTCTTGTTTGTTGTTGCACAGCTGGAATTAAGAAATTACAATGATTAGCTTTGGAGCCACCCCGCTTTTGTATAGACTTACTATCTAACACACCCAAGTTAATCAAACAACAGTTCTGTGAAGATTTAGACAGAATTTAAAGTGAAAATTTAGTTGACCAGCCAGGATAGAGAGAGAAGCATAGATATTACCAAACATATCCTGTCTAATTTCTTCAAGAACACTTGAGGCATACATTTTCCATTTCACCTTTTTCGATTAGATATTTTTAGTTAGCATGCTTCACGAAAGAGTACTTGCTCACTATATTAAGTATTTCAGTGCCTAAAATGTGCATCTTTTCTCTTTGATATACAGTCTGCTTTTTGAAAAAAACGCATTCTGATTTTGGAGTACAGTACAAACCTAGAGAGCCTTGTCATTGTTAGCATAAAGAAGACATCTACACAAGTATTACTGTGCAGAGGGCAATCTTTCTTTCTCTGGCATTTGTTAGGTTACTGTACGTAGAATTTAGCAGATAAATATCTTTTGCTTCATGGCATTTTGGAGATCCTATTGGTATGCAGGTTACCCTGTGAGGATGGCAACTGAAAAAAGAAATATGTTTTATAGCAGTGTGTAATAAAAGCCCTTCACAATGATGTAAGTGGAGTCTGACCTTTCTTTCTTATCCTGTAATTAGAATTTTTATTAACTCTTTCAAGTGCAGAGTTTTTTGAGTAAATTAATGTTACTTAGGGAGAACAATCATGTATTTTTGATCTATGAGTTTTAAAAGTAAAATTTTAGAATCCTTTTTAGACAGGGAAAAATAAAAATAAAAATATATTCTTCCCAGCAACTTCTTTCACACAAAGCAATTTTGATTTGTAGAAAAGAGAGATTTGATACAAGCATCCTGCCCCCCACACCCCCACACCCCCCCTCCAGAAGAAAGAAAAGAAAAAAAGAAGGGAAAAAAGCATTTCTAAAAAAGACTTTCATTCTCTGAAAGAGGAGGGGAATGGATTTTAGAGAAGAGAGCTGAATTTAAGGAAAGACATTAAGGATCTTTTGTCTGACTGAATCTCTGGCCAGGATAAAGTTGGGAAGTAAAGGTGATCCCTGTGGAGTTTAGTAATATACAGAGATGAGATTAGATGACTCACCACTGGAGATATGAAAAAGGGAGAAAAAGGCCTTTCCAAGGAAGATTTTTTGTAAGTGGATTAAAATATTGTTGCAGCAGACAGTTATTTCCTGCTTCCTTTCCACCTTTTACCGAATGACCAATGTCTTACAGGGACAAAAGTGTTCCTTAGTGAGTCATCATCATCATTTCATACAGTTACTTCCAAATTATGTACTCAATTCTTCTTGTAGGTTCACCAGGTTTACCTGACATAACTCAGCTTAATTCCTTGATACACTGAAATAAATGAGAAGAAATCAGGCGTTTATATTATTTAGGCCTCTGAATGTATTTTCAGTAAACTCTCAATGGAGTGAACCTTTGTGTTGGATTTCAGCCTAGTGTAGACTACACAGTTTTCTAAACAAGATTGTTAGTGTCCTCCTACAACCAGTGCCTTTTTTCTATTGGTGTGGTTTCTTCCTCTGTCTCTGCAAACTTGCCATTGCTATAGTAACTCAGTCAAACATCTCTTCAAGATAAGTTACCTGATACTCTGCTGTAGTGTGCCTTGCAGCAGAATCTATAGGATGCAGTAAACCTTGTAGCTGTATATCATGCAGGGCTCTTACTCCCATCAGGTTCTATTCTGCTGGTTTTACAGAAGACACTTAAAAATATAAATTATCATCTTAAATGGATGCTATAGGGATTGTTAATAAGTTCCATTTGACTTCTTAAAGTCCTTAGTTGCTTTCAGCTCTAAGCAGGTACATTTGCTGAACTATACCTTAAAAATATTCTAGAGAAGGAACAAAATTTGGGAATCCTAAAAAGTAAGTGGTAGAGTCTTTGAGAAAAGGTACAGTTATAAATGGGAAATATAATTGTCAACAAAGCCCTTGGTTAATGATTTGTCAGTATTTTCTATAACTGCATAGAAAGAATACATTCCTCACAGCTTCTCATCAACTTACATACACAATTATATCATTTTTATCATTGCCTTGTACTGTAGAGTAGATTATTAAAATGTAATGTTGTAGAATACAGACCTTGCATTTCTTTTGCAGATAAAGTGTGCTTATACCTCTAGGGGTTAAAAGCTGAATTGGATCCGTAACTTGCCTACTGACAGCCTTTGAAGTTGCTCTTTATTTATTTATTTATTTATTTATTTATGTCTAAAGGTTTAGATTGACATCCTTTTATATGTTTGGAATTCTTCAGCAAATGTAAAATGCTTGGTAATGACTGAAATTAACCTAAGGCTTTATATATCCATCTTCCCCAGGAACTGCACTGAAGCTTTAGTAACAGTTGAGAATTTTATGCAAACTATTCTCATGAGAACATTTCATTTCTCTGTCCCATCATACTCTCTTTATAATTTCTAGAGGTGTTTTAAGTCAAGTTGGATCCTTTTGCATCCCTCTATCCCTGTTACCTCTTCTGGGGAGCCTACACTAAAATTTTCACAGATGAAATGCACCAAAAGAGGGGCAGATAAAAGAAAATAAGTGGAGTGGAAATGAATCTTTAAATGGCAAGTCTGTGAAACATGGAACATGGTTATCTGACGTTATGTCAGAGAGTGTTATCTTTTGAGGAGAAATGAGCAACAGCAGTCCACACAGGAAAAGTAATTGTTGCTTTACTTCTGTCTGTTTATTTGGGATAGCTTGAACTGTCTCTCACTTTTTCCTTTCTCTCAGTGTGAAAAGATTAACTATTAGAAATGCAGCCAGTAGACATCTGACTTAAAAGCAATGCTCATTTGACCTTTGGACACAAAAAATCTAATGCAAATGAAAATCTCAGCAACCTCAAACATCACTGAGTACAAGAAATATGCAGAATACGGATCAGTAGAAATTCAACACTATTAAAAATAGAAATAAAATAAACCACTGAAATCACATGGTTAGATTAGCATTTATTTCTTCATTCCATATCAGAGTATCAGATGCTGAAGCTTTGTCCAGTGTACCTGAGGCAAAAGATCTGTGGCAAAATTCTGCATTATTTTTAACTGCAACTGAAATGTTAGGGAGAAGAATAAAGGGAAAAAGAAGGGTAAGAGATGCTTAACCAATACCTACATATTTCTCAAAGGTTAGGTTTTATAAGAGACAGAGTACACAGGAATTAAGACGTATTTAAAGTCTGTGTGATGCTACCACTTCTTTATTTAAAGGTTACATTTGTCATGTAAGGGACTTCATCCCTCCCATTGTTTTAATTCTGCCGGTTTGGTTGGGGGGGTTGGGGTTTTTTTTAACTTTGGGGGGGGTGTTATGTGAAAATGCATGAGTGTGAATGGATAAAAATCCTTCAGTATCTAGCCACTATTTCTTACTTCTCTTTCTACCAAGTTAGGAAGGAAGAAGGCAGGAGATGAAATGCATCCCACATGAGACAAAGGACTGAAAGAGGGATGCAGGTTCTGTCTCTGGAGAAATAAAGCTAGTCACAACAGGCCACTTAGAGCCAGGACTTTGATATCTGTCTTGCCCCTACAGAATAGTCTATGACACTGAGGAAGAGGTTGAAATACTTGTTAAAGTCACTTAACAGCCCCCATGCAATTTCTGTTACCCAGTCTTTGCACTAGCTGAGTTAGGTGAGTTCATAGAACAGTAATAGTATAATGTTAATTGACAACCTAAAATTTAAAACCAGAAAGAAATTTCAGAATTTGCTCCAGTGAACCTGAGGATATATAATTCCCATCACCTTTACAACTGAGGCAAGAATGGTTTACTTGGAGGATATAAGGGAGATATATTAAGATATATTAAGTTTTTTTTACTAAAACTTCATTGTCCATGTTGAGTCCAAACTTGATCACTAGAGAAACAGCCAGCTGAATGAGCAGGCAGCTCAGAAGAGGGGATCCACAGGGACCCCGTGTGTAAGTGACCTTGTTCCACATTTCCAGCAGGTCATGGAACTGGCCTGCACCAAACTTTTCTATAGTTCCAGTAGCTTCTGCACTTCCTGTCCAGCGAGTTATGTGTAACCTGGTGTCTTTTTTCAGGGGAGGGAGGGATGGCCCACAGAGAGAGATGGCTGAAATTTAAAGAAGATAAATGTTGAGCTTGCCAGAAAATTATGCAGATCAAAAGTGTTCCACGAATGTGTGTTATGTGGTTAGTTATTATGTGGAGCAGGCAGGACAGACAGACAGATGCAGAAGAGCTTTGGGGTAATATGAGGGACAGGCAAGGACATTATAAAAGGCTGCTTGAAAGTCTGACATGGTTTACAGCCAGAACATTTGGTTTTAATTTATTTAGAAATTACATTCCTAGATTGTGAAAAACTAAATACAGCATGGCATTTCTGGGGATCTTCCCTGTCTTGTTTGGCATGTATCTTTTCTCTAATGTTCCAGTCTCTTCTCCGGGCTTCCTTCTATCCCCTCAAAAAATCCACCAAAAGTGTATCATAAGACCTGTTTAATTTCCTACAAAAGACTATACTAAGTGTGCTTTTAATGTAATGATGTCAGTGGCAGATGATAACATGTATTAAGTAGTGCAAACTGCTGATTATCTGTCAGGATAAATCTGTTTATTTCAGAAATAGCAGTCTGACAACCCCCTGTTGTTAATCATGAAAGTACATGCTAATGCCAGGTACTGTTTGGTTGGAGTCTCTCAGAGGAATGTGTTTGTTAGATTTTTGCTTTGACAGTCTTTACACCAAGTTTTGCAAATTTTCTGTATGTATATGTATATTTTAAAATATTTTTTTTTAAGAGCGAGGCTAGAGCAAAGCCGCTGATCTACAACTTAGGTTCACAGCAATTCAGAGGAAGGAATGACTTGTGAAAAGAGAGACTGGATTATAGGATTACACAGCAGTTCAGACTGTGCCCATGGCTGGGTTCATCTTTAGTAATTTCAATGCAGACCCATTAGTGATGAACAAAAAAAAGCAAAAGGAAAGTTAGGGAGTTCTTTTTCCCTGGGAGTCGCTCCTCTTATATTTGTTTATTTATTTTTCAGCATTTACAGCAGTTCCTAATTATATCCTGAAATAAAAAGACCATCTCCAGATGATGCTCATACCATTCCCCCTTTAATGAGATAAATGGCAAAGTGAACCAGCCAGCTTTTATAATGTGAATTTGACCCAGCTTTTGTGTTGTAGAAAATGAATGTTATGTATTTTGAGTGAAACATAAATGCAATACTGAGGTGCAGTTTGCCAAATCTTAGGTGAAGAGGTATTTTGTCTGACTTTATTGCATTTTGATCATTTCATGAATGTCGTAAAATGCTGAATAGCATAATAAAAATTGATATTTATATTGACATTTCAGGATTCTAAATAGAAGCTGAGAAAATCTAAACAGTCTTCAGTATCTCCGCAGCTGTTCATCTAAACCCATCTGAGTTCTGACTAATTCACTTTTTCTCCCCACATACCCTCAATTGGCCCTAATATAAACATCTCTCTCTAAAGCAATTTCTCCCTGGAAGATTATGCACATCTTCATCTTAATTCAGAATTTACATGTGTACTTTGCATATTTTTGCATCAGTATGTGTGTTTTAAATTAGATAAAGGTCACTGTCATTCATAATCAAGAAGAAGGTGTATAAAAGGTCAGGATTCAATAAAAAAACCTGATTAGATGTAGAGGTTTGTTCATATGATTCAGTATATCATTGGATAAGTGGAAATCATGAGTCAACAAATTAACCTTGGTATAATGGGTTACTTGCTTCATTAGGATCAGAAATGAGAGTCACAATTTTTTTTCCAATGTACTCCTTGTTTGTCTCCGTAATAAGAAAAAATACCATGGTGTTGATAGTTACACAACTGAGTATTTTTATAATTTAATTTGGCTTAAAATGCAACACAAATGACAGTTCTTGTGTTAAAAAAGGAACTGAGGCACCAAATACATTTGCTATGAATATAAATATCAATGAAAGTTATCCACTGTAAAAATAGGTAGGTTAATTTAAAATAATGGCCCGTATGTTTCATATAGGCTTTAGTTTAAGCACATTAAAGAACCCGTGATGATTCAGGCTTTCAGGGTCTGGTGTCAGGAGGAGATCCAGATGCAAGTGAGCGTGAACTAAGAGCAAGGATGAAGTTGCATTCCACATATTGGTTCTGCCTCAAACTTTCCACATGTTCTTGGGAAAATCACCTATATTGACTATGCCTCACTTCCATCTGCAAAAAAGGAAAAATAGTAACGATGCTTATATTGCAGGAATGTTTCTGTTTCTGCACATGGATTTACCAGGAGGGCTAATGAAATTTTAGGATTCCCACCACGGCCCTGTTCATTCCCCCATATTCCTAGTCACTTACTGCAGACAAAATGGCAGGGCTGTGGATCTCTGCACTTGAAAACATCTGAGGATTCTTCAGTAATATTCTCCAGGATAGATGAGAAATATCAGAAGTGAAAGGAGTCTATATTTACAAAATAATCTGGCCTAGAAAAGACAGCATCATTTATACAAAATGTTAATACCATATTTTCAACTTCAGACTGTACATACTTGGTGCAATTTTTATGATTACACCGTAAGCTTTTCCAAACTGATTTTTTTGTGGTGGTTTTTGGGGTTTGGGGGTTGGTTTTGGGGTGGGGTTTTTTGCCTGGAAAGTGTTGCAACTATTTCAACCTGTACCATAGCAGAAAATTCTATTAGAAAAGCAACATTACAATTAAAATAGTTATACATGTCAATGTTTCAGACATTGTGTATTTCTTTGAGCTTTCTTCACGTCTGTGTAGAATAAATATCAAGTTACTACTTGTTCATTTTTTTTTCCCTTGGGCAGCATTCTGTACCTATTAAATCCTAAGTATGAAAGAAAATTAGACTTGCCTGTTACCACTATAAACTTACACCAAATGGTTTTCAAATAACATGTAGGTAATCTCTCTTCTGTAAACACAGAGACTTGGGGTTGCTCATAATTAAAGCTGCAAGCATCACAATTTAAGCTGACTCTTTTCTGATGTTCATATGCCTCATTCTCTCCCAAAATAAAATAGAAAGAAAATACACTGAGCCATAGTAAACTTTCCTTATTTACAATATTGTTTGGATTTTATGCAGTTTTAATACAGCTATAGCATTAGTCTATTATTTCATTCTTTTCAGTTGGGCATGAGCAGGACTTTCAGATGGGGCATTAGCAAGTGAGATTGTAGTATCTGTTCCTGATCGTTAAAAGGATCAGACAACGTTTTTGTAATAATCAGGCTTAGCTTACTGTAACTCCCAGCTTCTGCCTCTCCTCTGTTTCATAGGTTTGTAGGGCTGAGTTGTTTGACTGGTACCCACCTTTCAGAGCCTCGCTGTAGGCAAACTCCTGATGTATGTTGGCCTTGGAAGTACCAAGCTACAGAAGCAACATGTGAGTGCATGGAGGGTGTACCTTCGTGAGGGTGCACATAAATTAGGAGTGCACTCTTGAAGCAAATCTCCTTGTCCTCCCAAATTACTGAGCTTTGGCCCACATCCAAAACCATCCTTGTTCCTTCTATCACTAGATATCACTAACCTAGAGGATGTGTTTCAGGAATGCTTCTGATGGGATCTGACCAGTCGTGGGCATTCAGACTACAGGACCAAGCTAGAACTACTAACCCAAATTAAAATACCTTGAAATATGCACATTTATGTTGGGTTCTCAGTGTTTGATAATTCACAATACACTGACTTCTAGTGAGTGGTAGTATTTACTAAGATAGACATATCCTGAGACATATCTACATAGAGAGTTGTCACTAGACAGAATTCACCAGCTCTAACCCTTATTTCAATTTTAGAGACTCATAGTGTGTCCAAGTTATTACTTCTAAGGACTTGCTGCAGATGTAACATAAAAGGAAACTTTGTCCACCTCATCAAAGCTAGGAAGTCATACAGATCAAGGAATACCCTTTCTATACTATGGCCATCTCCTGTGACTTGTCAGCTGATGAAAAAGATGCTCCTCATAGTCTCTCTTCTCTCAATAATATCTGCACAGTAACAACCAGAATTGGGTCCTATGTACATAGAAAGAAAAACTCTTCGTGCTCCACTGAAGCTCAGGAAGTGACCTTAGGACACTGGACAGTGTCTAAGTCTAAAGAAAGCTAAACCATAGGAGTTTTGTAGATGATAGCATAGCTATTCCAGTCAGTTTTGTGAGGGCTTTCTCTGTAACATGGTAGGAGGTAACATGTAAGTGGGTGAGAAAAGGGGTTTATGTAAAATGACTAGACTTCAGAGTCCTCTCCCTGAAGCAGTGTTGTATCAGCTGTTTTTGCAACTAGGTAGCTCTGTGAGGAAGGGACGTTTCTCTTGTTCTTGCAGTATCTCATACAAATCTTTGGACTATGATAGCGTGAAATAGTCCCTGCCCACACCAACTCACTTTAGCTGCATAGATCTGTTATTTTGTAAGTGATTCATTTAGCCCATAGTGTCTGTGCTGAGATCTCTCTGAAGACAAGGTGTTGGAAGTCAAGAATCTCCTAATTCTGACACTGGTTTGTAAGGTACCTTTGGAAAACTCACCTAGGTGAATTTTTTCAAACTTAAAGTTGTGAATTTAAAATTCACGTTTAAGCATCTAAATTAGTGGTCTGATTTTAATGTGTGCTGACACTCACATTTTCAATCAACTTCAAAGGGAGCTATGAGTGCTCAGAAGTCTAAACCTATGAAAATCAAGCCAGTTAGACACTCAAACTTGAAAGGTTTCTCCTGTACCATTATTGTTATTTGCATTACTTTAGTTCTATAACTGGGGTTTCAAGCTACTAAAGTGCTAGGCACTGTATTTTATATATCTTTTTTTTTTTCTCATTTCTTTATGTGTAAAACCTGGCACACAAGGATGTTATGATCATTGTTTGGTTAATATTTGTATATAGCTTTGAAAAATAAATGCTCTATAAACACAGGATATAATTATTCATGGAAGAAAATGGTATTCCTATTATTCATTCCTTTTTGAAATAAGTTCCTTGGATTTTGAACCTAACCTTAAGAACCAGCGTTGATACTGCATGCGGAATACATACAATAAAATATAGGGGCCAAGTTCATAATTTGCTGTTAAAATATATGCTATAACTGTAGTAGTTTGAACAGTAAACAAATTAAATAGTCATATGCTGTGTTTAATTTGAGCAGAAATCACAACATTTAACAACTCTTACATAATCCTCAGAGAAATTAAGTAGAATGATGAACCACAAAGCTTTCCTTAGAAACTTTTGTCTTATCCATACCTCTTTATTTTAGTTATGCTGATCCCTTACTAGCAAACAGTAGACTCTTTGTGACTGGGTCCTACATAAAGCTTGCTTTTTTCCCCTGAGGATTCAATAACTAAGCTGCTTGAAACAGCTTTGATGAAACCATCTTCTTTCATAGAATGTAGTTCCAGCACTGCTGATAAATTCCACAAAATGGTGTCAATTTAACCAATGTTTTCTTTGGAAACAAAACCAGGAGGGAAACTGGTAACATATTAGTGTTTTCAGAGCAAACCTTTACATAGAAGTTATTTTTGTTTACATGTTTTCAATACCGCAATCTTATACAGCACAAAATTAAATGAAACATTTTTATTTTGTCAAAATATTTTGCTTAAAAAAAATGTTTTTCACTCACAAATAATTAAGTAGTTCAAAGATCATTTTTAGTTTAGAACTTTTTTAATATAGAAGTGTTCTGTGAATCAGAGTTTCCAACCTCTGAAAAGTTGAGGCCAGTAGCAGTGTTCCCATTTACTTCAGTAACAGCACAATTGCTATATCTGAGGAAAGGCAATCATGATCTGCTTGAGTTTTTGTATGCGTAAACGCAATATGCATATGTATAATCCGTCAGATCCCTAATGTTAGATTAAAACAATATGTAAGCATTTCTCAAGAAAAAGAAAATTGGGTTTTTTTATATCAAAGCTTTTACTGTTTGTTGGTGGTACGGCCCATGGCTATGACACCTTGACATGGGCACTTCCCTGTGCTATCAAATCAGGAGTGCAATTTTAATATATGTAAAAGTACAGGTTGGGTTTGTTTGGTTTTTTAAAATAAGACAGGTGGTTTAAAACCAGGCACTAACTGATTAATAAGTTTGTTCATGCAGACTTTCATTCAGGCATCAAGAATAAGTGCTCTGTCTGCTTGATAAATATCCAGGCTAAACACAAATGTTGTTATTTGTCAAATAGTAACTGTTTTAATGGGCAATTCTTTATGATCTTTAACAGCTATAAATTGATCTCCAGAACACAGATGCCACAGTGCAGTCCCAGTATTTCTGAGAATCCAATGTTAAGGAAACCTCAGTACAAAAGAAGGAAATGCTTTAATTTACTCCAGAGACAGAGTATATTAGGCATAGTAACAAGGATTTTAGCAACAAGCAGAAAAGTCAAGGATACTATTTTTCTACAAAGCAGATAATATAGTAATCAATCAAGACAGCCATAGTATATCTTCCAGTACTTAGAATATTAATAAAAGTAATCATCAGGAATTCTATTTAGATTTTCAGACCTTTACATCATGAACCATTAAAAATAATGATACATGATTTTAATCTGTTTGGTGTAAACTGATTGATTTCTTGCTTGTAAACTGCATACTCTTCAGATAGATCAATTTTCACATTTACCATATCTAATTATTTTCTGTTTCCTTCTTGCTTTAAAAGTCATAGATCATTTGGGGCTCCCTTTTCTTAACTGACAGTTTCTTGACAGCTAATACAAATAACAAAATAAAGCCTGTAGAAGAAATAAGTTGTATTTTATAAAAGGTTTAGCACAAGTGTTTACGTCCTCTGAGTACAAAGGGCTGTGCATGCTTCCTTTATCTTGTAGTCTCGGATGGCAACATTAACAAACCAACATTTTCTGCATTTCATACATAACGTTCCATGTGATTACAAACCTGAGCCTGGATAACTGAATGAAGTTTGCCCAAAAATGAAAAGAAAGACATATGCTCCTGAGAAAAAGGGCCCAGACCCATATCTTCTGTGAGATCTGGGAAAGTCACTCTTTCGGAAACTGCGTAGAGAGATCAAATGTGATAATAAAGGCTCACAATTCTAGCAGGTTTCCCTAGAATAGTACTTCAGAAATGTGAGGTGTGAAAGAAAGGCAATCTGTGCCAGATACTGATTAAATTTCAGTCATCTATCCAAAGCAGTCCCTAGTTGCTTGTAAAATGCTCCATGTAATTACAGTAACTACAGTTTTTAAAGCAATTTACACATTAGCCTTTATCTTGGGTCTCTCTTTGTGGGTGCATTTCTTCTTTGGAATCAATATCCTTAAAATATATGTTAATAAGCTATATGAATTTGTAGCCATATAGACTCTTTAAAAAATCCATCTCTAGTATCTTCTTCATGGATTCCTCTTGTCTGTTGGAAAAGCTTAACTGTAATCAAATATCACACTCTGGATGTTTAACTAACATTGTTCAGTGACCCCAGAGGTAAGTCACAACCATATCTAAAACTGTTAAGGAGTTAGGAGTTGATGCAAAATCAAACCAGGATATATTAAAATGCTGCCAGGATAAAATAATATTAAGGGCTAAACTTTGTCCTTTGCTAGTTACCCAGGTGCAAATATCAAACCTGGCAAATCCTTTCAAAACTTTGTGTGTCCTAATCTTTCAAATCTTCTTCTAGTCATTGGGCATGGAAGATTTTGCTAATGCAGGAAGCCACTTATGTAGTTATAGGATGAACACTGGCCAAAGAAATGGGGCCTGGCTCATTGCTGTGATATTCCAATTTTAAACTAATGTAGGTGTGAATTTTGGAAGGAAACTAAACTGACTATTTCATTAAAGTTGTACTGGCTAAAAACAGAAGAAATGCAAGGAGTGAATTGAACTCCTCACAGTCAGTAAAACTGTTCCCACCAGAGTTGCACAGTGCAGCTGCAGGTAGCTTTAAACATTTTTTGTTGTTGTTTTATTCTGTTTGTTCAGAGTGCCTTTTGTAAGTGCCAAGCACAGTAAAGCTCCTTAGTTATTCTGCATCTCATTGTTACCAAGGCTATTATCCTAACTGGGGCTAATAATATGAAGTACATTTATGTTTGTGTAGGAAAACTAAGATCACTAGAGATAATCCAAAAAGTTGTTCCACAAGGGATTATCTAGGATGCTGTTTTCCAAAACTGTCACATATCAGAAAAAGGGCAAAGCACTTGTAACTCTTGTGATTGATCCTCTGTCAAGTCATGATTGCTGTCACCAGCAGGTTACATTCTTTCAACAAAGCAGTAGGCGCTGCTGCATTTTAAGCTAAACCAGTTAGGCTTCCAGTGTCATATTCCCTTCCTTATCTCTTTCCATACTTCATTCTCTCACATTAAAAGAGATAAATTTGCAACTGAAAAGAGAAGATGATATGTGCAAGATCCTTCTGTAGTACATATTATACCTTAAAATTCATGCCACTTACACGCCGCCATTAGGTTTATTGTTCTTAGCTGTTATGTCTGGCTAAGGACCTGGTCCTGCACACACTAGCTATTATGTGGGGAAGCAGAACTATGTGTGACACCAAATGCTACATTTGGGCCTGAGGAGTTTTCATAATTGGGCTTATAGGCCCTGAAACCCAAGGTTAAAGCACTTAATTTACTTGAGCTGTGAGGGTATGGAATGATACATCTGTTAAAGGTTAAATACAGGCTTTAGTTGCCTATTGGACAAAACTGTACTTTTAAGATTCTCATGAAATAACAGATGTTTTTCAAACTGATTTTGAAATTAAATGCTTGTCTATGGTTCTGTTCAAAGACTCTGAAGCCTCTCTTTTACCACCAAACACCATTGCTTTGTTAGGCTGTGGTCAAGGATGCACAGGGCTCTTTGTCTTTCTCTACGCAGAGCACTCTCTTTGTTTTTCTTATTCCCTCTTGTCTTTCAGCCTTTGAAAGTGTCCAGTGGATAGACCCATAGTTCTCAGACATTTCCATGCATTTTTCTAAGGAATGTTAGAGATTTTGTTCAATTTTCCAGTGAATCCTTGCATTTGTAATTTATTTACATTAATTAATGTATTGTAATTAAATACCTACCTTTTTTCAAAGGCATTTACTTCCAAAGATATCTGTCAGTAAATCTGGTAGATTTCCTGCTTTCATATCCATATATTAAAGTGCAAATAAGACTTGAATTAAACATTCACTTTTTGTTTTTAAAGTTAACAGTTTTCCTGTGATCAACTCTTGTTTAAAATGGTTGTCAGTTAATTGTTGATTTTTGCAAAAGATTCTCCACTGAGTGCCAGTCTTTACAAAATTGTCTCAAATAGCCTCATCGGGCTAGATTTTAGCTTGCTTGCATAAAAGGTAGTGTTCTGTCTGATTTGACTTAGAATTCATGGAAAAGCATTCCTGGCTCTTCCCGCAGTGGTCTGTCACCTTCCTCTGCCAGAAGTTGCCATCCTCTCATTTCTGCTTGTGGACGAGTTTGTGTACACATTCCTTTGCATTGCAGGCAAAATGAGCTGGGAAATCTTAATGGACTGTTGAAGGTGAATATGAGCTAACCCAGCTCATTTTGTCTGAAATGGATTGAAAAGAACTCACATGACCTCCTTCCTCTGTCAGAGCTCTGGGGTAGTAGCTTCCCATGATGGAAAACAGTACCAACCAATTCAGGGAGATCTTGAAGACTTTTGTCTGTGTCCTGAAAAGCAGGTTCATAAGTCACATTACCTTTTCTCCAGCCCTTACAGAAAGACTTATATCAACTGTAAATGAGGAGTTGACTTTTAAGGGAAGCTAAGCAACCAGCAGTGAATTACAAGTAGGCAACACAGCTTTTTTCTAAGCTATGGCCATAGCCTCTATTGGTCATTTCAATTACTGAATGTCTAGGGGCAAAATGTCCAGGCCAAATTTAGCAAAGTCTGTAACAGCAGTAGTAAAATGCTGGCTCTGGCAAATTCTCTCTTCTCTAGATGGTGGTTCATTTTTAAAAATTACTGTCTAGGTGGTTGAGACTTCTATTATCTTTAGCGACGAGACTTCTGGAGGTGAAAGGCCCTTTCAAATAGCCATATTCTGACTCCCAGGTTTTAACCCATCTTTCTTCTTATGAATAACATGCAAAAAGCTGGAGAACCTAAAATGTCCACATAAATATTCCAAAATAATCTCATGTTCTCCCTACTCATGAACGAAGCTGATGTCTCCACTATTTCATAATGTTGCCTCACTACATTAGTAAGGCAACTGATTCATCTCTGCTACTCTCTTGCCCTCTAATATAATGTTTGAATCAGGAATGGTTAAAGTTCTCATTAGGTTTGTTGTGGGGTTTCATAATGAATTCTTTTTTGCAAGCTGGAGAGTCTTTTGATTTTTGCTTGCATATTCATAGAACTATGTCATAAACAAAGTCTAAATCTGGCACTACTCTCTTGCTAAGCCACGCTGACTGTGTTGTATCTTTCTACACTTTACCTCATAAAGAAAACAATGTCAATGCCAAGTATGGAAGGTGAAGAAGGCTGCTATTTAAAGAATAATTTTCTGGCCTATACAGCACCATTGGACGCACATCATAAACAAAAAGAAGGTCCATTGCTTTTCTTCCACAGTGCAAAATTCTGCCTTGGTCTATCCCAACAGAAAGGACAATACGCTTCTCTGTGCAAGATTGTTCAGTATAATCCAGCTGCTCAGTAGGAATGCATCTCCTCCTATATGTACATATATACAGATAAGTAAAAAATACACATATTTTGAGAGTCCTTTTTTAACCCATACTCTCCCTCTAACACAAATACCCACATGAATCAATGAGATTTATCCTGTCAACATGAAAAGAAAAGAATATACTGATAGATAATGTACATGAATACACTGGTCAAGCAACAGATTCAAGCTTAACTGATATGTTTCATTCAGTGGCAAGAATATTTGCTTAGGGTAGCAAAAAAATTCTGTATCTCCTAACAATGTGGAACCGAATTCTTTATCTCCCCTGCTGCTAGCTTGCTTTTAAGGCAGAACTGGAGATATCTATCACAACTAAATAGGTATTTTGTAAATTGTACTTAACTTAGCTACCTTTAAGAAAAGTTACAAACCATATATTGTATAACCATTGCCAGAGATTTTATCTAGCTTGGCTGGAAAAACAACTTAATGCTACATTCTTCTTGCCAATCAGCACAATAGAATTTTGGTTTTTATCTACTCTCAGCTAACAGGCCAGTATTACAGGCAGAATTTTGACTTCCAGTTGCTGTTTTCTTTTATACTGTGGGCCTGTTTAGGGTACTCACAGAAATGTCAACAATAATACATAAAATCACTGTCATGTGAAATAATTGATTAGCTGATCAGTTTCCTATTCTATTTCTTTAATATATTTTTTCCAAGAATAATGATCATATATATATATATAAATATAATAATTTTCTATGCTAAAGTAAAATGATATTTGACATTAACAAAAGGTCAGGTATCATACTGTAAACCACAATGAGTATTGCTTTTAAAGATTATTGAATTACAAGGTACATATATTTGACAAAGTATGGAATTCCAATAACTGCCATAGTAGCAGTGCCCTTTTACATGCCATGGATTTATTGACATTTGCTAACTGTAAAAATGCAAACCAGTTTGCACATAATAGACATTATCAATTTAAAAAATAAAAATGTCTCATTGAAGAACACGTCTATTTTCAACAATGCCTTCTGACTTTGCATGCACACGTTTAGACACTCAAATATCTGTGCATCCCACTGTGATTGTGGTTCATGTGGACAAATACATGTTCGTTTTCTAAAGGCACTTTCACATTGTGCTTCCTTATGCAATAATAAAACACACTTTTTTTTAAAAAAACCCACAAAACAGCGATACTGCCCTGTAAACTTGATCCAAGACTTTTCAGAGGAGTAAGATAAAATGAGTGCAAGGGCAGCATCATAGCCTCTCCATAGTATTTGCTCACAACACAGATCTGTCACATTTCAGTGTGATTGACTGGCCTTAACTGAAGTCTCAGGCCTTTTAAGGGTCAGAATCATTGTTGGAATTATGCCAGAGCTTGTCTGGACCAAATACCAGTACTTCAGGAACTGCCAGTGTGTTTCAAGCTGTGAGGGCATATTAGCTAAAAAGGAATTTTTGTATTGATAGGTCTGAATAATAACAGTTTGCAAACATAGTACCTTTTATGTGTGCTTGCAGTTAATAATAATAGAAAAGCTATAGAGAAGGAGGCTCCTTCTGTTCCACAAGGCTGTCCCACACTACTATAAAACTCTTAACAAGGCTAAAGCATTTATTAACCAAATGAGTTAAAGTTCACTTTCAAGGGATATTACACATTCAAATTCGTCTGTATTTTCAAGCAACTTTATCTGGTAATATCAGATGAGTTTCTTATAACAGAAAAGGTCTTGATGTTTTTGTTTGTTGTTGCTGTAGTGTTTTTGTTTTTTTTAATTTGCAGCACATCTTTCAATATTTAGTGACACAGCCTAGACAAAAATCCCAGACTGGTCAGTTCCATGTTCAATGTTTAAGAGAGAGATTTTCACCTAAAAATCTGCCTTTTAAATAGTTTCCTATATGTAGAATGTGGATAAAGAGGAAGGTGGCTATGTAATAGCTTTTCATTAGTCATCATCAACTTGTCATCAGCAAGGGTGCCATTCAGTGTATCCTTAACTCTTCCCTCTTTTGTTCGTCCTTTCTGGACCTTTTTAAGCTTCAGGTCTCACTACTTCTGCTAACTACAGGGCTGTTCTCTGCCTTTTTCCCTTCAAACTCACATCAGCTATTACACACAAGAACTGAAGTCTTAATTATAAAAGAACAGTTATGATTTAAACAATATGTGGTGCTTTCATGTAAAATGAGTTTAAAAAAAAAAAAAAACCACAAACAAAACCAGTCGAACAAAAACCAAAGACAAAACTTGCATGCAGTGTAACTTCTGATAGGTTGATTGTGTACAGTACCTCAGGTTTTGATGTGCGAATTGCCATGATGGATAGATAGAAGGCTTGTTTTCACTGAACAGTGGCACAAATATAGTCACATATAATTCAAAGTCAACACTCAATTTTCAAACATGGGTGCCTTGACAATACTGCCAAATCTTGCATTCGGTCTATTAAATCAGCACTTAGGCAAATAAAACAGTCATTTGAGTGACAATTTCAACATACTAATGAGGTATTCAGATGTCAGCAATTGAAAAATACACATTGGCCTTTTGAATTTAAGCCAAGATTGGCTCTGGGTTATATTAATAAGGTTTTAGACTTTATAGAAGGATAAAAATAATTTCTGAATTTACCTTAATCTTTCTGGGAGAGAAGCAGATGGGATCAGATTTCTTTGTGAAGTCTTCACTGTTTTCCTACCTTCCACCGGGTTTTGATGTAAAACTTTCCTTTGTCATTTCATTATTCATTCATTGTATTTTGGTTCATAAGCAGGTCAAAAAGCAGCCTTATGCAGACTTCCTCACTTTCGTGCGCATTCACCACAGTTCTCACCACAACACAACCTGTTCCTGTACAAGTGCCTACATCACTTGTATTGCCACAAAACTGTATTGCTATGGATGTATTCCTTCCTTCTTTGCACTTTGTCTCTCTCCATCATCAAAACCAAGTTTAGCTGAGCCTAAAGGGATCCATGTTGGATATGGGTTTTGGCAGACACCCAGACCAGCATTTGTTCCATCTAAATAGTTTTGTTCATATAGATATCAACTCTTTTATTTTCATTGTTGTTCTTTCTTTTTTATGTATTCATCCATTTCCTGAAAAATGTTAAGACAATGAAAAATATTACAGATCATATTTATCACAGAGATGAAAAGTCTCTATCATGCTTTACTTTTCTTAGAAAACTAACTAGAAAATGTACTTTTAATTATGACTGTGACTTTCAAGAACTAAACCAAAGTATGAACTACTCAATGCCATTCCTGTTATTAATTTATTAGTAGTAATAATGTGCTGCCTACAAATCCTTGTTCTTACTAGAAGCCCACTGTGCTAAACTTCTAAACAGATTGGAAAAATTCCCGTGCTACATGTAAGTGCAAGATAGTACAAATAGTACAAAACAGAAGACAATGAGACAAAATTTGCCAACATAATAAGCAGTATTCCTTGGAAACTGTAAGCCTTACCATTCACAGGTGCAACAGAGCAGAGATTTAAAGGAGGAATTTCAAGTGGAACAATGATGTGTTATTTAACAGACACATTAGCTCAGATATTACTGGGCATGCTCTCTGACTATTCTGATAATCTATTTTACCTTATTTGCTAGCTCCTTGAAATTGCTAGGTATCCATTTACTGGATTAATTAATTAAACATATTTAAATTATGCATTAGTCATGGCTTTAGGAAGTTAGAGTAAATAACATAGGCTTTATTAATTTTTTCCCTCTCTTGTTATTCTCCCATCCCCAGTCTCTAATTTTCATAAATTTTACTTTCATTTTTTCTTTTTTTTATTTTTTATTAATTTTTAAATACTGCTGGTTGTTTCACCACTGGCTGAGGAAGGAGCGGGTGTCTTTTCTCCAAAGTGACACCACAGCTGATCTGTGGAACTGAGAACAGAGTTGTCTCTAGGGATGGAGCGCACCCCATTTTTCCTGTGACAAGCTGTCATGGCTGGAGGCTTAATAAATTAAAGGGATTTTTTTTTTTTTTAAGCAAAATATTTTCCACCACTTTCGTATTTTCAGAACATTGTTCTGGCCTTGTACAGGAGACAGGGAAATGTAAATGTCAGACATTTACTTCTGTTTAAATGGGCTCATTATACCACAACATGTTGAGTTTTTTTCCCTACCGGCCGGTTCTTTTCACTGTCGTATCCTGTAAGCACTTTCCTTGCACCTGCCTGAGGAGACTAATCCTCTATTAAAACATGTTCAAACTGAGCGAAGGCAGAAATAGCAGCCATTTTGCTCAAAGAAAATTAATCAAAACCTTGTAAAAATAAATAAATCAGGGTAGCTTTGGTGAAGACATTTGGCTGTTTGGTCTGTAGTTGAAGCCCTGTTACCTCACTATTTTCCATCTGGAGAGCAGGCTTTGGCCTTAGGGCATGGACCTTTTTTGAAAACAGTGCGGAGAAAACTCCCCCAAACGTAGGTTCTCAGCTGTGATATGAGCACAAGTGCCATACAGACCTCACTGTTCCAGGGGCACAATCTTCCCTCGGTAGTGCATTCCCCAGGGATCGGCCATACTCTCATTTTCTTCACCATGATCATGGCTATTTATTTAGATGGAACCATAATTATGAGTAATAATATGGATAATGTGTACTTCTCTCCTGCTTTGGCTCACTGTTAGACTCTACAGGGAGCTGCAGAAACATTGCAGAGGATGGCAATGTCACTGACTGGTTCATTGAGGAGTGAAGCTGCCTCTACCAGATAACAAAGAACTGCAGTCTGACAGGGCAAAAGAAGAGGGAAAATCTGTTCTGACATGGTAAATCAGTGGACTAAACTCTGTGTGCCTGAACTGCACTATCTAAGAACTGAAGTCCCATGGGGCAGCCTTCATCAGTGTAAAGTATAGGGCTGAGCACATTCACAATGCTCAATAAATGACCATATTAAAAAAAAAAAAAAAAAAAAAAAAAAGAACAGACACACCAACAATGACAACATCCCATCGCCCCCCAAAAATATCCCAAACTCCTTGCAACTGCTGCACATATGTACGTAAATCCAGGTAGATAATTTATAATACAAGGTCACATTTTTCTATATCCAAACCCATCTCTGCTAATGAAACTGGTATAAAGATCAAGCATAAACAGTGAACTGTTTAATTTGAAGACAGTCAAATTGTATGAATAAATGTGTTTGTGCTAGTTGCAATGAATTTTTAATTCCTTTCAATTCCTAAGCACTTTGTATCTTTCTAAGTTGGATCTATGAATGGATTTTGTTGACATTTGATGTCAGTAAATGATTTATAACCAAAAAAGTCACTTGAAAATGCAGTACTACAATGTTCTCTCCTATTTCTACAACTTTTGTTCTCATTTGTTTCGTAACATCATCTTTCATAAGATGACTTTTTCTGTGTGTTTCACTAAGAAATTTGAAATCCCTCTGTTTTATGAACATATCCCTCCCAAAAACACTCACTGAAGTTGTCCCTACAAGAAAGGGAAAAGAGGTCTGTGCTGTTGCCGAGAGACATACCATACAATCTTAGATCAAGACAAAAGAGAGCTGGATTGATGCCAGGTATTTTTCTGGAGGCCCAAATGTATCTAGATACTTCTCAGAGAAAGTTGTTGTGGAACAGTAATTTCGAATAATGTACAGTGAAACCAGGCATAATTAAATCTACAAACAACTCCTTTTCCTTTTCTGAAGCATTAGGGTTCAAGTGGTACGTTATTTTATTTTGGTCCCAAGTACCTTGATATATACAATCTGGTATCTGCTGAAAAGATTCCTTTCATAATGCTAACAAAATACAATTAATGCTAACATGTTTCTGAAATAAGATTATGCGGAGCACTTCAGCAGCTTATTGTGATTTTGATTACAGATTTCCACAAATGAGTAAAAATGGTAAGAACTCCTTTACACTGCTTCACAAGTTTCCAGTAGACAAATAATAGCAGTCATTCACATTCTGGAGCAGAAGCCTGTTAGTATGACAGAATGTCAGTTTCATGCTTTTCCTATTATCATTTGGGCATCTCAACTAGTTTCTGATACAGACCAGCACAAAAGTTATACTCCAGCAAGGACAAGACAGTAGAGAAGCTTAACAGACTGCTAAATCATAAGACCTGCTGAGGTTCAAGGGGGACAGTTTAGGTGCTTGTGCTAATGGTTGTTCTTTATGACAAATTCTAGCCGTTTGAGGCTAACTTGAGATTTCAAGCCTATACAATAGTATAATTCAATCTATGAAGCAACATGCTACTAGTAGAAGAAAATATTACATATGTGGAATAGTGGAAGTTTTTAAGACCCGGGAAAAATGCATTACTAACAATGCTGTATTATTATTGGAGGTTTTTTTAACAAAATTATATCTTTCTTTGAAAGGATTTAGAAACCATAAATAATTTAACTTGCAGATTACACCAAAAATATCTGGGTACAGTAGTTGTAACAGCTTAACAATTTACTTTTTCTAAAAATTTTGCTTATAATTTTCCTTGGCCCGTTTCTAAAATATTGCCTATGATTTTAAAATCTGACTTTAAATACTATACTATTCATTCCTGAAGCTGCAAGATCCACAGAATTTCAACAACATAAACCATAGTAATATGTGATGAAACTCCACTGACTTTGGTAGAGCTAACTCTGAGGTGAATTAAACATGACATTTTATTGTTCTGGTCATCTTGTACAGCAGCCTTTTTTCATTTATAAAGCAATATGGTTTAATATATTCTTCTTGTCCTCGGTCCTGCTTTTGAATTACTTTAATAACAGTTGTAAATAAGCAAAGCTCATATGATGGTTCTATTACCTACTTATTAGTTTCGGATCCCATGATGGATTGTACAGCATATTGGGAGATATGCACTTCAGGGGACCTACATCTGATATATACATGTAGCTCATGTTAACTTTAATGAGAAACTTAGATATCTTATCTCATTCAAACATCTTGTATGTAATACAGATAAACAAGAGACCTTTTACTCTTTATTCAAAAAGGCATGGGATGGAAATATGCATTCTCATGCCTGGACATGAGAGGAATATACAGGCTATAAGATATGTGGTGAGAAAAATCACATATTCTTTCCAATTCATTCAGTTTTGAAGGCCTGTAAATCACAAATGTCCTACTGTAGCCAATTTGAGAGACTACAGGGATACAAAAGACTTGTGCTGATACTGTCTTCAGGGATAAATGCAAAGCTCATTCTCAGCCAGGTGATCTGTTCATGTAATACAGTCCTTCTTTTACACTGTGCATGTGCAACCTTTCTCAGTCTCCCTCTTCCAGCCCAGAGTTCCCCTTTACGCTCCCCTGAAATCCTGGTCTTCGACTGGGATCTCTCAAAGTCTGTTTGGCTGAGGAATATCCTCACTTCCTGCTGTTCAATACCCTGAGCAGGGCCCTAATTTGCTGCTTGAGTTAACTTCATCCAGGCCATTGGGCTCTTGTAAATCCCATCACAGGGACTTTATGATATTCTTAGTTTTATTTTATTCTGGAAACCCTAGTGCCTAAAGTTATCAGATTATGGGAGTTTCATTTCTCAGCAAAAACACAGACCACAAAAGCTAAAAACACAATAAATAAATAAAAATATAAATTATAGTTGTTGAAGGGGTTTTAATCTCATTATTTCTAAGACAAGCCCTTGATGTTGCAAGAAGCATAAATCATGATTGTTAAACACTTAGCTATTCTGTACCACTCTGCTAGGAAAAATATTATTTCAAGAAAATGAATTTTATAATATTTCATCTTAACCCATTATTCCTTGTATTTCAAAGAAAAATGTCAGTGCTCCTCATGCTATTAATGTCTATAATTTTCTGTTTGGTCATGTCTAATATCTTAAGCATGGTACTGTTGAAGTCAACTGTGCACCTTATAAATTCTGTCTACCTAATGACATGTAATGTTTTGTAATGCTTAAAAACTGTTATGGAGATTTAACTGACAAATCTAAAGATAACATTCATCTCTAAGAAAACACACAGAATGACAGGAATGCTTAAAATTATCTCATAACAAATGCCAAAAGGGGATGAGGGTATATTTTTCCTTTAACTGAATTTCTTCGGTCTACTCCATAGACTATTGTTTGTTAATTTCATAAAAACACTTAAGAAATTAGAATAGATTTTGAAATTAAGATCCAGCCAAGCTTCTCTAGTGTAATACTCAGACATAGTAAACAATTACATTACATAAACCAACCATCTGAACAGAAATGATAATTAAAGTAATGCATCGGTGTGCTTCATTGATTTATGAATTTGTTTAATGATTCCTGTTAGAACAGCAGAAGCCATTATGCATTCACTGATTTTAAGAGATGGTATATAGTTATGTGACCTTTCACTGAAGAAGAAAAGTAATATTCCTGAGCTATCAAAGAAATTATAAAAGAAGTATTGTTACAACAAACTTTACAACAATTTGAAAATAACATCCCAAACCCATTCATTTTCTTCATGCACAAAACTGTTCCCATTTTCCACACTACTATTCTGAAAAATGTACAGGAATCTGCCTAGTCAATGCTTGCGTGTGGGTTCCTTTCTGAAATGAATAAAAGAAGTAAGCTGGTGCTGAATTTATTTGAATCTGATTCAGATTCAGCCCAAGCAAGTACCCCATATTCCTGGCTGAAAGGTAGTAGCCCGCACTCCCCCCTCAGTTACTGTTATTCGTTGGCATTTGGAGAGTCCATCCAAAATCAGAGCTCCACTGTGTGAATTGTGGCTAACACATACACTGAAATACAGTCTCTGACCCAAAGCACTTATGATCTAGACAGACAGTTGGGGAAAACCCAAGCATACAAATGAAAGCATACAAATAATAACCTCCTGCTGAAATCCAGGGAGACTTTATTCTCTGTTTCAAGCTAATTCTCAGTGATATTGAAAATCTCACCCACAAAGAACAAGCAAATATATTATCTTGCTGTTATGGAGATGGGGAGCTTAAGCAGAAAAAGATGAAGTATATTATCCAGCTCTGTGCAGGAATTTTGTGGTGAAATTGAGTCTTAATAAACAGGATCATAGATTTTTGCAGAAGGTCAACATACCTGCATCCCTGCCACAGACATACCCTGCTCTGCCCACAACAGTTTTGTGAAGAGGGTCTTCTCCCACCCGTAATATGCATCCATTAGTGCTAGTGAAATCCACACCAGGTACTAAGAGTAAATAGTATCAAATGCCTTCAAATCTTGACACAGTGGGAGGCATCTTGAAAGTAAAGAACGAGGAGCCTTTTAAATTAGCTGTTGTAAAACAAATGGAAGGGTCCAGAGGGTGCATTTGACATTTATCTGTGTATTTCCTTGCTTTTGTTGTTTTCTGTCATTGTCCTATCATTCCATTCCCCTTGATTTTTGTGTAAACTTCCTTGTTTGTTTGCTTTTCTGATAACTTGTAGAGTAAACTACTCCTTCACAAGAGAAAATGCAGCTGGGAGAATAAGGTGGGGGAAGGGTTTCTGGCTGGAATACTTTCAACATGGCATCATAGTTGCTTGTGACTTTGAGCACTGTGAAACATTTGTTTGTCTTGCTTTCTTTCCTTGCTTTTCACAGACCTCTTCAATCTCCCAAGCAGCTGATAGAAAGAGAGAATCTCCTACAACACTAAACACATTTTCTTATTTACTGTTAAGACTACATTTTCACACATAGCAGAGATTGCACATGTCAATATATCTTTTTAATTGAATGTGGAACTTGTCACATCAGGTTGTGAGTTCCTTGAAGTCCCAGAGCCCATTCTGGACTGGCTTGACACTTCAAAGAAGAAAGGGAACAAGAATGGAAAGCTCTCTGAATCACAAAGAACCAAATGAAAACACTCCATCAGACTTCAGTCCTCAATTATGCTTTTTCCCTGTGTATTTTGTCTGCCAAAATCCATAAATGACTTTCAGAATGGCAACATGATGTTCTAGAGACCAACTCTTTATCTCTTCTTATCATTTTAGCAGCTCAGCTCATTCAGGCAATTGGACTTTTTTGTATGAATACAGAGGTGACATGAGAAACTGTGAATTTAGAAGAGGGACAGACCCTCAGTCCTAAAATTGGACTGTGTCTTAGTGACAGGTTTTTGTCATTAGCTGAAACTGCCATTCACATTCAGTAGGTGAGGAACAGTAAGGTTTATGGGTGGAAGCATGGCATGGTCCTACTACAGTTGTTAGGAATCTTTTCATTTTGTGTTGTAACAAACTTTATTGTTACTCTAACAGCAGCCCATAGTTCCACAAATCTTAAAAGTGAATAAGAATGTAAGGAAAATGGATATTCTGATTTACATTCTTTCAGGTCAGGATACATGATGACCATCACCATTTGAACCCTTTACAATACCGATAACAAGAAAGTACTGTGATACCATAACCCACTGAAATATTTAAAAGATGTGCAATGGAGCAAGAAAAATGTACAACAATGGGAGGAGGAATTGGGAGAAGAAAGAGGTGAGAGGACTCCTTTGCTACATGAGCATCCAACATGCCCTACAGAATGGCAGTGGGTGGGGAAAGCCAGCACCCTCCCCCTGCTTCACAAAATTACCTGCAGATAGAGAAGAGCCAGCTGTCTCCCTAGCCCTTTGGTCACCGACTCAGTGTGAAAACCAAGAGTTAAAGCAACAGAAGGGTCTCTTTGCTCTCACCTCAGAAATAGTGCAGGAGCTGACACCCACTGCACTCCTTAAAGGATACTTAAGTCCAGAAATGCTATGTTAAATTTGGGTATCTTTTTGTACTGCAGGCATGTAAAGACAAGATAGATGTTATTCCAGGTTTCAAAATACTGTCCACAACAGTTTGGATGTGAACTCTTGCTGTAGTCACTATCATATAGCTCATTGCCGGTCTTTGGACCATTCTCAGGTAATATGTGGATTTTACGTGACTCCCACACATGCTTATCTTTATGCATTGTAGGGAGGCCCACTGAAGCTAGGAGGGCTTTCTAATTTACTGTGTATCAGGTTAAGCACTTTCATAATTCCTTGATGGATCACTGAGCAAGCAGCACCAGTGTAAAAGTTTATCACCATTACTAGCAGTAATTGGCAAAGTCTTAGCAGTGCCGGTAGAGACCACAGTTTGGAGAGAGACTGCCTTAAATCCAACAATAAAAAATCTGACTGAGATTCTACTTTAAAGAGCGGTTTGGAAGCAGAGTTTTGAGTGAAAGCAGAGTATCACTGTGAGTCTGAAACTTATTCAAGCTGTCAATCTCGATGCTTTGTGTCGGTTAGCATGCCTAGCTTTATTGTTATTGCTTGTTTGCATGTTTACCAAAATGTAGGCCTACATTTTTGTAGCATACACATACTTGTAGTGAACAGCTTCTGTGAATCAGATGTAATTGAATGCTATGTGGCAGTTTATACCAAGTGAAGCTTTAAACATAGGCTGGTGGAGCTGGCTTTGCGTGTGCCTCCCCTCACCTCTTCAGTTAGTGGACATTTCTGTATCACTCACTTGCTAAAACATAGACTGTGCTGTTGGTAAGCTACTTAAATATAGAAAAATGCATCTAGGTAGGTTTGCCAAAGCAGTAAAAACAACTTAATTTTAATGTTTGACATTTTACTAGCCATCAGCCTTTTGTAATGAGGAACTGTGCAACCTGCTTCAGAGATAGCAGCATCTCTTAAATGCCTGGGCCAGTAAATGAAAACAAAGTTAGCGTACATGATGTAAAATATGAAGTCTAGAAGCAGTGAACCAAAACAGAAAAAAACCCCCAACCTATTAAATAACAAAAACCTGCAGCATACTGACAAAGGAAAGAGATTTGGGAGATTACCACAGAAGAAATGTTGATGTCTTCCACTATGTGGCTGCATTAGAAAAGGCAAATATGAAGGATAAACCGGCCCTAGAGACAAGAAGGCAAAGCAACACAGAGAACCAGAGCTGTATTAACCACAATCCAGTTTAGTATAAATTTGTCAGGGAGAGCAAAAGGCTTTAAGGTAAGATTATGACTTTAGGCAAGGCATATTTTACAAACAGCATCTGCCAAGAGCAGCCATAGAAATAATTTTACACTAGAAGGCCCACTGAAAAATCATTCTTCTTTCCCCAGCCTCACCCTCATAGAAGGAGTTGAGAGGGGGCAGTAATTAGGAGAAATTAGGAGTAATGAGGAGCAGCTGTGGTCCAGCTGCTGGGGTGGGAGAGAGCGTATTTCTGCCCCCACCCCCAGTGTCTGGGGTGCAGGATGAGTGTCAGAAGGGTATGGCTGATGAGCGTCTCCCTTGCGCTTGGAGGTTTCTATGGCAATGAGTGAGTCTATGCAGCTTTTTTTTTTTTGTTTCTTATTTTGGGTGTAATATCCCAGTCCTAGGCTGGGGAAAGCACTTGAAGAATGGTAGGAGTTACTCCTGAGACTGTGAAATGGCTGCTGTGCTCTCACAGGGAAAGCAGCCTGCCTTGGGAGTGGAGGGAGGTGGATTTAACTGCTTGGAGATCTGCTTGGTTTAAGAAACCTTGGTGTTTTCCCTGTGTAAAACCCTCTCCTGAAAAGTATTGGAGGAGGTGCTGAAGGTAGCTCAGTAACAAGTTTTTTCTGGTTTGTTCTTGCCTTGTGACAGAACTAAGGATTTGCATAAAGGTCAGCACTTGTTTTTCCCCCATTGTTTTCCTGACTGCAATTCAAATTTAAGGACTCACTTTCATTAGTTTTGGTTTCCCTTCCTCCATCATTCCCTTCCCTAACATCAGTTGTGTTCTTCATTTTCCTCCTGTGTCTCAGTTTTCCTGCTTTCTAGTGGGTCTGCCTGAAGCCTGTATTCCCACCTGGCAGCCTGGGTCAAACTGCTGAAGGTGTTGAGTTGTTTAGGGTTGGAGCTTACTTTACTATGAAAAAGGAAAAAAAACACCAAGGAAAATAATAATTTTAAAAGAGCCAACAAGAGAAAGAGCAGGCAGAGAGGCCTAAAAAGGGATTTGTAAAGTTTGGCCCTCACTGTTTAAAATGGAAGTGTGCTATTGATAACTTAAAAAAGTAAAAGCAAAGACAGATAAAAAAACCTCTGGATGAAAAACAGCTGCTGAACTTGAGCCACCGATATTTTTAGGATGTTTGTTTCCCTGCAGTAGTTGAGTAGGCCATATACTTTCTTATTAATAAAATCAATTTTTCATATCTTTTAGCTCTCACGTAGAGCAAATTACACAAAACTGAAACCTAGTATGCTTTTTTGGCAGCACAATTTGAAATATTTGTCCCCAAAAGATTGTTTAAACTATAGACCTTGTTTTGATTTCTGAAGTGGCAGAGAAAGGGAATTACCTAGAATTTCAGATGCATGTTTGCTCAAGATCAAAATGATGATGAGTTACAATTGCCCTTAGAGGAGCTCAAATCTTTTATTACTAAAGAGAGGAAGAAAGTCCAACAGCATCATTAAAGACACTGCTATTATTCAGTATCTTTTCATGTGGTACTGCAATATGTCATTTGATTGTCCAAACCTCTCTGAAATAAGTGGAATTCTTGCATCACTAATTCCAGTTGAGCATAGTATTTTCTTTATGGTATGTATTAACACTCTACAGAAATAGTAAGAATAAAGTGTTACCAGAGCAATTGTATGATTGAGCTTGCTTTTGAGTAGCTTTAGAAATGCTGAAGCTTTATTTGGTAGACTAATTTTACTATTTAGTGACCTACTGGAAAAAAAAAAAAGAGCAGACCATCACCAGCTTCATAGAGTTTACATGGAAAAGTTGCTTATGAATGCAACCAATATGAAAAACAATGAAAGAATTTTCAGCTGTTGAAATAAGTTGCAATATGCAGCCCTGTAGTGGTGCAAAACAACCCCAACCTGACTGACTCTCCTGTGGTCCTAGATATTCTGAACATGAGTGAGTACAGCTTGTGTATCTCTGGAGAAACAGAATAAAGGTAGAACAAACAATCCACAATAACTGTTTAACTGCTTGGACCTGCTTAAAGGGTAAATTTTACATTGGAGAAAGAAGGGAAGATAACTATGCAGATATAATTCAAGTGTTTGATGTGTGTTATGGCCCAGTATGTGACACAGTTATCTTCTATGTCTGTGTGCTTAGTATTTCTGGCTAGTGGACTGTATGCCTTTCAGAGCATCCAAACAATTTCAAACACTAGGCATACAGAGAATTGAGGCCAACCAAGTCTGAACCATGATATTAAAAAAAAAAAAAGGCAACAAACTCTGTTCCCATGGAAATAAGCCAAGATGGGATGATAGTCTTGCGTAGACTGATAGTCCCCTTGAAGTCTGTTTCCACAGGTTTTTTTTTTCCTGCTTTAACCAAAACAGGGAACTGCGCTGAGTTCTCTTCCTGACTCTCATGCAGCCATGATATGTGACTCTGGCAAGAGTACTTGGCCAAAAGCTTACAGTGCACCTGGATTCTGCTTGAGCACCTGTTTTATGCTGATTTCAGTGGGGATAAAAATTCTTTCAGGGAGTTTATATGGCTGAGTATATTGATATTTATAAAGCATGTAGAATAGCTCATATTCAACACTTCTAGGGTATTTTTATTCAGGGCAGGCCTTTGTTTTACAAAACAATGTTCAGACACTTCAAGGGTGACTCAAGGAGGGATGTTCAAATCTGTATTGCATTGGGAGTGCTAGAAAAAATGCTGGCTTTCTCCTCTGGAGAGTCTGACAGCTGGAATGCCAAAATAGTTATTTAAATAGTTATTTCTTCTGCTGAGGATGTGAAGTTTTCGAGCTATGGGGGACTAAATGTGAGTAATGCTTTATATATAAGGAACAGTTATAAAACATTCTTCTAATGACTTCTTGTTCTACTCTCTCCATCTCACCAACTCCCTACCTATCCACAGGTATGGTACGTGGCCAGAGCATGACTTTGACACAGAATCCCCTTAGGAAACCTCAATTGTAAAGATCAGAGTGAAACGAAAAGACAAGCTACACTTCCTGATTTCCCATAGCTCAGCGCTTGTTAGGTGAACATATATTTAAAGGCCCCAAAGAGTCTCCGCTTGGGTGCAGTGTTACTAAATTTGCCCTCTTGTTACATAATCTCACTGGAAACTAACATAATTATCTCTTCAGTGCAAATATCCCATAACTATCTGGTTACTTTAATATATATTTGGTGTGATTACAGGTAGATTACCTTCTGAAAGCTTTGTGTTTCTGCTGGTACTAGCATGCTAGTAAAATGACTAGTTGCAGTCCTGAACTGTGGTTAGAGACAGCTTCTTCCCCTCCATGTCCTTGCACTAAAGGAAAATCCATCCCTGGTGTCTGTGATCTCCCCTAGTCTGTATAGTTGTGTTCTTGTTTAGTGTAACAAAGTGTAGTATTTTTCTTTCCAACTCTGTGGCTGTACATTTTGCTGTTGCTTCAGATTTTATTTTTAAACTGATTTTTTTTCTCTTCAGATATTGTAATACCATTATATTTTGCATGTGTACTCATAAAATTCTGTTTAATATTCAGTGATGCTTGAGCTGATGTGGTGTCAGGACATTACTGTCATAAAGGGTCTTTGGCCTCAAAGCTGTCCTTTTTTGGCATTTAAGCTTGAAATACACATTTCTTTGGCAATGAGTCAGACTTCAAGAACACTAAACTCAATAGTGTTTAGCACTAAGATTTTCCTGCCACTAGTGTGTTTGGGTTAATAGTTCTGTATAAAGAAAAAAATGCACTGTGTATATTGTCCATAAAATACCAAATGATAGAATTATGCCTTGCATCATTGAGGAAAAATGAATAAATAGCACAAAAATGTCAGTAAAAAGCCATTCAGTCTGTAAACCCAGTAATATATCTTGTAAAACACACAGTGTGTGTTTATAAAAGTACCCAGAAATTCCCAATATATTGCAGGCATGATGATTACAGCAGAAGGTAACAATGACTAGCTAATAATTACAGTGGCAAATTTGGGCCCAGATTTGGCCCAGCCCACAGAAATACTGCAGTTAGTTTGGACTAACCATCTAAAAGGAGAAGTAGTGTGTGCTGTTATTTGTTTCCACAACAAACACTCATGTTGAAATTGTCTCAGCTGCTGAACCTCATGGTCTCTTCCACTCAGAAATATTTCATTTTGGGATAAGATGATGGACTTCAATATTGGAGAAAACCTGAGGGAGAGTGTAACAAGTCTCACTGCTAGTTTTTTACAGGCAAAGGGTAAAGTTTGCAGAATACAGGTACCTACCTATCTTTGAGCTCTCTTACCAGCAATTGGTTGGGGAACTTTTGGTTTCCCAAAGTATGTGTCTTACCTGTGACTACTGGGGAGAGGCTTGGCAATGCTGTGCTGTGCAGCAGTCTTCCTTCTGCTCTTGGAGCCATATACATAGGGACAGTGAAAAAAGACTAATCCAAGAGTCAAATGAATGTACTTGGAGCATTAAATGTGAACCCTTGAAGCTCTGTAATTACTTAAACCATGTGTATGTTCAAAAGTCTTGCTGATTTCCACATTTGCAACTAGGTAGAAATCATATACCTTAAATTATGCACATTTTGCAGCATCCTGCTGATTTGGAGTTACTTTTCTACTCTGGCTAGGGTAGATTTCCTTATTCACAGCTCTCTGCGGAACTGTGCCATCTCTTTAAGGTGTTTGTAATTGTCTCTATTGTGATTTGCCCCAAGATGACTGAGGAGGGAAGGTTACAAGAGTTTTTATTATATTTGTGATATGATTCTCTCATAAGTGTCATTTAGTATTATTTTGAACAGGAAATAAAACTTCATAAAAACAGTATTTAATAATACACATTTTGTTAATATATTTTGATACTTCTTTGCACAAGTAATGATCTGCTGGACTTGGATGGTGGGCTGTAAACCTAGAGCTTTGAAGGAATCATTTCAACACTTGGAAACACCATTGCCAGGACAGATCTCTAGTTATTGTGAAGGTTTCCTGATGCTAGTGTACACGGGTAAAGGGTCATTCTGCAGTGTAAGCATCCTCTAATTTGAAGAAATGGCTTTATTGCAGCAGTAGTTATTGGAATAACAGCTGGTACTGTCAACGCTGATGCGCAGGGAGAGCTGTAGTGGTAGAGATTTGGTTCTCACCTACAATAGGAACTAGCATATGAGCCTCTCACACCTTTTTTTTCTTTTTTTCTTCTCCAGGAGAATTAACACAGAGTCACTTTAAAATATAAATGTTGTACATACAGAAAGATCACAAGGAGAAACCAAGAGTAAATTTAATTTAGCCTTTTGCCATAGCTGTGTATTTTGAGACCGAGAATAACTGCACTACCTACTTCTGGGAATGTCAGATGCCACAATGTGGAAAAATTATTTAAAAGTTTGCAGCTAGCATTCATTCTTTGCAGAATGAGATGCTAAACTGGGGATTCACAAAAGCAAAAGGCATCTTAGCTAAGATGCCAGATATTTCAAAGCAAAACCAGTATTTATTTCACTATCTACCTCCAGATCGTAATCTACTTACTGATAGATTAATTGCCATTGGATTTTTTTATTTTAAAAAGTAAATAAAAATATTATAGCGGACTTCAAAAGGAGGCATTAATGCATTCAACTAAATCTTTTTATAGCACTTATGTCACACCTTTTATATAAAGGTCACAGATGGAGGGAAAGCAAAATGTGCCACCTCCCATTTCAAACGCAGCAGTTCTTGAGACTAGCAAATTGTTCTGCTACCTGATTCTTGTATTTGTTTGGGATTAAACATTTTTTCTACAAAACATTCAAATGTGTCTTCTGTCTGGCAGAATATATCCATCACTATACAGGGACTATTGTTCTAGCACTGAAAGAAGTTTTCCTCCATGGAAGAGCTTATTTTAAAGTGCCAGTTCATCTGAAAAGCCATATGCTTGGGTTTTTTTGTGTTTGGCTATGAAGCAGGAGGGAAGAAGGTCAGGGAAGGAGGGGGTGCATGTGTGAATGTTTGTTTTCCTCCAAGAGAAGGGCATAGGCAGACTACATTGATTTTTATTTCCAATAAAGAGTGGAGACTGGAGGGAGGAGGGAACTGTCAGAGAAAGTGCATGGAAGAAAAATACATTAAATAAAGCATCACTAAAATGTGTATAATTCATGTACAGACTATATAATCATGCAGGAAGGACTGGAACAGGCTTCATATTGAAATTACGTATTTTAAACTTTTCCCATCCCCGTTACTACTGTGACCTTTGCAGTTATGTTACTGGTGACTGGAAGAAGCTTATTCAGAGGTGCAGAGCTAGTGGCATGTTGGATGGTTTCTCCAAAATGGGGGTGTCAGTGGTTACACAACATCTTCTGCACCCCAGATGTTACCAAGAAGTTACTCTCAATATTAGCTGTACTTTCACTTGTCAAGAAAAGAAATGCATAACTTCCTTTATTCCGTGGTGAAACAAAGTGGTTTAGACACCACTTGTACAATACCTGCCAGAAACAACAAAAAAGACTTTAACTTAATAGTATTTCCACATATTTAGCTGATATCTAGAATATATGACTTTAATTGATGTCTTTTTTTTGGACTGGAGATGCTGTAATAGAAGTTGTCCTTTGGCACATTACCAGAACTTACAGGGTGGGGGGAAGCGCTGTTTTGTTAGTCTTAAGCCATTGGATCAGTCTTTTCCATTGTCATTATGTTTTTGAAAAATCATCTTTAAGGAAAAATACCTCAGTCTTCTCTGAGTAATGCTTTTTGTTCATATTATCTCTGACATGGATCTTCATAGTATAACTGTTCATTAAAATGCTGTTGCATGCTAAGTAGACTGAAGTTTACTCCTATCAATTTCCTACAAAAATGGACTGTTTCTTTGACTTTTGATAGTGACCTCTTTGTTCAAGTCTTGTTAGATAACTTTGAATTTTGTTTTCTTTTAAAAAAGAACACTTTCTTGGGGAAAGTTGATCTGTAGTTTACAAGTAGAGCTGTTTAAAATTGATCGCTTCAGCAATGTTGTGCTGCAGAAGTCTTTCAAAAGATTTTTTTTAAATGACACTAGCTATTTGACAGAAGCCTTTGAAGGTCTTAAAATAGTATTGTGTTTTTATTAACTACAATTTTATCCCTTGTGCTCTATCTTAAAACTATGTTTTCTTTGTACATTTTTAAAAGTGAAGTCACTCGCTTTTCAAACTAAATCAACAATTGCCATGTTCTGTTATTCAATCTACAGAACTAATTCTGACAGTAAGGAGGGAAACAATGAAATAGAAATGTAGGGGGGGGGAAACTCAACACAATCCAGACTTAAAGCTGAAAAGGAGGTGCTAACAGGGACTGGAATTGAAAGTTATCCCTATCCAATTTCTCATATGGTTCCACCTACTAAAGACACTATTATATGAAAACAACTTCTAAAGTTTATTTTATAATAAAGTATTTATCTGGTACTGTCTGTGTCATTTACAGAATGAATCAGTATGGCTCCTTATGAAATAAAAAGGTTTTTCAGTGTCTAAATAGTCTTAAATTATTATAGATGAGATTCAGGCCTTCAGACACTGTTCAGTTTAAATAGCTAAAACCAGCTTTTATTAAATTAAAACAGAATGTTTCCTTAAAACTGTTCTTGAGGGGGGAAACACTCTGGGGTTTCAGTGAAGTGCTTCAATTTTTTTTTTCAATTGTTTTTTAATCATACATCCGAATGACTGAAACAATGTGTCAGTTCTCAGCTCTTCAGGCTCTCCATGTGTCCTGATGCCCTTGCACTTGGGCACAGCTGCAAGGGGCACCCCCTGGGCGGCACCACGCTGACACCTTCTGCAGGGTGACATTAACCCAGGGTCAGTGTGAGACCTGGGGAGCATCACCTGCCGGAAGAGCTCTGCATCAGTAACAAGTGTGGAGTTACGCGTCCAGTACCTGAAGCTTTAGAATTTAGCTTATTTTAAAACAGTACTACTTTGATGCCTGTTTCACCAAGAACCAGAAATGGCAAAATATTAACGAAGCTTTCTTGTTGGTTATTATGATTATAGTAAAACGATGCTTGTAGTCATGATTTATAGATGCTTCAGTCCTTGCAATAGAAGTGCAAGTTTTGTCATTTATTGACTTCATAAAGAGAGACCATAAAAGATTAAGGTCAACTTTCTCAAAGGCTTTGTTAATTTTCAGAGGTGCCATAGATGTACATGCTCTGACTTCTTTGGAGTTCCATGTATGCAACTTGCCCAAAAATCTGGGCTAAAAGAGACTGAGAGACAGGGGCTTGGTTAGCTCTTGATACTCTCTTGGAAGGAGTTAGGCATGCTTTGTCAGGTAGACAAACTTAATGTCAAGTAGCTATTCTCTCGGTTGGATCAGATGCATAAAAGTTGCAATGAAACAGAGTAGTTAACTGCTCTTCTAAAAGAGAAATTAAGACAAGATTTGAATTCAGATGCAATTTAGAAACTTGGACCTGTGGCTGTAATATAAACAGCTACAAATTTTGGAAATAACTTTCCATAGTGGCTTTAATTATTGGAAAATAATATTTACACAGTTGAACTGAATGTACAAATCAAAGTATATTTCAAAAAAACATTTTTCAAAAAAATCAGCTGAGGATTATTTTTTGAGGCTTTTTAAGTCATTCATGACACCTGAGTATCAGAATATTTTACTTTATTCCTAGCTACCAGATTTTTTATGAATAAATCACTTAATAGCCTCTTTCTAACCCTGCAGAAAGTATATTTCTATCACAAATTTCCTAATACAACATAATATGATATTCGGTACAGTTATTAGTATAAAAATGGATAGTTTCCAGAGCTAATTAATGTACCGTTATTTTGCTTTTGTAAATAACTGCTAGCTTTAAGGATCTGTGCATGGATACAGGAAAAATGCATGCAATATTTTAATACTGTTTCATTTCTAAATAGCTGGTATTTGAGTGTCAGGAAGGTATCATCATGTAGTCAAATTACTATAGCAAAATGATTTTGTTTTCATGGAAGAAATCTCAGGTCTTACCACAAGTCAACCCAAAGGAAAACCAACACATTATGAATATTTCAATACCCAAATAAGGGCAATATGTTTCAATGTCTAGGTAAAGTAAACAGTCCTTATTTGGCAGACATCAATATGATTGTTATTACATTTTAGATCTATATGCTTCTACCTAGTTCCTTAATTGATGGTGGTAAAATCCAAGCCATGACAGTAGCCCTGAAACAATCTATCAGCACATTATTTGCATGCTGACTTCAGTCATTATCTCTGGATTTGTACTGTCTGGTTTCTCTTGGGGGTAGGGGAATTGAGGATTCATAGTACACAGAAAGGCAACATGGTTAAGACAGAAGTTTGATAGTTCTAGAGTACTGGAGTTCATACATTTGGCTCTGGATTTTCTTTTCATATGCTGAAAATGATTTGGCATAAATTTAATTGAGTTTTCACATGCCATCCAATAATACTTTGCTCCCCTAGGGTTCTTCTGCAACCGAGTCTCATCTATTTTCACCAACTTCCACTCACAAATGCCAGAAGACCAACTTAATGCTAACAAAGTGTCTAGCCTGGCAGATAAACCCTCAAGGAGGCAAGAAAGAATTATCTATATTAGAGTGGCATTTCAGAACTAATCCCACATTCCAAAAAGTGGCATATTTGGGTTTAGCAATCTGCATTAAATAAGCAGAGGTAAATTTGCAAGAGAAGACTTATTCTGTCCTCCCTGAAGGGAGTCTGTTATTTGAGATGCCTTGCCCAGAAATGTGATGTGGGTCTGTGGTTGAGTTGAACAACTTCGAAATCCAGTAGGGAACAGATAGCATCATCTTGTTTGATTTCTTTTTATTAGTTCTGCCTTTGAGTTTGTAATACAAAGAAGGATGAAACAATGAAGGTCTTCTGAAGCTGCAGGATTTGGGAATTCAGATATAGAGGAATTCTTCTGTGGGTTTTTTCAGTTGGGGGGGGTGGGGGTGGAACGCAGCAAGGAGAAAGGGGAGAGTTGCCTACCTGGTGAGGAAGCAGATTTAACTGGATTCAGTATACTCATTATAGCTAGGAAGAATTATCTAATATTATCCTTTCAAACATAGTTCTTTGAACTGTGACTTCCGTGTTTTCCATTAAAATGTATGATGAGCTATCTTGTCTCTTGTAATCAATATTGACTGACTGTAACACCTCCAAGATTACATGCTGCTCTCTGACATGTTTTCTGGCTCTGTGACAAGATCTCAAATGGGTACAAATTTCAATTTGTTTAAATCCAAACTGGGTTCCAACTAGTCTTTTCTTGGTAAAGAAAGGCTGTGCCGTAACAAAGCTAGTACTGGCTCAGTTTATTCTTGAATTATACTACATCCAATAGCCTGTGAACCAAAAACATTCAGCCCTACCATAATCTATTTTGATTTTTGGGATCCTGCTAACTTCTACTCCTCTATTCATCTGCGTTGCTCCACAGTCCTTAGGCTTTTTATGGTGGGGTAGCTATGTTATGTATAATGGAACATAATATCAATCTTCAAACAACGAGCTGTTTTCATGATAACACTAATATTTGGTATTAATATTTCATATTATACTTTGCTATTAAATTCTTTTCCTCCCCACAAATTCATGGAAGCAAGTTGATGAATTACTGGAATTTTTGGCTGAGCTTGAGGAATCGGGTATTCACCAGGCAAGATGGTACATGTAAAAGGAAAATCCTGAGTATTCATGCAGGGCAGAGCAGAATTATTCCAAGTCCTTAAAAAGTACTCCCTGATTAATTTCATGTGTATGGGAAGAATTTGCTTTCCTTTTAAACAGTCTTTCTTGTTTTCATATGCTCCTGGTAGCTCTCACTGCCACAGTTTACTGGAGAAAGAAATGTAAAGGCACTGCCAAAAGGGCTACTCTTACAGGTCTTCTGTACCAGAGAGCACTACAGAGTTTGAGAATTATGTGGGAGTAAATTTAATCTTAGACATTTCCTGAGTAATTTTGCAGGCACAAGAAGGGTGGCTGGTTCAGATTAAAGCCAGGATAAGAAGTTAAATTTAGGCTGTACTTTAACATGAAATCTTTGGAGTCAATACCAGCATAAACAGTTTTTAGCTATTCTTTGATGTCTGTTTATGCCCTTGCAGTTTCCTCTCTCAGCTGTACCAGTATCAGCATGAGAGAATTGAACCTAGGAACTGATCTAGATTTTTTTGACAGAATTTTCTTACAACAGAGAGCTGGGGAAGGGAAAGGTTAATAAAAGGATGACAGAAAATTTAAACCATTTTTGCTGCTGAGCATTTCATGTTGTCAAATCATGGCCTTAGAAACAGCTTTGTTTACCTATAAATAGCTGATTGCCTGTGTCCTTAATGTTCATGGAGTAGCTCTCCAAAGGACTTAAGAAAAATATCTCCTCCTTTTAATAAATTCTGATTGTATGGAATGATAGTCTTCCCTTGCAAGAAAGTGGGAGTTTGGTCTTCCACTGGCTGATCCAGGCTTGATCCCATAAAATGTGGTCTGGGGAATATACAGGTTGGACTCTTCCAGTTGCAATATGTGATATATAAAAGGCCCATCCTGGGAACTAAATCCAATTCCAGCTTACCAGTCTAGGCAAATGTAGTGGGATCCTCAGAAATAATCTGTGTGAAGACAGTGTTGAATGAAAATAAACTAAATAAACCTTCCCGTATGGCTCATTGAGAACACCAGGGTTTTGTGTTTGAATGTCGGAGTCCTCATCTGGATTCACTCAGTAGAATGTGGACTTACACAAGATACTGCTTATTTCCTACCATTTTTTAGAAACTCTCATAGTATAAGAAGTTCATAGGGAGAAACAGTAATAGTTTTAAATGTGCTCTGATTAATAGGGACCACCCTATGTCTTGCTTGTTTGACATTTGAAAATATCTGTTACTTAGTCCTGATGAGACAGATCTCAGCAAGAACCTACAACTGTTAACGGTTACTTCTAAAAACTTGCTTATTAGCATGTCCAACTGAGACTTAAGCAAAGTTGGAGGGGCACTATTTTGTGTCTGATAATATTTTAATCATGTGATAAAATGCAAAGTCAATACAATTGCACTAGCAATATGATTCAAATGCATGGAAAGTCAGATTTCTGGAAAACTATCATGGCTAGAGGCTCCCTGCTGTTTCAGATGATTATCACTTCCCCTGTGAAAGGGCAGGGGGAAATGGTTCAAGAAGGTAACAGCTTCTTAATTTGCTTTCTTAGAGTCTCACATCACCCACATATGGAAGAAGCAAAACCAGGTTAACACCCAAATTTAAACATAGTAGAGATGTATTCTCATGATGTCAGTAATAAAAGTATGTCTAAAGCAGCTGTATATTCTGGAAAGGAAGCTAACTGTTAAAGCCAAGAAACATAGTCTGGCATGAATCTTATTACAAGTCCAAAAAGACTTGATGATATACAGATAGGTGTAGCATAACAGCAGGAAGAAAAAGGAAAAGGGGGCTGGGCAGCTGTCTGCTGTGTTAGTAGTACCACACAGTGCCAGCTAGTGTTTTGTATTGGGAGTAGCTAAAATTGATAGTAGTGCAATTCCACAAAGCTATTGCTTTTTTTTTTTTTGCTCTGTGTTTGGAATAAGCACCGTCAAACACTAGCAAGTTTCTGTACACAGCATGGATCTGGCACAAGCTGTGAACACAAAAATAGAGAGGGAGATTCCTCAAATTATCAGGAGTTCAGATCATATTTGGAGAAATGTAAACCTCTTGTCTTTATAATTGCTATGATTTTTATCAGAAACATTAGGTCTTCCTTATGGGGAAATATTCAAGACATTTTATGGAAAGCATGCAGTTACAGTTTCTAAAGACCTGTTGGGGTAAGATGTAAGAATGGATTGTCAGTCATTTTAAAATTCACTCAGGTAGTAAAATGCACAGGCAAATAAAATCTGTTTTAATAACTACATATTCCAAATAGACATGTTCTGAAGGTAGTTGCCTGTTTTCTATGACACAGTGTATAAGCAATCGGTAAAATCTTTCTGGTTTAATTTAAAGGACTGTAATTTTTCCCTCTGGTTTATTTATTGATTATATTTCATGTTACTGGGGTAAACACATCATACAAGGGAAAAAAAAAAAACAAGCCTGTTTATTGGCAAACAAGAGCACAGAGGCCCAGTTCAACAAGAACTTTTACAGTAGACCTTCGCAGTGCATTGGTTTTGGAGGGAGGGGGAGTTGTTCTTCTTGAAAGTATAATTTCTTTGATATTTTCAAGCTTATTGCTAAACAATCTTGCCTAATGAGATGGATGCAGCTATTTGCAAGGATATACATGTCACCAAGAGTAAAAAGAGCAAGGTGGATGGAGAAAAGCAGGGAACAGATTAATACCATTAGCACAGGAGCTGCCCTCATAACTCTGCAGTATGAGACACCAAAAGGTCTGTCTGGTTTAGTGCCTTAGTTCTGCTAGTCCTGCACTTCTCTGAAGCTTTCTCACCATGTATTTGAGCACCAGCCTTGAAAATCTTAACCAGGCGCATTCCCAGCCCTTCCCAATGTGGTTACTCCTAGGGCCAGAGCCATGAAGTCAAAGTAGGCAGTTGCTTAGGGCAGAAGATTGCCAGAGGAAGCAAAATTAGCCAAGGCCTTGCTGCTATTTTGTCTGTCCCAGAGCCCTTGAAAAACAGACTTGTCACTGAAAAAGTGGTCTTGGGGCTGTGGGAAAACTGCTACTTTGTCCATTACACTTACCAGGGCTGAACTGGCTGGCACTGTTTCTGTCCCATCATCCTAGGGTTGGCAATTCTTTTTTTCGTTCATTACTCCTCCCTCATACTGGGAAGCTTTGAGTTAGATTCTTGCCTGCTCTCTAAAGACTATAATGGCATGTTCTGTCAGTACACTTAGCTGCCATGCAAAGCAGAAACTGAATAATTCTATAGTTACCTTCATGTTGTCAATCCACTGACACCTGTAAGAATTATGAAAGTTTCCAAATCTAAACAAAATTAGGATAAGAATGAGCAATTACTTACTAATCTATCCAAAGCTGCATTATTACTGCTTAGTATCTCAGCTCAGCAGTGGGGAAGGGGGAGCATGATAAATGACTGAGGAAGGACGTGCTTCGATAGAGGTCTGCTTTGGTCTGCAAATTAAGCCAAAACGAATTGGGCAGAAACATACTTTGAAACAACGTCCTCTTGCCCCCTCCTTTTCCCCTGAGTGCATTAATGATTACAAGATGTGGGATACATATCTGAGCAGCAATAAGCGCATGCCTCCCAAAGAGGAGAAGAATATGGGAACACACCCAGAGGAAACATAAGTTAGCCAACAGGCTCTTAACATTAAGAAGTACTATCAGCAACAAGGGATTGTAATACCACACATGTATCAAAACCAGGCTTTGCTTCTGTATTTTTATTGGGATGTTAAAGGTACAAAGTAGCTATTTTCAAATAAACAGACAATTGTCCTTTTTTCTTTTTTCTGAAGACTTGTATTAAAAGGTCAAAACTTGCTGACTTTTCTCCACTTATAACATTAATATAATAGCACTTTACTTTCCCTGGACATGAAATGGCTTTCTAAGACTTAATCCTACTTTATAGCCAAGGAAACTGAGGCACAAGGAGATGAAATAACTAGCACATGGCTGGAGTAAAACTAGGTTCCTTGCAATCCAGTCCTATGCCCAGTTCATTGATTAATGCTGTGTATCTGGTGAGCAGCCTTTTGTCAACTCTTTTTTTTCTTGTTCTTAGAAGTAAAGCAAATTTAAGAGAGGCAGAAAGCGAACACTGTTTTCATGAAACAACATAAATCTGTCTTCCTGTGCCTCATTATTTTCTTCTCTAAGACATCTGGAAGAAAAAGGCCATGTATTTTCTATCCTTTGCACTGTCTGCTGTGAATGTATTTGTTCTGGATGGATTGGGAGGGTATGGTCTCACCAAATGTCATTTTTCAGATTTATCTTGTTTGCCCTACAGATGAAAGGATTCACAGTTTTTTATGTTATTTGGCTAAATTTGATTTTGCATATGATGAATATTCTGACACCTGCACTCCAACAGTTCAAATTGTGCCTTATGTGTGGACTGTTCCTTGCAAGGAGATAACCTCTTTGGTGATCTGGCTATTTTATTTCTTCTTGTCTTTATAAAAGTAATCTTCTCTGGACAAAACTCTGTCTGGTATGCCCAGAGTAAAGCAGTGTCGGAGTGGGACAAAAGATGTACTGTCCCTTATCTTAGTCTGGGACTAATGGTGGGATGGGTGTTTATAACGATGCGTTGGCCACAGACGTGTGGGAAGTTTCCTTTTAAGATCCTCAAGAACTACTATAAATTTAAAGTGGGCTAACTTAGCTCTGCACTAGGAAAATATGAACAACTTCTTGCAAGACATTTCTCAAAGTCTACTTCCCTTCATTTTCACTTGGCTGCCTCTCCTTAAAGATGCAGCTCAAAGATGGCCCAAAACCTCTGTACTGGCCTTAACAGCTGTAAGGAATAACATATTGGGATCTGTATCTTCAGTTTCTAGTTAAACTAAATATGACACCATTTTATTAATAATTATATAGTATTGCTTAAATTATCAACAAAATTGTAGTAGCATTTTACTACTTTATTGAGAGTTTAACTAGTGGGACTAGAGCGTATTTGGATTCAGATTTTTCTCTCTGGTCAGTAAATGCATACTGCTACAGATACAACCAGGCTTCAGCTTTGTGTGATTTATTCCATGGCTATTTTAGCAGCAAGAAAATGAACACTGGATGCCAGTTTTCTTTAATAAAAAAAAAAAAGCCATTACTAGTCCTGGGTCTGGACAGTCTTCTTTTGTCATTACTGCCTCCAAAATGATTATAGGCTGAATTCATGTACAATCTATCACATTATCCAAGGGCATTCTATGAATAGCTTCAAGCCAGAGCTAGCTTTGGTGAAGATACAAAGGCAGAATATCAAAGTCAGCAGCAACTTTCAATAATTTGTTCCAGGGTTAGCCAATGCAGATCAAAGTATTCATCTATGTGATATGTCAAACCACAACAAATTATGTTACGGATCATATATCTGCTTCAGCCAAAGTAAGATCCAAAAATGGGATAGTGTTTGTGGATGTGTAAACAAAGAAAATAAGTTGGTGTCTATATGATCAAAGGGTATTTATTAGCAAATCAAGAATTTATCATTATTTCATTTTCTCACCTCTGATAATTTTTTTCAGAAATAAAGAAATAGTAGATTTGCTATTTCCAGTCCAAATTAGATATTCACTTTGCTCAACAATAGACAGACATATTTTCATGGCTTTAGAGGTAGGTTTTTTTGAATAAAAGAAATCTAAATAATCATCCTCCTCTAATTCTGCTTTTTAAAGAACATGAAAATCTTCTAATCATTTCTGTTGGTCATACTTATTTGGCTGTTAGAGATCTGCTGTCAGGTTCTTTCCCACATTTGGATAATAGAGATAAGAAAGCAGGGCTCCAAAAATTTTATGCTAATTCAGTGTAAAAAAAAAAAAAAAAAAAAAAAAAAAAAAAAAAACCAGAGTGTCAGCACAGACACTGATAATGTGCATTTACCTAAGAAATCTGGAAAAAACCTCATCACTAGTTAGGTGTGCTAAATGCAGGAATTTATTGCATTGGGGCTTGTGTGTGAATGCACATGCATGTAATTACACACATTGATGTACAAATGCACACACATATATCCAATGTTAATATAACTGGGTTTTGCTTTATCTCTTAGGCTCTCCTTTCATTGTTAGTGGCTGTCCTTCAGAAACTGACAGACCACTGATAAAAACACTTGGTGGAGTTCTATCTTGATACTTGAGTTTAAACAATTTTCCTCAGTTCTTTTGGATCATCAGCTTGTCTTTCTCTTCCATCGGAAATGCTGGTCATCCATGCTGACTTTAAACAGGAAGTCTTGGACATATTTCATGGCTCTCATGGAATCATCTTCATTACCCCAATTGTGAGACATCACTATTGTTATCTCATAGGTTTATTTGAATTACTTCAGAGGCTCTGACATTAATTTTCTCAGCTGAACTAAGAATTGACACCAAACCGTAGAGGTAGGGCAAAGGCATCTTCTGGGGACATGGAAGCTTTCAAGATGAGGGTACAGGAAGTCCCAAGGAACTTCATCAGCCATTGCCTCTCTCCTTCCATCTCTTTTTAACTTCCCACTTCCTTCCCTTTTGAGAGTTGTTGGCTTGGATTTGGTGTGGGGCAGGGAGGGGAGTTTTTAATCCCAGAGGACATTTATTTTGACAAATTGTGGTAGCAGCAGCAAGGGGTGGGAGACCAACCCAATGAATAGGGTGGCTCAGGGAAGATCCATAATGGGCCCACAGGCAACCAAATGCTCTTTCCTATGCTGTTAGTACCCCACCTTGCATGTGGTGGGACCCATGCTGACCTGGAGGAAGGTGTGGTGTCTGTGCAGATGCACAAAAACCATAAGCATGTCTGTATTTCTAGTCTCCAAGGAAGTCCGGGCTCTTCGTGTAGGACAGTTGAGGTTGGATAATAAACAAAAGAAGTGATTTCCCACCAGGGGATACTTCCTCAGAAATTAGTAGCCAAGGGAAATAAGGGAAATATGGAAAGTATCAGGCATGGGTGCTTTGAGTGGATAATGCTGACAGTATAGACAACCAGCTAGTCAGAGAAGATGAAGTTTAAACTGTGCTAAGAGCTTTGGGGGAAAGGAGGAGGGGGAAATGGTCAGCTGTACAAATCCAGGGTTGATTTTTGTGGAGTTCACTGCACAAGGATGGGGACAGACAGCCCTTTGTGACAACAGTTAAGCACTGGAGACTGGAGTGCAAGAGTTAGAGTGCATGTATAGGGAAGGAATAACATAAGCCGCTATAGAAAATAAGGGTCAACAAACCTGAACACTTTGAGCACAACTGACCTGATCCTAAATTTTAGTAGAAATTCTTAAAAAACAGAAACCTGAAAGCAAAGTAGCCTGTACAGATTGGGAGTAGATAGTCCAATGCTATTTTTATCTTTGTTACAGTATCTGGCTTCAGTGCAGCGGGCATGGGGGGGTGGGGAGCAATCTCTTTCAAGACTGTGTCATCTCAGCTCTCAGAAAACTAAAAGGAGAGGAATACTACTACAGATTGCCTCTGGCTGAAGAAGAAAACTCAACTTAGCTCCCTTTTCTTCACATAAAAGAGGTCTTGAAAATCTGCACAAAAGCAAGGTCCTCTCTGAACACAAAAAATATTTTAAACCCCTTCATTTATTATCCAAGAGAACTGGATTAATGGGAACAGGATACAGTCAAGGTAGTTACATTGTTGTGACTTTTCAAAACTCTCGTACTATAGTGACCATGGTAGAAATAGCTGGAACTGACCTATTCTAGACTTATTTTGTGGAGCTGAAATGTACTACTGTATTAGCAGGAATGTTTTCTGGCTACCTTATAAGAAATGGGATCACCAATCTAACAACAGTTTTCTATTAAACTGTGTTTCCTAAAAAGTTTCAAGCAGCTTTAAAGAAGGCTTGGCCAAACAGTGCATGCATCTGCACTCCCTGAAAAACAGTCATATTTCAGCTGAGCTTATTTGGACCTATGTGTAAACAGAGTTGAAATTCTTTCAAATAAGCATCAGGCTAGCCTCTGCATAGATGCAACTGGATGGCTTTGTAAGCAGCCTGCGACACTCCTGACTTCACAATAAGTTTCTTCCAGCCATGGTAATGCCACAATATTTGCCTTGCTGGCATTGGTATGTTATTGTTAAAGGAACATTAGTTTCCATATCAGATCATTTGGAAATTGTAATGTGAGAAAAAAAAAAAAGGCAAACAGACAAAAAAACCCAAACCATTGTCAGTTTTGTAAGAGCCAAAGCCTTACTAAAGCCCTGGGGACAGCTGTGCACTTGCGGGTAAGATTTCACTAAAGAGTGTGGGAGATGCTAAAGACTGCAGAGAAGCACAGCCCAGACCAGTACATAGTGGAGGCAAAATGATTAAATACTCTCCAGTTTTGTTTGCTTTTGTCAGAACAGAGCTGGCAATTATTGCCCAAAATTTAGAAATGCTTTAGAGTCCACAGTATAGCATTAGATAATCTCAATAACCTCTCTGCTCAAGGTTAGTGGTTCACTGAGTTTTGTCTAGCAAAAGACATCCGTTTTTGCTTTATTACACCTTGGGATGCCTTTTTCCTTTAGCTGAGGTAATTTCATAGATGAAGTGCTGACCACAGTTGGTGCACTGCAGTTTGTCTCCTGTTCGGGTCTGTAATATGTGGTGTCTTCACTGCCTGTTGTTGTGGCCTTTAGCCTGCTTGTGCTCCTGTGAGTCTGCTGAGGAGCAGCTTCAACAAAACCCTGCTGCCCCTCTGTGACCATGGCGGGAGGCTTTGCCGCCTCAGTGCCAGCTGCGAGGCTGAGCGGCTGCTGAGGATCCCTTGTGCCCCGCAGAGTTCTGAAATTCCTGTTGGCAAAGGAGTGCTCCAAACTCAATTATTCTGGCTGCTGCAGGAAACGAACGGTGGCTGGAGTCTTGCCACCCTTTTGGTTATGCAAATCGGGAATTATGCAGAAGAGCTATTTGAGTCTTGTTTTATTTTTGTTTAATCAGTTGTCAACATGTTTATACAGTTCAGTCACTGTCGCTTGCCATTGTTTTGCCCTGACTCCACATTTGCGGAGGTGTTTATCACAGGGAAGGGCTGGTAAAGGGGCTGCTCCTTTCAGAAGCAGCCGGGTGAGGCTTGCAGGCGAGTGGCATTCCCCAGAGGCATGGGGAAACCACCTTCCTACCCAGGCGCTGCAAACCCCATGAGGCAGAGAATAAAACAGAAAATGCCAACTCATAAATCTGCCTATTAAGGCCATGCCAAATCGGTCCCATTTCATGCTGGCTTGTCCTAAGAGACATTCTTGTCTTAATGAAAGTTGGGCTGATCTAGAGTAACTTTATCATCTGTAATTGAGTTATTTTGAATTTGCTCCACCCTAAGGTTGGTATGTGGTGCAGGGCTCCTGAGGTAGAGCCTCCCTCGTGGTAGGAGGAGGGAAAGATGATGGAAGCAAGAGAAGAGCTTTAATGTCTGCACTGCCACCTACCTGGGTGCTGTGGCCAGGAAAGACTGAGACAAGTGTAAGTGAGAGCTCCTCCCATTAGGCAGACACAGAGTATAAACCTATCACCCTTATTGGGAAATGACTGAATGAAGCTAGCAGTGTTGACCCACTTGTTCTCATCAGGATGGATCCCATTGGGGCTCAGGACTTATACTGGCATAGGAAGCTATAATTCATATTTCACAGCACTAGCTCTTGTAAATATGATGTAGAAATCTGTAAGTTTTTTTTAAACTCACATTCCAGTTTTCAGGTTATTAAGAAGTTCTTCAAATCCTACTTTCTACAGATCCTACTTTCTACAGATCTACTGTGTGTTCTGTCATATCACCTCCAATTGTGTGCTGCATCTTAAAAAGACACACTTGCTTCCTTTCTTAAATTACAGAAACTGAAATAAAAGATTATTTAATTCTCAAATCACCATAAATCATGACAGCTGTGGTAGCTCGTGGAGGCAAATTGATATTGTGCGTTTTTCTGGTTTTGTTTTGTTTTTTTTTTTTCACTCAGGTAACTACCATAATATGCAAGTACCTTCAGGCAGTGTGTGAATGATGCATCCAGTGTCTACTAAACATTAGTTTAGTATATAAAGACTATATATACATATAATACTTTCTTATCTATATTATATTAGTATATAAAGAATAACTATGGATTTATACCTACTAAAACTGGGGCTTGCAGAGTCTACAGAACAATATTGCCATCCCTCAGCTTAAAAAGCAATACTCCTTTTCTTTATTTTTTTTTTTCTTTCTTGAAAAATCATAGAATTGGTGGCAGGTAGGAACAGTGCTTTGTTCTCATAAATGAGAAGAGCTGTAAACATTGATTAATCTTCATGTAAATTCCTTTTGCCACAGCCCTGCTGACAGATCATTATCCTCTCGAATGCCTGTCTCTTTAGCCATACTGCCTTGCAACTTTGTCATACTCTATTAAGTAAACTGGGTTGTGTGTGGCTTGGAAAGGAGAACAATAGAGACTTGGGTGTTGCAGTCAGGGCTGTTGGCAAATTAATAGATGACACCTCTTGCCACTTACAGAAGCAAGAGGAGTACTAAATCAGTTCATCAGCAGAGGGCTCAGCAGTGGTGTTTTGGCTAGGTTTACCGTGGCTGATGAGACACGAAACTAAACTGTAACAGTTGCTCAGCTCCTTGCATGATTGTTAAGCCTAGTATGTTGGCCAGGTTCCATTTTGGGTCATTATGTTGTCCTTTCTGCTGTTCCCCTGTAGTTTCAGCTGGATTAATTCTTTTTACTTCCCCTTCTGGAACCTGCTATGTGGTGCTGCTGGCACTCTTCACTGGCATCCCAGAGGCTGACTGCATGTCAGTGGTAGGTGGATGTGAGCAAGTGATCTTCATCTAAAGCCTATAAAGCACTTGATCTAAAAAGATGAAAGGACCCTAAATAAAGGAAGAGCTATCACTGTTATTCGATCACAAATAGAAAGTAGTTCCTATTATCATCATATTGAGGTTGACACCTGATGTTCAAGGAAAGGAAAAAGTCTTTTGAGTTGGTTTTGGTTTCCCCATTCTCCCATTCATATTACATCTGAAAGCCTGCCTGACAATATTGCTTTTATCTAGTCACTACTGACCAATAATGCATTTATCACATTGCAGTATCTCCAAGGTAACACTTTTCCAGCTAGAGATGAAAATTGTTGGATTCAATTTCCTCTGCACAAATGACATTCCTCAGTCAGAATACACATGGTAAGCAAGTTATTGTCCATCCAGCACTGAGGAAGGACACTACCCTGAGTTCTTGGTAACGGGAATTTGTATATATGAAACAAAGACAGATTCACAAACCAAAGCTTTCCCGAAGTACTATGGTCTTAAGTGTAGTGAACAAATGCTAGTTATTATCTACTGTAGGTAGCATATGAGAAACAGCAGATTAAATAGAAATTATTCCAAATACAGCTATGCCAAGTAATTTATGTATATTTGCAGAATATTTCTTTTGTGTAATCAAATACTTAACATTATCTAAAAACATTTTAGCTTTCAATGTTGCCAAATGTCTTTGTCCATTGTATTATGTTATTGAGCAACCTCTGTTCTCTATTTTCATAATCTTCTTGCTAATACTGTGCAGTAATAGTCTTTGTCCTTTAGTTGAAGGTGTGGGACTAAGTATTAGTTGGAGAAAAAAACAATGAAATGAACATGCTAACCTCATTACAAAATATTGCCAAACAAATATTTCTAGCGTCTTCCTTAGAAACAATCTGATAAGAAACAGGCAAGTATGACTTCTGTTCAGCCTGTAAACACTTTGCATAAGTGTAATTAAGGACAAACCTTTTCTTTTCCCACAGTCAATTTTAATTATGATAGCCTTCTCTTCCAGTATCTGTAGATTTCTTACTGAAGTCACAGGTTGATTCTAATATTTGGAGGGGATAACAACAGAACTGAGATCCTATATGGAAACTGCGATGTCAGATTATTTTTATCATAGGCCACATTTTATTTTGGTTATTTGGATTTTCACTCTAATCTCAAGAGATGGCATTGCCAAAAAAACTTAATACTACTACTTCCCTTTTACTCCTAAGAAATCTTACTGTAGAGTAATTTCTTCCTTGAGAGGTACCAGAAACTTACAGTAGTTAATACTTGGGAGAGTAAATTTATCGGGAGGGAGGAGGGTAAATCCAAATGTTAAGATGTTAAACACCATTTTATCTGTCTTTACTTTTCTTCAGTAAAGCTATAATATCAATAAAATTCTCTTTTGACTAAAAACTTTGCAGAAACATAGCACCTAGGATAATTAAGTTTGGAAGGAACCTTAGCACACAAATTTTAAGAAAATATACTCTTTAGGCGGTGATTATATGAAGACTTTGAGCCGACTTCTTTAGGACCTGTTTTTTCTCCTAGAAAATGAAAAAGGATGCTACTTGTCAAGTAATTCTAGGAGTTACGACCACTTATATTTAATCTCTAATTGTAGAAAAACAAGGGAACAAGTAGTGAAGCAGTGGACAACATCATGATTGTAATGTGATTAGAAGTTTAAGAAAAACCCCTGACATAATTCTTTATAAAACCATGCTATATATATTTATTAATGTGCTTGCATTAGCGTGTTGGAGAATTTTCTGAGGCTAAGTGTTTTACAAAAATCAAATCTCTATCACTAGTCATACTAAATCACATACACATTAATGAAAACTGATGGTTTTTGAAATCTGTCTGAAGGAGTAAGAGTTTGGCTTGGTGACGTCTCTAGAAAGGTTTTACAAGGATGTATGGTGGGCTAACAATTTCATTTTGTTTCCTTGAGGAAAGAATAAGCACAGTCAGTGAATTTATTAATATATATTTGGTGGGGAAATGTCATGAATGTTGCTAAGGACAGAGGAATAGGACCTAAGAACTTCAAACAGAGGCAGAAGAATTAGACTTGGGCAATGTTAAACTTGATGCATCTGGCAAAAATGTAACACAGTGCAAACGTATTGAAAGTTTCAAGAAATGCTCTGAGTATGCAGTAAGAAATACTAGACTTGAGTATGCAGTAACGAATGACTCATTTTTTTGCCTGCCCACACACGGGTGTCAGTGTAGCAGGGTTGCAGAGTCTGACAGCGTCTGTTATAGCTACAAAACTAATCAACACAGCAAATACATTAGCAAATGAGAAAGCATCTGAAGAAGAATTTGAGCATGTTAAGAGATAAGTTTCTCTGTCACAGATAGGTCTGGTTTTATGCACTGTAGACTGCCTTGCCTGCCAGATCATCCTGGTCTGCTTCTTTCTCTGAAGGTTCACAGGAAAGAAAGGGGAAAAGATGTGGACTGGATTAGTTATTCTGCTAGGCTGATAGCCTGTGTGCCTGTGGCATGTTCTCTCTCCCTCACCTTCTGTAGAATCTGACAATATCACAAAAATGAATGAACACTTATGTGAGTAAAATGTGCAGAGGAGAAGATCCTGATAAATGGCATATGTAATCCTGGTCACAGGATAGCAGTTGGTATGTGTGTCAAATCACATGACTTAGTGCTCAGATGCTCGTTCACAGCTGACACATACTCATCATATGATAGGGGTGTACTTATGTCCTGGGAATCCAGGTCCTAGGTACTGTTTTCCAGATAGCATTTGCAACCTTGATTCATCAGCTTGAAGTAAATGGCTAGGCCCTTAAAAGCAAAGCTGTTTCTATCCCTGTGGCATTTTTTTCCTGCTCTTATCCAGTAGTTTCAGCTTTTTCACTCCCTGTATACGAGATATTAAATTCTCTTCTTTGGCTTGCTGTCAGAGGTACAAGCTTGTATCTTTCTGCTGAGGAGGTCATAACTGGACTTCAGCCCTGACATGTTCTTGGTGACTGTTACAATCAGGGCAAGTGTTGTTATTTCCCTTTCAACTAACTTCTCGCAGATAAATCTACTAGGCCTGTCTAGCTGTGAAGCTGGGAAGTACCTACTTTGAAAATCCTTTGAAAATACAACTTAAATATACTTAATCAGGGCTAGCAAAACCTGGAAGATACCAAAATTCCTGCAAACTAAGCAATCACCAAAGCAACCAAAGTTCACAGAACCCTGGACAAAAGTGTTGGGTGCATACTGAGAAGGCATTTTTTTGCATCAGAAGGATTTGGGGATTCAGAACTTGGAGTCCTCCTCCATAAAGAAAATTTAGAAATCCTTAGGGTATCAAGGTGCTTCAGTTCCTTTGGAAGGAACTTCATGGATTGCCTTGACTAGAAATCTGAAAGATCCCAATTCCCTGTGTGAACTCTCAGCGCTGGCTGCCATGTGTAATTAAAAAAACAACTTCTGGCATCTGTGGACTTCTGCTGCCTAACCTGCAAATGCCTCCAGACTTGAGGTGCTCCAAGAGCTAGGGATCACCTGAGCAGGTTTTGAAGTTTTGGGCAACGATAACTAAAACAGAACTTAAACTGTTCTTTAGCCCATCTTGCATGGAAGAATTGGCTGTGTAAGACTCCAAGGATGCCAAGAAACAGCAGGAAGGATAAGAGGGTCTGCTTTCTTCTGCAGTCTTTGTTTACAAACACTGGCAAGTATAAGTGCCTATTGCGCCACAACTATCCAGTTGAAGCTGCTATTCACACCAAAAAAAGCATTCAAAGAAGCATCATTTCTTAATTAGACTACTGAGTTTTGGAAGCTACCACAGGAAAAAAAACATGGAGAACGCTGGATAGAACCTCTTTATAAACCCAGTTCCTGGTCTTTTCCTGCTTAATGTCACTTCCTAAGTGGCATTAAGTGGAATATTTATTAGGTATTCTCTCTTTGAAAGAAAATAATCAGGCAAGCATCCCAAGGATTCCTACAAACATAGCATAAACTTCTGACTCCCAGTTGTTCATTTGTATGTGTGTTTGAAGGATGAAGTTTAAGGGAAAAACAGGACAGGGAGAGGCTTACAAAATACAAGGAAAGTGGCCAAGTTTAACATAACCTGATTCTGGAAATATAAAATTGATAAAACTTGGCAAGGAGTTGTATATGGTTATCCTGTTTAGCTTATAAGGGAATCAACACTTGGAAGTAAAGCAGTGTCTCTGAGATTCTCTCTAGACTACAAAAAGATATTCTGCAAATTCAGCATAAGTTTTGGTTTTAGCCAAACTCTTTCCAAGTCTCTTACAATTTTTACATCTTTGAGTCAAATGCTGCAATTTAGACTTAGTATTCTTGGGGGAAAAGTCAGGACTGAAAACTGGCAAATAATGGAAAAAGGAGGTGAATTGGCTCCACTTCTCCCAGTGTGCTAGAACAATAATAATATTGGGTAGAACAAGCAGTGGAGAACCCATCCCAAACTGATTTTGGCATTTAGACATAAATTTTAGCAATGCCTGCTGTTGTATGCTTCAATAGTAAAAATAGCATCACCAAAATTATAGTCCATATTGAGACTGAATCCTGTAATAATTGTAAAGTGAGTTCATATTTTTAGATGTGGAGAGAAACCGGAAAGAAGTGAAGTTGCATGTAAGTCCTGACATAGATGCTTGTATTTTTAAATTGCATTGTGCTAGGATACCTCTGCTTTAAAAGCTACTGATAACAAAAGACACCTACTTTTATAGTTAAGATATGAAAATTTCTTTGGTCCACTGTGGGATTAGCTATAATCATAACTAGGCAACAGTTGTTGTTCTGTAGCCCTGTAATTGTAATGAAAGTCCATAATCTACTTCTTTTCTTGCAAATCCTAATTTACAGATGTTAGTAGGAATTGGAGGTAAATGTAGTTCTGCCATAATCTACTTTCTATCAGATGTTCACAAGAACAAAAATGAAAATAGAAGATTATTGCATTAGGAAAGGTTTTTTTTTATTTAAAGGGTCTTTTTAAAGCAACTTGTTTGATAATATTTCTAGCACTTGCGGGCTTTCTGCTTCAAAGTGATGGAAAGAAAAATTGAAAACACCTCTAAAGGCTTGCATTTTATTTAAGTTGCTTCATTTAAGCTAACTTTAGTTAAAGCACTTGGAGCCGGGGTACTGGGGAACAGCAAGCCTCCTGCCTCAATAATACAAGCCTCCTACTAGAAAGAGACCATACATCAGCTTCTGCTGCATTCTACAAGCCTACAAACTCTCCCTTTCCTCTCTCCCCCTTCTTGTTTCAAAATGGAGGTAAATCAAATATTAATCTTTCATTTCCAGAAGAAACTGTTTTAGAAACACTGACCTAGTTTCCTCATGATCTGACTTGGAGATGTTAGTATTAAAAATTATTTCAAGTATGGTTCCTCTTTTTATATGCTTCTGATGTCATGAGAGTGTTCTTTAGATAATAAAATGGATTAAATTGTTTTCATCGACCAAAGTTTGGGAACGTGTTGTTAATGCAGCTAGTTTTGACTGGAAAGCCTTTATTCTGAATAATTATGCATTCCGTGCAGGACCTCACTGGTGGGAAGCAAAGTGTTTCTCTCCTTCATTTGCAGTACTTAAGTGAAGAGCCAGATGGGTCCAGTAGCTAGAGCTATAAAAGAAGCTCTCCTATGCCTTTGGTTGGAAGTTCAATACCATTGCATCCCCCTAATAGCAGCTGCTCATGTTTGAACCCAGTGTTATGAAAGATGAACTGCATTAAATGGTAAATCATTAAATATCAGCTGAGTAATAGTACTGTGGTGTGTTGGCCTGCCTAAATCATCAGCATCTGTCTCCTCACATGCAAAGACCTGCTCTTTAAAATAATGCAGTGAAATGCTGACAGAAGGGGCAATACTAAAGCCACACAAAAAAAACCTCAAATAGCACTTTTTGGGGGGTTTCAGCCAGTGACTGATGATCGGCATCTACCCAGATGAAGAACTGATAAAACAATGTTTTGTTAAAATTCCCAATGTGTGTGCATATGTGTGAATAGACATACATATATATCAAATATATAGAAACTGGTAATTCTGTTCTTGTTCAACTTTCTGCCTGTTACGTGATTGTCCTACCTTAAAATCTGTTTAAATTGTACCTGCCTGATATCTTGGCTTTCTTGTGAATGCTGCATTTGCCTGTTTTATCTTGCTTTTATGCAGGATGTGAAGACCACAAACAGCAAAACATATGCTATTTGAAAATCAGATCAAATCAGGAAGGATGCTGATGGCCTGAATAAAATTGTTCCAAACTAGACCTTTATTTGTCTGCAAGAATTAGTTTCTATAAAATGTCAGAACAGATTAGTACTGAAAAGCTCCCTATTGTGTGTAGTATCACAGTACTCAAACAGATCAGCTGTGGCTTGTGGATCTTTGCAGCATGAATTTTTTGCTCAGCTTTGCTGTTTTGTGTGTTTGTAGGGTGTTTTTTACTGCTTTTCCCAGTGTTTATTCTCTCAGTCCTTTATCATTTCTGCATTGTTGTATGCTCAAGAATGATATAACAGAAGATGTAACCATTACCATACAGCTCTCAGCTCAAACTTCTATAACCTCATCTATACCAAAAGCCAAGAAAAACATGAAATGCCAGCTCCCTAAGTTAATGATGCTGAAATAAGACAAAGTCATGTACATATGAAAGAAAGAAATTACTCTTACCATTTTCTACAAGGAAAATTATTTATTTATTGTCTTATGAGGTGACAGAATTTGTATGAAAACTTCCAGTGTTATGCTGTTGTTTGTATGAAGTGCATAACAGGTGCTTCTTGGGTTTTTAACTCAGAATGCAACTATAACGACTTAGTAATATTCCACTCATTAATATAGCTCCATGGAACTGTGTGGGATAAACTTATGGGATGGGAAATGCTGCATGGAACAGTAACATTATCCAAACTTACAGATACACAGATGCATTGCAAATTTCTCCATAGCTTAAGTTTACAAGTTATAGAAAAGGAGTTCAAAATCCTTCTATAGTTTCTTCCATATCCTTCTTCTCTTTCTTGATGTAAGACACAGGGTTCTGAAGCTAGTACAAAAGAGGCTTGTTGTGGTTTAACCCCAGCTGGCAACTAAACACCACCCAGCCACTTGTTCACTCCTCCCCAATGGGGTGTGGGAGAGGATTGGAAGAGTAGAAGTGAGAAAACTCTTGGGTTGAGATAAAGACAGTTTAATAGGTAAAGCAAAAGCCGTGCACACAAGCAAACCAAAACAAGGAATTCATTCCCCACTTCCCGTCAGTAGACAGGTGTTCAGCCATCTCCAGGAAAGCAGGGCTCCATCACACATAGCAGTTACTTGTGAAGACAAACACCATCACTCTGAATGTCTTCCCCCTCCTTTTTCTGCCATTTTTATATGCTGAGCATGATGCCATATGCTGTGGGATATCCTTTTGGTCAGTTGGGGTCAGCTGGCCCAGCTGTGTCCCCTCCCAACTTCTTGTGCACCCCCAGTCCACTTGCCGGTGGGATGGTGTGAGAAGCAGAAAAGGCCTTGACTCTGTGTCAGCACTGTTCAGCAATAATGAAAACATCCCCGTGTTATCAACGCTTTTCAGCACAAATCCAAACCATGTCCCCATATTAGCTACTATGAAGAAAATTAGCTTATCCCAGCCAAAACTAGCACAAGCCTCTAAATGCAAAAGCCAGTGCTGTGAAGAACTATACTTTTTTACTTCACTCTCTTCATACATTAGATAATGAATGCAATGTCACAAACCAGCAAAAATAACGAATTATATGGCCATGGCTAGAGAACATACTTTTCTGGAACATGAGGTAAATAATATTTAAATGAGTGAGAGGATTTAAGGGGATGTGAACGTGACAAATGCATATATTACATATTCTTTGATACTTTCTGAGGCATCAGAGTGCTGTCTTAAAGGTAGAAAGTCATGGAAATCACTGTCTGCACTCTTGACATGGATGTATAGTGAAAATGGAATCCAGAGGACTTCTAAGCAGCAAGAAAGAGGATTAACCCTCTGGTATACAGCATTAGAATCTCTTTGATTTCTAATGCTCAGACATACAGTTATATATGTGATTGTACCCAGCCTGAACCATGTATGTTCCTGTTGCTCTCTGAGGTCCAAAGGCTTATTAACTGATTAGTGCAGATTAGTTGGCCACATCTGACTGTCCTGATCTAGCAAGGATGTTGTCTGACTGTGCAGTCCAAGAATAAATGAAACAATAAGCACTGCTAAGTTAAGATGTCGGCATTAGATTCTCTTGGTAGCTTGCTGTCTCTAGAGGTGCAATTTGGGAATTAAATGTTCAGTAAATGAAGCTTTTGTACAGGCAAACCATGAAGGTTTTTTATGTTGAAAATAAGTGGCTGTGATCCTATTGATCCTATTGATTAATTATAAGCTCAGGTATAGACTGAGTGCTCCTTTCCCTTACTGAAGGATAACAGAAAGGAATACAGTATGAAAAGCCATTGAAATTGGCCTATATCCAGTCATTGTCCTTAAACCCGACAGAGTGAAAAGACAGCAATCTGCAGGTCCTTTGACTGATTTGAAATCTGTAAGCAGTTACATCAGTCAGCTGTATTCTCTAGTAGCCAAACGTGGCTAGTGTTAGTAAATAAATTGTGTTTGTGGAAGTTAATTTCCATTAAGATTATTTAAGCGATCTTAATAACTTCCATAACTTCACACAAGACATAATCTACTGCTGAGCTGTAAAAAGACCTGCTTTTGACTGTACCCTCACACTGTCATGGCATCATTCTGCTATTACTTCCAGTGCTAAATCTAAGTTTAGGCTTGAAGAATTAGATCATACTTTCTAACTTTGGTTTCCCTTTCATCACACTAGAAGGTGTGTCTTGCTTATGTAAGTACTTGGTTAAATATCTCCTGGCTGTTCCGCAAGAACTGTTGACAAAGCGATGTAGCCCTTACATTTTCCTTCATCACTATTAAGGTTTAAATTAACTTGTAAATCACATCATTCTTAACAACAATAGAAAACAGGCCTCATAGTGAAGGGCATCATCAAGTGTTTGTGCAGTTAAACATATCGCCTCTGTTTGCAGTGACAGCATCTAAACATCCTGTATTTAGAATGAGTTGTGCTGGAAACACTATGAGAAAAATGTAGCCACCACTCCTAGGCTGGGACAAAATACCAGTACCCACCATTCCCAAGAAGTCTTTCTTAATCCCTATGATTAAGAACATGAATTTATCCACCTCTTCTCTCCCTATCTCTTATCTCTCATTTGGTTTTATATCAGACACCACAGTGGCTGAGATTGAACCTTGGGAAGTACAAAATGTAGTCCCCTATGTGGGACACATACAGGGATTGTCACAGTCTCTCCATACCAATTATATTAGATGGTACTATTATAAAACTGTTTTAAAACAAACAAAAACCCAAACACAAAGGCAGTCATGTCTTCCATTCCACAAGCTGCTGGTTCTTCCAATTTGACTCTAACTGTATCAAAAACGCAATAAGAGTAAGCTTTAAAAACTTAATTTAAGATAAAACACTAAGCGGCCTTTACTACCTGAAAAGCTCAAAGATACTGTGTATCTTTTAGCTGTTTTCCTTTCTTTTTAAAGAAGTTGTGCTAATCAATTTCTTTTCAAAGCACTCTAGTTTCTAGCAGTTTCCTAAAACTGGAGAGAAATTGCTGTTCTTTGTAAGCTAAATCAATCTCTGAAGAGCCTTATAAGAATAAAATAGCTTAAGGATGAAACAGCAGTAAGAAAGGAGATCCATCTACCAATTTATCAGTCTATCTATTTTCTAGCTGTATCTATCTATAATGGTTAAAAGTTTTAAAGGACACTAAATTTAAGTATTTTATATTGCTTTTCATAAGGGCAGTTCAATTTATCTCTATTCCTTTGGAAAGATGAATATTGTCACTGCACGTTGTAGGCTTGTGTTGGCTAAAAGGAGTCAGGGGCATGACAGCATTTATAGAAGGCATGAGCTCAAATGTCAGTAGAGCATCCAAAAATGGATGAAGGATCACCCAGCCACTGCCATCTGTTGAGTGTTTCATGACAGCTGTATCTCCTGACCAGAGCTGGTGCAGATAATCATGAAAGGCACAGAGGAAGCATAGAACAGTTATGCAGAGAGAGGGGAGGGGAGAATTCCACCTTTAGCATAGTTTTTAATTGCACCATAATGATTTTTTAACAGACACCATGGTATGTAGCTTAGACTCTGGCCTGATTTAAAGCAAACAATAAACCACAGTGCAGCTGAAAAGCAATTGAAAATTCCTCTGCAAGAAGGTTTTGTCCAGGCTAAGTATTTAATAGTATTTCTCCCAGAGATTTTGCCCTAAAGATACTCCTGCCATAATAAAAAAAAATAATAAAACTGCCTCAACTGTTGTGTGTCAACAAGACTATCAAAGCAAATATTCTTGTTATTGACTTACTAATGTGAATGTGGGGGTTTTAAATGTTCTTTCTCTTAAAGAGGTGGGAACTTTTGGCCATCAAAATTGAGGTACTAACATATAAGGTGCACTTAATGCCAGCTAAAACATTAAATGACTGGAATAGAGTAAAATCATGCTCGTTTTTCTATCATTTTCCCTAGCACATGGATCTACTTCCTCCCCCAAGGCATACAAAACTCCCATCTGACTTTATTGTTTCTGATACAACCTCCCATAAGCTGGGGAGCCTTCTAGGTGAACTGGCAAACCGGACAAGTCATGAAATCAATGGCACAGGCAGCAGTGAAGGGTAGGTGTCATTGCAAAGCAAAGTCCTTGATGTGAAAGCCTTCTCTTATCCTCTTATCTAACCCTTGCCTTCCCCTAGCCATGTCTCATATTGTTCTGTCACTTCAGTATGTCAGGGTCTCTGTTATTACAGCTCTAGGTTATCCAGCAGATGTTGCTGTATACTGGTACAGCATGAACAATGGGAGATTAGTTTGTCCTTTTGATAATGCTAATAAAGCATACTGCTTGGGAAATAGAATTGCTTACAGATATGTCACTTATGAACATATCTAAAGTTAGGAGCTGAGACTTTTGTACAAGTTCAGATAACTTTACAAGTCTATAACTTTACAGGCAGATTTAGATAACTTTATCTGAACTTCAGCTCCTAACTTATCTAAAATGATAGTAATTCAGCTATTGTAAGTATAGGGGGTTTAGATCTTTATGATTTAAAAGCAAATTATGATAGCGTAATGAATACAAAGAGATATGCTTGAGTCTGCAGGTAGTCTGAGATTATTCAGTAATTCAATGGTTTGCTGATATGGTCGAGTCTCAACAGATTAATTTCTTTTGTAAGAGCAAGGGAGGTTATGATTGCTGCTATGTAGCTCAACAGGGTCCTCAATATCTCTGAAGAAATGATCCCTCCCAAAGCCAGATAACAGTTGTCCATGTAATTTATCCAAAACCAAAATTGTCTTAAGGATGTACAAGCCAAAGGTCACTTGTAGGACTGGTTCCTCTGTTATCATTCCCAGAAAGATGTCAGGCTCTAGTATGGCTGTAATATCCTTTAGGGCAGCATTGTTTGTTTTTTAGATCCATTTAAACACTAATAAGATGAGGAAATGCATAATTAATAATAGTATGAACAGGGGTGCCAAAGGCCATGACTTGCCTTCGTGATGCATTGTGTTACATATCTGAACTGCTCTGCTAGTTCAAATACCTTACACAATGTTAACCTTATCTGCCAGCAAGCCTCTGTTACTATTTGAACTAGGAGTGTGTAGGAGTAATTTCTGAGATGTGTGTGATTCCACAGTGTTGGGTTACACTTAGGAAAAAATGAAATTTCAAATATGTATATGTATAAGATGTACATTAAAGCTGTACAGGTTTAAAATATCAGTTCTGCTTCTAGGTCTGGGAGGCTCTGGTTTACTGCTACATTAGCTTTTACAAAATTGTTTGGCATTTATATCTTTTTATTTTACAAGTTTGCTCTGAAAGAAGCTAGTGAAACAAAACATAAGTCTACCCTCCCCCTGAAAGTCACTTTTATGTTTCTCCTTTTTTAACATGGCAAAGTGGTTGTAAAATGTACTCTTGATTCTTAAATAAAACAGCATGTAAGTAGGATAGGTATGGGAAGTGGGCCTCTTTCTCAAGGTTTTATAGACCGCACAGGACCTGAAACAGGAATACTGATGCTAAATGTAGATTTTACTTTTTTTTTTTTAAGGATTTGCACAGGGTGCTTCATATTACTAAGAGATAGAAAGAAAGAGAGCAGATATTTCTAAGAAACTGTTAAGTCAAGGAGAACTATTTCTTAATAATCAAGATGACAAAATTAAGTTCAGTTGTAATACAATTTAGGAAGAAATGGGTGATTTCAGAATAGCTATTCAGATTCCTGTGAAACTTAACAGGGAACTGGATTGCCACTATAAGAAGAATAGGACAGACCATATAATTTGACATCTGGGATCCAGGAAGACCCCCAGTCGAGGGTACTATTGAAATTCAAAACCAAAAAAGAAGTGTGTGAGGGGGAACCCTGAAATAGCTGCAATTGTGATCCCTCCCTTGTTTATGATTAAGACTGATTAAAAATGCAAAAACTACTTTTCATTGTAAAAAACAGTGAACTGGAAGAGGGGAAAGAAAAGGCTTTAGGATTCAATTTTGTAATTTTTAAATCCTAGGATTAAATGTGGAAAGGAATAGAGCTGCAGCATTTTGGGGATTGGGCTTTTTGTTTAAGACTGCAATTGTGTGCTCTTTTTTCCAAGGTAAGCGAATGTTAAGTACACTGAGATACTATTGCTCCGTGCTTCCATGCTAATAAGGCATGCTTCCCACAGTGTGTGACAGAAAGGATGAATACCATGCAGTGCTAATGGTTAATTTGTAGTGGCATGTGTGTTCCTTGAATGTTTGTGAAGTTTCATGATTCACCATCACACAATTGAATCGCTCCTTTTTTTAAGATATAGTGATATGTAATGAGATGAAGCAATGCTGACAGGGTTTTTGAAAGATACATTGTCCTCCACAGCCTATTCACTTTATTATAATAATACCCCTTAAATTTGTTAATTTCTCACGATTTGGGGGATAGAGTGAGTCTTCATCAAATTATTTCAGTATTGACCGTGGTTTAAAATGTTAATTACTGTGGAATCTGTCACAGATAGCGTCAAACCACAGTGATGCTAATCTATGTCATGGATTTGAAACTCCTTTGGGAAGCACATATTTAGACTTACTGCTGAGTGAACATGACTGCTAGGATTACAGAGGCTGTGGACAGTGAAGAAAAGCAGTAATGCTCCTTCTGACTAGAAAGTAAACAATAGGGTGATTGTGTGCTTACACTTTGGGGCTAAACAGCCCGACTGCTGAGAAGCTCTAGGTAAAAAACTGCTATCAGCAAGGAGTCTTGATGTTTTCTTCGTGGAGCTAGATGTTGTCAAGGATTCAGCTGAGCCACCCTAGTGAGTGTACAGGAAGCAAAACAGGATATTCTTGTATAGGCCCTGCTTTGTGTAATTATGCAACACTTGAACTCTTGTGTATATTCCAGAATGGGTAACGCACCTCTAAAAGGAACAGGGAGCCATCAGCAGCAACTAGTGAGTGAAATATTCTTATGAAAAGTGCTCTTGATTGAAATCAGTGTGTTTACATTTTCATTTATCTTTGGTAAGGATTGCTCCACCTTAGTGCACCCTCCAAATTAAGAAATTATTTTCACCCGGTTTCATTTCCTGTGTTTTTTTTCTTTTAACAAGCAATCTAAATAATTTCAGCTGTCTCTTAAAAGGGAACAATACGGGAAATGATCAGGGAAATGTCACTTCATCAAATATCCTCACATAGTTCTCAGGAATATGCTGGATTTGATGAAACACAGACAAATTTCCTGAGAGGCAGCTGAGGATCTTGCTTCATTTTAGCAGAGGCTCCTCTTGTGCCCAGTGACTCCCAGATTTGTACTGGGGAGCCTGGATACCCAGAAAATGCTGGCATGTGCACCAGGTTTTTTGGGCCCACTAGGTTCCTACATGTAATACTAGGAGCCAGAAAACACTGAAAGCTCTGGCTGGGTGCGCATGTGTGCGCACGTGTGTATCTACATAAGTACACTATCTGCATAAGTAGTATGCTGGTTTTATTTAAATGATCTGTTTCAATTAGAGTCCCTTTTGTTCTGTTCCCGTAAATAAAAAACACATGCTAACTTTTGAATAATCCCTGGTTTTAATAGCCTGAATCCTGCCATGTCCTGTTTGTACCACAGATAGTAATGAGACTACTCTTATGAGTAAGATTCAGGGCTGAATACTGGAAACTAAATTTTGTTTTCAGCAATACGTTTTTTTTCTCTTTTGTGTCTGGCAATAATGTTGCCAAAAGAAAAATCTTTGGGTAATACAAAATAATGGACATCCTTTTGTGGTCTGTGGATTATAGCACAAGGACAGATTTTTCCATCCCGTTATAAGAACATTCAAAAAGAAATCTGCCCCTCACAGAAACAGAAGAGAGCAAAAACAGATCCTTTATTTAAATAATGGTAGTAATGTCATGAATACAAGGAAAGTCTAACTAATCTATATACACAAACCCAAATTCTACTTCGAGGGGAAGCTGAAGCAGTGATTGTCAACCAGGCTGCAAGAGTGTAAATGAAGGCAGAATATGGCAAATGATTTGTAAATTTTTCTGTTCTTGGTCTTCAATCTAGCTGATGCCTGTTAGCCTGCCTTGATCTGTGCTCAATACAGTGTCGGCAGTGTGGAAGTCAGAGGGAAACTCTGCTTTAGTTTTCATATCCTGCTTTTGTTTGCAGTTTGCATAGGGGGCTAGAACCTATCCCTTTGTGTCATTTTAATTAATTTATTAAGAGAATGGCACTGCATTTAATATTTGCATTCAATGAAATGAAGTGGGTAATACTAGAGTGAGCAAAACAGTCACAAAAGACAATTGTCTGTGCTCCATAGTTCCAGGAATGCTTTAAGGGTGAGGTTTCACAGGACTATTAAGCAGTCTCACCTACTTCTCCTCCATGGTTTTTTAAAACAAACAAAAATATCTGCGGAAGAAAAAAAAAATTCTTTTTTAATTTAGAGAGTGGAGTATTTTTTGCTGGGGTGTCAGACAAGTGCTGGTTTCAGCACAAGAGAAGACCACATGGCTGTGAACAAAGCAGAGGAGTGAGGCTGCTTCCCCAATCAAGAGCGGCAAGCTGTCAAACTGGCTCAACTGTTGTGTGAAATCTCAACCTAAAGGAGGATTTAGGAAGAAATCTCTATTTTTTTTTTCTACCATGCTTTTAGCTTAAAAAATAACAGTTTTGTTAAATTGAGAACACACCAATTTTTAAAAGTGTTTTTCAAATCCCTCAGTGAAGGCATGCATAAGCAGTCTTTCTGTGGTAATAAAGTGAGGCTGTTAATTTTTTATTAAATTTTGGTTTTTCCCCTCTTTATGATATGCTTTTTGTGTAATTTTTTTCTCTTCCATCTTTGTCCTTTCTGTACTCTTCTTTCAGATTTTGTTTGTTTTTTCGTCCTTCATTTTTATCCATGATTAATCTTCAGGAAGTTCCTTTGTATTTGCTTATTCCCTGCACTTTTGTTGCAGTCATCAACTCTCAATATCTTAGTGCAAACTTTGTAGTATTTCAGAATTTTATATTTCTTGATGTTCTTGCCCCTAGATTCATATTATTTCATGACCCTTTCACCGAGTCTTGACTTTTTGTTTATTTGATATTTTCTAAAGAAAAGTAAGCTCAAAAATGCTTAGGAGGTATCACCAAGAAAGACAAAAAATTAAAAGAAATATAAATACAGAAGTTTTTTCTGCCAGAGTTTTAAAGTAGACTCATGATTCTTAGGAGCCTTGCACATCATCTTAGATGCCACCTTCTAGGTTTCAGCAGTGCATTACCCTGAGGAGGTTTAGGCTTCAAATATGGATGAGAATAGTTGAGGGAGCTCTGCCAAATTTACTGCAGGGGCATAATAGGAAGCCTTCTGAACAAAATTTTAATTTTTTTTCAATGAAGTACAGTAGCCTGAGGTACAGCATAAGTTACAGTGAAGTCTGTACACTAATAACTTTTTAAAAGCTTAAAAAAAGTTACCCTCCCCACTCCTCTTCCCAAAGGTCTTTGGAAGAACTGTCCTGGTTTGTACGCAACTGTGTCATTGACACTTCTTGGGGTGCCTATTCACTATTCCCAATGTCACCCCTATGTCAGCAACCTCCCTGAACATTACCACTGCAGGTTCCCACCAGTAGGTGTGGTGGACAAGGTACTTTCAAAAGGTTAATCAGCAGCATTCATTAACAACTAGGTAACAGTATCCAGCCTGCAGGCTAGTGGTTGTTGACAAATCACTCACATGGTGCAAAGCTTGTAGTTTTTGTTCAACTGGTTGAGTGCCTTGTTGTCAGGGATCCTGCTGGAGGAGGACTTTGGCAGGACCACTGGTGCGTGTTGTGCAATGGCATTCATCAAACAGCGTCACTGCCGGCACCTCAGGGACTTCCTCAGGCCTCATGTCTCCGTGCTGAACTTGCTCACAGGAATTCAGTATTTTAAGCAAGAGCAGAATAGCCTTCCTAAGGATCCTGAGTAGTTCTTGGAGTGCTTCCACTTGTGGTGGTGTCCAGCCTCTCTAGACTGAAATACTGGAAATTTGCTTGATTGTTGATAGTCTTTTGATACTTTCCAATGGCTCCCTTTCATGTGATTAGAAACATGGATAAACCCTCCTATGACTCACTGAGAAAGACACATAGAAGAGATCAGCTTACAAAGGTCAAAAAAAATCTGCAGTATGCGCTTCTGCAACAGCACAGCAAGTCTCCCTCTTTAACAGCATTACTGTCACGTACATATGGGTGAATGAAGCAACATGAAGACGCAGTAAATAAGTGAGGGCTTTGCATCAGGCTAATCACTGGGTAGGCCAAATAAGGTGCTCGGCCTGGGTTAATGGCTGAGATTGTGTCCTATTATATTGCTGACTAATGCACTTTTCAGACAGAAGTTTGTACTGTAGACTTGGCCTCAGGTTTTACTGTTTTAATATCTCTGTCAAAAAGGTGCCAGTTCTTCATATATCTTTGTATATTCATTGCATTTTCTAGGGTAGACAAAACATTAATTTTCTAGCTGAATTCTATATTAAGATGAAAAACAAAACAAACAAAAAAATCACAAACTTCCTGTCTTTGTTTGGAAGATAACTGCCTCAACAACAACAAAGAACAGAACACTTTTTTGAAGCCACATAATTACAAAAACAATATTTGAATTAGCTCTTAGGATGTTTAGCCTTAGTGTATCAGACTGATATTTGTCAAACAGGCTTACTCCAAGTGATTTTAGCAGCTCCAGTGGGGCTAGTTATGGTGTGAATTATTACTCAGCGTGAGTAAGGAGATCAGAATTAAGCCCAGATACAGTCAGAAGGAAAGAGGGTTTTGTCTGATTTGTCTGTGATGGATCTGCCATGCTGTTAACTCCCTGGTCTTTCATTTAGTTTCTTTTTAGAGACTTTTGTTAAGACTTCCAAGGAGTCCTGAGAGGACAATTGAGCTTTTATGGGTTTTTTGCAGAAGCAGGGAGAAACAATCAAGTTGCTGGTTTTCTGGTAGTGTTGATTTATTTTCTGTTCATCCTGCAAATATTTTTTTATGAAATTTATTTAAAACAAAACAAAACACCAAACAAAACCAAACAACCAAGTAATATAAGTTGGGTTTTGAGGGAGCAAGAGGGGGAGCTTTGAGGTTAATCTATAGATAAGGATTTCCCAAGTATACAACAACATCATGATCAGCCCTTACAGCAGGGAGGGTTATAGCTTCTGTTTTCTAAGAGAACAGATTTCCATCTGAGCTTGTCCCTGTTCAGAAAGACTTAATAACTGAAGAAATCAGACAGTTTCTCACAAGATGCTACAAAAATGAACAAACAGGTTTAGACTCTAAAGTTAGCAGGCCACTTGCTGGGCTCAGTGGTGCAAAATGAGTCATCTGACTACCTGAAGTCTTCCCTTCAAGCAGCCTCAGGGTCCAGCTTCCCCTTCTACAGGGAAAGGAGCCTGGCCAAACCCCTGCTGTCCCCAGCTGTGCTATGGGTGAGACTCTGCAACCAGTGTACAGCAGGCTGGGACCTTCCTAACTCACCCCACTTTCAGAGGAAACCTCAGTTTTGGCTATGAGAATAGCTTCATTTTGTCAGAAAATGTCTTTCTCACCCTTTCTAGTGCTTATACTAAGCAGCTACAGCAAATCAGGGTATCTGTGTGTGCTGCAAGATGGCCAAAAGAATTTACGGCCTTTGGAGCCGATGGGACTAACTTTGCTCAGGATCATGCCCTTAGTTAGTGTCCTGCAGCAAAAAGGCCTAGAGTTTAGTGAGGAAACTCTCTCAGGGATTTATAATATTGATGACTGTAACCAAGCCTGGCAGCCCTTGGATCTTACAGCTCTCTCTGGGCCTAATCAAAGGCCATTGACGTAAACTAAAACATTTGACTTCAGAGAGCTGTGGATCAAACTCTGCGTCTACACTGACTGAGTCTACCCTCCCCTCAGACACAACCTCACTTTAAATTCTTTTCTTCTGACAGGCCTGTAGCCTCATTCCTCTCTCTTAAGCTGGGAGGGCATTTCACAGCTCTCTAAAATGCCCAGAAGTGACTTTTCCCATCTCACGGTGCAGTTTCACATTATACCTAATTCAGTGTAACTGCTGGCGGACACCAAAAGTCCCATCCCTGTATTCCTGATGTCAGGTTTAGAGATCATATGATCTTGGCGGGATGACTGGACAGAAAATTAACCCAATCTAACATGTACTTCCCTCTCTCCCCCCTCTACGCCCCAAAAGGAGCCACTGTCCTTTCAGCAGTTTTCCACATTTGCCATGGATTAGTGTAATGTGACTCTGTGCTGTGTGTCTCAGAAAGTCTGCCAGGGGCATTACATAAAAGCAAAGTTAATTTGGATTAAGGCAGAGAACCCAGACAAAGAAAACATTAAGAAAAATTCAAATGAAAATGATATGAAAAGTATTATTACCAGCATACAAGACCTGGTCCAGAAGTATTAATTAGATACTGATACAAAGATAATGGTTAAGATGGATATTATGAGTGTGAAAACTACGCTTAATGTATGTTGTTATACTTACTATGATTCTCCTCTTTTTTATTTTTTTTCTCAACTCAGTTAACTGTCAGTCAGCCTTTAGCATCTTGTTTAAAGGAGGTTGTTCTTGATTTTCAGCCAAGTGTTCCTGGGCCACTGCAGATAAAATGTCACAGCCAACAGGGGAATGTCTCTCCGTTCTTTGCTCTTTCTCCTACAGACCTTGGTGTTTCCTTTCAAGCCTAGTTGCTCAGTCTTTGTTAACAAGCTGTCTTTTACTGCATTCTTTTGCCCAGACATTGATGCATAAATAACTTCAGATTTACATGATTAGCTTAATTTTTTCTTCACTTCAGATATAAACTCATTTTAATTTCTTGCTTCTAATTTAGATGGTGTAAATGTCATCTACTCACATATTACTCCCATTTCAAAGTATACCCTTGAACCTCACTTAAAGGCTTGAACTCTTTTACTTTGGGTATGCATGTTTTGAAAATAAAAACTTATAAAAGGACTACAATATCTATTGTTAACTTCCAACTTTCAGTACTTTCAACATGTCTTCCGACCCCTATTGGGGAGTCTAAGCAAATGTTCTCAGTTTCCCTTGACACAATAATGAGGAATTCTCCCTATGTGTCCTCTCTTCTCCATGGTTTGAAAATTAAAGTTCTGTCTTTAGCTATAAGATGAGCAGCATATCTTTATGAAAGATAAAGTTCATATCAGATTCAAGCTACCCAGCTGTTTCAGAGTTCTGCTTTTATGTTAGGTTTTCGGATTTCATGAGGTTGGAAGCAGACTTGCGTATGAAAATTCATACCAATTGTGCCTTTTAGTGATACTCATTAGCAGAGGTATTATTCTTTGTTCTTCAGTATGTTTTATTATTTAAATTTTTTAAATTTGGGAGTGTGTTCAAATTCTTATTGCAAAATCACTCAGAAAAATAGGTTATTTAGATCAGAACAAGTGGAAGAGCAGTTAATTTTTAAAGTTGGAGGTGAAATAATTACCCTTATACAGCTCATGAGCATGCCTACTGAAATATGTTTGAAGTTCTGCTTTCTCTTGCTGAAGTATCTTACATTTGCTAGATAGTTTTCTAGTGGTTGCTTGTTCTGCTCTGATGTAAATTAAATGTGAGATGTTGTAAGCTAAGTCATGTAGGCATTGTCACTGAGCAAAGGAGCTGCTAGTGCCTTCATGAAAGTATTCACAGGTGATGAGAAATAACTGCAGTTTCCAAAATCACCAAGAAGCAAGCAGGTATTTTATTTCACATATCTTTTTCACTTTGTACCTTCTATGTCAACTGTGACCAGCACAAGTCCTCCGAATTTCATCAGGGAAGCTAGAGTTTTAGATTGTATGCTGTGCAACGTAGCTTCTTAGTCAAGTAAATGGAAAAATATATTGGAATGTTTACTGGTTAATTGGTTGGAAGAAGCCGAGATCCTCACCACACAGGTCCTTTGCAAAATTGCAGCTACAGGATTTTTGTGCACTCATGGCTCTGAAATTGTCAAGCTGGCAGTGAAATATGTAACACAATGAGTGAGAAAAGGTACCAACTCTCATGACAACAGGACTTTCCATCACTCTTCCTTGAGAGTTATTCCTTTGTCTTATGAAGTAAATCTACTACAAATAAGGATTTTCTAGCAATATACTGTTCAAAAATTATATTGGGGGATCAGAGAATCTCTAGCTGGAGTATAGAGGTGGGGGAAATGTAAAAATATTTCCTTCATTGCCTTTATATTTCTGCTTCGGGAAACTGCTGTATGAATACAAAAATCCCATTGTTTACTCCTCCAAGTGGGACCTCCACAAAGAAAAATGTCCAGAGAAACACCAAGGCTGGAAAGGATAGGATGAGAAACACATGCTTTGAAGAAGGTTTTCTGTATCTTCTTTCTCTTGCACTGTCATGCTCAGCAACTCTGTCCTTACAGGAGGAAGTACAGGGATATTTTCATACAGAAGTCAGAGAAGAGAATTACATAAGGCTGGCTTCAGATGTAAGAACAATAGGCCCAGCAGCACTTTGACCATTTAGCTCCAGATTGGGATTAGGAACTTTAACGCTGTTGACTTTGTGTTGTCTTAAACTCTCTGTCAAGTCCCTAGCATTTCTCTCTCCCCTCTTTCCTGTTGATGTCTTTTCTCAGAAATTAGGGAGATGTGAATAAGTGAATAGATGCTGTGGCAGAGGAGAAACAAGAAGGTGGGTCTGGGGAGGGGACGAGGCCTGTGCTTTTCAGGAGGAAAACATCTATGACTGGGAGAGAAGTGGAGAAAGGAACTGCATGTTTTGAGGGGTTTGAGAAAGACATCTTCTACTGGTAAAATAAAGAAAATTGGGGAGAGACCTTTCTGTATATAGCCCCCTCTCCAAGTCCCTTGCAAGGGACCTTTAAACAGTTTGGCCCAATCATGACATGTGCACATAGTGATCTTTCCAAGATCACAGCACCTCAAAAATCCCAGTGATCCTGCCATGCCAACACCACCCACTTGAATTTTTGGCTCCATCACTGAGAAAAAACTTGATCTGGGGACTTCTCTATCATATACAAAGTAGGCCAAAACATGCCATCTCATAAAATCCAAAATATCTCTATCAAACTATAGAGACTTTTATGTTCAATGGGCTATGGCCCTGGTCTGGGAAACTTATGGCCTAGGTTCAGCTTTATATTTTGCCAAATTCAGTGTGAAAACTCTGGTCAGAATAGAGCATACCCAGCAGACTACACTGAGTCTCAAAACAACCACTTTAATACTGTTTTTTGTTTTTGCAAATCTTTCAAAAGCTTTTTATGAGCTCAAAGCAGAGCAACAACAAGTTTCAAAACCACAGTGTTGTTGCAAAAAGGATTTTCTGTCTTCCCATCAGTTCTAATTACGTGGCTTCTCTCAAAACAGGTGCTTTCCTTCTCAGAAGCCATGTTAGTGGCTGAAGACATGGAGACTAGGTTTTCCAAACAGCCACTTTTATTGCTGAAAAACTCAGATTCACTTCAGTAATTTCCACTTGATTCTAAATATCCCCTGCTGAATAAAAAAAGAAAGGAGGTATCTTGCATGCTAAAAGATTTTCTGTATCTCCTTATTTACAGGGATATGAAATTAGTGTAACATTTGCCTTTCTCAAATAAAAACTTAAGCTAGAAGATTTACAAGTTGCCTTGATTTTTCTCATTTCTATAGGAAAGAATTCTTAGGACTCATTCTGTGAGTGTGAATTTCACTGTTAAGTGCAGCTGAGAGCACATTATGTGGTTTCCCAGGGTATTTTGCTCTCCTTACCTGATTCCACTGGGTCTTTTGAATTCACATATTGCATTCATAGCTTCTAAAAATCTTTCCTTTGAACATTTGCTTTGGGTTTCCTTTTTCTTTTAATATACTAAAGTTGTTGTTTTTTTAATTACTGTTATGTCGGTGTGTACAATCAGTGAACAAAAAGCCCTATCAATTTCTCCTTTCTATTTGCAATTTGATTCTGAGATGGTTGTTCCCAAAGCTGCTCTGAACTTTCTCCCTTAAGACAAACAAAATTTTTTCTTCAGCTATGGAAAGAGTACTGCTCTCTTACCCAAAATGAAACATTCCCAGGAGAAATACTGCCTTGTATTTAGAACACTGCATTTTATCATCTTGAGAGACAGGCATCCAGTCTCTCTTCCAGCTTCTATTCTTAAAAGATGAGCTTTAGGACTTAGTCACGGGGCTGAATTTCCTATTGTGCTAAACCCTACATAGTCATTCACATGAGTGCAAGATTGGTATAAAATACTACCATATCAGAATGGTCATACCGTATTGGTCTGAATATAAGGTGATGTTATAAAAGACTGAGGGGGGGAAATCCTACTTGCTGTATATGTGGATTGAACATGTGGCCTGTACCGTCTCTTCGATTTTGTACTTCCTCTACCACTACACCCAGCAGCACTGAATTTTAGGCAGGAGAAAGTAGGAAAATAAAACTGAGTATTGCACTCAGAAGGACACCAGGTCTAATGCTTCTTTGCTGGGGATCAACGTGCCAGGCAAGCGATCAGCAAGGCAGGTAGGCTCTGGGCTTCCTGTGGGGCAGACTTGGTATGGGGAGGGTGGCAATGGAGCAGTGCTTAACATTTACCTTCTGTAATAGAAATTTTTTCCTCACTTTGAAAAGTGAGGGAGATTTCCCCTTAATTCCAACTAATGCAAAGGGTGCAGGCAGTACAAGGGAAGGTGCAACTTTTAAGGGGAAAGATGGTCTATTTCTAGGAGAATGAGCACAATAAAATCACTGTGTTCTATTTCTTAAAGACTTTTTCACACACGGTTTTAAAAAAGCAATGGTGTCTCTACAGCAGAATAATGTAAGCATAATCTTTAGCAAATTCTAAAGCTGTTATGTTTAAGCTGCAGACATACACATCTCAATCACACTATCTTTCAGTGAAATGGACTAAGCTTTCCTCCACTGCATGAATGGATAAAGAATACCGTGCCTTTCCTTTGTTATTAAATCTTGCCTAAAACTGTAAAATAATACATTGAAATAAGTTACATGTATTCTTGAAATGTTAAAAAAAAAAATCCGTGTAAAAGAAACTGTCCTCCATGGGCCTGTAAGTTTAATGCTGACATGACTCTTTTATAGGGCCCATTTAAGATAAAGATACATGACAGAAAACAGCTCCTCTTCTGTGTTGCAGATATTTGAAAAACATAATTTTAAAATAACTACAACCTTTAATCCTTGAGGAAATTTCTTTTTAACATGGTGTCACTTTAAGCATTTAGTCTTTTAATTAAACTATTACAGACCAAAGTATTAAGGAAAGCTGTTGAGCCCCAACCTTTCTTGTCTCCCCCACTCTTTGAAAATAAACCACTTCTAAATAAGTGACCATTGCCAATCTGAGCCAGAGGGCAGCATTCGCCACCTTATGGTACACTGCAACTCCTGATGAATCTCAGCTACTTTTTAACTCCTCTTTCTCTATAAAATACCAATAAATGTATTTAAAAATGGATTGCTTCATACAGCCTATTGCAGAATTGTTAAGTGAATAAATGACATTGCCATTAGCGTTCAGTTATAAACACATTTAAATTTTAAACTGAACATATGCTACTTCTCTGCTTGAAACTAGCAGCTTTTGCTTTCAAAAACCATGCCACAGACACAAGCATGCCATAATAATAATACTTAACACCAAGGATGTCAGAACTCTTTAAAGATAGTATCAATATCTCAATTTGATCCATTAGGTACAGATATTAAAGAAGTTTCTTACTTGAGGATGCACAGTAATCAAAACCGATATAAGAACAGAGCTCCTATGTCTTAGCTGTGAGCTTGATTTAGTTTCTCATTCTCTTAGTTACTCACTCTGGGTATCAATTCCAAAGTAAGTTTTTATTCATATGTTTGGTTTTTGTTGCAAAGCTGTTATTCTCTTTTTCTCTCCTTTGATAATATTAAAGATCTTCTGTCTCAGCTTAGAATCAAATTCTTGTAGCCAATTTAGTCTGGAGAATTCCTGGAGTATTCAGTTATTAATAACTCTAGTTTCATGCTCCCCTCCCCCGTAAACCTTATGTAATCATTTCTTCTAATAAAATATTTTTGATCAGATCAGAAATGTATGAAAGAATGGAAGACATTTCTTGGCTCCCAGACACATGCAAATCACTTATTATTTATTAATTCTTATTATTTAAGACAGAACCACAAATAGGATAAACGTTTAAAAAAATAATAAAAGTGAGTAATGAAACACTTGTCTGCTTCATTTGGCAAAGAGTAAGTCTGGGGCTCTTATCAAATACCAGGAGCAAGTAGAGGAGAAAGTAGGAGAGGGAGTTGGATGGAAAGATTATGTGGGGGGGGCAGGGGATACTCAGTTAAGCCCATGGAACAGTGAGCTTAGCCTCAAAGCCAAATCCTGAAGTAATTTCACTAAATTCAGTGGAAATTTGCTTGCTTGCATTAGCTGGGAATCTAACATTCTCTGCATTGATGTCAAAAGAACATCTCCAGATTTGAATTGAGGATAGCTGAAAGGAAGGTTTGACCACAATTTCACAGATGAAGATGATGAGAGAGGTTTCACTGTGCTTTGTTTCACAGCAAGTCATGAGGGAGTTTTAAATCTGCACTGGCTAAGATCATTTTGAGCCCATTTGCAGCTGACTATTGGCCACCACTTTTAAATTTAAGAGAAACCAAACATATTTCAGGAGGTTTATTTCAACCAGAGATAGAAAACAATGGGGTCCCATGGCAAGCTGAGAGCCTGCTCCTTTTAAAGGACCACATGCCACTTCAAGAAAAAAAGCATGAAAGGAAGCAATAGCGTGCAAATCAAAATAACCCCTTTGTCTTTCTCACTGGATCCATGGTTGAGGAAGAATTCAGACCTGTCTTTATTCAGTCTCCAAAGGCAACTACTTTCCCTCTGGACAAGAAAGAAATTCAGATTTAATGGTGGTGGCAGCCTTCCACTGAATGACCTTAATTTTCATGATCAATACAGGCAGGTGGCAACAATGCTCTCCTCAAATAACTAATTGTTGAAGATTAAGAATTGATTGGTTTGGGTTTGGGTTTTTTTTTTTAATTTTATTAACCCCCTTCCATTGCTACATGGGATTCAGCAGTTTTTCATCTGTTCTCATCCTCCAAACTGAGCTCCTGGATTCATTCAGCCACCTTTTCCTTCCTCCCTCCCTCCCTCTCTGCAGCACCATTCTGGCAGTCCTCAAGGTTCACTAACCAAGGAAGAAAAGTACCCTACATCCTTCCCTTTGCTAGATAAATATAGATTCATTTCTGGCCAGGGATGTGAGTAAATTTATCGTGTTTTGCTTTTTTATGGCTTGTAATGTTTGTATTTTAAATGCACTAATGTTTTGTGTTTGTTTGGTTTTGGTTTTGTGCTTCCTGCAGGTGACAGCACTCCAAGGACATCACTTCATCTGAAGCTGGGCACAATGAGACCTAATCTTGGGTAAGACCTGTAAGGAATTGGAGATCCTACTGTGGCAGACTGAATTTGGCGGCTTCTTCATCACTGTTTCCGTCTATCCTTTCCTTAAAGCATTTGTGACAAAGTTGAGATGCAGGTAGGCCCTTTTTTAAATTTCTCATGTGCATTTATCCCCTAGGTGAATTAACTCTATTTGGTAATTTTCCCCACTGTTATTCAATGCAATGCTGTCTGTCAGCCCTCTGAGCCTGCAAGCTAGTTCAGGACCCAGGCTAAGATCCCAACATTGCAGCATGACATGCTGCCACTTAAGCACTTAATTATACGTAAGGAGACAACGATCCACATTGTACCCTTTACAAAAGAGCCACAAGGAAAAATAAAGTCTCACTGCCTTGCCAGCCAAAGGGATCTTTGCCAACACCAGGTGGTGGGAAGCATGAGGCAAGTGAGAGGGGTGACTCCTGGCACTGCTTGTGCAGCCTCGGTGACAATTAAAAAAATGCTGCTTTTGAGAGAGAGGCCAGTAGCATTTGGCGTTTGGTGTCAAGGGGCTGAAAAGGGTGCCACGTGAGGCTGAAAAGCCTTGTAAGGGTTCCTAATGAACCATTTTCTGTGGTCCCCATCCTACTTGGATGATTGTACTTAGCTGGCTACTGTGCTCTTGTGTCCAGGTTTTGCCAAGTGGTTATCTTCCTGCTTGCATCTGTTTGTTCTGTATTCACCTCTCTGTCTGGAAGGGTGCAACCGAATATCAATGAAGCTATTGGGATTTTTCTGTCTGATTGAGCTAATCTCTCCTGGAGTTCTACCAGTAGTCTAATTTAATTACCTTGCTTCAAATGCAGTTTTAGTGGGAAATGCAGAGGAATATGAACATGAAATTCATCTATATACATAAACGTATATTGTGCTTGTTTTACACCTTCTGTGATATCTGTATTCAACTCCTCTTTTCTAGTAATAATGGACAATCTCTAAGTCATTAGGCAGGGACAAGTGGACAGCAAGTGAGTTTAGTGGCAAATGTAGTCCTTGCAGACTTTAAGTTTAATAACTACAGTAGTACTCTCTTTCATTTGAATATTAATAACATCATGCTGTAACTTCAAGACTTCTGTGTTCTCCTGATAGAAGAAAACTTGTCTTTAAGTTAATTTGGAGAATTAAAGTATGTTACATAAATTAATTTTGTGCTAGATAAGTAAAAGGTGTAGCTGAAAATGAATTGCTAGAATGTTTAGAGTGGGTAAAAAATCCATATTCTGTATAGCCACTGCCTACTTTAGAAGGTTGAGGCATTGTGATTTGCACTTCTATGTCTCTGGTTCAAATTTATATGAGAATAATAGCAACACATTTGATGGCATACCTGTAGTGAGACTCTGAAGTCTTTCTGCAAGGTGTTTAAGGCAGTAACAGACAAGTGTCACTTTAAAATAGAAAGGCAAGTAATCAGCAAAGTTAGTCCTTTCCAATATTTTGTTGTAGGTTATGTGAGGAAATCTCATCTCTTTTAACTATGGAACAAAACATTATTTGAAACAAGTATCTGTCTTCAGGAAGATGTGTCTATTATGTGTTTAAAGAGAGGTTTACTTTGTATCACATGAAAGCTAGATATGCAAATGAGTATTTGCTTATAAATTCTTATGGTCATTGAAGAGATTTTACCTAAATCTTTTCTTTTAAAAAAAAAAGTATGACAAAGAAAGATTTTAAGCAGATGACTGGGATACAAAGGACAGATAATGCAGACTCCAACTGCATTTATAATAGTTCACTTCTGTAAGTGAAATACATTCTCTATTTAGAAAAAGAATGAGAATATGAAAGATGTTGTGTCAGTGATTCTTCAGATTTTCATTCTATTGATCAGAGTGGAAGAAAAAGTCTTTCCATACACCTAGCTCCTTTTTTCAAATTCCCAGTCTCAGTACTTTGTGTGCTCCGTGAGAAGGCTGTATACAATTATGCCTTGCTAGTAAAACAAGATAAAATAATATAATCCCATTGCATTGTCATGGAGATAAAGAATATGATAACTTATTGTTTTAGTTGATCAGCAGGGTGGCCTACTACAATGCATTCCTGTCTCCAGGCTTTGGCTTATCTTCTGATTCCTGAGAGACACAACAAAGAAAAATAATAATAATAATAGCAGTAGTCTTTTTGCTTTCACCTTATGTGAATATTGTAATAGTGGAGTCTCATGACAGAAAGGACAATGTGTGTACTACCTCAACATCAATGGCATCACACGCTGCAGTGTGACTCTGTATTGAAATGTTGGACTTATGTGCTAATAATCGTACAGGATAGTAAAACCACATTCTATATGCTGTCACCTCTAGCCCTGGTTATAATTGGCACCATACCTAAAGGTCTCCCTTCCTAAATCAGGACCACTCTAAGTATTGAACATAAATACTGTAAGTTTCTTCCATAAACAACTCACAATTTTAATATTTTAGTTATTGGAATGAAGTCCAGAATGGCACACCTGTCAATTATTGCAAACATTTCCACAGATGGAACAAAGGTTCTGGATCTCATCTATAAAACTTTCTATCAAAGGAGAGCAGTCAAATCATCAAAATATTATTTTCTCAGAAATAAATAATAGGCAGCTTCTGCATTTCATATATTTGATTTGTTAAGAGCAGTTGTCTCCTCTCTTGGTTTGAGCAATCAGAAAGCAAACACAGAGCATCTCCTGCATGTTATCTTTCTATGTGTGAAAACACTTCCCTGCTACTAGCCAGGGGTTTAGCTCAGGTCATAATGGTTAATTTTTGAAGGAACCCTTTGTTAAAATATTCTCAGCACATAACTGATAATAGGGAATTAAGAGAGATGATACAGCCTGTTCTCCATACACTCTTTTTCCCTGAGGTACTGTGAAAGAAATGTGAATTTCACAGGTACAAAATGCGTTCACCCACCTCTTTCTTGCACCCCAGAGGCAGACTACTGCACAAATCACTGTGCAAAACCCCTCAGAGCCATGCTCAGGAGGCCATGAATGCCTGTGCCGCAGTCTCAGACTAGGGCTCTGCATCTTTATTAGCAATTCAAATTAAACACCCTAAATTTTGTGGTGGCTATCACAAAATGGGATCATTCAGAGAACTTGCATTGCACATCATAGTGCTGTCTTTCAGTGTTCACCGTACCAACTTTTTCCCCTCCTCCTATCCCTCAGTAAGCAGCATAGTAGGGCTGCCTCTAGGAAGGGCTTTAAAGATCAACCTAACTGTAGTCCTTTAGGGTGGGATCTTGTGTCCTTCTGAGGCCACTGAGAAGCGGCAAAAGCTATATTCTTGAGCCTATAATAGATGCAAATTGTGCAGATGAAGGAGAGGAAGCTCTAACAGCCGTTGAATGCAATCTGTGAACACTACTGTTTCATTTATACTGATGCTACCTAGGCATTTGCACTTAAAAGGAACAATAAAGAGGTGTCAGAACAATCGCAAGGCTGCAGAATTTAAAACTGCGGCAAAGACGTTTTGAGCCATGTGAAATGTTGCCTGCAAAAGATCTCCTTTTTCCGCTAGTTTTTGTTTTTACTGAAGGCTGTTCTAGTTTTCCTTGTTTTATGACACCGAATGGTTCATTTACCTTCAAAGACTCAAGATGCAAAGAGGGAGGGAAACAAATTAAGTCAAAACTGCAATGAGTGGTGAAAACTGCACAAAGTATGTCACAGCTCTTCTTTATTTCTCTATTTAGTTTTGAAGTAGCTTCGCTGTGCAACTAGATGGTTAATTCACGAACTCACCAGCTAACATCTAGCAGGTAGCAGTAGAGTTGCTGCAACGTTTTGGTGGTTTTCTTGCTTAGAGGACAAAGAGCCAATTCTCAAATAATGCAACCTTTGTAGGTATGCTTGTACCGTGTTGAGGATCTGAACTGCTGTTGCCTTTTAGTCTCTTGATTTGGAGAGGGTATTTGTCATAGGTGAGAAATTACAAACTAAAAATAAAAAAATAATAATCTAGTGGCTGTCAACCCACACACAGTTACTGATTAACAAAGAATAACAGGCTTGCATTTAGTGTCCTGTTAAAAGCACAATAAGCTGTGATTGTGAGCATGATTATCTGTGAGTGTTTCTACTTACCAGCTGCAAATGTGAAAGCTATGTGTGCCTAGCAAAAACAAGGAAACAGAAGTGTTTTTTATTGTACCACAACAGGTGTGTTCAAAGTGCCCTAATCCTACTGAATAAGAGCAAATAGGCCTTGAAAGGGAATATGGAATCTAAAAAGGAATATATTCAGTTTGTACAAAAAAAAACCCAAAAAACCAAAAAAACCCAAAACCCAAACAAACAAAAAAAAAAAAAGGAAAAAACTAAAAAATGTTGGTGTAAAGGTATCTGAATGTTAGGCTAAGATTGGCTTTGCAGCTACAGTAGAATAAAATGCATTATAGGACCTGTTGTCATTCTGGATCTTCTAGACTTCCTATGGGATACTATTATCTGATTTTTATTAATATCATTCATTTGAATTCCATTAGTGTTCAGAGGCCCTGGTTGAGACTCATAGTAATCTAGCTGCATCCCACAGATCTCACAGTTTAAATAGACAAGATAGGCAATTAGCAGGTAAATGCCCCACAACTGAAGACAATTCAAGTTGCCTAAGACCTTATCATATCTTAACGTTAGTTTCTTTGGTTTTTTACATCCCTCAGTAAAGTGAGTGATCTGCAAAATGAGAATGTGCTGTCCTCATCTTTCAGAAAAGTTATAGCATAACTAATGATAGTAAAATGCTCTAAGAACCTTCTAACTGATATATTAGAAGTTCAAAGTGATTATGTTTTTCATATAATATGGATTTGAACTGTGTGAGTCTTTTGAATCAGTATCTTTTAGTGAGGAATGTATTTCCCAGCGAAAAGGCAGGGGGGCAGCAAGAGTGTTTGTTTTAATAGTAATCTGTATGTGTGTCTGTACATGTGAGTGAACAAGAGATCAGCAGGGCAAAACGTACCATAAATGCTGTAAAGTCTCATACAATTGTGTCGAGCAGTAAACCCAAATGAACTTGCAAAGTCATGCACTAGTTCAATTTTGGAAAGGAAAACCTGTCTTTGAAGGCAACTAAATCAATCCCTAGTTCAAATTAAATCTGGAGTATCCTGTGAAGCTCCAATACACAACTCCAATAACAATCAGTATTTAAGGTGCAGGCAAATAATGTTTCATTTTAAAGAAACTGAATGAGGATTACTGACAGAGAAAGGTTTTGATGCTGTTTTGTCATTAAAGTCAAATTATAGCATTATTGTCTTAATCCCATATGTCTCAATCATCTCTCACTCCTTCTGTCTCTCTTTAATGCACAAAAAAGCCCTGTGCATGGTTGGTCTTGTGTCTTCATCTCATTAAAGCCTTGCCATGCAAATGTATCATAAGTGTTGCCTGAAGACTTCTGTCTCATGCAAAATTTAGCTTAAACTCTACTGGCATCAAATAATTTGTTATGCACAAACCTTCTGTTTGGTTTGCTGACATCCCTTCTTAGCTGGCTCTCATGGTGATTCATTATCTTGTGATATAGATTTCCAAGTATCATCTTTGTATTGATTTTTATATCTTTAATAACCACTCCACAGAAGATGGCTCCACTTGGTGTCATTGATCGCATCAAAAATTCAAGGCTTACAGAAATACTAGAGGGCTAATTGGTAGCAGAACATTTCAGACTTAATCTTAATGCAGTCTTAATCTTCTGCACTAACCTTACTTGAAGATTTCCTTATTGAGGCTAAAGGGAAACTAGTGAATGACTGGAAATTACCTGGTGAGAGCAGGTAAAACCATGAGGACTCTAAATGTGGAAAATGGAGATAACAAAGATTAGATCTGAAAAACAACTTTCTTTTGTCTCTTCCTCTCAATGTAAGTATCCTCCTTAAAGAAGAGGTAGTACATAATTCTCCTATTAGCTGTGTGGAAAAATGCATATTCACTGCATCACGCACTGTGCAGTGGGCCAAATGGGATTGAGTTTGTGACTTCATTTAAAGAAAACTATTAGGTCTGACAAGTTCAAAAACGTGTGCTGTAGGTCACTTTTCAAAAAGAAGTGATCAAAGGTAGATAATTTTCATCTTTAATTTCTTGTGTAAAAATTAAGAGCTCTATTTGTTAGCTTAAGGCCTCAAACAGTCAAGTCTTGGCTAGGTTTGAATTTAGAATATTTGAAAATGTGGGCCAGAACAGCAATCTGGGAGTCCTTCAGTATGCTTAATTTGCTCTAATGTGTTGTTTAAAGCTTTTATCTCTTGTTAGGTTTTTCAGCAACATGATCTGTCAATGACAAGGAGGTGATATGTGTGTCCGTATTTTTTCATGACTGCATTTGTGACACTTTTTCACCAAGTTATTTTCCAGGATTTTACACTGCAGAGTTATATTCTAAAACTTCAAAACAACTGAAAATAAACCACACTGAGATACAAGGGATGGGTTTTTTTAGAAAATCCAGTGATAGACGAAGAACGTGTAGAGACAGCAACATGTTAAAACCAGGAAAGATAATTTCTCAAAAAAGCTGCCCTTGTAAATTGTTAAAAAGCTGTTAAAAAAAGTGTCTCCCAACAGCCACATGGTCTGTGGATTAAACATAGCAAGGCAGATTGTCCAGCTAGTACTAAGAGTATCAATCAGGGCTACTCAATCAGTTCCTGCCAGTAAAAGGCATTGAGACAGCACCAAGTCTGCTAGTTCAGTTAGGCACTGCATGCCATCTGTGCAATGGGAACTGCCTGGTATGCTTCCTAAAAGATTAGAAGAACAGTTAGAAACATAGGATCTCCCATAGGAATGTGAGAGACATCATATGTCTGGGAACTTGGTGAGAATAAGAATGAAATACATTCATAGACTTTTTGACGAATTTCTGGGGAGATCTCTGTCCATACAAAGCCTCTGTGGTAAGCAGGCCTCTTTTTGCACTAGACCCTCTCCAGTCTGTCAGCTTAGCACTAGTTTCTTTATAAACAACCTAAATTTGGAGCTAGCTGTAAGAAACTCACATCATTCTCGTGAAGTCCAATCAAAAACATATTACATGGTTAATGCATCCATACAACACTTACATCTTTTCACTCTCAGACTGATAGGAAATTGTCCGCATCAACCAAATCTTCTCAAGCAGGAATCTAACGGTTCTTTTCATTTCAGATTTTTACTGTGTTCATCACTATAACCTGACTGAGGAATGTATTCATGGAGTAAACTGATCAGTCAGGGAAATGCTGTCACCTTATTTCCAGGGAGAGGGCCTGAAAATATAAGGTCAGTTTATGCACTGCTTATTCACAGTGGTGAACAGCGACTCCCAGAATTTTTGTTCAGCCCTGCAGAACATTTCAGATGAATAATTATATACAAATATATTCCTTAGCCATCAGCATGGCTGAGGTGTTTATGGTTTGGCCCAGGGTCAACAGGTAAGCTATCTGATGAGAGACAGTGATACAGCTGTAATGTAGTCTAACTCTTTGGACTTCCAGCTTTATATTTTTTTCTTTCTCTTAGTTTACAATTGGCTTCCATTCAAAAAAAAAAAAAAAAAAAATTATGCACATTCAATGACATTTATTATAGACATGATATACAAGATGTGCACGCTATCTACCAATAAACAGAATTAGAAGGTGCAACATATTGACAAAAATTAGATGGCTGACTACTTGTACCTGAATTCAAATATAAATACAGGGGAAATCTCTCTTCTTTGCCCCCTGCAGCAACATAATATAAAAGGCTCCTAAAAAAAGTACCAGAGCAAACATGATCCAGATGTCTATTGAATCCCTGCCTTTCTGTCCTCTTAAGACTTTTTTCATTGTTATTTTTTTTTTTAGCTATATTATTAATTTTTCAAGGACAGAGAGAAAGTGAGCAAAAAAGCTACTGGCGTTTCCAGCAAAAAGCAAACACTGAACAGTAAAAGCTTAAGAGATCATTTGTTTGCTTTCATTTCTACACAAAATCTTTTTATTCCATTCATTGTTTTGTTTTCAGAAAACTTCAGGTTTTGGAAGAAAAGACCTGTGGTCTCATGCCTTAGTTACATGCTATGAGAAAAAGGAAGAATTTCAAAGTATAACTTACAGCTTTTAGTAAGCATCATTTTTCAAATATATCCTTCACTTTGTCCACCTGCCAGTGTTCATAGTTCACAACATGTAGCTGTGAGGCCTGGTTGTGCTGCAGGACATAAGAGTAATTCCCATTGATTTCAATGGGTATTACATGCATCCTGCAGCGGGAGAGTAGGGCCCTCAGGTTTCACTGAATAGCAAATAGTCATGTAAAATCCACGGGTCCTATTCTTTCACTGCAGGATATGTTGAAGTCAATGGGAGTTACTTGTTAGATGCTGTGACGGGAAAAACTTATCCTTATAAGATAAAGATGTCCATTCATTGTTGCGTTTTGATGAATTTTTTACAAAGATCCTAGTAATCTCATTTTTTCTGTAGAAAATATATTAGTTTCTGACCTTCTTTATTCTACTTCAAAAATTAAGCTGACCCCAGAGGAAACATGCAAAGCAAGAGCCCATGGAAGAAATGGGAGAAAACTCAATTTATAAAATACACCATGATTTTAGCATAGATGCTAAACAGTTCTTTATGAGAGACTGAAATGTGGTTATTCTCTAGAAATGCTCTCTGCTCACACCAATATCCAGTGTTGATGCTACTGATTTAAAGTGATCTAAATAAGGAACTAGAAGTTGGCAAGTTGATACAGAACAGAATCTGGGATCTGTTTCTCAAACTTTTTCTTATGGCTTGGATTTTGAGACTGAGATCCCATCAAATCAAAGTTTGCACCCAAAGCAGAATTCAAATATCTCCTTTATTAGCATGTTATAACAGCTGAAGAAAAGGGTTTCTTCCCCTCCCCCAGCCCTTTCCTACCTCTCCACCCCCAAGTGTTCTCCCTGGTAGTTTGAAAGCAGCAAAGAACTTAAGAAATCTGGGCAGTCTATCAGTTTGCTATGGTTCATTTTAGCTAATCCAGACATCCAGCACAGCAGGGGGAAAACTGCTGTATCTAGTGAAACAAGAGCATGAATAATTAAAACTCTGTTATTAATGAACTTCCAGTCGTTATGTAAATGAAACTGATTTCAAGTCTAATTTGTCAGCCTGAATTCTTTTTCTGTTCTCCTTTTGTCTAGGACAAGAACTCATCATAATGGACTTGATAATAAAACACTGGCAGACATGCTGTGTGCAGTGCCCATCTGAGTTAGGGCTTTTAGCATGGTTAATTGATACAGTTACTGCAGGATAAGTCTATAAGGCATTTTGTATGGCTTTACGTTTTACAAGATTTCTTTTTTTTTTTCTTTTGACAGTGCTAACTATTCTTTGCACATTCTTCATTACCGTTTACCTTTACATGAAGGGTGGCTTGTAATTACCGGCTGGTAAATACTTTTCTTCACATTTTGTGTGTTGTTCAAAGACAGCAGAGTTCAGAAAGGTCTGTGGGAAGGGAAGTCTGTAGTTATCAAACAATGGCTAACAGTCACCAGGAGAAAATGACTGTCAAAGCACAAGGCTACCAGACACTGGGTCCTTAACCCATTGTCTTGGATCAGATGTCAGTCATCATCCTGCCCACTACATTTACTTTGATATGAAATAATGAGTATTGAAGTTATGTAGAAAGGACAGGCACTCCGTTGGGAAGGATGGGACTAGGATCCAAAGGAAACCCTGAATTTTAACTTTTTTACTTCCACCAAAACCAGGCAGGATCTGTTGAAATAGTCCATACCCTATATTGATCAAGCCAGTGGTAGACAGTGGAATTTGTTGCGAAGTTGATGGGGTTGAAGGGTTGCCTCCAAAATTTAACTTTCAAATCCTGATTATTTTTTTTTAAAGGCCTCTTACTGTCTGTCCTTTAATTTTCACCAGTTAAGTCTCTCTCTCTTTTTACTTTTTTTCTTCTTGTCAATATATTCAGTATATTTTGGCCTATTAGTTCAGATTTATATTGTTGTCAGGATCAAGTGTTTAACAGGAAAAAGATGCCAGTGAATGTTCAGTAAGTAAGGAAGGAGAGAAACATGAGCACATATTTCTATATGTACCTTGTGCTAAGAAAGAAAGAGGTTAACAAAAGAATCATCAAAATAGGATATTAAGAGAAAAAAAAAATGAACTGTGGAAGAAACAATGTCTGCAGTACCCTGGCACTAGCCTAGGTCTGGTATCAAGGGAGGGGACTGGAAACTGGCCATTTTATTCACAAGAAAACTGTGAAGTAAGAACTGTTTATTTTATTCTGTGTCACAAACAACCCATCTCTTTATTTGGCTTTTGCTCTTTGGGACTTTTTTCTTTTTTTGGTATGTTAACTGTGTGTTCTGTTTGTGCCATTTTTTTTTTTTAATCAGCTTGCTTTCTTTAAAAAGGACAAAAAGCAGGGAAGGATCACTGGTTCTACTCATAGGAAATTGAATAAGGGTGAAAAATTTTCTGTAAAGAAGTGGGAAAACTTATATCTTAAAGTTATATTTTCTGGGTTTTTTTCCTTCAAATGGTAATGCTGAGACAAGAGCAGCAGCAGAAACCTGGGAAATGATGAATCTGTGGGTAAGGATAATAGGGAAGCAGAGCCAAGACATGTAGGAAAGTGGCATTAAGCAAGGACAGAAGGCATGGGAAGCCAGGCAGGCAGAGAGCCTGCAGCAGAAATTTTTTTTGCATTGGTTAGAGACTGATGGCAGATTTTACAGGAATAGGGACCTGAGTGATTTCCCTTATGCAGCTTCCTTAAAAATACTCTTCAAAGTGAAGATTTTCTGCAAATGTTACATGTTAGCAGGAATTTAAAGAAACTGTAATTATTTTTAAATAAAATTTTTGCCCTGAAATCATGTTCAAACACCTTATCAGTGCTAACATACAAAGAGGCTGGATGTAGACTGCTACATGAAGGGGACAGAAAAGTCTCTCCAGTCTTTTGGGGCACTTCTCTCGGTTCTTGGGTCAACTTGCCTTGTTCAGCCTCCAAACCCCATGGAGTTCACCTGGACCCTGCAAAGGGGAATGACTGTCTGCCAAAACCCTGTGTGGCTGGGAGGGCTTCCAAATGTACCCTCCACCCACTGTGTCACACACTAAATTGTAATATGTAAGTTAATATTCAACAGAACTCTGTCCTGCCTGGAAGTGGCATAAATGCCAGGAAGGAAAAAGTTCGGCACTTTCTGCCTCTCACTGGGTGGGACAGACACCAGCCTCAGGCTTTGCTTTGGGTAGCTGCTGGGGACATTTCAATTCTCATACTTTCTTTCCTTTCCTGTGCAAATTGTAAAAGGTAGTCAGGGAATATTGTGCAGTCTCTGTCAAAGGGGAAAGAAGTTTTAAAAGCAACTCCTTTTTGTCACACCTTGAGCTGGGAACTACATGGTGCTTTGAGCATTCTGTCAAAGAGGTTTGGTGTACTCAGGATATGTGTTGAAATTGCTGTGGGAATATTACTGGTTGAGAATATCTATTAGGATGTCTTTTAATATCTGCTAGCCTGACTTTATTATTTCTACGATAATAAGGCCTAAGATAAATTAGATACTTGCTGAAGCTTTAAAACGTTCTTGTAACATAAACATAATGTAAAATCTAATTTAGTTCTAAGGCTAGAGCTGAAAAGAAGGAAACAGAGAAGAGGGGGAAAGAGGTTCCGTGTTTCAGGGAAACAAGTTTTGCACAACAAAGCAGGTGTTTATAGAATTCTTCATTTTAATTCAGCACAGCTAATATCCTAGTTTATGTTGTTTGGAGTAATAACAGTGTAACACAAAGCTGTAGCAAAGATTTGCAGGTTTCCTTTAGGTCAGTAACAGTTGCTATAAACACGTTGGGCTATTTTTTTATTATTCTACTCCATCTACATCTAGCAACTGGAGGGGAGGGGAAGGGGAGAGGGTTAACAGTTTTTACAGTTTAGAAGGCCTTTCTTTTTGTCACATTTAAACTAAATATACACAGGTGGCTAGGTGGCACTGTGGATTAATGTACCTCTGAATTAATGTGCCTAGAGTGGCTTGTATCACAAAGTGAGCATATCTGAAGTGCAAGCTTGCTTCCCCTCCTGATTCACCATGTGTGCAGTCATCTGAGTTGCATTATTATTTGTATTAAAATCAGAAATCCAAAAGAATGAGCACTGTAGTCATGCGAGAAGTATACTGATGAACCTGTGTCTTGGAGCTATATACTGGTTTGCAGTCACTGTGCTGAAGCTTGCTATTTATTTTAACTGTAAGAAAGTAAGTCACCTAAACTGCAACAGTTTAAAAAGAAAAAAAAAAATGCTTTTCAGGTGTTGGACATCATTGAGTTAAAAAATAAAGAAATAAAACAAGTACTTCTCCAGCACTACAGGCACCGAGTGTGTTGCGGGAGCACTCTAAGGCTGGGAGCTGTGGGTTCCTGTTGAAGCAAGAAACATTCAGAATCACAGGCTGTAGCCCTACTGAAATCCAACCATGCCAAGCAGGCAGACACACATTGCACAAAGCCATATACAAATTATGTCTATCTACAAACAGTTTTTCATGTAAGTATTATAGTTTTTTCAGGGGTGGTCCTTCCACTGCAATAATCAGTAAATGCAGTTTCAACAGCAACTTTGGTAGGAGTTCCTGATTGCAGTAGTGTCTACCTGAAGCCAGATGAACCTTACTTATCTAAGGAGAAGTTTCACTCATTTAAAATATTTGCTTCTCTAAGAAATAGGAAGTAGAACGCATATAACCAATAGAAATCAATTATTGCACATTCTTAACCTCCTCTAGTCAACTCCAGAGGTAATAATCACTATAGGGATTTCTAAAAGGTAATTACTGTATATTGCTTAATTATAGTTTATTAAGATCAAACATACTTAAGTATTTAGTTGATGTAACAGGAAAACACAGTCTGTGTTTATAGTTTTAAATGCAAACAGTGCAATCTGCACTGAGGCTTAAAAAAAAGTGGGGTTTAGATGTCAAGACTACTGAATTAGCTACCTTCCCCTTTCTAACATAAAATACAGTTTCTGTGACCTGAGGCAACAGTTCTTTATGATTCATGGTATATACTCGTCGTTACTACTTCTTTCTACTACAGTTGAATGTTGTAACAGAGGAGAACTGGTCAGGTACAGAATATTAACTGCAAGATATTCCTTCATGTGTATTATTAGTCAAAGATGTATACAATTAGTTAAAAAAACAACGTTGTAAAGAAATAAGTGCCTGTAAAAAGCAAACTGATTAAGGAAGAAGTACCCAACATTTAACTAGATCTATTTTCCTTAAATTGAAAATGAAAGCTGCCACTTCTACTAAAGGCTCTTGCAGCCAAGAGATTTCACAGCAGTTCAGTTAAAGCCTAGCTAATGAATATAAGTTACTTTGGTGGATTTTAGCTGACTTTGAAATTAAAGTCTGAAACTGTTGGATGCTGCTAGCAGAGCTAGACTATAGCAAAATGGACTTAATAAACTCCATTGTGCAGTTAGATCCCTAGTGAGATTTGCCTTCCATCCATGACCAATTGGTATTATTTTTTTGGTGACTGGTACTTTTGTCTGTGAGACTGGGATTTCTGGGAGTGATTAGCACTTTTCAGCAGTGATTGACAGGTTGTAGCAGCAATGAGACAATAGGAGGAATCATTAGGAATTCAAATGCAGATTTCTGTTTGCATGCTTTAGGACTGATTTGAGTGGAAGTGAAATCTAGATATGAGGGCAGAAATCAGCTATTATTTCGTCCATTTTTATAAAATACAAAAGGGAAAAATGAAAATGTGCTGAGAGAAAAAATTGAAAAGAGAAGAGGATAGACAATAAGATCACATTATTGAACAGGATTCTCATACTACAACAGTTCATCAGTTTTTGTGGGGTTTTTTCTTTTTTTTTTCCTGTCTCGGGAATCCTCTGTGTTTTGTATAGGAGTTTTGAATACATGTCAGAAGTAACAAAATGCTGCTTTAAAACTTTCAGAGTTTGTAGCTGAAATATTTTTTCCTCATACTGAAGAAAAATCACATGTAAGACAGCAACAAATAGTATCACTTTGAAGAGGAAATGCATATGTTTGTTCTGTGCAGAGGCTTGATAAAAACTGTCTCTATTGCATCTAAACAAGAGGCCATAGGAAAATAATTATAGTGACTGATTCCAAGCATTGACCAGCAATTGATAATTGGCCATAAATAATTAGGAAATAATAGCTTGTCAGTGGTGTAAATTATGTAAATGTAGTAGCTGTCTCTCTAGATACTGATTCTGAGTGCCTTATAAGTGATTTTTTTATTCAGATTATAAATTTAATATACTGTACATGACAATTTAATCTTGTTTGGCATCAAAGCTACCAAGATAATACAGAATTATACAAGCCTAATCAAAGAGGGAAAAATCAGATGAACATCATTATTTTGGAGAGCTGGTTTAATGGGAGTTGACATTTTCAAAAGAGCATGGATTCTTTTTTTTTTTTTTGAGACAATTAATCTGAACTAGGTTTCTGAAGCAATAGGCTAACAGAACAAAACACTGACTGGAATTACAGATGTGAAAGTGTACTCCATATCTTATAAGGTATTAAATATTTAAAGTGTGATTTTGTATAGCCTATACCATTTACATAAAACAATCATGACTCTGGATTTTTATTGCTAAATTGTGTGCTCTTCAGGGCAAGGGCTGTATTTTTTTTGTGTTGTGACTCACTTCTGGAGTTTTCATCATCTTTTCCTTTTCTGTTGTTGTTAACAAAGGTCTGTAACTTTGATATTTTAGACCTTAATACACTCAGATTATATTAAAAAATACATTATATTAGCTAGCATAAATTGCACAGGAATGTGTAATGCCTCCCAATATTAAAATTTAGAGCAAAGGGGAAGGGTTTCTGTGAATGCTTCAGCTCTATGTAGTTTGTTTTTGCTGGACTTGTTAGCATATGGGCTGAAAGATGTTTCAGAATTGCTCAGTTATTGATGAAATTTAGTCCTGATGATATTTTATCCCACAAACTATATCGTGTTCACAAGATGATCATTTTACTACATACAGTTTACAAAATGACCGAACTTATTAAGAAACAGGTATTTGTCATAAAGTCAGTTAGTTCCTCAGTGTCAATGCAGTGTAATTTGAGAAAGCTTCTAAAAAGTGCCAGATAAGATATTCTGATGCCAAGCTGATGACCCAAATATATGTGGCTCTATCATAGTACACACACACACAGAGTACTTGCTGCTGCATTGTCGTGCATCTGCATTAGTGTGAGAATGGTTTCAGCTTTCCTCTCTACCTTCAGATTTTCATTCTTATTAATTGGATTTTTGTCACCCAGAATAAACAGAACCTTTGAATTTGCTCTTAATATTCAGCACATATTTGTCTCCCACTGAAGCTGGTAACATGTACATAAGGGCTTTGCTGATTCAGGACCTGGAGGGATGTAGTGACACTAACATTTGCTCAGTAAGAATAGCAATAGTTAGGATGAATAGGTAAGGTGGAAGAAGGGGGGAAATGTGGGGTTGAGGGAAGAGCAAGAGACACATTTGTGAAAATGCTGTAGTTACCTTCCGGTGTCCTGCCAGCCCAGCTTGGAGCACCTGCTGTTGCTGTGTGAGCAGGAACTCCTGCTGTTTCTAGAAGTGAAATCACCCTGCCTGTACTTGCCTGTCAGCACTGCTAAACATTTCTGCTTTCGGTCCAATTAGAACAAGATACTCACCAAAAAAGCTGGCATTTCAACATCAACATTTTTTAAAAGGAACAAAAAGCACCAAACCCGCCTGCCAGCTAAAGCCTCCCCCCATGCCTTACTTTTAGTGAAGAACCATTCTAAACTCAGACCTATTCTAAGCATGATATTTTTCTTTTTAATTTCAGTGCATTTCCTCATTTTTCTTTTGTGTGGTCTTATTCATATTTCTCATTAAGAAATAGCTATTTGCTTATTCACACTTAGCATTGGAAGAGGGTTTTTTTTTTCCTTATGGAAATCAGTTATAAAAGGCATCTTTTTTTAAAAAAAAGTCTGATTGCTCCTTCTACAATAGAGTCTAGACATTCTACAAGAACTAACCAGGGAAAAGATATATCTGCATTAAAAAAAAAAAAAAAAGGTAATTTTAAAATAACTACAAGATAAAGTGGACATATGGTATGATATAAAACATGTAACTTAACCATATAGATATTTGGATTCACACTGCCTTTTTCTGGCTCTGACAGTGCTCTGTATGGGGAGATAAGGGCAGACTTATAAGGCTATGATTCAGTAGGGGCTATTTTGACAAGTTTCCACTCTGAAATTCTGTTCATCAACCTCTAATTAGCACTTCATCGCTTTCAGCTTTGTGTCACCCAGCTGGCTAGAGGAAGATGACACCTCCAACTTGAACTGGGCTTTTTTCCATTTTCTTGGAGCTCATCAAGACATGTGGTGCTTTCTTAAAGTGCAGCTGGTGCTGGCACTTTCATTGTAAATTTAAATCGCTGTGTTTGGAAAAAGGTGATAAGAACAGTTTGTTTCATGTCCCTGGTGTTTAGCCTGAGGCAATTCCCAGCAAATATATTCAAGGCTCCTTCTGGTTTGATCTGCTACAGTTTTGTATTATTATTATTAATAACAATGCTAGAAAGTACACACCTAAAAGAATACCCTGCACAGTGTATAAAATTTTTTCCCACAGTCACTAAAGTTTAAAGTTTAAAAGAAAACAAAACCACTTAAAGCATCAATTTAGATAAATAGCAAAAATATGAACTTTTTCTGTGTATATGTTTGGAGAAGGAGGAGTCAGTTTTTTGCAAGCTTTTTTTTTAATTCTTTTATTAATACATGTTTTGGAAAAAAATATATTTAATTTTTCTTGATTTTACGTTCTGCTCTATTGCTTATGCTATAGATAACATATACCTGTATTTTATTACACATTTTCTTCTGCTTATCCAATTGTTATATCACTTGTGAAATGATGTTAATGAACAATGGTGTGTATCTATATTTTGTATCAGAATCTCAAAGATTATAGAAACATGTCTAGAAAGCCAGCTTCCAACATTTTTAGCTGTGTCCATTATACTCTATTCTTATACGCTTATTTGAGTACACTCACACTGTTAAGATCTGAAGGTATATGGCTTAATTGATACATTTTTTCATTTTTAAAGTGCCAAAATGAGCACAGTGTTAAGAAAATGGATCAAGAATTTGCACATCAGCTTTTCTGTTTTCAAAATTCCTACATTACTATGTAAAGCTTTCTTCTGAATGTGTACCCTGTATTCACAACTTAAGTTATAGCATCAACCAAACTAGTGAGATTCCATCTCAAGAGAGCAGCTATTGTATATTCACTTAGGGAAACTTGGATACTTTTCAAACTCACAATTAAAAGTAATGTTTCTTTTTGCTATACAGTAGGAATCAAAAATCATGGTTGCTAGTGTTTTTTTCTTTCTTTCAATATTTTTACTAATCCTTATCAGACACCAACCTAACCTTTAGAAATAAAACTCATATTAAAAAAAATTTCTATCCATTTTTTACTGGGCTTTCCTGATTTGCTGCTGTGCATTTTAATGGTGTTTAAGACCTAGGTCACAAGTACTGCTGCACCATAATAAATGACATTAAAAGTCTAAGAACCTTCTATAATGACCTTACAGATTGAGCACAGAATTGTGTCTCTGTTCCACCAGTGAGGCAGAAATGAAAGCATACATGAGAAAAATTTAGCTAGATCCAACTTTTTAAAAACTGAGTCAACACATTGGTTTAGTTCTAATTTTACATTCTGACTAATAGTTCTGGTGTAAATTGCCATATTTCCATTGCTATAGAAATTAAACTCTGATTTCTGTATGTATGGAGAAATGCAACATATGTAGATAATGGCACAATCCTGTATTTATGATATTCCATTTTTCTATAAATATAGATGTTCAGTGATTATCAATAGAGCTGCTCATTAAAATTCAGACTTAGATACAAAATGATGCCATTTTGTCTTAATATTTGAAAACCTAAAAATATCTCTCTAGCTCTCTGAAAATCTGTATTTTAGCATTTACATTCAGCAGTTTATTGCAGTAGAAAATAATTCAAACAGAAGAAACAAATTGTCCCATCAAAGTATTCTAATGATTCAGAAGGCCATTTTTTTTCCAGCAAACCAAATATTAGGAATGAAGTTTAATCAAAGATCTAGTGCTGTGTTCCCACTGAAGGTGGGGAATAACTGATTACTTTGCTGAGTTTTTGAGAATCAGCCTTGTTAGGAATAAGATCAAGCTCAATTGCAGTCTTGCAAAATTGATGTCCCCTTTGCTGCATCACTTATACAAATGGTTTCACATTGTGAAAGGCTTCCTTTAATGATTGTTTGTTCCTTTGACAAACTAGCTAATTGTCCACTGCTCTATTCATCTTAATTCAGATTCATTACCCTCTCTACTCTTCAGCAGCTACTGCTATGGCCTCACACTGTATCATAACCAGCAACATAAAACCATTTTGCTGTAGTGCCACAGGGAGCTTCCTTGTGCTACCTGCCAAGTAGATATGAAGTAAATGGCCTGTCTCTATTCCACATACTTTAAAAGCTCTTTCTGGAGCTTTCACTGTTACCTTCCCACCCTAATACCTGAAATCCCACTTTGGCAATTTCCTCTGTCTTGCTTCTGACCGCCCTGACTACCCCTGACCTGAGCACTGAGCTACCCCCAGGGCTCTCAAATTAGCCCTCCTCCTCTAGTGTTTGAGAGGTTGGCTATATGGGCTGAGGTATATCCTGGAGAGACTAGATGTCAGGAAGTATTTCTTTACAGAACGGGTTATTAGGCAGTGGAATGGATTGCCCAGGGAGGTGGTGGAGTCCCCATCCCTGGAGGTGTTTAAGAGTAGGGTCGACATAGCGCTGAGAGATATGGTGTAGATGGGAACTGGCAGTGTTAGGTTAATGGTTGGACTAGATGATCTTCAAGGTCCTTTCCAACCTAGTTGATTCTGTGATTACATTCTAGTATGTTTGGTACAGAGTAACTGTGTATCTGTGTATAGATGTATATTAAATAAATGGTAAAAAAAGACTATGATCATGAAAATGTTTGTGTGAGCCAAACCCTATGATCATGAAAATGTTTGTGTGAGCCAAACCCTATCAGATAAACAGATGTGTTTTTCAGTGTAATTCAGCACCACAATGATAACCCAACAATAAAGCCAATACAAGTACAGATATAAAGGTATGAAACAACATATTGTCAGAAGCAATAAAAAAGATTTAGCAATGCGTAAACAGGATAGATCCGCAAGAGGCCAAGCATGGCAGTGGTTTATTATACACACCTACCTACTGAAATTCATACTGAGCAGAATGTAAAAGAGAGAGAAGTGGTAAATTTGTGATGGCTGTTTTTATTATTCTGCTCTTTAAGAGGTATCTAATTTGGAATTTGCATTCCACAAGAGTTGAGAGTTTTTTGTGAGTCTGATTTTAAGAGCATTTAGCATTTATGTAACTCTTAATTCATCGATGTACAAACATGAGCTCTAAACAGCTGCAGTAGAGGCTCAGTTGAAATACGTGAAGGTATGCTGTTGTGCTCCAGGTTAGTACAGCACTAAACATGGAATGGGCATAGAGATATGTCCCTTGTGCCCCTGTGTGAGAATCAGCTTTGGCATAGCTGTGTGCAGCCACTGTTCACTGCTCTGTATTGCCATCGCAGAGATGTGGGACGACAGTAAGACAATTGCTGCTTTTGCTCTCGTACATGTAGTGAAGGTAGCTTAGTAGTTAAAAACAAAAAAAAATCACTGACTGCATGCTTTCCTGAAGTTCTTTCTCAGCGTGCATTTGCTCAGAGCTCCAGGAAGCAATTTTACCAGTCCCAGTATTAACAAATTAAGGTGACACATTTATGCATTATGAGATTGGCTTAAAAATCATGAAACTAAAGAACCAGAGAAAAAAAACCCAAACCCTGTCTTCCTTCTTTTATGATTATTTGCTTTCATTTTTATGAACTTTTAGGATGTACTAGGATCATATTTTCAAGCTTTTCCTGAGCTGATATTTTAAGAAACTGGGGCTCTGAAAACCAGTGATTATTGTGAAATCTCAGTAAAACCATGAGTTGTCAATGCACACTGCAGCTGAGCTGGTCCAAATGTTCCTATGGCTTCTGGGGCAATACAGGCTTCTAAACCATCCCCGCCATTCTGCCTCATCTAAGCAAAGCTGTGTATTTCTGGCACCTTTGGGCACCTCAGAAAACCTGAAATATACCAGTTGTGACAGAGTTATAAGAAACACACTGAAAACATACAATTGCCATTATTTTTCTCCTATAACTTGCTGAGCATATACCCAGTAGTAAAGAATCTAAAAAAAAGGGTATAATTGAGCCACATAATAATAATTATATGGTCTTAATTGTAAACTTTAATGCGTGATGATTTTGAAAGAATAAAATTGAAAGCAAACACCTTTGACTTTTAGAGATTCATAGTCTTAGGGGATACTTTATTTAAACCCACTGGACGATGTAATCTTGGTTCTGTTCAAGTCAGGCATATCGATTTCTGTGGGACCAGGATTTAAACAGTAAGCCTTCCAACTAATTAAATTTTTTAAAAGTTTAGAACATGTTCTATCCTATTCTTCTGCTCGTGGATTATATCATGCTATTTTTACTGTGACTGGCATGCAGGAGAGTTTATTTTCTGAGAGGGGGATGAGAAGTTGTTTGTGTTTTCTCTAATAATGCTTACTATTTTAGCACAAAGCATGCTCTACTTAAACTTGATGGTTTGATATGTGTTTTACATGTGTATGTCCTGCTGGGGAATTAGTTATACATATACAGATGAGGATAACTGCTCTCTTTCCCTGCATTGTTTTGCTCCTAGTGAAGCTAAGATTCTGCAAATAAAAACTTACGTGTTGAGTATTTAGCCATTATGTGTATTTACAATCTGTGTATAAAGATAAGTATTCTTAATTCTGAACTCTGTTTCATAATGTGATTGCCTTACAAACCAGGAACATGTAGTAATGGCTTAACTGTGCCAACAAAGAACTTCACATGGGGCACAGGTTTGGAAATGAACTTCAGCACAGACCTTGTAGACATCTGAACTCTATAAATCCACAGGTGTTTAAGTAGCCCTAAGGGCTAGGTCAGATAGCAGACTTGTTTCAGTATGACTTTACAAGGATTTAGTACTGTGTAAACAACACTTGCAAGGTTTTCTCTTTACTGCTGAGTAAAACCAGTAGCAGGAAGAGCCACCTTTGATTTTTGTACCATAAAAGGTAGAGTGTTCTTTTATTCTATAAACAGTGTTTGCTAGGATGTTTTTGAGCAAGACTGCACACAAAATTAAATTTTCTTAACACGTTTGTTTTTAGACCATTCTTGAAAAGAAGTTGCAGGTTGACTGGAGAGTTTGGGTTTTGCTTTCTTTTTGTTGCTTTTGTTTGTTGTTGATTTTGGTCTTTCTTTTGGGGCAAGCACGGAAGTCATTCTGGAGAAAGATAAATTAGACTGCAGTTTTATATCTCCATGCAGTGTGCAGATCTTAGGTCTGTGCATTTCCACCTAAAATAATGTTGTTGTTAAAATTTTGTAAGCAGATGGGCTTATTTCTCAGTAAAGTAACCCCAAAGCATAAGCTAGCTTGCACAGAAATACTGCTGAATTGATGTTGGGGGGGAAAAAAGTGGGGGGAAGAAAAAAAAAAAAAAAGACTGGCTAGTGCAGAGTGCTGAGAACAGTATTCTATTTTTACCCCAAAATCTGGTCTGCTAGTAATAGTGAAGGATTTCCATCAGTACCAAAAAAAAAAAAAAAAAGACACTAAATGACTCCCCAGAATAACTTGGTAAAACAGCTTGAATGGGGAAACTAGATCCTAAGGAGGAGGAGTAAGGAGCTGAAAGGAGTAAAACAGCACTCAGAGAGGGAAAACAAGATAACCGGAACCTGAGTGGAGTACAGTAATTAGGAACTGGAGAAGGAAATTAAAATCCTTTGGGAATTCACTATCTGAGAAGGGAACTGAGAGAAATCTATTGAGGTTTATGAGAGGACAATTACTCCAAAAGCTTAATTAACTTGCATACAAAGCTTGGTTGAGGCTCCTCCTTGTTCTTGTTTTTACACTAGCATATGACTTGGTAAAATACAAGTAATTTTTTTAGTAGTTAACAAAAGGTTATTGGTCACTGTATTAATCTATAGGAGTGATAGCTAATGATTAATTCAATCATGTTTTCCTGCAGTCTTTCAGTTTCTTCTCTTTGCCCCTTGTTTAGATTTAAAAGTATTTTGAGCACAGACAGCATAGATAGTATGACTGGGATTTAAAATGCATCAGTTGCCTAAGTTATTTAAATAAGTTTTGCTGTAGCTAACCACAGTGTTTATGACATGTGAGATTTTTTTGTATAGTCAGCATAGAGATTTGCAATAATATATTGTAGAGATTGCTAGATGTTTGCTAAATTTTGATGACAAAGAGGCACAGGGAGACAGTTTTCATTACCTTCACTCTGTCCTGGATTGTGCTTTCTTACAGAAGCCTAGTCAAGTTTGTGCTATGTGGCCCTTTTTTTTGCTGCACTGAAGTGTTTGCCAGAAATGTACACACTGAATCTGGTGTTCTCTGTGTCTTCAAGCTGTCAACTATCCTGATATCTGTCTACTACTCCCAAAGTCAGAGTTTTCTTTCTCAGTCAATGACTGCCCATAACATACACAAAGGTATAACTTCCATTGATTCAATTTAACTGAATTACTGAAACTGTTTCTTGGAATGTGATGAGGAGAAAGCCTTTGCACTTAACTGCATATTACATAAATTAATTCTATGGAAACATCCCTATGGCTGCATAAACCAGAAAATCTCAGTGCTGAGAGATGTCAGGAATTTAAGGTCATAGTGTGTATATATATATATCATGCAGAATTTTTGTCCTTTGTCAGAGAAATGATCAGATTGTGGGTCCTGCAGTTTCCCAAAAATATAATCTGAGATAATTTTCATCTTCTGTGGAACTGGACCCAAATTATGAGACCATTCAAACAATTCTGAATTGTCTTATTTATGTCACCAGTTCATCACTCTTTTCATATAAAAACATCTATGTTATGTTGTCTGGGAAACATTTGTTTTGAAGCATTGTAAGCCAAGAGTTTTATTCCTGTCTTTTTTCCCCCCTTTCATTCTTCAGGTTATTTAAAAAACCTGCCTCTTTACAAATCACATTAGGTTTGTTGTATGCATTAAATGAAAGGCTTTCAACTTCCAGAGCAGGGTGTATGAACAATTGTCTTGTGTGTACATCAACTAGCATCCTACCTAAGTGCACTGAATTTGGTTTGTGTTAATTACAAGGTGCATTTGACTGTGTCTACATGATAGATTAACGGTTCCTAATAACATCATATGCAAATGAAAGGAAATCCTTTTTCCATTTTATAGCCCAGAAGAGAAATACAGTGTATTCTGAAAAGAAATATAAATGCAGCCGTACCAGTGGTTTGCTAGTCTGTATGTATCCGCTCTCACCAATATAAGAAAGTTTACATGAAACTGAATTATTATAATGTTTACACATGGTGGTGTTATGTTTTTTGGACACTTCAAAGAATAGTTCTCAGTCTAAAGTCTGAATGTTAAAGAATACACAGGAAAACATAAACTAGTACATACCATTTTAAACTGGGCACAGGAACATTATTCTACATTATCCAAATATATTTATGGAAAGACTGAAAGATCTCATTTGGGGATTACAAAATAGTTTATCTGATTGTTTTCTGATGGGTTTTTTGGTGTTTTAGGTTTTTTTCCTTGTCATTTTGCAACCTTCATTAATGGAAATCCTCTTCATATACCTACCTTGAATTCAAGAGAGAATAATTGTAGTAAAAAGTTTTGCTAGTACTTGTCTAATGCTTAAAAGAAATTCTGAGGCTCAGCAGGATTGATTAGCAGTTTAGGTCTACAGTCTCACCATTTTTCTCTTTTTTTTAGGTAAATTGTATAATAGATATGCAGCAAAATGGATAAAAAATTTGAAGTCTTATCTTCATCACTGGCATTTCATATGCCTGAATTAATAATTGTAAAGATCTTGATGCTCTCAAACATTAATGTAATTAGGACTATGTAAAGTGACTACAACAAATGGTGTATTCACGTGTTGGGTATTTTGACAAGGGCCTAAAGTTTGCCATACACTGACTTTGTTGTAAGGCAGCCTATGGAGAGCTAACACAGGGGTATTTTGCGTTTCCCCTCAGGTACCCCAAAGCTGAACTCTGTACAGTTGTCATTGCAAAAGTGAAGATATGGTATTTTTAATGGAGTTAAATGTAATTGGCAGACCTTCCTGGATTTGCTGGCTGTTAATACAGGAGCTGGTTGGACCTATTAACTGGTGCTATTACTGCATCTTTCAGTTGCAGATATTCTGCAGTTCTCTGTCCATAATAAACATACCACCTCCCCTACTTTCCCCTCAGCTTTTTAAGAGGGACTAGCATTTAGTGCTCTATTTTTCAGAAAGTTCTTGCTTGGATAAGTAATCAGTTGTTGGGGTTTTTTAGTAGAAATAAAGAGCCTAAAAATGGTTAAGACTACAGAGACACATTGAGGAGGATATTAAAATATTCCTACTGCACTCTGAGGCTGTGTACTTAAAGAGCCAGAGCTTCATGAAATAAGCAAGCTGTATTGCACAAAGTTTTAGCAATAAGGCATGCTTTCATTAGGAAGAAAGAGAAATACAAATGCAAGATAAAATGTTTCTCAATTAGCTGGTCTTAATATTGCACTATATGTGTTCTACATATAATACACTTGACCAGCAAAATAGTGAGGTGTCTATGTCGTCATGAAAAACAGCACTGCTGTTTCTATGGTTTCTTATTCTTTGTGTTTCATTGGCTACCTGACTATCTTTAATTTAAAATTAAGAATTTTGTCTTATGAATTAATAAGATAGAATTCTTCTTTTCTATTTTTATTCATGTTTCTCAGAACTGCTTGCTTTGTACAATACATCATAGAAAAATAAAGTTGAGACAAATCCTTGAAATTCATGGAATCACATTGATGTTGATTATAAAAACCGCCGTAAAAATTAAATTTGGATTTCCAGTCCTCTAGTGAGATATGGAATAGGGAATTCCAAAGATTAATACATCTTTAAACCAAAAGAAACTGTAGTCACTGTTTCTAATCTCCAGGATAACCAAGTCACAAATGCAGTAAGCCCTGTAATTTATGGTTTAGTTTAGTTGCACCTCTAATTAAAAGCAAACACAAAGTGTGTTTGTAAGGTCCATTCGTTTGAATGAGAACAGGCAAACCCTTTCCTAAATAACTACTCTTTCTTCACTCAAGTTGCAACTCTCTTTCTGAGACCTCTGAAAGGAGCTGAAGTTAGTTGATAGAAAGTGGCTCCTGATAACTAATTCTAGCAGGGAGGCCACTGCCATTTCAGTCTTTTGTATTGACATTCTATTTTTAAAAAGACAAGGAGAAATCAAGATGCTGATCAACAAGCGTTGCCAGAAAAGACTATTTAAAGAAAAATTAGTAGAAATGGTAGGCAGAGGTTTTAACGTCTGTGGCCACACCAAAGGAACTGACAAACTGTTCAGTTTTAATAATAATTTTGCATTAGTTTAAGTTTCTGATTTCAAAGGTAACAAAATGGGTCATCTTGTGCTTTGGAGATCATTATATTCTGCTTACTAAGCTAAAGATTTTCTCTGCTTTTTTAGAAGGGTCTCTATTTTTATAGGCATTATGAACTAATTTACAGGACCAATTAGAGAGGCTCTATTTTTGTATTCATTGACACAAAACGTGCTTTTGCCAAGAAAAGTTGGACCAGATGATCCTTGAAGTCCCTTCCAACCTGATATTCTATGATTCTATGAGTATTTCTGAAATAAGTATAGTAAAGAAGCTTTTGATTCCCAAACAGTAATTTTCCTTAACATTTCAAATGTTACTTGCCTGTGAAAAGACTGCACTTAAGTATTCAATACAGTTCTCTGAATGCTGTCTCTGCATTCGTCTGTGCTTAGTTCTGTCTTGCTACGATGTCTTCTTGCTTATTTTCCATTATTGTTGTACAAAATGGTCTTTTGGCAATTAGCAGTGCTGTTTTAAACCTAGTGTGTACACATAAACCAGCAGAAAACTGGCATCCCATTAAAAAAAATAAAGCATGCACATCATTATCACTGTGCACGGGAAACTTGTTATATGAGGCCAGTACTTCATTTGAGAGAACAATTTAATTTAATTTTGATACAGCTAAATAGCACCTTTTTTAAAATCAAAATGACCTTGTGTAAATGTACTTCAGAAATCCACTGAGGTAAAAGAACAGGTACAAGAATTCAGTAACTGCAGTGCGTTTTACAAGGTTGTATTTTCATTAAATTGATCACAATTTTGCCCTCTTTCTTCCATGTACGGGGGGGTTGTAGATTAACAATTTCCATTTTTTAAATGTTCTTGCTTTATAAATTAGTTCCCTTTCTTTCAGCTTTTATACTCCATGCTCCAGATAATAAATGTGTTCACAAAAGACTTGTCTGAAATAATGAAGCTGTTAAAGAACATTGTAATTTTTTACTTTAATAAAATTAATCTGGCCCTGTAAACCATTGGAAGGCAAACTTGCTCTTAGAATGCATCACAGTACCACGTTTGTGACACTGATAGATAACTATTAACTCCTTTTTAAGCTTTAAAATGCTTCAGAATGCCAGAGTAAAGAATCTAAAACTGCAGATCTTATTCAAATGAATCAGGATGGAGCAGATGGTTGAAGAAGGCACACAAGCAAGAAGTAAATCTCCTGTTCTCCCTTTCTGATTGCTTTGCCCACAGAGGAATAACGATTCAAAGAAAATCAGTAATCATGGCGGATGTCATTAGCATATTCCCAATAAGGGAGCTTACATAAAAATTCCCAGAGAAAATGAATGGCTGCTAGTATACATCAGTGTGCAAACAGTGCATTTCCAGCTGCCTCCCAAAACACAGATTTTCCAGAACTTTTAGAAATGAAGTTTGAAAAACTGAATTAAAAGAATCACACATTTGCTTAGAGAAGGAACAGATATTTTATTAACTAATACAGCTATATTTAACACTCTTGTCAGTTGTAATGCTGAGCTGAATAGTCACAAAAAAAGTTTTGTGCTTAAAATTAAGGTATCAGCAACCCTTCAATAAAATATAGGGAGAACCTTTTACTACTTCTGTCTGGAGAGGAGTGTGCAAACTGCTGTAAATCCCTTCCCGACATGTTTTCTGATTGCATTACTGTGAATGCATGTGGTAAATGTCTGCTTCCTTGTTGGTTCACAGAAGTTATTAAGTTGTTCACAAATCAGTGGCAAAGCAAAACATTTTCTCAAAGTGTTACGGAAAGAGTACTAACATAGACAAATGGCTGTTTTCTTGTCTGTCCATAAGCAATGGGAAGCCCATTAGCCAGTGTAAATGAGCATAACGCTATCTGAACAGTCAAGCTGCTACCTTTCATTTATACGGAATTAGTTTTTGGCCTCTTATTTTCAGCTTTTCACTTGACATATTTCAAAATTATTTTACTTTTCAAGGAAAATGAGCACAAATTCAAGAATTGCATGCAGGATTGTCACATTCTCCTATTTAATGTAGGAGATTATTTTATATATATTATATTATTATATATATTATATTATATATATTATTCCCATTCACTTTAATTCCATAGTATAGGCAAGGTTTAAGAGTAAATCATCACTGCTCTGGCCTCTGGATTAAGCAGTCAGCTACCACTGTTGCAACTGGAAAATGCATGTCTAATTTCTTGTGTGCCAGGCTGAATATTTATCTCCTGTTGGTTCCAAATACAACAACAGACCAACAGTCACTAAAATAAGTGCCATCACCTAGATGGTTGATAAATCTCCTTAGAAAAGCAGCCATGAGACATGGTATTGACAAGTTTTGTTGCTGAAATAAGAGAGAAACTAGGTAAGGGTAACCATGTCCCTGCAGATGCCATCATTGATTGTGCCAGCAGGAGGCAGATGGTTAAAGGATACAATAGGAACTGTCACAATAGTTTCAATTTTATTATTGAAACCCAAACTTTCAGTGGCAGTGGACAGATTGCCTTCATTTTTCATCCATGAAACATCTTCAGCATTTCCTCAAAAAAAAAAAAAATCTTTTAAACTAGCACTGCAATGAATAATGCCTTTTATGTATACTAAGACGGTAGAAACCATTAATAAAATGCCTGTCAACAGCACATCTCCCTTTTCTCTTTAGCAAAAAGGGGAGAAATCATTAATTACAGTTTCTGTCACACACAAAAGGCATGGTTTTTGTTCTGGTCTCTTAGCACTTTAACAGCATGAATTCACCTAGTGGCCACCTATTCTGCAAAATTTGAAAAGGGATGTGTCCTTATCCATCTACGCAAAACCTTCTGAAGACATTGCATGTGTCTGCCTGGGCAACAAATGTGGTATTTTGGGTTGACACTGAAAAGAAGGATTATGAATATGGATAGGATGCAAATACTCCATCTATCTTAATCAGAATACAGGAATTCAAGCTGTTGTCGAAGGAGGGGGAAGGAACAGGGAGAAAACCTTAGAAACCTAAGCTGTAGGGGCCTGATTCTGCTCTACTGCTATCAGCTGGACTTTTACCACTGAAGTTATTAAGGTCAGGATTGAGCAGTAAATTTACAGGATCTTTTGTAAGGTTAGCATTTTACGCACTGCTCTGCCAGACACATTGACTTTGATTGACATTGTTCGCTCTACTGAACTTATATGTATTTTAAGTATTTGCTGGAAGGTGAACTTAAAAATCACTACTAATCATTCATTTTTCACCTCTGAAAATTATAGAATCATGTAGATTTTTATATATAAAAAAAAATTCTACATATTGCAAATTTTAAAAAAATGCACAGGGAGATGTAAGTAATAAGTTTGTTGGGACAGACAGTTGTTATTATTTCAATTTATCTAACCAGGATAATGTCAACAAAAAGGTCTTAGTTTCCAGGTGTTCCCCAGCTCACCATTTCCTATCAGTTTTAATGGCTGCCTGTGATTCACGTAAAAGCAGAATACTAAAGAAATAGCTTTTTAAGCATAATTCCCATTTAATTTATTTCTGTAAACTGTGAGAATTAGATTTTTTTGGTTCTGTGTTTTTGTTCTGTGCTATCTAAATGTTTTATGAGACCCATACAGAGAATTCTTCTCTCTCTTGAAAGAAATCATCACTGAAATCTGGCAAATCATAAATCAAAATATGTTTTCATTGTAGGCATATGAGACTTTTTTTCAGCCTTCAGGTCTAATGAAACAGAAAGTAAATACAATATTCTCATTCGCTCAGAAGGTAAATATATGTCTATTAGACATTTATGAAATGTCATTTATGTGTTTTGGTTTCAATACCTGTCTTATCAATTGTAAATGAAAGGCCTAGACTATCTATTTGGGTCTTATTCCTTCACTAAAATATCAGTTTGGAAAAAGAAAAGTCTTACTAGAATAGAAATTTAAGACCAAATCCTCAGCTGATATAAAAACAATGTAGAATATAATTCTAGAAATGGGGACTTTAGTGCCTTATTGCCTACATTTGGTGTCATCACTTACAGGTTCTTGATCAAGAAACATTAAATTTTACACGGCTTTTTTCTGATATTGTGACTACAGGTAGACCAATATTTTTTGTAGTCCAATATATGAATACAATATGTACTAGAACAAAATCCACTTTAGTATCTAGCAACTTTAATGCCAAAGTTAAATGGATTCCCAGTAAAAATGACAAGTTGCATTTCGGGCCTTCCATTTCTTGTATGCTTTTGTATGGAGAAGAACAGTCAAGACCTTTAATCACCCATAGGAAAGTAAACAAGTAGTTTTAGCTCACATGTTCCACATTACCTGTTTCTGTGATTATGTGCTCAAATCTGTAGTAAGGACCCAGTCCTACACAGCTAAAGTCAGTAGAAATCTTATACATTTTAAAGTCATGGAAATCACAACTCTATGTTTTTTAATAATTGTCTAACTCTGAAATGTATGGAGTTCGTCTATTCAAAATTTACCTGGGCTATAGTCCTCTTAAATGGATGATTGAATTGGAAGGTAGTTTAATACTTTTTTTCCTTGGTAACATAGAGTCAAATCTGTGATGTTCTTGCTCTGATGTCAATGAGAAAGTTTTGTCTGAGGATTCATTTATTTGAGGATTGTTGTTGTGAGTATGGCTGAGCTATACTATAGGTTTTGAGCCAGTAAAATACATAATTCGTGTCACTTGAGACATATAGTATGAATGCAGTTATTAATCTGTCAGTTCTGAAACATAACAACTGACCAGTCTGTGAGCTACATACACTATTTTTACCCTATATGTTTTTAAACCTGTGGTGAGCAGAACATTTTAGTAGCATTGGTTAAAAATGTCATGTTTGAAAAATCTGGCAAGTATTCAGAGTCATTTAATCTTTCACCAAGATTTAATCAGAATAGTCTTATATCTCTTTTGTACATTGTCAAATGCTCACCGCAATTTGTCTCCCCCCATGGTGGACTGACAGATTGAGCAAATAAGCAAAGAGCTGGAACATTTGACTCTAATTGTAATGTCAGCATTGTTAAACTATATTTATGAGAAGAAAGTTAACACTGTGACATTAATAATTTCATCAGTTTTACATGTGTTTGCTTCGTAAACAAGCAAGCCATTTTTTATAAATTGTCTGTGACCAATACTTTGCCATTCTGGAAGAAGGATACAAATTCCATTTTTGAAAGAAAAGCAGGCACAAAAAAAGAGTTTTGGCCCATATTACTATATTTTGGGAAGAGAAAAAATAAGATCTTTTAAATGTTTGCCCTGAGCCAGACTCTATAAATCGTGGTTTTCCTGTCAATAAGCAAAAAAATAATGGCTAGAAACATACAATAAAATAGGCAGGGCTAGGAAGTGTAGTATTTTGTCTAGCTGTAGGCGGATACATGAGGTCTTTTAGATTTTCTTGACTTTTTAAACCACTGGATGCTCACCTGCACTTTTAGTGATTCATGGCACTATACCAAATGTACTGGCTAATAAAGACAGTTTGTTACTCTCTAATTTTGGAGGGACATACCACATGAAACTCTGCAGCAATTTCTTACCTACATATTTCACTCTATAAGGGGAAACAATAGGAGAGAACATGACACGTATTAGAGAAGTAAATTACAGTGTTATACTCCTTGGTCAAATAAACCACTGTTGGCTGGCATACCTCTGACTACCAAGGTGTTGTTTTGCACTACAGCTTAATCAGCTGGGTCTAGGCTGTTCCTTGGTCTTCATGTGCCTTAGGCAGTATAAATGCTGTGATTCGCATGCACGGTCACATGAGCCTGTGCTGTGCATTTTATACAATGTCGAATAAAATTATTTGTTAGAATGATTGATCACATACTTCTTAGATACTTAAATTATGAGAAGTTAGAGTTTACAAATATATAAAGTGATTCACAAATTTTGAAGCCACTTGCATTGTGTATTTAAACTCAGCCGCTCATGATTCTAGCACAGGTGAGAATGACTCAATAGACTTTCTGTCTGTGCTGGAGAAAATTTCAGCTGTCCAGCTATAGCATTTTTGAGGTGGTAACAAACATGTTGAAAAAATGAAGTAGTAAGTGTTGATGTTAATTTAGTATTCTCACTGTCATTTTAATTTGTAAATAAATGTATATGTATACATACACACAAAAAACCATCAACTGCTTACACTTGTGCTTCCACAAAGTTGCAAATGTTATGGACTCCCTGGCAGGGAAAGAGACCAGACTTATGTCTGTTCTTTTGCTGTGTTCGCCCTTAATCAGTTATTAAAAGTGATTAATAGAAGAGAAACAGTGAAATCAGAATAGGAATAATATTGGGCAGTCGTGTATTATTAGTATTTTTATTTCACTAAGATCTGGTAATTGCACCTTTCATGAAGTTTCTTACCTATACCTCAGTCAGGGGAACAGGTTGATGATAGACAAAGACTACTAGGGCAGTGTGCAAGCGACCTGTTTCCATTGGATTTAGCATATTTCCTTTTGGCTTTAAATCTGCCCAGATGGTATGTGGCTCCTTTAAGAGATGCAGTAGTGTACCATGATAAACTGAGCCATCTGGGCCCAGCAACCTCCTGAGGTTCCTACAGTGACCAGAGCAGTTAAGTGTGGGCTTGTGTGATTGTTGGCAGATCACATGCATGGAGAAATTAAGATTTCTACTCTTTAATCACTATAAATCACTAAAAAACTAGGGATGCCTTAATTTTAATGGGGTAGCTAATAACACTGGCAACAGGATTTTCCAACAAATAGCCCACAGGAAGCCTGTCTCCCACAACCTGAGGACTGTGGGAGTCCTAAGATATCATCTCATGACAACACGGACCTCCTTGGCTGCTAACACATCTAGAGATTGTTTTGAATTTCTCTATGGCTCTTTCAAGCCCTGAGACGCCATATATTTCTTCCCTGGATGTAAGTCTCATGCATGTCCAGAGATGAGAGTTTCTAATGAATTACTATTCTCAGTGTTTGTGGAAAGGCCGGGAATGGTATGCCTTACTGATGCTGACAGGGTAAGAATATGTAATATTATGCACATGTGTATCTTTTACATCTACATGAAACCTGGAACAGAAATTTCAGCACTAGACAAACTGAAAAAAAACCTCACCCTTCCATAAACTGAAGAAAAAACCCTCACAAAAATGTCATGAAATAATATCTGGATCACCTTACACAATTATAAAAACAGGCACAGAGGATGTAGCATAATTCATAGAATGGGCAAATCACAATACACTTACTCCAAGGGCAGTATGTCTTGCTGGATAAAGCACCTGTCACTTGCCTTTCAGGTCTCTGCAACATCATCACCTTGTCTTCTCAGTGAAGACAGTTGAGCTGTCTGAAATTTGACCACATCACAAAACTAGGAAAGCTTTGCAGTATTTGGTGCAATTGATGTGTTCAGGTGAGGTCAGAATTGAGTAAGCATGAAGAGTGAGTCATTTGTCACGAAGAAGAGGTTCCAGTGGGAAAGTAGATATGTATTCAGTGGGACAATAATGGGGAACTCACATTACACCTGCCTGCTTTGTACCTGGCCTGTTTGAGGCCTGTTTGAAAGCTGCTTTCTGTGTATAAACTTCACAATCCTCAAATTTACTCTGTCTTTTCAAAGGAAGATGGGTTAGAGGATGGTTGGTTGGAAGACTTGTTAAACTTTTCCTTTTACTGATGAGTATGTCTCCAGCCAAGCAATGAGTTCACTGGCAGAACAATACAGGGAAACTCTTGCTGAGATAGTCTTCGTTTCACCTGGCATATAGTAAACAGGGCTACCTCCTTTGTTTCCTACTAATATGTCTGTTACTGACATAACCTTTAGAAGGTGAAATATTCATGTGAAATATAAAAACAAATTAGTTTGCAATTAGTTTCAGATCTTGATGTGAATAACAAGAGTCTCTGAATACACTAATACATAATTATTGAGCTCAGTGGAATTAATCTGGATTTGTTATGTATTCAATCCAGTTGGACCAGTATATATGTACAGTGTGCTTATTGTATTTGTAGTGTGAAGTTCTTATCCACCTACAGTTTATATAATAGTAATGGTAAAATGCCTCTCTTTCTCCTCTCTTAGTGGAATAATTATTATCCAAGCTATATTTTCATTATAATATTTAGCAGACCAGTTCTGACATTTCCACATCTTAATCTTTCAAAACGGTTAAACACATGAGAAGCAGATGACTGTACATGAATTCTCAAAACCAGGGCTGATGAACACACTGCACTGAATAATTTTAACACACGGCAGAATGGCACCTTTCCTTCTGCCTGGTGCCATTGCTCCATCCTCAAGCATCATGCAGCCCTTTGCTCTGTGTATGTTGGCTTCTTTTCACAGAAAATCGTTGAAATGAAAATGGACGTGACTGGGACAGAGGGGGCAAAGAGTTCATAAGAGGAAGCAAGGACCACCCCCAGTGCATTTCTTTCCCTGTCCTATTGCCATCATGCAATTACATTGACCTACTGCCCCATTGAGATAACTGCTTTGTAACAGATACAGAATGAATAGCTTTTTGACAGAGAGTTTTATATGAATTTACTGTAAATCTCCTGTCTGCTTCCACTGTAGTAAAAGCCAGGTAGCCAGCAGGATCTAAGCAGTGATGTTTGGTGTTGGTTTCCTTCCTTCCCTGAATCCCTCCCCCAGCTGAGCCTTATTTCCACATCCTATGGAGGACCATTCAAGCAAGAAAGCCCTTTTTAACTGTCATTCATGGAAAGAGTATTAGGCTGCCTATAGTTGGACTGGCACACTCTCTGGCTGAGCCTCACTGATCAGATGAATTGTTTGAGCCAGCTATTTCTTACATGCAAACAGGGAGAACTTGTTCAGACAGTACAGTCACCCTAGAATGGCATGCAGGGATTTAGCAAAGTGCGTGCGTAGGACAGCCTTTTTAATCCTTGTTAGGCTCTTTCTACAACAGAGCACATTCAGGAATGATGAGAAATGGCTCTCAGTCTTTCATAGCCTGAAGAAAGAAACAGAATTTTAGAGTTTGTTGGGGTTGCTGTAAGTGTGTTTATATTCTTTATGTTAATGCCCCTACTGAAATAAAAGGTTTCTTTTAACCTTTTCCTTAAAATGAACAACAACCCCATGTAATACACTCAGATTAATGCTTCCCGCCTTCTTTAGACTGAGCACAAGGTAGTGACTAATGGCCTAATAGTAACATTAATTTTATGTACTCTGGCAGTATTATCTTTGTTTGGGAAATTAATATTAATGTGAAGACAAAATACACAGTGATAATTGTATTTAGGAGCACCTATCTGTCAGCTGACAACATACTTCATTTGTTTTTCAAATAAGCAAAAAGGTTATTGGAAAACTTTCTGGAAATAGAGGGGCTAACTAATGTTAAAAACACGTTTGTTCACTCTCTTCATAGCTGGGATTTCTCATTAGTACATATAGTATTCATTTTCTCTTAAACAAGAACCACAAGAAAGAGACAATATGATGTTTTGAAGCATATAAATCTGAGGTGGACATGCATTTTTGATCTTATTGATTTAAAAAAAAATACAATGAGAGCAGAAAAACTTGCAGCTGAAATATGATTGCTTAGATGTTTTAGTGACACTGAAAAGTGAGAATCACCAACAATCACAACAGCCTGGGGTGGAGTTTTGTTGTTCAATTCTGTTATTGTTGAGGTGCAAAAGGAATGAAAAAATACTTTCACGTGTTTCCTTTTTAGTACATTAGAACACTTTAGCTTCACAGTTGTTTGGTTGTCTGTTCATAGCTGACGAGTTTATTCAGGACACTTTTAAAACAATTAATTGTGAGAATGAAACAATTTGTTTATTCTTTACCAAAATAAAGCAGGAAAATATGGTATTTTCAAAATAAGTAATAGTAAAGTTTATTTTTAAATCAAATGTAGAAATATAGCATGGCAAACTTAGCCAGCTGCATTCAAGTACTTAGAACAAAATTGAGCCTTTTCCAGCAAAATGCACAGAGTTATGTTTTGACCTTTGATCCAAACCCCATACCTTTTATGCAAAGTAAGGCACTGAAAAACATTGTTAATTAATATCATATCCAACTCATAGTTATGTTCAATATTTTATTTTACTGACAAACATTGTTGTTCCAGTGTTTTGAACATGAAATCAATCCTTCAAACAAATTACAGTAGCCAATCTCAACAGTGCTGGTTCTGTGGGAATGTTAATCTTCTGTTGAGTAAAGGGAAATGTATTTGGAGCCTGTGTGAAAGAAAAAAAAATAGTTGGAGAGTGAAAAGTGAGAGGAAATGAGAAAGTGAAATACAAAGAGTGGAGTGTCAGTTCATTTATTAAAATAATAAGCAAGTTTTTCTGCTTGTTTCTTCATTTTTTTGAAATTTTCAAAAAATATTCCTTATATTTTCCAGTCTTACATGCTAAGAAGTTCCTTGTCCAGCACTGCCAGAAATTAAGAAAAATCATGAGGATAATTTTTCTTTTCTTTAAAATTAAATTAATTTTTAATTTAATGACATTCTTCACATGCTGTTTTCATTCTGTTACAGTACCTAAGAATGTCAAAATAAGTGATAAATAAAACCTTATTCATGCCACTGCTATCTGGAGTGCTTTTAAAGAACTATTTATCTGGAATTAATTTTTGCTAGTAAATGTTTAGGATAAGGGCCATATCATCAATGAGTATTAATTACCGTAGATTTATCAAATCATAGTGAAGTTGATCCCAGTTCTTAGAGAAGAGAGCCTAAGTGGAAAAGTCAGCCTCTGCTTGCACATCCTTTGTCTGAAGACCCCAGCTGTCGGTGCAGTGACTAGCACAATAGCACTCAGGTGTAGTCCTTGTTGATTGGCAATTTATTCTGAGTTGAATCAAAATGAAGATTATTTTAATTGACTTCAGTAGAGAGTCAGAGTTTATAGCTGTAAGAAATATCTTCTTTTCTACTTCTTTTTTTGATTCTTGCTATTGCTTTAGGTATACCTGCTCATTCTAACACTTCTGGCAGAATCATGTGACTTTACCAGTAATCTAATGGATCTCTGGACATCCCCAGGAAGGATCATAGCATCAGTTCCAACCAGGTGCCCCAAAATCCCAGACAGGTGGCCTGAGAACATGCACAGATTGATTCTACACCATGTGTACAAGTCAGACTAATGCTTACAGAGCTGCAAGATTCAATGGGGACACTTTGTAGTTCCCTGAGTTTTAATAAGTAACGTGAGCAGCAAATGTTGTGCGTATACCTGGGAAAACTTCCAGCATGTGTACTGCATCTCTTTCCATGCAGGAGGATTTGCCTCACGTATGCATTCTTTAAATGAAAGTGAATTGTCACTTGCTATGGTGTGCTACTTGTTTAGTTCTCTCCTATGGTTTGTAGTACAATGTTCTACATCAATTAAAAACAGATGAGAGAATGGTTTAGCTGAAGAGTTTGTTTCCTTGTAATCAACTGCAAAGAAGACCAAGGTCATGTAACAGATTTCTTCTTCACTCTCACTTAGCAAAGAAGGCTGTGTGAATGCAAATTGCTTTATTGGTGGAGGGAATTAAAATTATAAAAAGCTAGGCTTAAAGAAGTGCAAAATCAGGACTGTGTCGGAACAGGGACAATATAATTGTGGTATAGATTCCCATATGGGACTAAATTATCTGGATTTTAGTAATGTCAGCAGTTCTATGTGACTGCTGGAATGCAGCCAATGTGCCACATTTGCTTCATTTTTTAAGATGGTTCTGATTCTACACAACTTTAAATATGCAGAACGCTAAATTTGCTCTAGGTGTCATAGTGGCACTTCTGTGCTGCATAATTTTGCATGTTAATTTTATTTAATAGAAACATAAAAGTAGCGTAGAATGTATCCTAATCCAAAGTAAAGTTACTATGATTTTGGTCCAGTTTATGGTATCTTTGGAAAAAGACTTCTTAGTTCTACAGGCACATATCAAGGTTGTCTCCCTTTACAGTGCATTCCATTCAGTAATACTATTTTGTAGCAACTCAATAAAGCTGATAGTTTTTCTGGGTAATTACCCACAGCCCCCTGCAGGACAAATTAGCATTCATGACCTGAATAATGCTTACTAGAAAGAGTTCAATGGAATTTACTTAATCAGAATCATTGCTTTCTCGTGGCTACACTATTTTTAACCTAGTCCCTATTGTCTGCTAATAACAAAAATCCTGTCAGTGCCAGGTCCAACTTGGCACTGGGTGTATAAGGAGAGAAATATTATCCTCCTCAAAGATACACAGTGTATTTTTAAAGACTGTATTCTGCAATCTTTACTCAGACCTTGCTTAGGTAAAAGTGCATTGAAGTCAGTGGGAGATTTGCCATATGACAGAGTGTTGAATCAGACATTATGAAAAGAAGTGTATATATGTTTGCTAGGCGCTCCATGATTTATAATGTCTGCTAACCATGAAAGGCTGCTAAAGAGGACTTTCAAAGGTGATTTCTCTTTTCTGGGCCTGTGAGAGGAGGAAAAGTTCCTGCCTGTTTCAAGCCATTTTGTAGGATTGGTTTTTTTAATTACCTCTGATGTTTTTTATTTATATATTTATATTATTATAAAATATATATTATTTATATATTTATATATATAAATTATATAAAATAGAAATAGTTATTTCTTTGATGGTTTCATGGTTCATGTTTTGCCTTCCTCTTCCTGAGACTGTGTAGCACATCAAGGTTAGTACAACACGGGTGACCCCTACAATGGCTTAACCAGATACTCACTAAAGCAGACCAGGAGGATTGGAGAGAATTTCTGAAATATTACAGACATTAGGTGCGTGCACACACACAACCACAGCCACCAACAAAACCAGAAAAATAAACAGCAGGAAAGTTATATGAAGTTGAGCTACTGTTTCCCATGTGAAATAATTCATGTTTTAGCTGTGTTTTCCTTGCATAGGGTGTATCAGTCACAGTAATAGGAAATGAGAATTCGACCCAGTTTGTACAGAACTCAAGGGCTTTGCCAGTGTTGTCTGACCAGTGGCTTCAAACTATGGTCCAATGACTTTCAATTCCTAGACAAAAGTACAATGTTAAAGAAATTGTGCAGAATTGTTGTCTTCTGATGTCCTGTGCCCTTTTAAGCAAAGATCCTTTACTGTTCTCAGTGTGCATTTGCACAGTAAGATAAAAGCAAATTTTCATGACTGATTTAGTGGCCCTGGAAATGGATGTTGACAGTAGGGGTGCTGGAGATACAGGAAACCTTGGAAGACTCTTCAGGGCAATAGTCTTAGTGAAAGGGGGTATATGAATGAGTACCAATATACAACACACAAATAGCACTTAGTACATCAAAAAACCTAATTTTCACTTTGGTGGCTCTCTCCAGACCAGCCTACAGGAGTCAGAATAATCCCACGTGAGATTAAGCAAGAAATGGGACGAGCTGAATAAAAGCAATGTGAATTGTTGAGTAAAGAGAGACTCATTGAAGCCAAATTTATCCTCAGCTGTATGTTAGCACAATCCAGTTCAGGATGATCCTGACTGACTTGTTTTTGTAATTGTCAGGAGGTATTAAGTAGCGCTGCTCTGTGAGGAATGGAGTAATAGCACTGCAGCCAGCAGTACAATTTATTTTTTATGGGTGCAAAAAAAAAGGGAGTTGTCCTTTAGGTTTGCATTTGTTTTACTTTAGCAGTAGAGACTATGCCAGGATGTTGCAGGCAGAACATTTCCTCTCTACCATCACTGAAGAAATACAGTTTGCTCAAGTAAAGAAATAACAATTGTTTCCCCAAGGAGAATGAGTACTCCAGTTTCAAATGCATTAGATGAAATAACAGGTTAATTTATTTTAGATGAGCATCATATTGTTTATTTGAAGAGGAGATGTAATTACAATGGAAAACTTAACACTAGCAGAACTTACAAAGAAGTCTTAGTCACTAAGGTGGAGTTTGTGTAGTCTGTTTGGCTTTGGTTGGACTGACTCATTCCCAAACTAGACTGTGAAGTCTTCCTCTTGGATAATATCACCCTATCCCACACCCATGAATTATTTAAAACTTCTTTTCTGGATCTTCACATCCATCCTTGAATTAAAACCTCTCCAGAAGAAGGCTGGTTCTAAACTTCTAAATCATCAAGTTCAATTTTTACTTTTAAAATTTCTTTAATAGATTCATTTAAATTTGAGACTAAATGTGGTTTTCCTCAGCTTTATATGTGTATGCAGAGAGGTTTTGAGAGACCATCTTAATTGGAGAGAGAGTTTGGTTGTGAAAATACTCCTTAGGAAGTCTGAATTTCACATTTCCTTCAAAGTGACTTCTCTCATCAGGAAGCTGGCCAGAGCAACTAGAGAAAAAAACTGGGTAAAACAGCTTAATGGAAATTAATTTTGCTGTTTCACAGCAGTATTTCCTAACTCTGTTTCACTTCTGCTCTTTACAAAATGTTGCCAAATCAGCCTTTCACATTCCACCATGATAGTGACAAAAACTGTAAACTGTAAGTATAATGCATTTGACATTCTTTGATTTCTAGTTCACATGGTTAAGACAAAACCTTAAACAATTTTAAAATAAATGTTAAAAAGTAAAACAGAGTCAGCAGATGGCCAGGCTCCCAGAACCTCTTTTTTTCTTTAATGTCAATTTAAGAACAGGTCACACATGCAAAACATCAATTGAAGCTTAAATTCATTTATTGAAATAATGAACTTAATCAACCACTCCCATCAGGGTTATTTGCTGAAGACAGTATATAAGACTTGTAGATTTATTGGTGGAAGAACAAGTAATGAAACTCTGGTCATTTCAAATACTGTATTGCCTGTGGATTAAAAAAAAAAGGGTTATTGATAGTGTTTAATATAAAACAATTATAATTCTTCCATAGATACAGGTGTGCAATGCAGAATGCTTCAAGAAGTATTCAGCAATATCTGTCTGTATGGGATCATAGCTCTTTGCCCAAGAACTGTTTATTCATTCTGATGCAACAGCAATTAGAAGTCACCCACACAGAAACTCTGAATGCCTTGACAACAATTAAACTTGCAGTAGCACTGATAACCAACAGTAACTGTGAATATTTCCTTGATGAGATTCTTAAGCCCATTTTGCTGGGATGCACTGACCTCTGAAATTAAATTCTGAGAGTTTCCTGCTACTTACAGTTTGTGGACTATCAGACTACCTACGTTGGGCTTGAATTGAGGCAGCAAGACTCTTATCTAGTCAGTGTAAGATCATAATTCTCAACTGTAGTCATGTACAAAGTACAGAATTAAAAAGAAGCCTCTTAACCACCTCAGAAAAGTTTAAAAGTCCAAGGAATGAGAAACAGGAAGGTATCAAAAATACAGCATTTAAACTGGTAAATTACTGAGGTAGTTTCCAAGCACATAAGAATTAAAGCCCTCCTCTCTGACATGTGCCAATCCTGGGTATATTCAGTGTCCTAGGTGGAGATAAGGGACCAGTTTTGCTTTGCTCATGAACGAACAGGAACAGAAGGAGCGCTGTGCTGGCTTCTCAGGCACCGATAGTCTGGGAACTGAGATACAGTTGCTTGATTAGAACTGAGAGATTGACATGACTTCAGTCTATCTTCCACCGTGAGGTGTTATGGCATCTGACAAGACTGAAGGAAAAAATTCCATTGGGAAGATACTGTTGTGTTTGCTGTGTATTTCAGTAGAAGACAAGTTGGCAAAATCCTGCCATGCAAAATGGTCAAGATCAGAAATAGTCCAAAAGATAATTTAATATAATACTTGATGGTGAGCAGAACTATTAATCACAAACTAGAGTTATGCTGTTCATTTATTGCTGTATGTAAAGGGAGTGGGAATTTGTACAAAAGATATATCGAGGGAGAATCAGGCCTTGGTAGCTGAGGGATTTATATTGGCGAAAACAGCACTCAGGAAGTTGTTTAGTTGACTTTTCCTGTCTGTTAAATGTGTATGCTTTTTCAAGATGGTACCAGCATCCATGTGTGTTTGACTTTTTTAGAAAAAATATGAACTATCATTACTGAAATTATTTATTTATTTTATTCTTGAACAGTAAGCAAATATTCTGCTGTAATGTGAGAGAAACAGCTTAATATTTTGCCTCCTAGATCAGTAGGAGACTTAAAAATAAATATTCAGTAGCTCTCTAGTGAGTTTGTTAAACACTTTTGCCAGCTAAAACTTCAGCTAAGAAGTGATGTTCTGACAGTGATTTTCTTCATAAAATATTCCCTGAACCGTCAACAGTTCTATGCATTGCACAGTGGTAGGACATGGTACTAATAGATTAAATGGTTTGATTTAGACATCTATTACTGCTGTGTGGAGATATGGACTCCTGCCTTCAGGTAGTCACGATGTCAGCTTCTTTATTTCCTACTGGTTATTTTTGCAAATGGGGATTTTTATGACATTCACCATACTACTGCTCATGCTTCAGAAGACATCTGATTAACATCCACAAACGTATTTCACTAGCCTCCTTTTAACTCTCTTTTAACATCTTTTGCTATGATATTACAAAAATACATAACAATGGTCACTGGGATTTTCATGACGATTTTGTTAACCTGTATGATTGCACACATGCACTTTTTGTCTTTTGTCCAGAAGATCACTGTTATGGGGAAGGATGGTCACAGTCTTGTTCAGGGCCAAAGGATCTGACAGAGGGGCTCATGGTGGGTGGAGCCCTATGCACAAAATCTTGTATTTGCAATGGTGGGTGATTTATGTAACTCATCCTTTCTAAAAAACAGATATACTTAGTGTTATATTTGAAAAGCTTGTTCTAGTCATTAATAAACTTTATCAGTGTGCGCACTGTTAAGATTTATTTATGTTTTGGTGAGGGTCTAAAGACATTGGAGTGGTTTTTAACAGAAATGAATGCTTTAGATTTGCAGACAGACTGATATAACATTATCTTTGAGAAAAAAATTTACAAGGCAAGCAGTGTAGTATGTCTTCTATAATATTTGAGTGGGAGCTTTTTTATCAATAATGTAGCTTTGCCAAACACAGAAGTATGCTGGAGACCATGACCTTTGGAAAATAATGTTTAGTGACATTAATCTACATCTAATAGAGGGGTTTGTATCATCACTTTGGTTTATATCTGCATTATTGTAGCACATAGGCTGTCACCTGCATTTATATAACATGAGACTGATTATTCCTTATCATGCACAAAATGCAGACCTCAGGGAAGAGTTCATTTTGGACCATTTCCAGGGGTACATGTAATATGTTATGAGCAGAGTACTGCTTTTAAGGCTATCGAGTGCAATTTGCGCTCTTTTTCTCTTCAGTACGTCTTACGCTTGACAAGATAATTGCCCCCCGTAACATACACACATCCTAGAACACATTCATTACAAAGCCATTGTATTGACATATAGATACAGATATCGGTGAAGGAATGTAGTTGATATTCTTTATACAGTATGATATATGTGGAACATATCTTCATAAGTAAAATAGAAGTTAGAGATTGTAATAAATTGAAGATGAAGAAACAGAATTGAGAACCTTGCATGTGTAAGTGTTCCTCTCGTCAGAGAAAACAGAATGCTCTATTTCACATAAATAACTTTAAAGAGGTGGTAGTGATCAGAGTTTATTTTTTATTGTGGAGTTTCTTAGAGGTTTGTGAGTATTCTAAATTTTAGACTCTTGTGTACCTATATTACCTATGCATATATACACATATATATACGTGCTTTGAGTGTGTACCTGTCTGGAACATAATATATACATACTGGAATATCTTATCTGAGTAGTTTATTGTTTATTGTTATTACAGTTCTATACATTAGACATATAGAGAATTTACAACAAAATATAAAAAGTAATCTGCCTGAATATTTACATTACAAACAATATATCAGCCTTATTACTGAGCTTCAGATCAACACACTTTAGAAAATATGCAAAAATTAATTTTAAATTTTGTTAATTTGTTTCACATAAACTGGTAGGAAGACTAAATTTGCACTAGGATTATGTTATTATATTATTTGTTATATTTTTTCTTGCTTTTACAGTTATTTAATGACTTTTTTTTTTTTTGGCAGAGATTATAGTCCGTATCTTTAGGACTCATTAGCAAAAAAAATGGGCTAGATGTCTCACATTGGACTTTTCCATCCTTTATTCTGAAAATTCTATGCAGGTCTTCATTTTCAAAGCACCTAACAGAGGTTGCTGTTCCTTTGATATGGTTGTGCATAAACATTGTTAAAATGTGATAGAAGATCAGCTGTGTTGTGTTGTACTTCCTGTCTATTTCTTAAGATACAGTTTTTATTGAGTGATATAATCAAAGAAGATCCCATTGTAACAGCATCTATATCTCGCGTTCCAGTTTGGTGAGAACATTATATATGACAAATAACAGGGCAAAGCTGGTCATGCAGAAAGCAATCATTCCCTTTAACCTCTGTGATGAATCATGTTAGGTAAGCTGTGACCTGCTCTTCCTTTGGAAAGCAGTTTGCTTATATCCATTCATGACAGTAACAGTATATCCTGTGGAAAACATTATTTTACATTATTTCCACAAAAGTAGGTTCAAGTAATATGAAATAAACATGTATCAAACAAAATACTACATGGTATTGTTCTACTAAAAACTCATTTTGTGCTATTCTGAATGTGGATGGAAAGAAACCTTTCTTCAGAAAGGGCTGTATTTGCCTGTGAGATACACAGTATTCCTGTGTTTGGCAGTTATAGAAATTATACCTTTGCTCCGTGGCCTTGATTTGTAGCTGCAGCTAAAAGCAGCTCTGTTCAGTGAAGGTCATTTTTGTTCTCTCCTAAACCTAATACAACATGTATGAAATCAGTGACCCAACATACTCAAGAAAATTTGTTTTATAGTAAGTTCACAGCCAAGCAACCTTTATTCAGGCCTTGCATTTGCAACACCAGCTGTAACAACAATGAGCAAGTGTGTTCAGACACCATTCTGCTTGCTTAGTGCTACTGAGTGACAAGACCATGGTGAACGATAGGGGGTTTCAAGGTTGCATTACATCAGTCCAGCCAAAAAAGTCTGGCTAAGCACAAAGGGAAAATGAAAGACTGACGTTCTGGTGCAGTGACTCAGTGCTCTGTTCTGTTCATTTAAGTCCATATATAAAATACAGAGCAATGGAAACTGAGTGGGGGGGAAAGAATATGTTTCTTACATTAACAATGAAGTCCATGTTTAAAGTGACAGCTATATAAAAACAAAAAATATTTAAACATTTTTGTTTTCAACACTGGCATCTTTAAACAGCTGCTTCGTTTGACCGATACCTAAAACCAGACCCTTTTTTGACTGTTTATGTTGCTGTAGTTACTGCTGTACTTCCTACATATGCAATCAGGGGAATTTTCCAATGCACCGTCTTTTTGTTGGGCCTTCAGTTGATTTTCAGAGAGGCTGTGTTTTTTCTTCAAATTTGAAATATACTCATTCTAGCCATAAGTACTTTTCAGTCTATCACTAATGTTCCTTTCCTATTCAGGAAAGTAATTTTTGAGGCATTAAAATGTGATTTAAAATTATATTATTTACAGAAATGTAAATCTATGATAGCTCCAGTGAAGTTGGGTTTGCATGAAAATAACTGGGAGTTCACACAGACAAATAAGTGCTGTGTGGAGATAAGGCTCCAGAGCACTTTCTTACTGAAATTTGGGGCATGTGAGGAACACTGACTAGGTTTTTATTTTGCTAGATAGAGTATTTCTCAGTTATAATACAAAATGTGTTATAGATCTATCCTGACAACAAAGATCTGGAAATATACAAATAGTTCAGTACTCTGCATTTAATTTGCGTGTTCAGTAATTTTTTCATGGGACCAGTTAGATGTAAAACTGGACAGTAACATTGCAAAGGTAGCTGAATTGCATGTGCAAATTGCGGTAATTATACACGAAAATTAAGACTATGCTACAAATTTCTTTTTGTACATGTAGATGCATGCATGAAGTTTAGAAAATCAGTCCAGAAAACTTAAAGCACAAATGAACCACATGGATTAGAAGGCAAACAGCCTGAAAATTCTGCTGTATATGATGTCATCCCTTTGCTGTAGGTCAGAAATAACTTCATGCTGTTAATTATAGGTATTTATCATAGTTCATATGATTTTGTGGGGCCTTGTCAGTGATCAAAGGTGGTTCTTTGGACGCCTGTCATCAAGTGAGTTAGTAATTGTAGAATAGCTTATTTACTGAATCTAATATGCCATTAAATAGACTTATTTTCCCCTTTTCAGCAATTAATGTTGATAAAAGGACAGTTCTGTTTTAGTAAAGTTGATCTGTTGCAGTCAGGTACAATAATTATAGTCTTATGTATACTATATGTTTGCACATTAACACATGAAATTTATATTACAACAACTTTAAAAGTCTGTCTTACACTGGCAATAGACAGGGAGATAAGAATTAAGATGAAATGGCCCGTGAAAACTTAATTTTAAAATTAATAACAAATTTAACAAAAAGATAAGACAGTGAAATCACTACCATACATTCTTACAGTGTGCCCAGACTGATTCTTGAAACTACTGTGAAAACATAAGCTGGAAATTTAGACCTCAGAGAAAAATGTTGTGATTGAGAGATGAGGACTGCTTTTATAAATCATAATGAATATATGGAATACAAAAATAGAGAAGGATTTGAACTGCAAGTGAAGTAAATAGTGCTACTATTAAAGTGTATTACAGGTGGGAACATTTTTTCCCTTGATTCTCTGAGCGTGAAAGTACTTTTGTTTTAACTTTGCACCTGGATTCAACCTACTTTCTTTGAATCCACTTGCATTCTGCCTGGGAAAACCATTTATGTAAAGGATGACCTCTCTCCGGGTTTTGCAGCTTGTTTGTGGTGTAGATGAGTGTGCCAGTTCAGAGCCCTCTGTTCAGTGTTGACTAAGACCTTGAAGAGTTCTTCAGCCCCACTAGGCCACAGAAGAGCCTATTGAGACTGTCAGCCTTTTTTCCTGCCAGCTACTTTTTTTATTAGGCTGATAAACTCCTGAATTGTTGAAAAGCAGCTGCTCTGAGGAGGATTTAGCTAATTCTCAGGGCGCTTCTGGGTGTGTGGGAGATATATTTACGTCTGGACTATGAAGGTCCCTTGCATTGTTAGACCTAGGTGACCTCTTTCTAGATCAAAAAGAGGTTGCTGGAATGCAATTAAAATGCAGTGTTACTTTCTTGTAAAGCCCTGGTAACCCGATCAACAGTTCTCTTTTCCCATCTTTTTCTCAGTTTCTCTGCACTTCCAGATTTCATTTCTATTTCAAGTTTTGTCTGTGCCATAATTTGGTTTTACCTTATCGGAAAATGCCTCAGATAGTATTATTAAAACTCTCCTTAAAAAAAAAAAAAAAAAAAAAGAAAAAAGAAAAAAAAGGAAAAAAAAGTATCCTGTCTTAACAGCCAGTTCTGCAGAGGTTCAAGCTATTAATTTTCACATATTGCTCAAGTAAGCAGAACTATGTGCATTTGATTTTTTCCCTAATAATCTCAGATGTAGTTTTGTTGTAATGTAGTACACAATTCATATTGATTAACATGTCTGTAAGTGAGATATGCATTTTATAGACACATTCCAAAGTGAAGCATGAAATCGAACTGTAAATAATTACATTTTTTAAAAGGGTGGGTTTTTTCAGTTCTGTGACAAAATTTGTACTTACTGAAACAAAGGTTTGATTAAAACTAAAAACAAATTTACATTTGTAGGAGTTTCAGCACTGTTGTTTGCAATTTGTTATATGCCTTTACCTGGCATGCTATTTCACCCTTCATGACACACATCAATACCTTCTTTATGTCTGGCTATTACCACTCATTTAAAAATCTATTTTACATGATTCTTTCAGCCAAAAATGGACCATAATGACATAGAATAGAGCCTGTGCTTCATAAATTCTCCAGGAATCAATACTTTGGCTGGGAATTTGTCAGTCTCACAAAGCTATGCATCATTAAACTTTACTATTATTACAGTGGACTCTGCTTCAAAGTTCACTACCTAGCTGATATTGGATGAACCCATTTAAACCAAGGAAAAGATATGAGACACAAATGCTTCTGTACTGACATGTATTTATCCAGATAATGTTTAATTTATGAAATATAAGTAGCTCTTAATCTGCTTATTGGTTTATGTGCAAAGTTCAGCAATATCATCATTAAAGATTATATGCTGATTACAAGTTATTGGCAAATGACTTTAAACTGAATCCATTCAGATTATTTCAAATATGACTTATTCTGCCCATAGGATCTTATATGTTAATCACACAACAATGAATTTGTGAGCACAAACATCTATTTGAATTCAGAACCCTTATCCAGCCAAACCACATTAGCAGGAGTTTTTATTGCTATTAGATTTAAGCAGATTTTGTCACTGTACCTATTTGTATAATGGGTTTTCTTAGTAAAAATATAGGTATTTGGGCAAACAAAAGTATTTGTTACATGCTATTGATCATGTAGTATGCATCAGTATTTTGTGTGAAATAGTTTAGCTCCCTTACCGAAGAGCAAGGATTTTTACATGGCTCCCAGACAGAATAATGAATAAACAATGAAATTCAGGAATTTATGGATGACACTCAGGAGGAGAACTGTTTATTTCCACTACTCCAGATTAATCTTGAATACTGAAAACATACCCACAAATCAGGATTAGTTTATAGAAGGGTTATAAGCAGAATAAAAGCTAAATTCAAAAGAAGATTATTTGTATACAGTAAATGAAACAGGCTGTATATACTGTCTGCCTCACACGCTTGCTTGATTGACCAGTTCCTGGATTTGAGAGCTATCAGACCCCTTTGAGTAACCTTCCTCTGCTCTTCTGCAGTGATCCCGACCATGGGCCAAATGAGTCTGCTCAGCTGAGAGTACTAGTGCTGACACCTGTGGACATCATGCAGCAGTCATCATGTGTGAGTACTTGAAAAAATACTTAGAATCAGGATTAACTAAGTATTTTCTCAAGTACAAGGATCAGGATTAACTGAATTGGTTCAAGGGGCTCTTGGTTCTTCCTGCCTCAAAGAAATATGGACGCATGCAAGGCTCCAGTGAAATCACAAGCTTCTAAAAATGCAAGTACTTTTGTTAGCCCCATGAGAAGTCACCTGCAAAAAGATAAAGGACAAAATCAATGGTTTGTTGGCAGGCACACACACAGGCACATGCCCTCTCTATCCTCTCCTTGGGGTTGCCACACCTGCCCGTCTGCTGTCTCAGCATCATCTCTCACACTCAGGAGATCAAAAAAGGAGAAAACAAAAAGGGTCATTAGTTAAGAGGCGCAGGTGTGAAGAGACTTTCTAAACCACAGACTTTGTGCACCTGCTCCGGGGAGCATTGCTGGGAATTGGGACAGGTGTACTAACCTCCAAGCCCTGCCAGGCTTGCGGGGATTGCTGGCTGTGGACACTGACTTGTTGTGTGTATGGAGGAGAAAATGCTGGTCTCACTGCATCTTTGTGTTGTGATCCAGTGCATTCACAATCCAGGGCAAATTATGGTACTGTGATCACTTGCGCAGCTGTAAATGAGCTGCAAAATGAGCTCTCATTTAAAGCTAGAACAAATTCTGAATGTCTCAGATCGGCTATAAAGCTTGCATTTAAAAAAATGCACTCCTGCTTTGATTACCTTGTCCATTTCTTTTCTTCTAAGTCTTAAATACTGAAAAGAACAAAAATACAGGAGTAGGCTAGAATATTGCACTCAGTTTTACCAGGCTTCCCTCAAACATGTTCATTTCAATTGTTTTTTTAGCAGGTATTGGGTTCCTCTTACATACTTTTTTCAGAGCAGACTAGGTTACTGGATTGTTTGCTCGTGTTTTGATAGTATCTTAAAAGTATCCACAAGATCAGGTTTATCATTCTAGGCCCAGGTTTATGTGAGGATTTAGTCAGGTGCCAAAGTAACCATGCTGGAATCAATGTTCCAATAGCACAGTGCTAAGAAATCATTAATGCCCCACCAAAACCTACAAAGTTTAAACTTCATTTGAAGTGTTCGCACAGCTGAAAACCAGACATATCTCTGATCTCTCAGGCATGCACTCTTTTTATACATATATCTACATATACAAAATATCTGTTATATAGGTTTCTCACCACAGAGGAAAATACTTGAACTAAGTGTAATTAATACGTTGGAAGTTGAAAGTAAAACAGAGAAGAGAAGAGAATGATATAAAAAGAGGATGACATACAAACAGAGGTGCACATGGCATGGCTGATAGAATATCCCTAAGGTTTTAGAGAAAGTATTCAGCTTTTCATTAGTGTTGAGCACTTCCTCAGGGATACCAGCTACACAGAACTGGAAAGATAAACTTACCCTTTTGCACACAATCCCATTCAAAACCTTTCACAGCTTTTCCAAGTCAAAGGATATGACAAAGATGAAACTGCTGTCTTCATTATTGTCTTACTATTATTTCATTTATAACACATATGTACATGCCTGGCATTTCACAGATAAAAGGCAATCCAAGGCCTCTGTCCTTGGCATCTTACAATCTAAGCATCTAATCAGCACAAATCATATCTGAAGCAAAGCCACTACAAACATATGTATACCTCTGTGGGGGGGAAAAAAAAAAAAGTGAAAACAAAAGAAAGGTTCTCTAAGAAATGTTTTTTTGTTTGATTCTTGTTAGCCTAATTGCTTTAAAGGAGAAAAGAGTGGCAGTGGGCTGTTCTTAAGCAATGATAAGAGGTGGAAAGAGAAGATAAAGAAAACTGAAGGAAGAAAAGGAGGAGTTGAAGGAGGGGGAATGAGGTCATTGGATGCACTAGGGAAATGTGGAAAGGGGTTGACTGCTTGAGGCAGAGGCAGCAGCCTGGAAGAGAGTATGAAGTCGCAAAGAGACTAAAGGAGCACAGCACAGGGCAGAGTCTGTAGAGTGAACATGGAGTGTCTGGGGAAGCAATAGGAAGCCAGGAAGGAGATGTACATGAATTTGAGTCATTAGAGGGAAACCTGAATGTGAAGAGCACAAATCACTGGTTGTTTTAAAGAAGCAGAAAGGTGTTTTGCAAGGTAAGTGCTGATGTTTTGAGCTGAAAGTGCAAGAAAAGGCTTTGCTAGCTTGAAATACATGGAAGTTTGTGGACCAAATTCTTCCTCCAAAGTACCTGTATAAATGGTGCACACCTATCGCTACAGGCTTTAGGCTGCAACAGCAGACGTGTCTTTGCATCAGCCTTTTGAGTTTAAGATTCTTTGTGACACACACTGAATCTACACTGGGCCAAGCCAAAAGAAACATCCCTGCTGTCCCTCCTGTAGCCTACTCACCTGTTTGGTCCCTAGCTGCCTCAGAGATGTGACCTTTCAAACCTACTGTGAAGGTCATCTTTTTATACAACCCTGACCCACTTCAACATTAATAGTAAGGTTCCCATAGATGTGGTGAAACTAGAGTTTCATCTAGGCTGTCAGTGGCTACCAGCAATCCCAGTGTTTTGAAGTGTTTTTTCTTTAATGCTACCACATAGGGGATGCTGATATATTTCTCATTGACTCCAGCATGTCTAGTTTTAGATTGCTGCATCTATTGAAGTAGGCAGTCCTACCCAAGTTGCTTTAGCCTTTCAAAGTTCATACTTAGGAGTGATTTTTTAACTGTCTGACTAACAATCTGTTGTGTGGACATTTGAGGAACATCTAGTGTATTTTGAGCAAATATATTCTTATGGGAAATTCCTGTTGGACTGCTGAAGAATAATTTTTGTATAGAATTTTCTCTATTAAAGGCTCTACTGTGTTTTTAAAATTACATATATTTGATATAACGCTATATTTTATTTTATAGGTTTTTGGAATAATTTCTTCTCAATTATATTTACTGTCCCTGCAGCCTTGTTTTCTTCTGCAAAATACTTTATGATAAACCAAATTCTCTTTGCTTTTTATTTTGTGTTCAATGCACTGGCAAAACTTTTAGAGGGATTTATAGATACTGCATTCTTTATGCAGACAGCTCAAAATTTATAAATCCTTTTTGAAATGTCATTCAGTAAATAAATATTTTTTTTCACTAAAATTCATTAAGAGTAAATGGTTAGTGGGAACAGTTCCTTCTCTAAATCCATAGTGCTTGAAGTCCTTTCTGTGCTGCCTTTATCATCCTTGCAGAGTTCAACGATTACATATTTGACTTCAATTTACAAAAGCTTACCACTGGGGTAAAGGTAATATATTTGCTGTTTTGATGTAATCTATTTCATGAGCACTACTGTCAATATCTATAAACTTCTCTCAATACACCACACGAATGTTAACATTTTCCTTTTGACTATTATTACCTCTAAAGCAGCAAGGATGTTCAGGAGAGAAGAGGGAGAGGAATGTTTTAGATGATTTGCCAGTTACAACCCAGGGGACTACAGACGCAACTAGTCTTATTTTTATATTTATTGTAAAATTAAATGTTGACATAAGGTCTGAGGGATTTGCATGAATACAACAACGTCATTATTAAACAGTTGGGATCCTTGAATTTTTCAAAACTAATTCCAGGGGAAAAAAATGAGAGCAGAGCTCATGTGATAGAGCGTAATGAATAGTGCCTCTTGTTTTCTCAAGAAATTATTCTGCACTCTTGAAAAATTATCAGCAGTGGTAATTTCAGTGCTTCTTTCATTTAATACTTTTTGCATTATTCACATGAAGTCTGTAAAGCCATGTAATGTGCACATTGATATACTTTTTGCTATACCAGGTGCCAGTTTTATTGCAGAATATGAATGTGTGCTGTACAGAGGCCCATTTTTCTTCTCAGACAATAATGAGATATGTTTGTGTTGTTTTAAATAGCCTTGGTTGTATTAAAACATCTGGTTACAGAGAAGGGTTGTATTAAGCAAAAGGTTATGCCCGTCTCTCCTGGTATATTCAGGGCACAAGGTCAAATTTTGCATTAAATGGGTGAATGAAGGGTGAGACGTCAAAGACAGGTGTCCCTGACTGTGCTGTCAAATATTTAAAACCTAACATCTGCCGGCATACTCCAGCCAAACCCAGTAATGGACCAGAGCTGGGTAGTTAGTGTATGTGCTAATTTCTTCCCCACATAGCTAGTGTGTCCTTTATGTATCAGTCCATAACCTTAACTGTCCTCCTCTGGTGGAATCGCTGGGCCATGAGGAGCTGCAATGCAAAGGGCTTTTGCTCTCCATAAAGGTGGAGGTTCTCCCCAAAGGCCCAGCACTCTCACTGGTTTAAGTAGAGCTGCATCAGCCAGCAGCTTTGTGGTTCATACGCTCACCACAATAAGCAACTGTGCATGAGCAAGCGCATATATGTTAAAAGCATGTACACTCATTGACAGAAATTCAGAAAGTCTAGTAAACATCCTGTCATCCAGACTGAAGATAATATATAATTATCCTTTTTATACTACTGCATGCCACCCAACTGTCATTGCGTCAGCGTAGGTAGTTTCATTAACTCCTGAATCCCTTCCCTTTTCATTAAGTGCACCACTGAAAGGTCAGTATAAGTGAGAAGCCCAAGACAGGTGCTACTAATTGTGGAGTTGACTGTTAGAAATAAAAACTCCTTTGTCCTTCCTGGAACAGTGAGGCAGATTGATGTTCACAACTGTTCCTAATGCTATCAAACACTTACCACTAGCACACACCTTATTCAGTAAGTGCTGCATACAGAGTATTGATATGGTTCTGCTTGTCAGTAAGACATCTTTAGCTAACATTAGTAGCCACAATTCCAAATTTCTATAATGAAAGATTTGTCAAAGATTTGCACACAAGTTTGCTTCAAGCCCTTTCTCAATTTCAAACCTACATTTCTTCTCAGTTTACTAAAATGGCAAAGTATGCCAAATTGCTGTTCAAAAATCCTGAAGGACCGACAAGAAGCAGTCTATTAATTTTTTTTTCTGTTTGTCTGTGGTCAGTCTTTCTTTCATGCATGGAGTTTCAGCGTTAACATTTGGAAAGTAAGGTCTCCTCATCACAGCTTGCTGGATTCCAGTAAAGGCTTTGCAACCTGTCAGTAAAGCTTCCAAAGTGTTGGATGCAAAAGAGCACAATGCATCAACATATTTCCAAATTTCATTCACTCCCATCTTTGCAATTCTTAGGAAAATGGAAATTGTGTCCAAATTCTTGTTATATCCCTTTACACCTATTTTCTATGTCTTGTACTCCTGCTTATTTGGCCAAGTAAGGGAGTAAAAGCTAATGCTGCTCACTCACTTGTTCCAGCTGTCCAAACTAAAGGCTGTACACTTAGCCAGGCTATTTCCTCACATCCATTTCTTTTTTATGTGTAACTGGGTAGAAAGAAGGAAGGATGAGCCTCGCCTTTGTACCAGCACCCTTCTCCCTCCCCCAGATAGGTCCTGTTTATAGCTGATTAGGACAGCTAGCAAGCCAAATGAGGGGAAAAAACTGACTTTCACAACTGCATGAATGTAGCTTTTGTGGAGCAAAGGCAGGGAAAGTGAGGAATGATTTATTTCTTAGCAATGGAAAAGTTTCATTGCCATGTCAACTATGGAACTAGAAGAGACCACTGTAATAGCCTATATAACACAGACTATAGACTGTCCCTGAACTGATCCCTTTTTAACTGCAACAAATCTTTCAGAAACCTGTGATCTTTTATTTTAAAAATTCCAGTCTTGGAAAATACACCGCTATTACATGTTATGCCTTATTCATGACTACACTGAAAAGTTCAATCTTGCTTTTAGGGTCTAGGAGACACATTTATCCCCCTTCGTGGTACAGAGAGCCTTTAATAACGCAAACACTTTTCCTCCACTGAGCAGAAGGAAAAAGGAATGACTGGAAAAGGCCTTAGTGAATTGGGGCACGGTTCTATGGAGGTCTCCAAGCTTCAGTAAGCAGAGCTGAGGAAAGCTGGGATGAGGTTGATCTAATGAATGCATCATGACCCAATGAATCAATTGGCCATTCCAGCTGTGCTTTGCCTCTGCAGCTTATTTGAACTGATTTGTTCTGCCAGTTTATTGGTACATCTGAGTGATTTTCAGAACCCATCCTTGTTGTTTAGACTCTCCACAATCTCTCCATAATTATGTCATTTCTACTGTTATCTTTATAATTTTAGATCCAGCACGACTGTGCTCATCTCCTTTCCTATTATGCAAAGTGGTTGGGCCCCTATTCATAGCAATTTGCATCATTGATTGTAAAACTGGAGGGTCTAAGTTAAAGACCAAGCTGTATTTTACTGAAGGTGGTGCTTAACAAGTCACACTCTTTTCAGTGCTGATGGTCTGCCTCTGTTCAGTAAATCTTCTGGACAAGACACCCACAGTAGAAATGAACTTTCTTAATAGGAAAGAATTTTAGAACATTTCATCATAAACAACAGTTTGGTATGCCCTTGAGATATGCGGAAATAGCAAGGATATATAACACAGAAAGATCTTGCAGTGTGAATCCTTAAACTTAGGCTGAGCTAACCTGTGAGTTCAGATGTAGATGCCAATTATTTGAGATAGCTGTGCAGTATAAACATCCTGGGAATTAAAGTACAAGTGCTAAGGCACATCCCAGTCTTTTTCTGCAGTCTTCAATTTCCACTGAATTCCAGTAAAACTGTAAGATTTTGTTACAGCCACATGCTTATTGAAAGCTAAACAAACTAGTCTGTCTTATTAAAAAAAAAAAAGTCAGACTGATAGCAATATGTTATAAAAGACATAAAAGCAACTAAAATCTGAACTCAAGATGAAAATTAAAATTAATGTCATCACTGGCTCTTTGAATATCCTTCCTGGAAAACTAAAGCAAAGGGTTTTTTAAAGTTTAAGGGTCCAATCTTGCATTCATTCGGAGGGGAGGATGTTTCATACTCAGTCATCTTCTGGAAATTCATTGTGAGTCTTCTTACGTAATTTAGCAGGATTTGATACCTCGGGACGAAATCACCACATCATAAAATTCAGGATTGTTTAAAAATCTTGTAAAGGGTTTCTGCACCTTTTTGAGAGCCACTTACACCATTTCTTACATATGCATTAGTGTGAACTGTGCCTGTCTCCAAAGAAATTCATTTTACTTAGTGTATAAGAAGTAGGGAATATTGAAGCAGAAATAGTTTTTTGATTCTTTATAAGTACCAGTACAGTTCTAAAGATAAAAGTGTTATTCAAAATGTTAATTACTCTAACTTGCTCCAGTCTGATAAAAACTAGAGTTAGGTATTACTTCTCTCTTTCCCAGAGATGGCATCACTAAATGTGTCTCTGAACTTTTAAACATAAATATTTTATTGTTAGGATTTGTAAAAGCACTGCTTTTTACAAGGTAAATGGTGCCACTGAAAAGAAGATGTCTTGTCTGAGTTCACACGGAATGAAGGGAAGAGAAAGAAAGGTTAAATGATTGATTTTCAAATCCTCCTTCAATGTGCAAAACTACCCCAAGTCCAACTCACACTGGCAGCCAGGGACATTATTTAAATTTTATTCAAAATGTTTAAACTTAGGTTTTTAAAGTAAACACCTGAACCCATACTTAAGCATCTGAAAAAAAAACCAACATGATTTGACTGCCTAAGTACCAAAATTTTTCGGTCTCCTTTAACTTAAAATCAGCACCATAAATAGTAGTCTGGTTTTGTTTCAGTGTTAGGATGTGAACTACATTTAAATTTGGTCCTTGAGTTTGGACTTGGCTACTACAGCATACTCTTCCCTTATTGTTTGAGTTTCTTGCAGCTTCTTAATATTAATATATAAGGAGTTGGTGAGATAATAAAAATTCCAGTGAGGAAAAATTTTTAAATTATCAGTTTTATTTGGTTTGATATGCAGTTCTGCCTTTTGATTGTAGGAGGATTTGGAGATCTGTATCTATCACTCCCTAAAAACATTTTTGTTCAAGCATGATCAATTGTTCCTAGAAGTGAGGAGGTTATGTGCAAAAAAGACTACCGCATGAATTTTAGGAGGGTGTTGCAGGTTACTGACATTCCTTCAAAACTTTCAGAAGTTTTATTTTTTTAAGAGCTGATTAAAATGGAAATTAAAATATTTTCTGGCAGATATACAACTTTTTTCTCCCCCCTCCACCCCCCACCCCCCCCACCCCACATATGACTGAGGTGGATTGTACCTCCATATCTAGTGTCAATTACTGTAGGAGCACTGCTACACCAGATGATGCTAGTGAGATAGCAGGCAGGAGATTTAAGAAGGAAAGTAATTTAAGCCTCTTTTACCTATGAAAGCTGTGTTCACAAATGTATCAGCAATGTAAACTTCTCCATATTTCACTCTTTACATACTTCAACATCAGTCATTGCATCTAAAAAAATCACTGCTAGAGGCACAGAGTAATTAATTTTTGACCTTTCAGAAGACTGCAAATAATTCTAATTGTGTAATGGTTGTTTTTATGGTGGGAACACTTATTTCCTAAAGTTGGATTTTGATTGACAAACTCCATTTCATGTTAAAATATCACATAGCCATCAGGTGGTTAAAAGCTTTCAGCTGTTTCTAGCCTTGCCTGGATTTGAACCAGTGACCTAAAGGCAAAAAGCTTTGTATCTCATTAGCAAATTCCTCAGCTATGCTGTGCACCAATTCAGTTCAATTTAAATGAAAAAATTTAGCTGTGATACGAAACATAAGAGAAACATTTTACATTTAATTTTCTGCATGCGTGGGGTTTTTTAAACATTGGTAGATGGAGAGAGTTTCAAAAGGGAGATGATTTCTAAAAAATTAACATGTAGCCGCTGCCACAACTGTTTAAACGTCAGAAAACTCTAATCTAAGCAGTGTTATTTCCTGCTGTGACTACAGAAAAAGCAGAAAAAAAGCAAATTTGCTTCTTTGCTGTTCTAACATATTTCTAATAATAAAGATCATTGTCTTTGAACTCTCCCAACCTTACTCTGGTCTCCTTTGCTAAAGCCATTAAAATGATTAGAACTCCAAGCAGGGTTACAGTGTTAAAATGCTTGACTTTTCCCTTTCTCCAAACAGAACGGGCTGGTTTTATACATGGCACACATCACAATAATCCAGTCTAACTCTTCTATCAGCCTGGCTAAATTTCTTCAACGGATTTGCCCAAAACTGTGTTAAAAAACATAAATCACTGGATTAAACTTGTAGAGAATGATGAAAGCTGAATTCATGTATATACATGTGGTGGTACAAATGGACTCTTTTATTATATAACCTGAATGAAAGCAATAAATTTGAAACAGGTTTAACTGATGATATTGGTAATCCACAACAGATTTCACAAATGTTGTTGAATGAACATTGGTTTTGTTGAGTAATCTCTCAGATTAAAGAAGAGATAGGTAATTCAAACAGTCTGTTGAGATTCATATTGTTTTCCTGTTTAAATTTTGCTCTGAATGAAAGCTACACTGGTCATTGCATTTTTTAGTTATTAAAAAATAGAATACTTGCTTTAAATACCTATTAAAAGTCTAGAAAGCCCATATTAATCCTCTCCAGAATGGACATTCTCAAGAGCAGAGAACCTTTTCATTGAAATTAGTTTAACTCCATTTCAAATGTGGAATTTAAATTCAGATTGGTAATTTTGGGGAGTTTTTACAGATTGTGTTAATTTCCCCCTTGGATTGTAGGGAACATGATTCTCCTATAATTTATTCTGTCCTATAATTTAGGAAGCCCTTTCCTGGCAATTATGTGAAAGCAGTATTTAGCTGCAGGGAACCTTTATGGTGATTTGAATTTTCTAGATGAGAAGGATTTGAGCATAAGCAATTGTGGGTGTGTGCTGACACAGGCATCATTACCACCTTTTGTCTCCATTTGATAATGATGGAACATGTAATACAAATATATGGCAACAATACACTAATCAAGAATATTTCACTAATGGGGAAAAAAATTATACTGAAGAATGAATTATTATATCAACAGTTCACGGAGATAACCAAGCTGGACTGAAACACTCAAACAGAAAAATAATGGTTAAGACTTGCCATTGCTGAAATCAGTGAAAGAGAAAGTCAGAAGCAACATTTGCATGACTTCAGTAGAGTTAGGAGTCTTCTGAGTCTTCTGCACGGGTGTAATTTGAATGGGAGGAGAAGAGATTTAGAATCAGCCCTATGGAAGTTTGTTGAGGATCTGTTTTGACATTCTTATCCTTCTTTGTCATGTTTGGGGTTTTTAATGAGATACACAATACCATGCTTCCGTTTTTATATTTTAACCAACCACTTGGCTGTCACATCTAAAAAGATAGGTTGGTGTTTAATCTGTGAAAAGAGCAAGGCAGATTGATTACTAGTAAAATGCGCATGAATACATATTCATGCACACTGCAGGGAAATCAGGAAGAGGAACTGCAAACATAGTAGATGCACTGAGCTTTTAATAAGTATTGCATAACACCTTTTATGTATTTAGAATAACGTTCTGCACATAGTCATTCCTGTGCTTCTCATCAAATGTCATTGATGCGTATATTTAACACATGGTTATTTAGATGTATGCTTATTTGACAGCAAAAAAAATCACTCAACTACATTTTTCTCCAATACCAATTCAGCAAGATATTTAATTTAAAATATCCACGTTGTCTCATCTAGAACAAGGAGAATCCTCACATGATTTAAGTTAGGCAGGTGCTTAAATATCTTCGAGAGCTCAGTGATAGCTATGTAACTATGGCACAATATTTCTAATGTGGTAGATGTTCCTTAAATTTTACTCGCCTGTCACTAGGACTAGCATTTGCCCCATGCTGCTTTTTCTCCTGCTGTGTATGTTTTAATTCCTGAACCACACTCTCCACATTAAATATTTCTCTATGACAATTCCAGTAACATTTTCTAATCACAAAATAATATTTACCATCTTCCCCCATGCGGTTTTGAGAACAGAGGGAGCTGCTGCAGTTCTGTAGAGGTCGTGAACCTGCTTGATGAAGCACAGATGAATATAAAGTATTCTACTGAGCTTAACAGGCTTTATTAATGTGCAGATCCGATACACATTTTTATTTAAATTCATCTGAAGGCTAAAGGACATATTTTTCAATTGTTATTTTGCATTTAGTTTTGTGAGATTAGTTTTGCATGTTTTTAAAAAATAAGTGTGATTAGCTATCTACAAATTACTTTCTGTTAATTATAGTCACTGCACCTCACAGCTTTAGGACTTTTAAGAGAAGAATCAACTAGCAATTTAATTTGAAATAGATTTGTACAAAATTCTCTGCTTCTTGCCCCAATCCATAAATTCAAACTCAGTTTTGACTAAAATCCAAACTTTACACTTCTTTTTCTTTGAAAGGTCAAAACTAATTCTTTGAATATAATTTTTTCCCCTTACTTTCTACTTCTCATCCTCTAATAGAGTTCCATTTCTAAACAGGAATATTTTCCCACATTGCCATTGGGGAAAATATTTTCAAAGGGTCTAAATCAGTCTGTCTGAGCCTTAGTCATTTTCACACTTGATGTGTGACTAGTTTTTTAAAGATACTTAGGTAACTAAAGATTTAGAGAAGTGATTGTTGAGATTTTTCATAAATATATGTTGATTTCAGTGAAAGACAAATGCCTTAATTCAAGCGGATAGTTCTGTAAATTCTCGTATTATATATATCTTTAGGTACCTAAGCCTTTGGCACTGAAGCCTGGCATTGAAGTCTTACGCACATTTCCTTTGCAGTACAACTGCTGTGTGATGTTATCATCTTCCACTGTTTCCCCACTGCTGGAGATTGCTTCTCCCATTGGAGAGCAGGCAGGTTGGGACACACACCCACATCTCAGTCATGTCAGTAAGGAGTCTGAGGGTTTTACTTTAAACTGCTGACCAAGGCACCTTTTATCTAAGTTCTTAGAGTTTGCATTTAAGCAGCTGAAAAGCACGTATGCATTCCATTCCCCATACTCAGCAGAGGGGCAAAGCAGATAGTGGGAGACGGTATCTGGCAATTTTCTGCAATTACATTTGCTGCAGACTACTCGTAAATGCCCTTAGTCATCTGAATTCCCATTTTCAAAAACATCCTAGGCATTCCTAAGGGATTGGCTCTTCTTAATATATTTAGGTGCTGAAATTATAGCAGGCCTTTGCCAAGGAGTGGCATGTTACAGATTGTACCGGTAAAAACACAGCTGAATAGGCTTTAGCTGCCATTTCTCTCCTAGTGTTCAATCTTAGAAAGAAATGGAGCATTGCTTCCTGAAAAGTAGTAGTGAGATGCCCACTGAGCAACTTTGCAGATGCCAACCCTGCCATCTGGCACAGCCCCACACACTGCATGCCAGCAATATATCCCAGACACAAGCTAAAATGAATTGCATACAGCATTCCAGTGCTCCTTTTATTTATCAGTGGAGAAAAGATATGTGTGCCAATTAGGATTAAGCTGTTGTTTCTATAATATAAAGGAGCCAGCCAAAACAGCAGGACTTCTGCTCTATAACTAAAGCCATTTTCTGAAACTGAAGCTTTGGCTGCTCAAGAGCTCCACCAGTCCATTTTTCTTATGCCCTGATAGGGGCAAACTGGCATTCATTTAGCTTGCCCCCCTGACTTCTCATTTGTGCTGAATCTATTGCTAATAAACATACTTAATTTCAGTATGTGAATGTTTTGTTTCAGTGAAGTTTTAGCTGCTTACACTTTAAGTCTGTATTTGTGAACTCTTGGCACTGACATCTGGATACTTAGCTTATAAGACCAGATCTTCAATTGCAGAAGGAGTTGGCACAGCTTGGGGATTTTAAGTCATCTTTATACTTTTTGATCCTGAAGTATTCTAATTATGAAGCATGTCAGACCTGTTCTTAGGCTGCTCTATGGCACCAAGGAATTATTGCATCAGCCTGAAGCCTGCATAGGTGCAAAGTCATCCTTCCCTCTAGCCTTGTCATCTTTGCTACTTGTAAGGTTTTGTAGCAAAGTAAAGGGGTTTTGTTGTCAAAAGTGGTTTTAGAAGAGCTTTGCAACAATGTAGAAGAAATCTTTTCCTTTTTTTTATCAGAACGTCCAGCATTCATAACTGATCTTTGTTATGCTGCTATGTACACTTCAAGAAAGAAGTAGAAGGCAACTGCATCGTGTTGCATATAACCATCGCAAGCAAAAACAATTACAACAAGCTTGCCAATCTGGTGAGGAAGGCTTTAAACTATGTGGACTAGGATATGGGGAAACAACCTCGTAGTTAAGTGAGGGAACAGAGGCTGGGGCGGTTAGTGTGTAGGGTAGCTTGATAGGAGGAGGGCAACTACCAGAAAGGCTAAATCCCACTCTGAGGGCCAACCTGAAGTGCCTGTGCACAAAAACACACAGCCTGGGAAATAAACTGGGGGAGCTGGAGCTCAACATGTGGTTGCAGAACCATGATATCTTTGGGATGACTGATGCAGTGGAACAGTTTGTAGGACTGGAGTGCAGCTAGGGTAGATGGTACAGGCTTTTTAGGAAAGGCAGGCAAGGAAGAAGGCAATTGGGGGAGTGCCATTTACATGAAGAAGCAATTCAAATCACTCTTCTAGAAGCTTTTCTAAGGAAGAGGTGGCAGGCTGGTTGAAAGAAGACTTTTTTGAGGAACTGGTAGGTGGAGTCCCATGGGGACCAGTGTTGAAAGGCAAAGAAGCTCAGGAAACCTGGAAAATGTCTAAGGACAGCCTCCTCAAAGCACAACAGCACTCATCCCAATATTCAGGAAAATGCTAATTATCAGAAGAACAAGGATGACTGAACTCCAGTGCAAAAGGACAGATACAGAAGGTGCATATATAAAAGGAAGGAGAGGATACTAAGGAGGAATGTAGAAGCCTTGACTAGGCAAGCAGGGACAGTATTAGGAAAACCAAACCTCAGCTAGAATTGAAACTGGCAAATGAAGTTATATTTGGACCTGGCAAGGGATATTAAAGTCAACAAGAAGAGCTTCTACAGCTGTATTAGCAGTAAACAGGTATAACGTGGACTTGCTGCTAAATGGGTGCTGCTAAGTAGTAACAGCAGATCCAGATAAGGCTGTAACTCTTGCCCCACTCTTTACTGACATCTCCCATGCCTCTGACTAGCCACACAGGACTGAAAGAGGACAGAAACTACCAGCAGTGGGAAAGGATCAAATCAGAGTTCTCTTGAGAAACCTTGACCCATACCAGTCCACAGGACCAGATGGGAGGCATCTAGAAGTGCTTAGACAACTTGTTGATGAACTGGCCTCATTGTGACCAGTGAACTGGCCTTTCTCCACCATTTTTGAGAGGTCATGGAGATCAAGGAAGGTAGCCAATGACTGGAGGGAGACAAAAGTCATATCCATCTTCAAGCACATCAAGAAAGACAATGCAAGGAACTATAGGCTGCTCATTCTTAAGTCCCTGAGAAAACAATTAAGTGATCTTGGAAGCAACTTTTGGGCATGTGAAGGAGAAGGAAGTGATTGCGAATAACCAACAGGAATTTACAAAGGTAAATCATGCTTTACCAACCTGATTACCATCTATGATGAAATGAGTAGATCTGTAGGTGGCTGGGGGCCTAGTGAGTGTCATCTACGGTGACCTTAGCAAGGGTTTCAAAACAACTTCCCTTGTATCCAAGTTGGGATATCACAGTTTAAATGAGTGGACTACTAGGGTGAAAAACTGGTTGGATCATCCAGTTCAAAAGGTAATGGCCTTTTCCAAGCAGAGTTACTACTCTGCTTGGAAAGTGTAGTTCCTCTGTGATCTCTACTGGCAGTTTCATATCTTTATCAGTAACCTGAAGGAGGAGACACTCAGCACTTTTGCAGGCCTAGGAACGTGGATTGACTAGCAACTGTGACAATGGGACCTAATTAATTTCAGCAAGAACAAATGTAAACCCTGAACCTGGGAAGAAATTATGCTCCGGCATCAGTATAGGTTGTGGACTGCTACACGGTAGCTCTGAAAGGAAGCTGGAGGTTTAGTTGCACAATAGGCTACATCAAGCAACACCAGAGTCATCAGTGTGTCCTGGCAGTAATGAGGACTAACAGCATAAAGGGGTTGTATAACCAGGAGCATAGCCAGTAGATCAAGGGAAGTGATTATTCCCCTTTAATTAGCATTTGCTAGACCAGTTTTGGGATCCACAGTACAAGACAGACGTTGAAAAACTGGATCAAATTCAGTGGAGAGCCTACAAGATGATCAGAGGTTGGAGCACCTGGCCTGTGAGGAGAGGCTGAGGAACTGGGGCTTGTTTGCCCTAGATAAGGAAGGGCTTCAAGGGGACCTAACAGCAGCCCTCCAATATCTACAATGAGGTTACAGAAAAGATGTAGCCAAGGTCTTTATGGAGATGTACAACAGGATCATGAGAAGTTAACAGTCATAAATTGGTATAGGCAAGGTTTTGACTAGATGCAAGAATTTTTTTTTTCTTATGCTATGAAATTAATTAGTCTTTAGAGCAGCTTGCCCAGAGAGGTTATGGGATTCTCCAAGAGAAAAGATATTCAAGTCTAAATTCCTGCTTAAGGCTGAATTCTTAGTTGCTTGTCAAAATTCAGTGTGGAGACAGCTTTAAGCAGTAATTTAGACTAAGTGACCTTGCCATGTCCTTTACAACCTGAATGTTTTTATGAATTTTGATTTTCAAAGGTTAGACTTGTAAACTCTAATTAAGCAAACTGTTAATCTTTACATGTTGTTTACTTGTAGGGCAGATCACATGTACAAAATCTGCAGGATCTGTTCCACTTTGCCTAAGTGCAAATATACATATGAGAAAAGAGGTAAAGAAAAAAAAATTCCAAGGGCAATACTTTGGTGGTGTTTCAGCCTACCTGCTTCTCTGTGTTTTACCATTCAGCCACCATATGTTAACATTGCATTTCTTCACATCAAGAAGAGTTGATGTGTTTTGTTGACTTCTGAAGTGCTGAAGATTTTTGCAGTAGCTCGGGAAGGAGAAGCTGCTTACCACAGGTGGTTCTGTAATTGTGATGTGTTGGGAGAATTCAGTGTTAAATGATCCTCTGCCTAACACTTGCTCATACATGCACTATGATGAGAGGTAGGATTCAAATTAGTACATTGTCCTGAAATATAAATTATGTAAGAGCAGAGGCTGGCTCAGGTGCCAGATGGGTCAGATAGATTACACTTGATTAGCCACCTGGGTCGGGTATCCTGGTACAGATCCATTCTTAGCTGCAATACATATGAGTAGAAGCTGAATTCACGGTGGAGTGGGGATCTTATGTAGCAGTGTCCTTGTCATTGTCAGTTTAATTCAGACCTGTAGCATTATATTATTGTGATTCATTGTATTTATGCTGGAAAACACAGATAGGTGATTTAGCTTGCTGTTTGTGAAACTCAACTGTTAGGAAAAACCCCAGCTGTGTGGCTTGGAGCAATGTGATGTTCAGAAGCACTTTGCTACTCAGACCTTGAGACCACTGAGTTTAGGACTAAAAAGAGAGAGGGAAAAACACTGATGAAGTTGTTGCCTCATCCTAGTTCTTGAATGAAATGACCAGTTAGGAGCTGTCAGCTGCTTTGGGCTGTCTGTGTTGCTCCTTTCCGCAATTTCAGTTATGTGGGCATAAATCCATAAAATGTCCAAGTGCTATAAAAACATTTTACGTCCTACTGGGAGTTCCAGTTCCTACTTTTCCATATAGTGGCTGAAATCCTTCCCTATTTTTGTATGTAGTAGAAGTAATGCAGATTCTAGGGGCAGCACAAAGGAAAACTGCTGTTCAGGAATCCAAATCCAGGTGGCTCTTCTCAAGCCAGTTTGGCACTTCAGAACAGCAGCAACTTTTACTGCTTTGGCATTCCTTTTTTTTTCTGGACATGTGCATCTGTCATGCAAAAGAAGTTGCTGAGTTCTCAGGCTCATGAAGCTTTTAGAGATTTTGCCATCCATTAAATCTCTACATAGTAAGTGAGATGTAAGTGCTAAGTTTGGATCATGGTACCAAACATAACTGATAGTAGCCCTGCGGCTATCCACTGACTTCAGCTAAATTTAAAACTTTCATTCATAAATTCAGATTAAGAGAGCATACAGACTGTTATAGCATAGCTATAGTCCCGGCACACAAATGAATGTGCGTGCACGCATGCGCACACAATTAAAAGGTAACCTCTAACTCAGGGAAGTTTTATACTCAGAAGGCTCTAAAGACTCACTGGCACAGTCCCTGTGATTGTAGAGCTGAGTATCTGCCATGGTGTTTTATCCAGCCACTCCAGGGGAATCTGAAATGCATGCGGAAAATGTCTGCCTACACCTACCATTCTGACTGCATCCACTAAATGAAAATGAGGATATTCAGTCTTAAACAAAGCATTTTTTATTTTTATAAAGAAATCAAAACCAGTTGCAATTAAATAGCAAACAAAGGAAGGAGTGGAATCCATAAAACATCAGGGGCAATATTTAAAGCAACCAGACTAAAATCAGTTCAGTATTTCTCTGCTGTGTTTATATACAAGTGCACTTATTTTTAAAGTACCCTAACACTTAATTTTGCTTTCAGTTGTATTTTTTTATTTGGATTACATATGGTATTGTGATAGGATGTTTCAGAAAGCCATAAAGTGTTCTTGCCTGTAAAAGCAATGTCCTTTCTTGTTAATGCCAAGAATGCTTTTCCCAAAACACTCATTCCCTGCTCAAGACACTGTAGCTGCTAATGAGGAAAACACTGCAAGTACCTCATTCAAATGTTTTCTTTTGTTTATCTACAGGGAGTTTACTCTGTAATAGTGAAGAATCCCTGAGTATCAATGAGTCTGAAAGTACTCATATTCTGCCAAGAATAAAGTTGTAAAGCTTCATGTGCCAACACTTTAAATTAATCTAAAATAATGCAAAGGGGACTTTGTCATCTTGGAAGGCTTTTTACAGCCTCATCGCTATTGTCTCAATTAATAAGAATATTCCATATCATTCACATGGCTGCCTTCCTCTATTGCCAATTATAGTTTCAGTGGATCATGTCCCTCTGAGTACGTATGTCGGAACTGATAGAAAGGATGATATTGGCATGCGACAAAATATACCTTCACACCAGTAGCTTTGCAACACATTGTTAATTTCCTAGGCAGCTCTGCTTACTCACAAACTTCTTTCCCAGGCATCATTTAGTACCCAATGCTAATCAGTCCTTTTAGATTGCTTTTATGAAGTAGATAGTGCATTAATTCGGCATATAAATTGAGACACTATCTTTGATGGTGAAACAAGATTAAAATACCCATGCTCACATTTCAGTTTCATACATAAAACATAAATAATGCAGTAACCATCCCCAGCATTACAGACAGTTTCACGTTTTCTCTGTTGAATAGTGTTTAAAATCTACATCTATCGCAAACTTAGAAAAAAAAGGCCATAAACAAAATATCATGCCTGCCAAAAGACTTTCTTTATGTTCCCATCCATAGGGCCCTTAGTCACAGTTCTGGCCCAGGATTTCCTCATGAGATGCTGTTTAAGAGCTTTTAGAAAAAACACAATGCCATTCCCATGATATATGCAGTTTTAAAATTTGTATTTCTGTATGGCCAAGGGTGCTGTGTTTTGTTATAAATATGTGAAATCAATAGATTGCCCAGGTTTCCATTTTTACAGGGGAGACTGCATCATTAAGTACTGAAAGAATATAATGTAACTATTCAAACTGCTTAAAATATTTCGTAACCATAAATTATTATCCAAAAATATTTTTCGAGTAGATAAAAAGAGTTGTCAGTTCTGCATAGTGAATGCCTCATAAGGGGCTCATTTATGGTTGAAAACTGAATAAAAGCAGTAAATTAAGAACAGACGTAACCATAGAGAAGCTGTAATCCACAGCAGATTTCCTTGGTGAATGAAGTATTGTTGTGTGGATTTATCCTCCTTGCTTGTACAGTTAACCAGTCACATCTGTGGCCAAAGTGCTGTCTGTGCACACAGACAAGTTGGGTTCAGTAACCCCATGGAGGTAAGCACATGCTGGTTTACACTGTATTGATAAAGTGCAAAATAAACTTCACCGGCTGTTTCATTGGGGCATGCTATGCTGAAGGGCAGATATAATATTGAAACTGAATTCCTGTGACTTGGAGACATAAAAATGCTAGGACATTTGAAAAACTGGAAGCAACAGCACGTTTCTCCTAGATTTTATATTAGTATTGCAGGCCTTGTTTTCTGGCAAGTTACAACAGACTGTCACTGACTCACAGAATTAGTGTTTGTACTTCCTAAATACGATAATGAATGGGAGCTGCTTGAGCTACAGTGTTTGTGAAGGGAAAGCCACTTGTTATAAATATTCATTTGACAAAATGTAAATAGTTTATAGGAGTGTAAACTGTTGCAAGTTATTTGATTCAGTACAGTTGTCTCTTCCATATTGTTTGTCACAAATGCACATAATGAACAAGCCAGGATGACATGTAGACTTGACAGTGAATTAGTTTAGCCTTATTGCTGTTTTGTTTAGCTTTGTGATTACACACCAATCAGATAACTCATCTTCTTTGTCTAGAGAAAGCTACAGCAAGTTCCATATTTCTTATGTCTCTCCATTTCTTTGCTTGTTCCAGCACTTCAGCATGTCATTGGACGCTAATTTTGATTTTACCTCAAGGTTGTATCTATTGCAAGATCACTGGCTTATTAACTCAGAACATTCAAAAAAAAAGAAAGAACGTTGTGAATTTCTTTTCATTATTGAGGGCTTTTTTTTTTCATTTTAATGCATGCTTCCCTGACAACAATAGATTTCATTTCAAATAAATAAGCTTCTTTCTAGCTGTGTCTCAAACAGAATTAAAAAATACAATAAAGATGGCAACAAATGTTGTTATTTAAAATTCATCACACTGGTCACTTAGAACCCACTGTCTTCATAAAGATTTTATTTTCTTTATCTAAGTATAAAAACACATCAAGATTTATGTTTCCTCTTTAATTCATGTTGTAGAGAACATAGTAAATACTTATGATCACCTGAGCATCAAAAGTGAACTCTAGCACCTATGTCTTACAGAAAACAACTACAAAGTTTTGTAGTCTTTGTAGATGCCGCCTGTGTGTGAACTGAAACAACATATGTATAAAATCAATCTCTTGCTGGTTTGAAGTGCTTGTTCATGTTAATGTGTGCATGCACATGCTTAACCATTATTACTGCATATGTGTGTGTAGACAGAGGCTTACCAAATTTCTTTTTATAATCAGGTAATATTAACTGTCTTTAGAGGTCTGATCAATAACTTGAACTGAGTGAAATAGAATTTGCAAACTCTTGTGTCCCTTTAAATTAATCATGGACTTTGAAGGTAGTACATACTATGTTTGATTTTGATCCTAACATAATTTAAAGTTTAAAATCACTGTTGTCACTTTGTACTGGGCAAAGAGGTCACAACTCTATGCCAGTTACAGTCATTTATACAACAATAGTGAATTTGGCTCAGGGACAGTTTTGTTGTTTGTTTCAGTGGTCAGAGTCCTTTTATAGCTATTGTTTTGGTCTAGATTGTGTTTTCTCAGACAAAAAAACAAGTCTGGTGCTTTAGAAGGTAAAGTGAATAAAGTATTTTGTCTCTACGTTTTGTTCTGAAACCTTTTCGGGGAAGTTTACACTCTGGAGGACTTAACTAGATTGCTATTTTAAGACCTGTTTCAAAGACTTCAGCAAGCTTCCATCAGGCCCTCAGGGACTGCTGGGAAAATAAAAGATTATGTGTTTTAGACAAGAATTTTTTTTTAATGTCTACTGAAATTTATCTAAACGCATTATTATGAAAAATTTAGAGCAGCAAACTTAGTGCTCTGAAAGATAATTTTCTGAAATGGTTGGAGATTCATTTAGAGCTATCAAATGTAGAAGGATTTGAAATTTGTTTGGGTTTATTTTTTCATTTAGTAATATTTCTTTCCAAAGAGGTCAGCAGGACTTTTCTGAAGGGATTTAATTAAAGTTAGCAAGTAATTTTTTGTTCTGCAGCATGTTACATATTGTGAAAAGGTTATGGATTCACCCAGTGCACCACATCAACAGTGTAAAGGTGATAGGTGAAATTCTTTTTGTTGCAAGTGCTGAGATATAATCATTTAAAAGGTCACTTGCGCTCAAGAAGAGCATTTATTTAAGAAGTAACTTGTTTTGGGATATGCTGCATTTTTAAAGGTTAAAATAGTGTCTTGCTGACCAATGTGATCAGTAAGAAGAACTTTTTTTGTTTCTTTTATCAGATTTCTGCATATTACTTCACTGTTTAGACTATTATTAACACCCTGTGCAACACATCATTGATTTGAAAGCTCAAAATACTAAGATTTTCGACAGAATTACTAAAACTTAATATATAGAAGCTTTGAGATCTAGAATTGGTGTTTATATTATTATGTACCTTGCTATGATAGTAAAGCTCTAACAATTCTAAGTGTAAAAATACAGGAGACAAGATTTATCACAGTGCAGAGTGTGTTACTTTGTGTATAAACAGTTGTTCTGATAGCAAATGCCAATCATCTAAAGTGAGGGGGAAAAGATTGATTTTTTCTTTTTATGAAGTGATTTGGGAGTGAAATAGATTATGTAACTATGATAGATAGACAAAAGTGAATTACATTTTAAATGATGATTTGAAAGACCATAAAACCAGAGAGGATTTTTAGGGAGCTGAAAAAGAAGATTTTGTTAAAAACAACTATTTAATTCTTACTACATTTATGCAGAGAAGTTCATATGCAATGAAAATGACATTGTGTGTTTAGAGGAGTTTTTCCTTTTTCTTTAGAAACATTTCAAATTGGCATTAAATTTCTTTAAGTCATAGTGTTCTTTTCACTCACACTACTCAATAATCCATAGACATCAAGGAGGAGATCTTTTGTAACCTCTCTTTGCTGAATAAGATGTTACGGTCACTATTTTCCTTAATCATAAAGATTGCCAGTACAGAACAGCATTTTGTTCATAATTTGTTTAAAATGTTTTTTTTTTGAACTGTTATCCTGTGGAAATTATACTAGCCATGAAAACAAAGCTTTTTGAATGAAATGGTATTGATCACTTATATCCACTGCACATTGCACATTCCAGAGTAAATTATGTGAATAGGAAAAAGGGGGGAAAAAAAGTATACATAAGGAATTAACAGTTAAAAATGAATGACTTACATTTGTTTCAGGATAATTTTTACTCAGATAAAGTCATCCTCCTTAATTTGCCTTGTTTCCATTTGAAAGAGGGCAAAATCTATTTCCTGGGCAATTTTGCACAGCACAGATATTAATACTTTGGGGTTTAATTGTATCCTGTGTTTAAATACACTGTGGGTGAAACCCTAGACCTCTGCTTAATTGCTGTGAGAAAATAGCCTGATTTCTCTGAGATTAGGCACACGCTTATGTATACTTTGACCCACGAGTGCCTCCTTCAGAATTAATCTTCTAAGGTAGTGGGATTTGCTTTTGTACGTGCAGTAGACCCATTCATGACAAACAGTGCCTAATAAACCAACTTCACCCTCCAGACCTCTCTTTTGCTGTCAGAGTTTTTCTTCAACTATTCATTTCACACATCCCTTATCCAGTTGCTTATTAGCAAATAAACTTTAAAGCAGGCAGTAGGAATAAATTTAATGATTCCTCTTAATTAGAGAGGCTTAAGGTTTAAATAATGTGCTGCGGAATTGGAAATGTAAAGAATTTCCATTTAATTGTTAGGCAAAAATATTCTGAACCTGTTCCAAATATACTCACTGTTAGAAGACAGATTTCCTCATATTTATTTTTAAAATTTCCTATGTGCTATTCTTCAGTTGAACCATCTATTCCATAAAAGCACTTTTCCCTCTGTCATCTGTATTAGGGTTGTTTCTATAACATGTAACAAAAAGTTCTGGTTTTCAAATATTTATATTAGTCAAAGTTAGTTCTGTTTATACTTTTTGGCAATATAACTTTTTCCTTAAAAATGAAGTACTTCAGTTTAACTAAACAAAATGTGTTGAAATGGATGGTCTTATAAACTTAAGTACACTTGGCAACAGAAAGGACTAAGGCTCCAACCAGAAAACACTGACTCAAGTGAGTAGCCCCTACTCATACAAATATCTCATTAACTTCAAAGGAACAATCCGTGTGAATTGGAGTTTTCAAAGTCTGGCACTAAAGCACCAATCCTGACTGCAAACACTAAGACAGATGTAGAAGTTTACTTCATTTTATTAATGCCATTAAAATCAGGAGTTAGGATCATTAGCAAAGTATTTCTTTACATGTTTTCTACAAATAATATTAACTTTTGCAGGAGCGTGTCCTAAAATTAGAAGATAGAGACATTTGCTTCAGTTTTGAGTTAGCGTTAGACAAAATCATCGTTTTATGTTTTCATAGTTCTGCAAAGCAGTTCTCTGTATTTGCATTAGAAATATTAAATCCAACATTCGCATATTACATTTGTAAGAGTTTAGCTGCAAAGAGTTTGACTTCACTTTTTAAAATCTGTAACTTTACAGTAGCAGAAATAATGATGTAGCATAAGAAGAAAATCCCAGATGAACTGATTCTTTTAATTAAATAACTGGATTGAAAATTATATGAATAAAATATTATTTAACTTCTATAAGTTTGTATTTGTTCAAGCAGACTTTTTGCTACGTATCAGTTACTTTGATTTTTTGTGTTGTCTGTCATTTTCTAAATAAGTGATCACAAACAGACTGAAATGAAAGGGTTTGGGGTTTTTTTTTTGGTGGTGGCTTTTTTTTTTTTTGGTGGTAAACCCTCTAGCTATTGTTACGGCAAGAAGCCTTGGTTGGCTGATACTGAACTACATGGTCAGGACTCTCATAAGAGAAATGCAGTCTTCATTAAACAAGCCTTTAAACAGCAAGCCAAGCTTGATTAAAATCATATACAGATGAAATAGTTTCTTTACAATTCCTTTGTAGTTTGTGCATTCACAATAACTCTTTAGGCTTGATAATACTTAGGAGACAGCTGGGTTAGTACTTAAGATTCTGTTGTTACTTCCAATTACTGCTCAGAAGTCAAAATACATAGTATAATTTCTGTTCAAATAACTGCAAGTGTATTAATGTGATATACAAATGTTAAATGGGTTGGGCAAAAGTAAACACTACAGAAGGCAAGGAATTACAGCTTGCTGTCTATATGGAATTCTTCTGCTAAAACCTTAAGGGGCAAAACTTTAAAAACAAACAGGAAACATTCTGTGAGTTTTGTTATTGTTACCCTAATCAAGCTGTGATAGCATACGGCAGTCCTAAATTACTTTTGTATTGTAAATTGTAGCTACCACTTTGTCTGCTTAATTTATATTTGAACATTAAGAGTTTACACTTCCTAAATTTAGAGGCACAACATAAAAAGAAGCAAACTTCATTAAAAGCTTAGGAAACTAGGAATTTTTTTTCCTGGCACCTAGTCAGAGGGAAAATATTGTTGGTAATACTAAACAAAAGAAAATAAAACAACTCTTTTAAACCTAGTGGTTAATTTTATTAGCCAGAGTCCAATTAAGTAACTGTAATCTTGTTGATCTTTATTACTGATGTGCATTCCTTCCATAGCATAAATCTCTATAGCAGAGAGCTCAGGACTTCATGGATGGCAGAGGCCCATTGCAAATGACAATTCACTACTAAACAAAGCGAGAAAACAACTCAATCAAAAGGTCAAATTCCTTTCTGTGGGTGATGACAGAAGGATGATAAGAGGAAAGCCTTTTTCTTTCCTTCCTTCTTTTAATGCATCCCTTCCTCAGTAAAGGCAAGTCTTTAAATTCTCTCTAATCCACAGGACCTCAAAAGTGGGTCCACCCTACCCTGCCAGCTAACAAGGCAATCCAGGACGTTAGCCACTAGTTGGCAGAACTGGTAGGATGAGGTGATATAAAGCTCTTTTTTCAAGAACTTGTAATATTTGACCTGCTCTTTCATTCCCAGCCCATGCACACACATTTCTTCTTCACCTTACCTGATGTTAGCTTCTGTATACTGTTCCAGTGAAACAGCCTTAATGCTTAGGCATGAAAAGCATCATTCTGTGTCATCTTCCCAGAAGAAGGATTCTTGTAACTTATCTGTAAGACTTACAGGATTTTGTCCATAGGTGTTACCAGAGAGCATGTTTGAGCATGCAGAGTGCCTGTGTATTTGCAAGACGGCTCCCCATATTTTCTCTTTGGTAATATAGATACTGAACTGTTTCTACTGTGGGTTTGCACTCCACACTCACTCCCACAGACTGGCTATCCCTGTCTGAAGTAGAGTAGGGATTGCACCTATACTCATTTGATTGAAGGAGTTTTTATGCAGTTCAGTTGGTTGTGGATGCATTTTTTTACTGTGTGGAAAGAATCGAAGACTTAAATCGTGTACATTTCTGTGCACTTTTCAGCAGGATCAGAAATAATGCTGTGCTAATGTGTAAACTCTTGTGAATCCCCAGAGACTGTGCTGAAGTTGTGAACAACCAGTGACAAGTCACAGCAGTGCAGAGAGCATTATGAATCACTGCAGTCCTGCTGTTCAGTATTTCATGTATTCTTTCTTCTTCCTTTCTTCCTCCTTAAAAAATACAGACGTGTGTTTGCATCTACTAAGCCTATCTAATCTATACGCTGCCAGGGTATATGAATGCTATTTCACAGGCATTGCTGTTTGTGTTTACAGCCAAAGCAATCTTCTGCTGCAATATTCAATAAAAAGAAACAAGTAAAATATCAAGAATGAAGAGGAAATATTGTGACAGCTTCTTAGCTACCAAAAATCAGACAACACCACTAAAGCCAATGGAGCTGCACCAATTTATATCTGTTCTAATTCTGACTTACAGTTTTAAGGAATAATGCTTTCTGTTGTCTTCTCTACAAAACATTTTTGTATATTCCACGTCACATATATATGTGCATGTAACAAACACTCTTAATCTGGAAAGATTAAGGGGAAAAAAAAAAGGGAACCTGGGCCAAGATAGATATCAGTAAATGGGGAAACACCAATAGATAAAACTAATACGATCTTTTCAAATAATTATCATGCCCTCTGTAATTCTAACTGAAAACCAAAGGAAGGGATGTAGACCATTCAAATACAGCTCCCTTTTTTATGGACATACAGTTTATCAAGAAATATTAGTAGCTATGTTTTAAAGTCATAACCCAAGATTTCGAGCATTAAAATTAAAACTACCATACTACAGAAAACAAAGAGAGGTAAGGCATCTGCAAGTAGGGAGCAGAAAAAGATCATATAGAAATAGTTCACCACCAGTACTTAATTTTTCCCAAGGAATAACTTTTCTGAAGAAACTGTCTTCTTTTGGTTTGCCTATATTATCTAAGTTTATTGTTAATACACCTAAAACTGTACTTTTGTTTCCTTGCCACTTATCTATTAATGTATGCATAAATATTACTGGCCCAAGAGAGTATTGTTTCATAACACCTTTCTAGCTACATGGTTTAAGTGATGAATGTACCTGTGTTCTAGCCCAACATACTCTCAGTCATTGTCTTTTTAGGTTCTTAGTTTCATGCTTCAAAAGTATCATGATCTTTTATCAGCCCACAATAGTGAGCCTCTTCATGAACAGTAGTCCCTGAAATGAATTGGAAATTGTCATGCATGCTTAGACAAAGAATGCATTGGGGAAGGAGTTCTGAATAGGATTTTAGTCTCATGATCTTTCAATAAAAAAATCTCTAAAGTTCACTATCAAATTCCAATAAATTAAGCTGACCAGATCTAATTGAGAAGCTTTGTACAATTCAGCTTGCTTTTAATCACACTTCAGCATGCCATCAACTGGGCTTATCAAAATTTACAGATGTGATATTTACAAAAAAGATCATTATTTTTCCATGTACAGCATGTCAAATTCTAATATTATTTCATCCCACAAGTATTAATTGAATTGGGATCTGTTTGCTCATCTGTGAAATGTGTCTGTCTCAATAAAATTGTTACAATTTGCCTTTGTGTATCGATAGAAAAATAAGACTGCATTTTATTTGCCATACTTTTTTATGGTAGGTCAGCTCAGCAACTCACTGTTAGCTAAAACAAGATAGCCCAAAGAATGTTGCCATTTTGAGAGCAGAACTGTTAAAAAAATACTATTTTGTAGAAAATTGCTTTATTCCAGAAAAAAAACAAAAAACAAAAAACAAAACTTGGAAACTGTGTTGAAATTCCTTCAAATCTTCCTCCTTCCATTATGTAACTCACACAGATGCCATAATGTCATTAATAATATCTGCTTGTATTGTACAATAATGACAGTCTACATGTCATTCTTGATATTCAAATGAACAGGTTCTAGCAATAATATTTCTGAGCAAAACTAATAATGAAGTCCCCTTAACAGGACAATTTTCTTGATTACAGTAAGATCCAACTTTTAATCCAACATTTGTAAATTCCTTTTTCTACTGAGAGTGAGTCTCTCTTTCCTACTTTTTATCAACTGAACTAAAACTTTCCTAGTCTCCTTTTTCTTTTCTCCATTTTTCACTCTTTAGCATGCCTTACTCCTAAATTCAGACTGCAGAGACCATATGCTTTAAACCTCCTTCTGTTATCTATCCGTAGCACACAGATCTCAAACTAGAGTTATAACATTTTTTTATGAATAGTGGCAAAGTTACTCCACATGTTTATACGTCTCACTACGTTAAAACTTGAACAGGGCTAACAAGCTAACTTCACTGTGCAGACAATATGTTGTATGGTACCTTGGCAAAATAACACAAATTTGGCTAACCAGAATATCCACAAGGTTCCTTTCCATTTATGTAGACTATGATAAATATTACTCTTAACATCCATTTACTTTAACTGCTCTATTATCTCTAACTTAATTTCCATTACAAAAGTTTATCTATATAACATTTTTGAAGTTCAAGTTTATCATTATATATATATTTGAGATCTAAATAAAAAGCATAGGAAGATTTTAAGTATTTTTGCGAAGCAAACTTGAAGGGCAGTAATTATTTATCTGTGACAGCTTAATTCTTGAAATGCAGGAGTATCAAATTACCTGTTGAAAATAAATGCATTGAAAGAACTTGTAATTACATGCCTATTTTGTCTGCATTTGGATAAAACATTAGCTTCTGCTGGTTTTCCTCCAAGACGAATAAATTCAAATCAAACACCATCCTGACCAAACAGCATTCAAATGTCCATAAAAGTAAAAGAAACAAAATAAGGCAGTCTGGCCATGCTGATTTTACCATTTGTTTCAGGTTGTTTGCTTACAATTATCATAATAATTGAAAGGTTACCAGAAAGAATGTAGAAGACAGGGGCAACTGCAAAAGTGATCCATGTCAGAGCAATGTGAATATTAATGCACCTCTTCGCTAGGTGATGAGGAAAGATCAGTTTCACTGGAGTAGTGCAACATGTAACACAGTGATTTGTAAACTACACACAGTAATTGAAAAGACATTAATTAAACATAACAGCTCATGATAGTCATTGTTCCCTTTTATTACATCTCTTTTATTGTTAAAAATACATATAACCATGTTATAATTTAAGGTTATTTATTTATGATGTATCTTATCATTTGTATGTGTAGTTTATATTAGTAAGTATTGCTTCTCATTTGGATAAAGTGGCATTCCTTTAAGTTTCCTGAACAAAAGCTTCCAGTGAAGCTGGTGAGGATTTTTCCTGTATTTTGTAGCTTGTATGTCTGTTTGGGCTCCAAAAGTTTGAAGTTTACACTCAAATCCGCCTTTAACAGTCTGGTAGAGATGGGCACCCATAACATTTACAGCACTCAAGTACCCAGTATTATCAGAGTATTGAATTTTAATTCTAGTATAAACAAACTTAGAACTAGTGTTACAGAGAAGCAACAGATGAAATTATCTAGGACCACAGACCACAAGGTTTCCAGTAGTGTGAGTCGAATGATGCCATGAGTCTCCAGCATGTGAGGAAACAGGCTCATGGTTTTTCCTCTGCCTATATCCTTTTCAGAGGGTAGTGCAGCTCTGAAACTGAATTAGATACCAAATATTGGGGGGCCTACACAATTGCAGGATTTTTTATTAAAGAACATTAAAAAATACTTTGGAATAGCAGGCACTACCAGAGTACACCAAAAAAGCCTGGATATATGGTATTGAAGGGAACAGAGAAGGGGAAAGAGGAAATAAATTGGTGACCTACTTGAGCATCAGGATGAGAAGTCTTCTTCAGTTCTTATTTCCACACGATGGAGGGAAAGAGTATTAAGAGAAAAGTCAGGTAAACTGCGTGCACATCTAAGCTCTTGCACTGAGAAGGGTAGCTAGATTTCCACTGAGCTATTATCTGTTTGGGTTTTTTTTATGAATGGGTTTGCTACAGTGGTCTTGACAAGTTTTTAGGAGGGTGTTCCACAAACCTCGGTCTTATAATACAAGGGTAAAGCTTCTTAGTAACTACTTTTTCCCACAAATTTCTCCTTACAACACATCTGGAGTATTGTCCATTATGGTTAGATTTTATAATCCTAGGGGTAGCAGTGCGCATGATCAGTAAAATATTTATCTTTAAGAACAAGAATTAAATCCTTTCTTGGCCAATATTCTGAAGTGTATACTCAGACTTCCAGCTACTTTTAATCACTTTCCTTTTAGAACTTTAGCAAGTGGCATTCCCTGTCCCAGCCCCTTTATTAATGGCCAGTTGTAAATGACTTTAGCAAATGGAGCACCATTTGTCACACTGTAACAAGTGACGCACTGTACTGTATTTCTAGCCCTACCACTTAATTTAAGCATTGAGATTTATAGCTTGTCATCATCCTCTCTATCTTTCTGTTCCTTCTTTGTGCCTTCCCAAGTGCTAAAACAGGTTGTTGGGAAAGGGGTTTATAAGCAAAAGCAAAGACATTTCTACCTTGGCTCAGAGCACTGAAAAACACTCATTCAACACTTTCACCTGTAAAGTGAAGTCTCCTGGTGGTTCTTCTTCTATTTAATTGCTTCTCCACATTTAACTGATATTTGATGAAAAGATCCCCCTATTTTACAATTTCTCTCAAAATAATCCCACTGTAATTCCACTGCAGTCACCTGTGTATACATGATGTTTGTTTATTACTTTCAAAGACACATATGGTACAGACAGCAGCCAACTTGTATTGCAAATTAAAAACTTTTATTTGAACTTGAAATTAGTTCTTTCTTCAGTGTGCTACTATGCTCCATGCCATCAGCAAATTTCCCTGGGCTACAAATTTGTAGCCCATTTCTCTGTCTAGGCTATATAGATTTTTATATAGATTACAGACTCTCTGTGATTTATATACTGCCACATGGAAAGTGGCAGACATCCAAGAAGTGACCCCACCGGTTTAAAGTTCCTATGAATCAAACATCTGTTCTGTGTTTGTATGCATTTGTTTATTTGTTTACTTAAGAGCACTGAGCATTGGCCTTGCACATGCTTACCCTGCCTCTTCTAACAGAGCAGATAGGTTGTTGGGTTTTACTTTTAATTATTGTAGATAGCAGACATTTTTTCTTGTCATCCTTGTACTGTTAGCAATCATCTGCTCATTTCCCTCCAAACTGGAGACACCAGTGGTCTCTTGGAAAACACTATGAATGCCTAGCTGGACATGAGGGTCCTGAAGTAAACATGACATCTGCAGTAGTGTGTAGATTTAATACTCCCAGACTGCAAACGTTTGGCCTGTTTCTCTACTGCCCAACATCTCGTGAAGTAATTTCACAGATACAAAGTGAGCGCAAAGCACGGATTCAGTGATACACGTGCAGAATTTCCAACTACACTAATGCTGATATTTTGCACTGTTTATGAACAGCTGTAGCTTATCAGAAAAGGCACAGGTTAGCAAAGGATCGTGACCAGTAACATATGTTATGCATGCGGTCTGACAGGTCAAAGACAGTGAAGCTAACAGCCCATGTCTCATTCTTTCTGTAGCACTTGTGTAACCTGATGTGACCAGCTCTGTTTTCTGTGCTGAAAGAATGCTGAAACCATTCCAGTGCTTCTTTCCTGAATCCTTGCAGCTACAAGCCTAAACAGGGCCTTGTCATGTGAAAATGGTATAAGAAGCCTTCAGAAATTCCCTGTATATAATGTCACGACTGTAACTTTTCAGAACAAAAGAGCTAAAGATCACGCAAATTGTTTTATCTAGAATCCTAGGTGCACATGTCTACCTTTCAGCAGCCAGAAGGGCAGGCAGACCCTGCCTGCTCTGTGTGCCTGCAGTAGGCTGCAGCCTCAGCTGAGACTGATGAGCTCTCCATGTTTATTAGTAAGGCTATGCAAGTTTGGGAGTTGCCTGCAGTCTTTGAGCTAGCAAACAATTGGGCCTGAAACATTTTCAGTTTCCCATGGGTGCTTAAAAAACCTAGCTCATAAATTGGGAAAGGAATTGAGAATAGAAGAACTGGAAAACAATTCATTGACCTGCTGCTCTCCAATGTGGTCTTCTTTAAAACTTCAGGATGAATTCCAAGGAATCTACTGAATTTATGGGAATTAAGAAGTCACAAAATTACTGAACAAAATGAATCAAGTTCAATTCTAGAAAAAGGAGGGAAATTTTTATTAAATTTTATGAAGCTGCACCTGTTCACATAGCTTTGAATTTTAACCCATTAAATCACCTTGTATACCCCTACATTAATCCATTATTTTCTACAGCATATTCTCAAATGCTTTGTCTCCTCTGATGCAATTCCATTCCTTCACTTTGAATGTGATCCCTTTTTATATGCTGGCCAAAATCACATTTGTTTGTTTTCCCAGTGCTGTATCACATTGCAAGCCCTTATTTAATTTGCTGTTCACCACTAGCCCTAAGTCTTTTTTTTTTTTAGTGCTTTCCAAACACTATCTTCTTTCCATAGTATATTTGTGTTTCAGATTATTTCCCTTAAGTATTTGACTTTTTAGTTTTCATTACTGAATGTTGTTTTGTCTTGTTTTTCAGGTTTGCTCCCCAGGTCTTGTAAGCTCTCTAGGTCTCCCTGTCATTTACTATCATTTAAATAAAGATTTGCAGGTAAATAATGCACAATAAAGTTGCATTCCCCTCTTCCCTTTTTTTTTAATTCATTTGGGAAAATGCAAAAAGGTTACAATGGAAAAAAGGGGAAAAGGTTTACAAATGGAATTAACACCAATGCCCACAGTATTTCACTGAGTACCTCTAATTCCCTGTGTACGTATGAATGTTAAAAGTTAGTATGATACCTTCATATGTCCTCTGACATATCTTAATGTCTTGAAATAAACATATGTTCTCTGTTGGATGAAATATACCACAATAATACGCATTTTTTCTCTCTTTTGAACCTCAACTTTTTTTTTTAATGTACAGGAACATGTTCAAAAATAGTGTATAGAGCAATATCGTTCCCGTTACACAAAACAAAAATCCCAGCATTTTACTTCTTTTCAGGGCAGAGCTGTGTATTTTAGTTAGTGACTGCATTAACTGTGCACCAGGCTAGAATGAAGCTTCAATGCCATCATGATGTTTCTTTAAGCAGTGTTTTTCCAATTTCAGACACAATTCTAAGAGCATAATCTAAGACATTCCCTCTGGAGCTGCCTCCATACACAAACACACTTTAATAAGTGAGACCTCTGCCGGGGTCATCAAGACCGAAATGAACAACAAAAAAAAAAAATCTTCAGCACTGCTCTTATTTAGTTAGTGACCCAACCTTACCCTTTAAATATAGTAGGATCAACATACTGGGGCATGACCTCAAAGAGCTGTCATGTCACTTTTACTCTGCTTTTCTTTTAAAATGTTATGTAAGTTGGGGAACTGAGCTGCAGTGTGTGTTGTATCATATATCTAGATTTATTTCTCTGGATTATGGGAAATATCTGTGGAGTGGGTGTGTTTAATTATTTGCAGATTTATATTGGTATTTTAGGATTGAAATGGCAAAGCTGGAAAATAAAAATGTCACCAGTAAATTTTTAGCAACCGAAAGTGGTCACCTTATTAGCATTCAGTAGTTCTGCCCAAATCCTCAGCCATTCTTTATTACTGCTCTCAATCCACCCCAGTTTGGTTCAGACTTGGACAAGTCTTTGGCTAAACAAGAATTATTGTAACAGGATTGCCAAAGCCTTTTTTCCCATGTAAAATCATGTGTCTTCAACACCTCCACCTTCATCCTCCTTTTTTTTTATTTCTGGAGGTTCAATCTTCTGCAGTATTAAAGGCAGGAAAATAACCATATTTTTGTGCCAGTTTATTTTGTATGTCATTGGGATTTTTTTCACACTGGTCTGAGGTAGGAACACAAAGGCAAAATGCTCCTTTTTGTACCTTTAAACCCCCAAAGTCCTGTATCTCTGTTCACCTAGCAAATAACTTGATCATATCCAGACATAAATATGACACAAATAAAACATTCTTTGATTGTTTGATGTAGTTATAGTTCATGATGATAACCATTTCTTCTTTACTAAATGTGTAAAGGTGACTTCTGAGCTAATAACTCACAATCATCCCATCTTGCTTCAGAATACTAAATATTAATTTTAATTTCACTGATACACAGTTCTGATTGTAACAATAGGCAGGAACAGCATTTGGTCGCATGAGACAATATTTCAGTTGTTGTTTTAATGTTAACTGACATTTCAAGGTTAAAGGCAGAATTCCAGATGTGGAATAATACATTTCAATTTATTGTCTTTTTTTTTAAAAAAGTGACACTTCTGTAGACATTTATTCTTTTGTTTTATTAACACATGGGTTTTAACACATTGCTTTCTCACCAAAGCCATGGACTAAACAGAAAGTGTGAAATATAAACTTTCCCTGGTGTGCTTAATGTTTTTGAATAATAATAATGAAAGTTCCAAGACCACATTAAAGCTGCTATCCTACTACTATGGCCACTGTCACAGGCCTGGTACACATTAGGAAAGCATACTGCAACAAAAAAGAAATCCAAAGGAATGGGAGAGGATGACACAATCTAAACACGCAAGAATTCAGCAACACCTGCATTTCCTTTCCCATGAAAGGCAGCAGGATCTAACATAAGAACATTTTCTTTCAGACTTTTCCTCCCAATATCTTTCTCAAAGAAAGCCCAACTACAAGGTAAGAAAAGACAGCAATTAACTTCATTATATTATATAGAGTCTTAAGGAAACATTACTTTCTGTGCAACAGACCAAAAAAGACCCAGAATACGCTCTGGGGTGATTCAATGCACTGCATGGGAATGGTGATGTTTGCTGTTTTCCATGGTGGATGTGAAAGGCCAGTGACATTTGCATCTCATAGGATAAACCAAATCAGACACAAGTATAGTTTTGAAAGTTCTCAGTTTTATTTTGTAACTATATGGTATTTCATCATTTTTTGCATAGGAGGCCTTTTATCTTTAAACTACAGATCATCATCTCAAACCCCAGTGAAAGATTGTGATTCAAAGTTTAGAACATACTGTGTTTAGAAAATATCTTTTCCTCCTTACCAATAAAGTAGCTTTTATTTTCTCTTATAACTAAGGTTTCACATAAAGTTTGCAGTAATTTCAATTTTGAAATTTGTCCACTTCTGCTTTTTGAAGGGTTTTTTTCAGATACTTTTAAAATGTTTTTTAATTTTTTTTTTTAAATGCCATGAAACATTGCATAAAATGTAATAAGAATTTTATTGGAAACAAAATTATGTCTGTGATTTTTTTTAATATAAAGAAAAATCACCTTCAAATTTAGAAGCAAGAATAACTCAGGCTTCATTTATCCTGCCTTTGGCAGGGAGATGAACTAGTTCTAGTTGTAGTCAAAGGATCATCCAACCCTGCTGAAAAAAGTCCATGGACTACCATGTCTCCAACTCTTATTCAACAGCTGGGGAAGAAGGGTAATAAATAATATACTTAACATTTAGATTAAACTGTACTGTATGATTTAAAAAAATATCTCTAATTTCATTGTAGTAATTACAAATATAGGTTACCAATGCTGTCTGCCTGCAGGTACTGATGGCAGTGGGAAGCCAGCTCCCGATTATGCCCGCCTGCGGGTATCAACAGCAGTTGGGAGCCAGATTTTGCCTCTGCCTGTCAGGAGGCATTTGATAACAATTGGGAGGCAGCTCCTGATGATGCCTGTTAGCTGGCACAAGCAGCAGTCCTTCTGCAGCTCACCAGTGGTCTACAAGCTGTTGTGTTATACTGGATCAGATTAACCTCCAGAGGTCCTTTCCAGTACTGTTTTCTAAAATAGTATGATATGACTTGCAATAAATTTCAGGGATGTCAACAGGATTTTAGGAGAGGCTTTGTTTCAGAAGATGTTAATGAGCTCTGCTGATAGATTATCCCACAAGAGAGGAGAGAATGAATTTATTATGTCAACTGGAGACTTTCTAGAAAAGCTGTATAAATTTAAGAGCTCTATGAATTATCCTCTACTAGTACCCTGAGAAAAGACTGTTAACTGAATAAGTTGTGTGGGAGCCACTCATGGTGACTACAGAAAAGTCTATCCATGCCCAGCTCCATCATAAAAAATAAAAAAGCTGTACCAGATCACTGGTGATGTGATGGCTCACAAAGGCCCATTCAGTAATTCAATGACTGGAATTAACGTCACAAAGTCAGTCAGAGCTGAAGCAGGGGGGGATCTGCTCCCTCTTCCATCCGCCATAGGTTTTGTCATGGAGCCCTTAACACAAGAGGTGGCAGGAGGAGAGCTTGAATTGAGTAAATGGTAATGAACTTCCTACCTTGGTGGAGCTGACAAGAGGCATGTTTGCACTCAGTGTCCTGGAGGAAATACTTATAAATCCAGAGAGTTTTTAATTCTGCTTACTGTATACTGGACTCTAAATAACAGATGTTCTTGAATGAGGGTACAGTGTTGAGTTTTTTCTTATTTTTTGAATGATAATCAGTAACAATTTTCCCTCAAATAAATGTGATCAGCCTCCTCTTTTCCAGATATAAATGTTCTGCAAAAGCTGACACAGTTGAGATAACTGGACTAAATGCTCTAATCTGGTCCATGGTTTCAAGACAGCTAGTAAGCCTGATTCTTCAGAACATGGTCAGAGAATAATAAGCAAAGTTTGCATCCAGCTCTTTAAGTGCATCTCTGCTTTAAAAGTCACTGAAGGATCAGGATTTATTCCACAGAATATATGGCTCTCATCAGTTGAACATCCATATAAACAGGTGTTTCTTCAGTTATGAGCCTGAAAACTAGCTGGAAAGTCTTCTAATAGTGGCAAGTAACAGATAGCAGGTTTTATATAATCATATTCAGAATGAGAGGATAATAAACAGCAGTATATGAAAGCAGGAATTGTGAAGCAAGATAGACTATTACATTTTTCCAAGAAGTTGGTAAAACAGCTTCCAGTGAAGACATTAGTTAGCAATAGCTCATGATATTTCTGACTAGGCCAAATAGACAGTGTCTCTGATCGCAAGGTGAAAGCCATAAATGGCAGAAAGATTTCTGTTTTGTAATAATTCTGTACCTCAAAACCAAAAATTTAAAACAGAGGCCCTAATATTGCAATAACGATTTAGTTTTCTGTCAGGTTGGACTAAACAGTGCTGTTACATAGTATAAAATTATATGTACACCTCTCATAAAAGATGTCAAATATTAATTGGCTCCTCTCTTAATGAGATTTTACAATTTTAAGGGGCAAACCACAACTAGAGCTTATTGAACGTTTGCATGGACAAGAGAGACTTGCCAATTTTTGAAGCTCTGAACTTGTATTTTGAGATAAAAGGAAGCACTGATTTGAAGAAATAGATTTTGTTCAAAATTGGGACTAGCAATATAATTTTCATGTAATTTATTTTAGAATAGCAACTACGAATGCACAGTGTTTTAATTTCATATTTCCAAGGAAAATTTGTTGTTCTTGAGTTAAACTTCACTTTCAAATTAAAATAGCAGAAGTTTATGTTTTGAGACTTCCAAATTATCATTTCTTTTAAAAAAATAAAGTCTGTATTTATTTATGTTATATATTTATTATATATGTTTCAATTTGTAAGATTTCAATTTCATGATTCCCTTCAAGAATGAGTTTTGTTTTATTTGAAATTCTTACACATTAATTACTGGAAAGTACTTTACAGCACATAGATGAAATAAAAACCAATAGTCTTTAATATGTAACAGACTCTGAGTGGTTGAATGTACAGTTGCATCTTAGAAAAAGAGTAAGGTTACAAGACTGACACTAAAGACATACACAGTCACTACTTCCAGTCATTAACTACTGAAATTGATATAAAGTCCAGTGGTGTCTGAGCCACTCTAAAGATTAGAAAGACTCTTTTTCTTAGTTATTTGCATATTGACACATTTTCAGAACAAAAACCTTGTATGTAAAGTTTTTCTTATGGAGTAGAAGAAATAATTAGTTGCACTGTGAGCAGGTTGCAGGTTATAGATGAATACGGGTTTTAGACTGAATCAACCTTATTTCTTCTGCGATTAATATACATATTGAGTTATTTCCAGGGCTATGATTACTGCCAAGCCATCAGTTTTGTGCAGGCTTTAAAGAATATGGTAGCAGGAATAAAACTACAAATCTGTCAAGTTTTAGTCTTTAGAAGTGAGACTCTTTTATTGTTTAGAAAAAGTCCAGTCATAAGTAGTATTACTCCTTCAAAAAGTCATTCCCAGAGTGCTTCAATCATGTATTAAAATTTCATTCTTTCCTTCCTTGCAGGTTTTCTTATTCTAGCAGCAGTTGCCTACATAGTCTGAAAACACATCAGATAAAATTAAATTAATATACCCCTATTGGCTGTAATTGTCTTGGGAGACTTACGATGCTTAATAATAATGACATGAATTATGAAAGATTTGTAGTGACTTGAGTTAAAAGTCTGTTAATCAAAAGCTGTTGAGAATTTTCCAGAAGAATTTGGTGTCTTTCCTTTTTATGCATTGTGGTTGAGTTGAAGACAATCTTTGAGGGCATTTACTTTCACATATATAAGATAATCATTAAGTATTTTGAAAGCACCAGAAATCAAAGGCAGTTAAGTTCCACAGGTATAACAAGTATTTATCTTGCTGAGTTCAGAAAAGTAGCAGATGGAATGTATTTCCAGTATTATTAAGCATTACAACTTGTTTAAAAGCTCCGGAATTTGCAGTGCAGTGTACCTGAATCACAGATTGTATATTATTCCCCAGTCTCATTAGAGCTTTCAAGGAGAAAGCCATCCTTACTTCTACAAGCTACTAGTGTGTCTGCCAGTGCAATTTATGACGCAGGAGTGACCATTAACTCCTACTACTTTAAAACATATTTTCTCTTAGAGACCTTGACAAGTTAGACATAGGACAAAAGTGTAGTTTATTGACTTCTGATTGAAGAAGATGGAAAAGTAGTCCACTAAAAAAAAAGAAAGTAACAAAAATAAAGCTTGAATTACGTATACTGTAAGGTAATAAACAAGATGTCCTAACTACTAAATCCTCCCATGAGCATATATTGTTATTTATTACTTGTATTACACTGGAGAAGTTAAAGAAGGAGTAGGGCCCTGTTGTGCTCAGTGCTGTATGGACAGAACAAAAGCATATTTGTCCGAGAGAATTTACCAAACACATTTCCATTAAAACATATATTCATAATCCTAACTCTATCATATATTTAAAATGTTAGTCACAGCAGCCATCTATAATTACCTACCAAAATGAATATGTAGCTCGCCTTTCAAAGCAACATTTGCATTCCATTCATACCCATAGACCCTAAACAAGATCGGGGCAGCAATGTGCTGTCCCTGCACTGTACCAGAGCGTTAGCATGTCAGGAGTCAAGAGAAGAAAAATGAGCAGCTAAGCATCCCAGAGTAGAGTACATCAGAGGCAAGTAGAGAAAGTGCAGCCTTCCTTCCAGATCAGTTCCCTGTTTTCTAGATCCCTGTGACAGTAATGAAGCCTTGCTTGGTCCAACACTCCTTTCCTCATGCACCATTTGCTCATGGCAGTGGTCCTACTCATTCCAGCTTGACAGACTGCTGCCAGCGCACCATTTAGTTATAAATATTTGCAGTATCTGGCCTGATTCATGACTAAATAAGTTTAGTTATGAAAAAATGCAACTGATACTTAAAGGGACATTAATTTTAACAATACATTTTCTATTGTAAAGTATTTCTACTGCTATCAGTGGGAATAAGATTAGATCTTGTTTCAGCTCCAGCCCAGAGAACATGACTTCATTGCTGAGTTACAGCCATGTGGCTGTGGGGATATTTACAGCATGTAGTGGTATTTCTAAAGACAAACACAGAAAAAATAGTATGGACAAAGAAAAGAATATAGAGTGCACATTTTGACAAAGGTGTAAAGCCTGAAACACTTAGCTAGCTGATCCACTTTCACTGGAAAAGGCTTAATTGTTCTTTCAGTCACATTACATGGCCTCCCTGTGTTTCTTTGTTCCCCAGCATAAGACTTGTATTATGACTTTGCTGTCTCTTCAAATTCATTACATTGTGAATTTCTAGTGAAATGTTGATGCAGATTCCAAGGAAATGTTGTTCAAAAACCTGGGATCTATGGATAGGAAACGACATCTTATTCTCTTTTCTCATTTAAAACAGTCAGAGATTTGGCAACCTTGGTAAAAATGTCAAATAAAAAATTGAAACTAGTTCAAATGAAAGGTTTAATCAAAGCTTTGAAATTAACCAATAGGGAAGTCAGAACCTTTATACTCTAGTAGTGTTATGTTGCATCTCAAAAGCACAAATTAAATGTCAGAAAAGAATTGATTTTCTCATCTTGGAACTGACAGCTACTTAATTTCTTTGATATTAAATATAGTATTAAAGTCATAAGAAACCCACAAAAGCTCCTTAAGTTTCACAAAGATTTCTTTTTCTCTCTATTTGTTTTGCTTTCCTCCATTCTTTCTAAGAAGTAAATGGGAAACCACAAATCCCACAAATCATGAAAGATCCATACAGATCTTCAATATTGAAAGTCTTGTTCCTGTGTCCCAACTCAAGGGCACATAACAGAAACAATCCTAACTTTACTTGCAGAATGGCTGAGCAATTGCTGCTGAGAAAAGAGATATTAGGGATTATAAAAGTTAGAAAAAGAAACCAAACCAAACGAAAACCATAGCTCAGTGCTCAGTAGTGAGCAAAAACCATTAAGAGAGGAAGAGGAACAATTATTACATCGTGTATGAGTCCATGGTACTCTACCAAACCAAAGACTTTTTAGAGATCTTCCTCCCTCCCCTTGTTTGTTTTTCTTTAAAGTGATGTTAGAACCTGAAAAGTTACAGAAGAAGGCAGGTAGGATGAGCAGAGGTGCGGAACAGTTTCTGTAAAGGAATAACTAGATGCTTTTCAGTCTTGGACAGATGACTGATGAGGGATATGATAAAACTCCATAAAATCAGAGTAGCATGGAGAAGGTGATTAGGGAACAATCATTCATTGTCTCTCATAATACGAGAAAAATGGGCATGAGATTATGTTGTCAGATAGCAAGTTAAAATCAAACAATACATAATAGTACATAGTAGTACCTAAATATTTCTGAGGGGGCTGTAGATAATAGAATTTGCATGGATTCAAAAAGCAATTAGACAAACTCATGAAATCCACCAAGAACTGACTCTGATATATTCTATCAGCAGATGACTGAGATGAATTATAGTAGAGACGCATTACTAGATGCCTGTCCTGTTGTTATACTCTTTTCTAAGCATCTGCTACTGAGCACTATACTGGACTATAGTGAATTTTGGTCTGAATAAATAATACTATTCTTACATATTAGATTGTGCTTCCAGAAAATACACCATGTTTGAATCTTCCTGCTAGGATTTTCCCTTTCTTTTCTTTTTATGTCTGAGATGTAGAATACCCACAACTTCACTGAAAGCCCTGGCAGCAATGCTCAACACACCTGAAGACCAGTCCCCAAAGTGTCTTTTAAAGGCATTCTATACACAGCTGCACCAAAACTTGGTCACTTGGTCTTTTATGCTAGACACAAGGGACCACCTCAGTTATGCTGCATTTATCAATTAATTTACAATAGCAAATCAGGTATGGATTCACCAAGGTAAGGAAGAAAGAGGTACAAAGAATCCAAAGAGACGTATTTTTTCCCCTCTTAGTTACTGTCTGTGCAGGGTGTTGACATCCAGTGATGTTGCACTGCAGCTGCTCCCAAACATAACTGGTATCAGAATAGTATCAGAGACATCCAGCGGTGGGTTTTTTTCAAATGGTGTAGATTCTCTTTCAGTACTTTTTACCAATTCTTTTTCTGGTCAGTTGATCCAGGACATCCAAAATCTTGAAATTAAAAGGGAAAGCTGAAATAGGTGTTGAGGTTGTTGAACGAACCCTTTGGATTTGTAGGTTTGGTTATTGCTTTTCCCCTTCCCTCTCTTCCCCTATCCAGTCAGTGCCTCACTAAAATACCGTGTTACCCCAAAGGCTGGCATTCTTGTGTTACTGCTGCAATACTCATCCCTCATGTTGGTTTTGCCCATAACCTACCACATTGTGTATATGCATAGAGAGTACCCTTCTGACACGAGCCCAATGTCTTTCAGTGAATGAACAGTGCAAAACAAGTTATATTTTAATTCTATCACTGTAAGTGTACAGAGTTGGAGAAAACCCTTGCTTCCAAGATTTTCTTTTTTCTTGCTGTAATCTGTCCTCATTTCTCACTTCTACCTCCCTTCCACTTTGGCTTGTATTTTTAAGGTACGATTTGGTAGCAAAGGGGGAAAATACTGAGAGTGCATAATTTAAATTAAAGAGTGCCATGCTTTCATTAAAACTACAGAAAAAATCCTATCATTACATCTTACCTCTGTTTTTCTCTAGCACAATAAATCAGATGTCCTGAATTTATAAAATAGAGCTGAAAATGTCTGTAACAAAAATGCAAGCATAGAAGGTTCTTTTCCCATTCCCACATTTTGCTTCATGTATTTATACTATTCCATCTGTATTTCTTCAAATCATAGAATCATAGAATAGTTTAGGTTGGAAGGAACCTTAAAGATCATCTAATTCCAACCCCCAAATAGTTCTGATGATAATATATAATAAGGTTCCTCTGTTCTTCCACTTTCTTTTACAACGCTTCCCTGAATAGTAACGGGAATTTACTTACTGGCTTGAGAAACAGGTCCAAAAGCAATATGAAATTTTTCAGTGTCTGAAATGATATACAAAATGCTGAAGATTAAGTTCCTTCAAATTACAGAAAAATATACCAGTTATGCCTTCTCTTGCCTATAAAATATTCCATGCCTGTCTTTGGAGACCAGAAAAGGCTGAAGTTTGTAAGCCTTTTGCCTCATTGGTAAATAGAAATAAATAAACTAAATAAAGCACACCACAAGACCCCATTCCATCATTCCTAAATCCACTTTCTCTACAAATAGGCAGGTGTTTGCTCCATATAGTCTGTCAGGCTAAACATACTGCTCTCTAAAAAAGTCCAAGGTACTGTTCATATGCCAAATATACTGTAATGTCTGAAACACAAACTGAGAGGGAAAACACAATCCAAATTTTGCTAACTTTTTTGGGTAGATATATATTCTGTGATATGCACAGCAGCACAATTTCACCAATCTTTTCAATATAACTGCGAGAAAGATTCAGGGCAACAAGCCCTGTTCAATTTGGTGTCACAGTGGTAGCCTCATGGTCCCCATAAAGCATCCTTCCTCCCGACATGTAGCAAAGGAATCAAAGCTTCTGTATGTCTTGCCAATTGCCAGCTGCTGTTTCAATGGCTTGTCGCCTCCATGAGCTATTACTTATTCAAAGTTATAAGCCCAACATGGAACAACTCAGGACCAAAGAAACAGAAAATTTTTCTTGTGTTGCCCCTCACAGTATGGGGTGTGCCACTTAGATGTTGTTGATTATTTGGATTCATACCTTTGTATCTTTTTAACTCACTGCCTCACGCACATTTCTTACACTCTGGCCAACTTCGTTGCAGCTTGTTATGTCTCATCATGTTTTCTTGCAATTCATCACTCTAGCTTCCAGCAGCCTAATCGGATGCCATGTAACTGAATTTAACACAACAGAATGTATAAAAAAAATTTTTTTCAAAATGTTTTCATCTGCCAGCATGTTAGGTACTGAGCCATGAATCTGTGCATAATGGGGAAATAGAAGCTGTATGCCCAACGAAGTACGTCTGCTGTTTGTGCATTAATAAGCAGATCTCTCCAAAGTAAAACAGTATTTCAATTTACAAACATTTGCTGTAGCTATTGGCATGCCATTGCTGCATATTCCTGGTATTCACAGATCTTCAAGCCAGTGTCTCCCTCTCTCCTTGCCCATGACCAAAGGCATGTGTCAAACATCTCTTTTCTGAAGGTTAGTAAATTCCGGTAGTCCATAGTTTCGATTTTCCTTTATTTCTATGAACTTCCATTTTTTTTCTTTGTTCATTTTTCTCTTGTTTCTGATATTGCTTTACTAAAATTAAGAGATGCTTCCTGATCCAAATGAATAAATTAGGTGCAGTGCACAAATCAGCTATACTTCATTTTTTAACTAAACACCCCAAGGCTTGGCAGAAGTCTTGAGGTACAACTACATTATTGTAGTTGTTCTCCACTTCGCTTTGTGATGGATTTTTCTTAAACCAGTGTATGATGGAAGTACTGCTCTTTACATTTTGGAAGAGGAGACAAAGGTACAGAAAGGTTAAGTGTCTGAATAAAGATTATACATAAACTGAGTGTCACAGGATAGAAATTAACTTAACACCTTAACTCCCAGAATGCCTTTTCATCCTATCTTAACTCTGTTTCTATTACACCCCTATCTGATCAGTTGACTCTCTTAAAATGTTTGCAGCACCAGAAGGATAAATACAAAGCAGTTGTCTGGTCAAGAGAGGTTGACAATATCAGACTTAGAAGGAGAAAAATTAAAAACAAATTAAAATATGAGAAGCCCACTAAAGGAGGGGTAGGTGCAACCATTGGAAACATAGATGAAATAACACAAGAGAGGAATAAAAAAACCAACCAAACAAACAAAAAAAGCCAGTGCATTTAAAATGTTGTAGAAAGTTGAATTTGATGCAATAAGATAGGGAAGCAAGTGGAGAACACCAGAGATGATGAGGTCAAGGCAGCAGGTTGGTTTCAAGAGCTGCCCTTAAATTTGTGGGGAGAGGGATTAAAGAAGCTGGAATGGGGAAGAGTGGACAGAGAAAAGCAGATTTCCCTAGACAGAATAAGAGAAGGCTATAGACATGTTTCAGCTGGAATGAGCAAGAGTCGATTGGTATTTTTGGATCTACTCTGTTTTAAAAACAAATTTTCATAAGAACCTGAGGGGTTTGAAAAAAAGGAACAGTTGAGTACAATTTCAAATCTAAGTGGTGCTAACAACAACACTTCCTATAAAAATGGAAAGTGAGAGCATTCTCGGCAAATATCAAGCTAATCTTTACACCCTTTAAAGGCCACATACTTTAATGCTAGTGAGAATTATCCCACATTTGCTGGTTTTACATATATTACCTCCTTAATACAAAAATACAAACAATGGAGTGACTGCATACGTATGCAGCTGTAGATAAGTAGTGGCCCCTGGACCTGTTTTATCTTATATCCAGCTTTAAAATTAGAGTCTCCAGCACAAATAGCAATGCTCTATGTGATTGTGCCTGCTAAAACACATTTACTTCCAGCAACAATAGGAAAACTCCATGTGGCACTTCAATTACACAAGGAACCCAAATCACTAAAGAGATGCAACATCACAAATAAGTATTTGTAAAGGTTTGTCAGCTCCAATGAAGTTATACTTTTCTAGACTCTGCTTTCTCCATGCACCTCTGCAATTACTCACTTCACAGAAAAAGGATGATGCCACTAAAATGATGAAACCTTAATATAACCTTTTCAGCAAGAGATAAAATATATTGATTGGTGACTGCTGAAGGACATCATTAAGCAGTTCAATGTTTGATTTCATTTCTTCTTTCTTTCTTTCCTTTTTTCTTATTTATTATTTGGTTGCCCGGCAGGCATCTCTGTACTGACTGACCCTGCCAGTTCAACTATTAAAGAATTTATCTCTCTGAGGAAGCCTGATGTAAACATGATAATCTGTTTGGCGGCCCTTATGATGGCCTATGAATAAAACATATGACAACACAGTTTGAGCTGAAGAGCTTACTATCTGTTACCAAAGAGAATGTTTGGAAGCTCTCTGACGGCTCAGCCATTCTGAATCCCAAAGGTTGTCTACTTTATACTACAGCTAACCCACTCAGACTCCTCACAAAAGGTGCAGTTAACTATTTTTCCCTGACAGCATCTATTTTTCTAATGGCTTATTAAAAAGGAACTAATGCAAGAGATTGGGGATTTTAATTGCATATCTGTCCATGATGAGAGATGAAGGATTTTCTTCAAGCCAAGATAGTGCTTCTTGGGAGAAAAACAACAAAGCAAGAAAGAAGGAAAGAAAGAAATTAATGAAAAACATTGATTTTTTGGGGGGAAATATCCAAAGTTCCTTATACTACAGGGTTAAAATAGCCACTTGAGCTTACGTATAGAGTACAAGCTAAAGTATGGCAGTTGAACTCACAAAACGTGTTGCTCAGATGCATTGTATTTGTGAATTACTTTAAATAAGTGAACCTTTTCCCTTGACTACCTGCTGAAACCAAGGAACTCTGATTCATTGTTCTACCCACAAGGCTGAGAATCACATCTTGGCAAGTTAAAGAGGTAAAACCTGTTCGTAGTTCTTAAGGCAGATAAAGCCAGTGTGGAATTGTTTAATGTGACCTTTCCAGCACAAGAGAACTGTTGTTTTTCTGTTTTCAGGTTTGTTTTTAAAGCTAGTCATTAAAAAATGCTTATAACACACTTTTTTTTCCTCGAAATGTCTCCCTTTATGTAGAAACTTTGGCCATTAATCTTTTAATTATGTTCCTGCATATATTTAATTTTTGATCTTCTGTACTAGGAACCATAAAATGCATATTTTATATGAAGGCTGTTTTATACTACTGCATAACAGCTGCTATTGGCCAAACAACTTTCCAGGGACTGTCTCTTGTCCATCAACAGTTCTCTTTTCAGCAGCAAACCATACACTGTGCAGAGCACTTTTTACCCTGTAACTTCTCTATTTCTTGTTAGTTGTTATCAGATGCTACTTACTCCTTCATGGTAGTAATGTCTGCATAAAACCCAAGTAAGAATAAATGAGTTAAATAGATGAGGAGGTTGGGGGTTTTTTTAGTAAATTTAGGCCATCAAGCTGTGCAAGCAAAAAGTTATCTGAATAATCAGTGCAACACAGTAAGTGAATGTCAAGGAAATCTCTAGTTTAAAATAAATAAAATTAATGCCTAACTAAATTTGGGTTTGATCACCTTCCTGATGAGTCTAATTTATTATATGAGATATTTCTGATGTTAAAACTCTCCAATTAGTATTTTAAATGTAAAACCTTTTATTCTAGATTTTTATTTTAGGAACACACATTAATATAGAAAAGCTCTAACTCCAAAGCTTGCAGAGGTAATTATTTTTAATAAAAATGTAAATGAAAATGACATGCAAGTGATGGATTCACCTTTATGGGTTTTTTTTATTCCATCTTCATTTGGATCATGGATGGTTAGAACGTTCATTCCATATTTATTATGTATTTTCTAGTACCTCGTAGAATCCATTTTTTTTGGTCATTGATAATACTTTACCTGAACATATAGCTGGTTATCTTCATCAGGAATTTTCAAATCAATGGGAAATATGCTTTAATTATGAATAAGTAAAGAATATTTCACTTCATATCTGAGTCTGCCATTGATTTCAACAGTATCAGGATTTGATCCTCAGAGCAATCCACAGCTAATATCTATTGACATTAAAGGAACTATAAGGATTTAAACCAACACAGAATAAACACTTATTAAGTGTTTGAGAGCTACTGGGTTTTACCTGTCTAGGTTTTCCATAGCTCTTACTCTCTTTTTGTTTTCTTCTATCAGGTGTATTTATTTGTTCGGAAAATGTAGACTGCTTTAAATGTGCTTTGGAGTCTTGAAGAGAATAGAAAATAAGTTTCTGAATCTTGTTTGCCAGTTTCCAGCAATCGGGGACTTCTTTAGGCTTTCTTTTTTTATGGAAGTCTGTCTCATCTCCTTCAACTCAGGAAAATCACCATTAGTCACCTTTGTAACTTAAGTCCCTCTGCTTCTCAATTTCAGCCAAAATCTTCACTTTGACTCATGCATCAAGAGAAGGGCAATAATTCCCTCAGTGCTGTGCTTGTCTGCTCATAGTTTTGCTTGAGAGACATTGTTCTTAATCTTTCTCTGTTTTCTTCAGGATATCCCCACATAGAATTTTTCAATTTCATTATAAAAGCAAACTAGAATTATCAAGGGTTATCACAATGGTACTCCCAGTTTAGTCTCTTCATTACATGCTTGTAAATTTGTTACCCAAACATTGTCCCAAGATGTCAATTAAGGTGTCAAAAAATTGTGCATTATAGTTAAGTCCTATATCTGCTAAACACTTTACCTGTGAGAAGAGATGGTGTGATAGGATAAGTGCATTCAAAGCTATATTAGTTTTCTTCTGTTTTGTTCGGGAAGGAGCTTTTCAGCCTTTGAAAATTAGTTCTAAATATTTATTATAAGATAACCATGCTGTGATACCAAAAACTGAGGGGAAGACATGACAAAGAGCATCAAACATGAAAAATAAAGTCTTTACCTCTTTCAGGTGTGTGTAATGCATTTCACGAAGGAAGGGTCAGGTTAGGTACTGGGAAAAATTGTCTAAGCGAGAGCTGTGGAAGCTCTGCATTATATTGCCTATGGAATCTTCATTACAGGAAATCTTTAAAAACCATATTGGACAACTATCTATTGACAGTTACAGAAAGCATAGCTGATCCCACCTTGGGCAGAGGGTTGGACTAGATGAGTCATAAAGGTCCTTCTCAACCCTATTTTTAAATCAGAATTTTCTAACATCAGTATGATACATACAGCTATATGGAAATACATTACTTTCATTTTAAATCTGAGATATACTCAGGCTCAAAGGTAGGAGACCCTAGATCCACCATCAGTGAAAGCTATTTTTATAAGTCAGCAGAGTTGGAATTTGACCCTGCAGAAAATAGATACAATTTTTTATGATGTTGGCAGCAGTAAGACAAAAAAATAAAAATAAAATGAAAGTCAGAGAATTTTTTTTCCATTAGTCTGACCCAATGCAAATAATGTTGTAGGTTGGATTAAGAATGAGACATTCCACTTCACAGCAATCACATGTGGCACTTGCAGGTAGATTTGAAAGGAGTTTCCATGCTCATGGACAATTAGTGGACTCCAGATTATTGCCTTGTTTGTGAAGTTTGTGAAGTTGTAAGACTGAAAAATTTAATCCACTTAATAATTAATGTTTAAAAAAAAAAGAAATGAAGAAAAAAAATAGATTCTGTGCTTATCATAATTCATCTTAGAAGAAATCATTCAGCTCACTTAGAGTTTATAGTATCTGACAAGTGTCTTCTGTGTTTTTCTCTTCTACATATTAATATAGCATCCGTGATGTAGCAGAATATTTTTGTGAGGACTCTCATGAGGTGCTTCAGTGATATTTTGAGACACAGCAGATTTCCAGAGTATATATTAGAGTCAAGGTAGGAGTAAAAATTTCATGGAACAGAAGAGCAGTGGGGTTTTTGATGAGATATGAACAGCTGTCACCTTTGAAATTTCCCTCTCCAAATCACTTTCAGCTCTGAATATACTTTACACAGGCTGAACAATGCTGGTGCCACACATCTAACTACTAATGTTAGGCATGAACTGCTGCAGGGAACTGACACTTAACAAAACTATTTAATGAGCATCTTTTTTTACAGCAAGCAAATTAGGTTTTGAAATTTGAAGACAATCCAAATGAATTCTAGGAAAATGGTATTGAGTGAAAACTTTAGATATAAATTAGAGAATATTCATTTAGGACTAGAGTCTTCTCCTTCAAATATAGTGTCAGATTCAAAGTGCCCGACAGTGACAGGAAATTTACTGGTGGCATATGCCAAAGGCAAGCACAGTTCCTCCAGAGAAGGTTTTGATCAGGAAAGCCTCTTTGCAAGAAATTACATGAGCAGTCAGGCCAGCTCCACTGCCTAATACAAAAGTAGAAAACAGGCACAAGAGGTCTCTTTGTGCTTATTTTGTACTCAGGAGGAGGTTTTGTCTGAAGTCATGTCTCAGCTCTTTCCAGCTCTTTTCCAATTTTGTGTGACCCATTCAGTACAATTTTCAGTGTTACACATTCAATTTACAGGACATTGACATTTCTTTCTCTCTATTATATCAATTATTAAATACCAGTAGAGACTTTACTGGAAGCTTTATGATAACTCTTAGCCTATGGTGAATTTACACGATCCATGCATGAAAGGTAAGAAGAATTGCTAGCATGTCAAAAGAAGCCTGATCAACATTATTTGGGTCCTACTTACTCACATGCAGTGGCTAATGCCTCAAGGTTGTGTATTAAATTATGTACTTTTTTACAGACACACAACCACTCGGTGGATAAGGAATTGTCTGAATGGTTGCCCTCAAAGAGTTGCAGTCAAGATCTCGATGGCCAAGTGGAGAGCGGTGATGAGTGGCGTTCCTCAGGGGTTGATGTTGGGACCAGCGCTTTGTTGGCAACATGGACAGTGGGATTGAGTGCACCCTCAGCAAGTTTGCTGATGACACCAAGCTGTGTGGTGCGGTCAACATGCTGGAGGGAAGGGATGTGCCATCCAGAGGGACCTGGACAGGCTTGAGACATGGGCCCATGCAAACCTCATGAAATTCAACTAGGCCAAGTGCAGGGTTCTGAACATAGGTTGAGGCAATCCCAAGCACAAATACAGGCTGGGCGAGGAGTGGGTTGAGAGCAGCCCTGAGGAGAATGACTTGGGGGTACTAGTGAATGGAAAACTGACTGTGAGCCAGCAATGTGCGCTCACAGCCCAGAAAGCCAACCGTGTCCTGGGCTGCATCAAGAGAATTGTGGCCAGCAGGTCAAGGGACATGATTGTCCCCCTCTACTCCCCTTTCACGAGACCCCACCTGGAGTATTGTGTCCAGCTCTGGGGCCCCCAGTAGAAGAAGGGCATAGACCTGTGCAAGCAGGTCCAGAGGAGACCACAAAGATGCTCGGGGGGCTGGAGCACCTCCCCTATGAGGACAGGCTGAGGGAGTTGTGTTGTTCAGCCTAGAGAAGAGAATTCTCCAGGGAGATCTTATAGCAACGTTCCAGTACTTAAAGGGGGCTACAGGAAAGATGGGGAGAGACTCTTTATCAGGGAGTGTAGGGATAGGACAAGAGGTAACGGTTTTAAACTGAAAGAGGGTAGATTTAGATTAGATATAAGGAAGAAATTCTTTACTGTGAGGGTGGTGAGACACTGGCACAGGTTGCCCAGAGAAGCTGTGGCTGCCCCCTCCCTGGGAGTGTTCAAGGCCAGGTAGCAACCTGGTCTAGTGGAAGGTGTCCCTGCCCATGGCAGCGGGGTTGGAACTAGGTGATCTTTAAGGTCCTTTCCAAGTCAAACCATTCTACGATTATATGATGACTCTGTGGACAATTAATGGGATGTTTGCTTCTGAGTAACCTGGATGAGTTACCTATACAAACTTTATGGAAGATTACAGTTATATAAAACATCCACATCATATGATCTGTACATTGGATTTTTGGCTGATTTTTCCAATGTTGACAATAACTATTCAGCTTTTCATAGTTACTCTGAGAAGAATAATATCCAGTCTTTAGACCTCGCTGAGAAAATAACACCTGCAAAATATAAATCTGAGACTACAACCATAGTGAGTACTATGAACACCTGAGAATGTTTTATTTTAAAAGTACAGTACTTTTCTTTCTGTGGTCTCCTTTATAAACACTAGAACTGTTTATGAAAATCCTAAAACTTGAAATAATTCTGTCACAAAAGATTTTGTTCTTTTCATGAAGAAAGCACTGATATTTTTTGCCCCTTCATCTTGAATAGACTTAACATCAATATAGCTGTTTTGTCTAACTTCAACTTCTTGAAGTGAACATCTTATCATGCCAGAAAACGATTTTTTGTTCATGCACCTGCACAATGATTAATGGAGGTGCAACCCTGGAAATAGCATTTGGCAGTTAACAGCTGCTACCAGCACTCTGGAGAGTGCACGGAACCTTGCAAAATTAAAGCCACAGATTTGTTCTCCTCTAAAAAGCCAAACAGAACTCCTGAGTCATGTGTGAGGTGTAGATTGTGTATCATAATTTCAGGTATGCTCTTTACCTTTTTGTTTAAGAGTGACAAGTTCAAAGTCAGCTGATATATTACAACAAAAGACCTCTCAGAGATGTATCAGCACACACGTGGTGAATGTTGCCAACACAATAAATTTTAAAGCAGTCAAATTAAAACAAACTAAAAAAGTTGCAGTATGAAACATAACCAACTGTCACACCTCAGCTAAGATGAAAGTACCCAGTTAGTCTCAGAAGAAAATATATAGAAGATAACAAAATAAATTATAACTAGGACAGCAGCACCAAACAATCCCTTCTTGCCAGTTTATTGGTCAACATCAGTTCAGTATTGAAGCCATGACTATACTTCTGTGGAATGAATGACCCTATTGACCTACACCTGTGGCAGAACAGTTGGTAATAGTTGGTAAATGACAGTAAGGCCTTCTGATTACATGAAGCATGTATGACCAAGTCTTGGATTTACTATGTACTCAGTAGTAAATGTTCAAGGTGAGCTTCAAAAGAAAACTACAGCTATTCTTCTTGACCCTAAAGTGAACTGTAATATCATTTCCCACAGTGGGACACTAGACAAGATACCAAGAAAACTCATATATAGATTGTGATAACTTATCTAAAGCAAATATTTTCAGGCCACAAATTCAGCACCTGAAGGTTCTCTAGAAAGTTAGAAAGTTTGAATTTGGCACCAGTTTGGTTCCCATCATTTCATCACAGGCTTATTGACCTCAAGGAATCTGTAATTACCAAGGGACTGAAGGGAATGTGAATGCTGATGCAAGTGCCAGAGGTGACTATCTCAAGAAAGAAGAGACTAGAGCCAAGTTAATCTAGTTTTGATCTAGCACAGCTACACTGTGAGAGCTCTGTGCCAAGCTGGCTTATGACTGTTGCTATGGAGGATGTTACATACATGTTAGATACTGATGTCAAACTTGTGTTGGACTCCCTAGAAGTCTGCTCATTGCTGGCTCAAGAAAATCTAGCTGTTTTTTATTAAACCTGGGCCTTCTTGTCTTGCTATACAGATTGCTATAAATAAGCACTGTTGTTTATTCAGGTCAAAGTGTGGTCATTCTCAAACAGCTTATGTTTTCCAGTTCTTGCTGATCCCTAACAGTGGTAGTAAAAGGTTGGAGAGAGAGCTGGCTCTGTGCACTTGTAGACATCTCACTCATGCTCTGAAGCTTTTTATGGTTTATTAAATAAATGGATTTAATGGATGTGCTGGCCCTCTGTTTCTTCTTCTTTATTTAATACCTTTGAAGTACTCTCAGTGCTAGCTGTCAACTAAGAAAAAAATATCAGTCAGACTAATGAATAGGCCCAAAGTTTCCCTCCCTATTCTTCTCCCCTGAGAAAGGCCATGGCATATTGTCGAGGCAGTACAATCCAGATTTACTATTCTCCTCATTCACTCTCAGCTAAAAACAGCTTGCACCAAATTGCAGTTTAGTAGAGCATCTGAGAACAACTACTTGTCAGGAAGAGAAAGTCAGAGTAAAGACTTGGCCATGGAATCTTTTGGAAGGGAAAGGAAAGGAAGAAACTCCGCTTGACAGATCAAATTCAGAAAATGTCTTTGCTAAGGAATTTGTGCCAAAGCGGCAATGGTAAAACACTGAGTTACAAAAGGAAACCAAGGGCTAGAGACGCTGAAAGGAGAGGCTTCCCACTGTGGAATGACTGGAATGCCCCGAAAGGGAAGACTCTGTATTGACCATCTTGCTTGATCTGCATGTCAAAAGCAACTTCTGCCATATAGAAACATACTGCTGCTTGGAAAAATGCTGTGATAAACAAAGCACTTGAGGCCATGCCATTGTTCTCTTCCTCCACTGTTTTCAGGACAGGTATATGGCATGAAATAGCATGTCTTTCGGAAAATCCCATGCACAAAAGGGATAATGAAAGTAAACAGTAATGGTTGCTTTGTAATGATTGATTCTACCAGGAGTAAAGCTCACTAATGTACCATCACATTTTGTAACTGCTAAATACCCTTAAAACTAGATATGATTTTTCAAATTATCTTAAAGTTTCACAGAATTCTCCAGGAAAACTCAAAAGTATTTGAGTCCAAGCAGGAGAACACCTTCCCTAAAGAACAGCTTCCATAAGTTAACAGGTATTTTTTTGTAGCAAGGATGAAAGATGCTGGTAAACAGACAACCATGGAAAAAGGTTCTGTTGCCTGAATTGTCCAAACATTTACTAAACGATGAGTGCTTTTTGAGCACTTCCTGACATACATAAAACTATGTAGCTTTCAGAGATATGCTCATCCATTAAATAAATATACATTCCAGTTCTTATGATGAAAGCATCCATTCCACAGAAAATTTAGAGACTTACTGATTTTTGCATTCTGTCTTCCAGTTATATCCACTCTCACTAATTAGTTCTTTTCCATTTTGTACTGTGTCATATAGATTGAAATTTGTGAGAGAATACAAAGTAATTCCAAAGCAAGTACTCTTAGGTAATTTATTTGGGACAAACTCTTAATTTTTCACTTACCAGTTCAGCTTCTCTTTCTGCTTTTCAGGGCCTTGAACTGACCCCATTAGACAGGATCTTTGTCACTGGCTTTAACAAGAAAGTTATCATCAAAAAGCAATGACTTTTCTACTTGTCTGCTAAGGAGCTTTGTAGGTTTCAATATAAGTGAGTTGATGCTGTTAATCACAGAATCAATAGCAAATTGATCAATCAACGTAGACAGAGTTTTGTGCCTGTTTCATCCATATTTCTGTCTAAAGGATAAATCTGTCCTAAGTATCACTTAATTTCCACTCAAGGTTTCTGGTACCAAATAGATAAGTATAGATATAAGTGTAGTTATGAATACATATTGTTTTCCACTAACCAAATGAAAGTGTCTTGAAAGTAATAATTATTTTGCTATAGTTAAAAGGCAAATATATTTGTCAAGATCATTAACTAGAACTGAAGAAAAAAGTTGTCATTCAAAGATTAATGTTTAAACTTCACCAAGTGGAAAGCCAGTAAGCCAATTTACAATTGTTTCAGTGTGGTTCAAATGCCATAACCAATATTAACAAGAAGAAAAAAAGCTTTGTACTTGAAGTAGATTGACATAAGACATAATTATCTCTGCAACATCTCTTTTCCCTCCCCAAAATAAAAGAAATGCTAAAGAAATAGAAACTGTGAGTTCAGAAATAGAGATTTTATTACTAATTATTTTGTAAGCAGAGAACATTACATCATCTAATTACTTATTCCAAATGTTACTATTAGAGTACTGAAGGCTGTGGTATAATCATCTGCTGCACTGTACAAACTTTCCCAAAAAGTGAAGCTTGAGAAAGCAAAATTTCCAAACACAATCCCACAAATGTAAGACAACTAGTACTTGGCATGTTTGGTGGGTATTATGGATATATCTCATATGGTACTCATTTGAGAACTATCATTATCGTCAACCAGGCACCATGACTGCTAGAAGAATCAATGAGATGGTACTAAAAATCCAGACCTGGTATTAGTGAATTCACCTCCTTTTTAATTCAGTGCCACTACACCCACACAGCCAGGTGGGGATTTGTCCCAGGGCATTGAAACTTTCCAGGGAGTAAGACAAATCTTGAAAAAGAGGTAATTTGTTAGTAACAAGATAGGCAAGATATCTAAGCAAAGGATATTTTGTATTGGATATATTGTTGTTAGCTGAACAAAAGCAAACCAGACAACTTAACTTAAAAAGGAAGCTGGGAATGGTTGGGTTGTGGGTTTGGGGTTTTTGGTTTGTGTTGTTTTTTTTTTTTAATTTATCAGTCATTAGACAGAGACAAAAAAAAATCACAGTGGGAGACTTGTAAAATGGTTCTTGCAGTCCTCAAGGGCATTTCTTTCAGTCTTTCAACAACAGAACTGGTCTATATCATAAGTCTTATTTATAAAGAGGCTTTCAGGCAATTTCACACTGCTTTTCTCTGATGCCGCCCAAAAAAACATGTAAACCCGAGGGATTAGTAGTGACTTAGAGGGAAAATAGTGTAAAGTTACAGGATGAACTGAGCCGGTGCAGCTGGCTTGATGCTCTGTTCCCTTGGGCTACTGCAATGAATGAAACTCAGATAAGTGCCCCAGTCCACTCCCACACCGTCAGTGTACTGACTCTTTTGTTATATCATGCACTAGAATTACTTGGTCTCAGGGGGCCGTCAAGTCTTTAATGGCCTGTAGTGTGGAAAGAGAGAGGAGTTCACTATCTAGGAGCTGAAAGTTAAACTGCCTATTATATTTCTTTTGACAGTAACAATTGGGAAGCACAGTAAACAAAATGTTTACTCACGCACTGCAGTTGGTAGCTATTTTGATTCAATTATTTTTATGTTATAATATCTTAGCATTGAAAATAAATTGTAACCTTAACTATCCATTGTGGGTCTGTCCTGAGTTACAGGTATCAATTATATTGTGTTGCAACTGGTTAATGACACTATACATCCCAGAGCCTTATTTTGAGAATTTATTTTCTCATTTGTTAAATTTTATCTGCAGAGGAGCTATCAAATGCATAACAAGAGTGTAACTGTTCTCATCTTTTTTTTACTGTATTAACTGACTTACATCTAGTTAATCCACTTTAAATTGTTACTAAAAGTCTCATATAAATAATTGTCTTTCTGTAAACACAGAAAATTAAAACTGACACAAATTTCACCTCAGTCTTCAGTATGCACAAGCTCTATTTTTAAATGAAGGTCTTAAAAACCCATCACCTCTAGAAAAATGAAGTCTATATAGCTCAGTCCCATTTGCTAATGAAATACTGATTTGTTTTAGTTTTGTTGTATTTACAGTTGTGCAGACACTTCCAACAATTCCATACGTTGGAATATTTAGCGTTCACTTGTCAGAAAGAAGCATTGTAGAAAAGGGTAGGAATATATTTAAGCCCTTCTACTATTGAAGTCAATAGCAATATTCTCTGTCACTTCAAAGCTGGAATTGGAATATTTTTTAATAGTTCTTAGTAGTCCTTGTGATCTATGTTCTGATGTTCCTACTCACTCTGTTAGTGAGTAAAAGGCTATTGAAGGTGGATAAGAGTAAAGTTTTGCTTAGTAAATAGTGCATGATCAGACTTACTCCTTTCTCACTGAAGTGCCGTGAGGATTAATTTGTTAATGTCAGTGCAGCACTTTGAAGGCATAATAAAGAAAATAAAGTTACTCTGGTGATGAGTGCCACAGAAGTGTCTATAAATGAATAAAGTGCTGTCTAAGTGCTAAGTATTATTATGATTACTGCCTGCATTTGCAAAGAAGTGGTTAAATACAGTGGGATGTGGGTGTAAAATTACATTTTAAATGGATCTATTTTTGAGATTACTTATCAGCATGATTAGTGTGATAATAATTACATTTATCATTAATAATACATTTTTGAAAAGTTAGGCAAAAAAAGCTAACAAGTTTGATTTTGATTTTGCCAGAAATGCGCAGTGCTTTCCAAAAGCAATCTGTGGAACTTGTCTCTGGAATGCAGCTGTGTAAGATTTCACTAACATCTTGCAGGTGGAGCCTAATTTTAGTTCAGCCTTGAGAAGGGGGAATTGTTTTCTCTGATATGCACAGCACCATAACAGCAGCAAAGCAGGTGGAGCTTTAGACAAGTACTTGTTTACTTTCCTGTTTAAAAAAAAAAAAAAACAAAAAAAAACCCAACACAGATGATTCATATCGTTAATCATACAGTTTTGATTTGATTTTAACAAGTCTAACAAAATAGTCTGCAGCACATTTGACCTACTGATTCTCAAATGTGGAACAAACCCAACAGAATGGAAAATGTTCAGAAAATGAGCATTCAATCCTAAATATAGTGGAGAAGTAGCTAGTAAATGATAGGAAGGAAAATTTAGAAATACATCTGCTCAGTCACAAAGAGTGAGCTGCAGAATCAGTCTCAACAATTTCTCTGTCAGCTTCAGAAGTCTCTTATTAGGACTCTGAAGTTAACTTTTTGTAGAGCCTTGAGATTCTTGGGCTGCAAAACATGGAATTGAATCAGAAGATTAAATCTAAGCAGCATCTCACTGCTTTTAGTCAAATTGGTAAAATAAACTCAGTATAATAAATCTCATTCATTTATTTTTGATCAGTTTATGCTTTAAGCTCACCAAAAATCCTTAACTGAATAATCAATAACTTGTGACCTTTTATCAGTTGTTATGAAACTTCTCAGTTTATACATTGCATGGTAGAGTAATCCCATAGTGTCGATGGAGCAAACAGTGTATTATTTGGTTAGAAAGGCTATTTTGCTATACATATTTCTCTTCTAGGCTTCCACATTTTGGATTTTTGTACAAGATATATTGAGGTTTTCAATTTATTGCCTTCAAAACTGAAGGGTCCTTTCCAGGCCTATGTTTCACAATTTTTTAATGTGGTAGACTGTGGAGTTGGTCGCACACATGGTTGTTCTAGGTTGTTCTTTTCAGATGGCATTAACGGTGATATTTATACCTTGGGTTAACTTACTCAATGTAGTTAGTCTAGATCTACCACAATAAAAACAGTTGTTGTGCTCTAGGTCATGTATCACCTGTAAGGAAATTGTGACTGCTGGATTAGAAAATCTGCAGCTCTCTGACTCTTGGTTTCTACTACTTTTAAAAATAACTGGACAGCTGGATCCAGCAAAGAACTACTGTTTCATGTATTGCTCTTTCCAAGCACCCTTTTGGGGAGTTCATACACTTATTACCCTTGACTATATAGACCTTGCCTTCCAAATATGTCTTTTAATGAACAAGAAGAGATGAGAATTTGTCTCCAAAGTTTTTGGTAATTTCTCAAGAAGTGTAAGATGCTCCTGCATTAACAATTAGATGGTCTCGTTAAAGGTCTATATTCAGAGTTCTTTTCTTTTGCTCCAGACAGACATGGCATATCTAAATAATTCCTAAGAAGGGCAGTAGTTTACTTAATCAGTTCAGTGATCATCTATTTATTTCTTCATAACAGTGGTAATAACAATACTTTTTATCCAATGATCCCATAGTGCTCAACATTTTTTTCAAATGGCTCAGCCACCTCAGAAACACAGCACACTCTGGAGCATAATGGCACAGACTGTTGACTTGTCTCCAAGTAATTCTAGTATGAAATTGATTGGTAGTGACACTCCTGTGAAGCTCAGAGGTGGTGAACAGAGCTCATCTTATCTTATATATCACTTTATCTTAGCACTTACAAGAGGTCTTCCAGACATCAGAATAGAAGAGCTCCTTATACTGAAGGTATGTTTTGATAAGTTGCACCTGTCATCTCCTTCTTCTGTATGTACAGAGCCTGTGTGATGGGGGCAGCAAAGAGGTCTGAGCATCAGTGACTGACCTCTAGTCTCATTCCTATCTGTTCCAACTCATGCAATTGCACCTGCCTAAGAATGAGGTGTGTGCTGATCTGAGGATCCACCCTGAAGTGATCCTGTTTATGGAGGTTTGTGAAGAAAGACCTGTCAAGAATTAGCAGACTAAGGACATGAGTTCACTGGGTTTTTTTTAAGAAAGCAATAATACCCCAGGAAGGATTTTGTGGTCAAAATCCTGTTCTTACTCTGCCACTGAAACTCTGCTGCCTCAATTGTAGAGCAAATTTATCACTGATGCTGAATGTCTTCTTCTGAAATATTTAATGGAGATTATAGCATTTAGAGTCAGTACCATAAAACTGAGCTTTCAAAATCACCAAGAATAATATCCCCAGAGTTGAAGAAGGAAGGTTGCACAATAATTCCCTTTAGTCTATCATTTTTTGGTATTGATTTATGCTTTCCCTAGGAGCAAACTCCAGCTACATGTGTAAAAAGGTTTACTCTCTCAATTGGAGTAGTAGCAGTGTTGGTACTTAAGCCTGTGTAGATCAGCACTGTAGACATGGCTCAAAGAATGTTATTGCCGTTCTATAATAAACAAGAAACTCCACAAAATAATGTTTGTTTCTAGTACTATCTGAACTGCAGCAATAGTGGTAAGGATGATATTCAGATTGTCAATAGGGACAAGTCTTTGAGCCTGGCATGTCCGAGTAGAGAACAGAAGTATGCGAATATACTGTAGCATTTGGAAAGAAGCCAACATTTAGAAAGATATGACCTGGGAATAGTTTTTGCCTTTGCCTAGTTTCAGTGTTTCTTGAATTTAATGAGGATTCACAGAATATATGGCCATTGCTAAGTCTTAAAACATTATCAAAGGCTTTCTAAATATTCTTATTACTTAAGCTCAATTGATTCTGCAAATATTTGCCAAGTCTATATTTATCCCCCTATATTTCTGGTGTCTTCAGTTTCTGTTAACCAAAAATGTTTCTAGCATTTCCATGTTTTTACTATGTCTAAGCAATTTGAGCTGACACATCTTGTTCTGATTTGTATTTTTTCCTAAGTGATGAAAATGGGCCTCAAATCCAGCAAAAGCTGAACATGCTCAACACTGAAGGGATGAGCATAAGAGCCACAATGGTGTTTCAATTCAAGCTAAAGAAAGTGGGGTTTGCTCTCCTCATGGTATGTCAGCACCTCCTGTGTCAACTGAGGGAAGCTGTTACTATGCTGATTAATATTGCTATCATACAGAAGTCCTCCTTCTGAACCAATGTTTTCCAGTGTAAATCAAGGTAACTCTTTTCAAGGGATGCACTGGCATTATATCAAACCAAGCCTTTCATCATTACTGCCACAGTTAACTGTATTTGGCAAACAAGAACTGTCTGGGGAAGTTAGACCTTGTGCTTTACAGAAATAATGGTGTTGTATCATAGACTTTTTCCCAGCGCCTCACATTAGAAGTAATTTAAAAAGACCATATCCTTCCTTTAAATTGTTGACAAGGACAAAAGTAATCAGTAAATGCAGTGCTGCAAAGAACTAAGTGATCAAGGCAGCACTAATGGGGGGAATATCCTTTTTCATTGTCCATTTCTGAACAACATCAGCTAGTTTATCAGGATATTCACTTGTGCATTTCTCTTTTTTCGTACCTTGAAGGAATTGTCTCTGCCTTTTTCCTAGGGCCAGGTCATGTGGAGAAAAAAGATCTGATCCTGCTTGGGTGTGCTTTCTCGTTTAGTGGGAGAGTTAGATCATTTTTTCAAACTGTTGGTGTCCCTTGCTATGGTAAATCTACTGGTACAAATAGGAGAAGCTCTCAGGGAGTGGCTCTGCAACAAGAGCAGTCTATGGCTCCAAGGAAATAAAGTCATAAACTCTCTAGGAGTACTTTAGTTCTGTAGCTGAAGAAGCATTCTGTATGAAACGTTGTAAATGCAAAATACCAATGGGCTTGATATTATTTTCTGTTTCTGATGGTTATAGGAGAATGGTCCTACTGCAGACATATTTGTGAGATAAAAGATCACTATAATATTTTAATTTCTCATGGGAGTTCTCTGCTGAAAAATTGGATTAAGAAAGGACTTCTTTCAGCTGAATTATAAAACCAGAGCAGATGACTTTATTGTGAAAGAGGCTGGAAGTCAGCACTGCCCCAGAAGCCAGCATTTATGGATCTGTGCTGCAAAGAACTGTCTCTGCTACAGTTCCACTCTATTTGATGAGGATTCCTGAAATCTAACTGTCAGCTCTTCCGCTCTGCCTCCCCAGTTCCCTATTCCTGATTGGCAAGAGCACGCCTTTTAAAAATAAAAAGCCATTTCAGGGAAAAAGGAGAAAGAGAAGGACTTTTTAAATTAACATTGAAATTGTCAGAGACTAATTGTATGTTAGCATCAAACAAACACTGTCGATGTTGTTGTTGGGTTTTGTGTTTTATAAGTTTTCTGTAACCCCTAATCAAACACGGGCGAGTATCTGTTGAAACAATGTATGTAATTTGTTTACATTGTTAGTTGAGATAATTACAAAGCAAGCACAATGGAAATAACTGGTTTCTTACTTTTATGTGGAAAGTGTTGGGGGGGGGGGGCGGAACTCAACAACTAACCAGCGGTTGTCAGCTGCTCTCTAAAATATTGCCTAATTTACAGTTGTTGCATATTAGCATTGCTAAGAATGCTAGGGACATAAAGTGTCATGTTGAATATAGGGTGATGACTTCATACTAGAGCAAGTCTGGGGATATGACCAGTTTGCAGTCACAGAGAAATCAGCTTTAATTAATTTGAGTGCCAGCACTGTGTATAATTACACAGCATGAGAGTTTGCATGCAAATTCTAAAATGCTGATTGTTGAAATACTTGCACTTACTTATTAATACATTGGGACTAAGCAATCCTGGCCTGTAAGCAAGGTATAGAAAGAACACACAGTGCTGTCAGGGTAATTTGCACTACCCTATGGTTAGCAAGCAGAATTCAGATAGTTCTGCCTCTTAAGTGATAAGCATAACATATTAGTCATTCTTGTGGGTGACATACCTTGTAGCCCACTCTCAGTGCACAACTCAAACAAGATGATCTATTATTATTAAAGTTGTCAGAAACATAACAGCAGTATTTGAGCTTCATTTATTGTAGACACCAGCTACAACTCAATCTTGCTTTTCAATTTAATTTTTTATTTACTTATTATATATTGTCACTATTCTCAATTAGAAAAAATGGCTTGCAGGCAAATGTAGAAATTGTCATAGCAAAATTAGCCCTCTTGTGTGATGTTTTGTACCTTTTGGAGACAATGACAAAAGACCACATGTAGCTTTTTCTTCCCTACCCAAAAATTACCAGTGCAAGGCTTTTTTCTGGACTTTACAGTTGCCAGATTATGTTCTGAGGCATCAAAACTGGTAGCCTGATAAATGGAAGTCGTATATTGTTCTGCCCAGTTTTTAATCAGCATGTTGGTCTTAGCCATGAGTGACTAATCCTCTTTGCAATCAATTTATCTTAGTATTTTACTGCAGCAATGAGTTTCACTGATTAATTATATGCTGAATAACAAAATAGCAGGAACACTAAAACTACTGTCCCTTAATTTGGATGAAACTCTTTCATATGTCGATATACACAGGGAAAAATCCAGAGGTCATTCATTAATTTATACACCAGCAACATCTGCTGCTACCTTTCTCCTTTTTAAACTCAGATATCCACTCTTCTTTAGTATCTCACCATATGGAAGTTTCTTCATATCTTTAATCATGCTGCTGACCTTCTCTGGGTCTTGTCAAAATACATACATAATTCAGAAAAAAAAAAAAAGTTTGAGTGTACTTGCTCATCACACAATGATTTTTTGTATACATCTAGGTAGTATAACAGAGGTTAATATGGGAATTTACTTTGTATGCATCTGAAAATTTGCTGGGTTTTTTTGTTGTTTCTTAAAGAATGTTTTTCATTTGCAAAACATTAACATTTGTCAGGGTTATTTCCAGCCACACAGAAAAATGTTCCTTTGTGTATTTTGATTATTTAAAGCAATTTTGTTTCTTTAATGTATATGTGCATCCAGCACAGCATGTTCACTGCTTTGAATGAATATGTGGGGAATGCTGTTAATTTCCTCATGTGCATGTACAGGAATGCTTTTATTGTCTACTGCACATGTTGAGATGGGGTTGCTTTGTCTTCTCTTGCACATTATTTAGTGCAGACTTCTTCTTTATATTTGAAATGTAATAACTACCATAGATTACAAAATTGACTATAAACAGTATATGCTAGACACAGTTAGGGTTTGGGGCTTCCCAGGGTCCCCAAATGAATTCCAGAGTGCTCTGTTAGGTACCAGCGCTTTTCACCATGCTTAGGGTGCTTGGTGGTTAAGAGGGGAGTCCAATATAACTAGGTGGTACCTGGAAGATTTCACTTAGATTACAGTGAGGAAAAATACTGATGCTCTAAAAAAAATTTTTGATTGCTTGATTCCATGAGTTTAAGAATGTTCTAGAATGCATTAGTTCCAAATCCATCCCCTAAGATATACATTTTTCTGAGCACAGCAGATCCTGCTGCATAGCCAGCAAAAAGTGCTCAAAGAGGTCTACACCTCCAGCATTCTGCAAAGTCATCTTCCCCACGGACCCAGGGTCTAATAGCTTGAAATGGGTGTCACAGAGACAAGATTGGTAAGATGTTATGAATTGCTCTGTGACTGTAAGTGTTTTCACTCACCAAGCTTCAAGTACAACTTGAAAATATCATGTTGAGAGGACTATGTGCTTCATCCTGCCTTACATTTAAGCATGTGTCTAATTTTAAACACATAAATGGTTCCATTCACTTTACTGGGATTGTTCTTGTACATAATTTTAAATGTGTGCTCAAGTGATTCAGTAAATTGTGTTCACAGAAGACATCAGAGGCCTCAGTAACAATGAATGTGATGGGCCAGCTGGAGACCAACTGTCAAAACCACTAGGTCTATTCTTCTCCAGTTTAAAGAAAAATCCCAGTTTCTCAGGATTTCTCACATCCTCCCATGTAAGGCTATGATAGGGTTTTTCCTTCAGAGGGAATTCTTCTGGCAGCCCTCATGAGCTGTCCTAGCTATGAGGATATATTGCGCTGTGGTCTCAGTTCAAGTCTCATCAAATGGTTCATCATATTTATACTGTCCCTCACTGTGTATTTCAAGAAAATTCAGGTATTTTTAAAAACAATCAAAAAAAACATTTTACCATTGTTTTCAGGAGATTTCAGTAGAGCCCAGTGCTGAATAAATAATGGACAGTACAGAAAAATATATTTTTCTTCTTCTGAAATACAAGTCAAGCACAAGACTACAAAGCAGATAGCTATGATTTAGAAAACTATAACTCAGCATTAATGTTTAATGGATGTGGCACATTCCTTGCTGTGAAATGTTATAAATCACTCATTGAAAAAAAACAACAGAATATTTCAGGACCATGTTGATGAGGGTTTTGTGTGGTTCAAAGGTGACATGGAAACAATGACCACCTGAACACAGTATTATATCGCTGTGACAAAGAGCAACGCAACTCAGATCATTTCCTAAACACAGAAGAAAGATTGTCTTTTTTATTGTTCTTCTGATTCTGCTGTATCTTGGGTATATTCTTGTTTCTTCTAGCAAGAAGTAAGATTTTCCACCCATCTTCTATCATTCTTGATTAGAAGCTTTTCTCCATGCCAGTTTTCAGTCTATCAGACATGAATGCTCTTCACTGTGTTTGACTATAGCACTAAGTGAACTGGCTGTGCCCAGAAGACTTGATTCTGCCATCCTTATTCCTGTGGAGATTGATTTTGATACTGACTTTACCCATCCTGAGTCATTTCTTTCTTCTCAATAATTATATTGAAATCAGCGGGACTATTCATATTAGTAACCATTCACCGTGTACTGATGTTCAGAGCATGGCCCAGGAGGGCTGATGGCTAGTATGTTGGTCTGCATGAATATAGGTAGTTGAATCTGGCCCACTGAGTAGTTAGCTTAATAGCCGTTTCCAGAGAAATTACTGCTTAGTACAATGGAGGCAGATCTGGATCCTAATACGTTTTCTCTCTGTGTTGCTTCTCACATCCTTTTTTATTCCTGAAGTCAGTGTATTTGGCAAAACGTTTCCCTAGAAAAAGCAAGGTATGTGGTTATAACCAAATGAGCAACTTGGAACTACAAAAAACCCACAAATCACATTTGTTTATAACTTGTTACTGCTTTTGTTTGTTTCAGAAAAGCCTATTACATTTACTCTTAAATGATACAATATGACCAGTATGATCTTGTGGTCTAAACAGAATAGCTGTTTCTCAGATTTTTCTTTCTGCAGCTTCTCAATGTTTTTCATTAAACAAGAGAACTTGTGAACTTTAATTCTTAAATTCACCTTTTAACCTCATCGATCATCATAATGAACTTTAATAGCTAGAGGTTCACATCATACAAACTCTATTGTGGTTCAGATTGGTTGATTTCTTTTTTGAAAGATTTTGGGAACACTAGTTGGTTTCAATCTTGATTATATGTGTTGCACAGAAACTTTATTGTGAATATTCCTTTCTATTTAAATAAATAGATGCTTGTTTGAAAGAAAACTTACTTACACCAAAAGGTCATGGGAAGCTTACTATTTTAAACATAAATGGCCCCGGTATTTTATAATTTCTGAATTTTTCTAACCTTTTTACATGTGTAGTTTAGATAATTGCTAATGATTTCGTTCTTTCAGCTCCTAAAAGTGGATATTTTCCCCTTTACCCTAAGAGATGAATTTATATCAAAAGGGAAGTCATGTATAAAAACAGAGCACTATCAATATTAGCAGTACAGTTTTGCCTTGAATGTTGCTACTGAATAGATATTCCTGTTGAGCGCTGTGAACCTATCACTAATAATAGGTTAATACTAAAATTAACACACAAACCCCAGAAGAGAAGTACCCAAAGGCCTTGCACAGCTTTTAAGTAGTACACGTGTATTATGTTCTGTGTTGGCCCTCCCATGATGTCTTTTGTCTTTCTACTATTTAAGCTGACTGATAAACCTGATGGCATGGGTACTTTAATGTAATGGAAGTATTCTCACTGCATCTTTTGTACCAGAGGTTTTCATATCAGCCGAACTGGAAGAAAGGCAGAACTCGACACTGTGAGAGTATTTCCGGTCTAAAAATGCTTAGTGCGTGCTTACATGTTAGGCCTTTATCTATTTACACTTTTACAAACATATACACATTTTAATTTTGTAACCAGTAAACATACAAATTTGAAAAAATATCAAAACATTCATCCAGGTTCCAGTTCAGACACACTATGATCAGAGCAAATACTGAGAAGTTAAATTCTATACATTATTCAGGAGAACAGAGTAGAAGATCATGGTAATGGCCCCTCTTGACCCCAGACTCTTCTTATCTGAAGCTCATTGATAACAAGTGCTGTGACATATTCACAGACAGTTGTTTAAAGCTGTTGAGTTGAAAATATTCTTTTTTTCCCAAAATATTTGGCTGATTCTTTGCTAAAAGTTGCCTTCAGGCAAATACATGGAAAATGATACAGCTTATTAGAGCTTAAACTGAGAAAAACTCTTGATAGCTGATGTTCACACATCACTAATAACCTGAAAAGCTATGGGTTTTAGACAGTGGTATTAAAAGCAAATTCCATGTGATACATTGCACAAATGCCAATCCTATTCATACAAGGGTCCAAATGTTAAAAATGTATTAAATCAGCTTTCTGAATACCCCTGTTCATTATTTTGCTGACTTGGAAACCTTGGAGTGTTTTGTATCCATTTCATTATCTCCAAAAAGCATGAATTGTAATGGAATTTACATAAAAATCCTGCTGGAGAGTGGAGACTTTACTGCACAGTCAGCTGCCCCCCTAATCCAATCTTCCCCAATGCAGTTGGCCCGGTGGTTGCCAAACTCTAACAGTGGGGAACTCCTTTGTTAAGAAAAGTATGAATTTGAGCTTTAAAATGAGCAGAAGTCTTTTCTATTACTCAGGATGCCTCCTCTTGCTGAGTTTACATGAGATGTCTAGCAGGAGGTGTTATTAAATAGCCTCAAAAATTAGGCAAAAAACCAATTATCTAGAAAAGGGACACAAAAGGCTTAAAGAAATGAGCATTTGAATTTTCATTATTGAGTATCCATGGGACACCACACCACTATTTGAATTTTGTTATTAACCCTTTGCATAAAAAGGATTTAATACTTTTAATCAGTTTTGAATTACACTTTGAGGAAAGCAGAAGTTGGGAATTTTAAAAAGCCTCCTTCATTTCTTTCAGTGTTATTTCAGTGCTCTCATGTTTGCACTTATCTCAAAAGAGTTTTAACTTTGTATTAGATTTTTTGTGAAGGTTGATTACATGGGCATTTCAGTCTCACCTTCATTCTTTATTTAGCTGAAATTCCTAATCACTTCAGTGGGTGGTAGACAGGACTCAAGTGTTCCTTTAGATGAATTTCAGCTTCTAAAAAATCTTAGGGGTTGAGTAATGTATTCTTGTTTATTTTTTCCACTTTACAGATAAAATCTAGAGAGCATTCATCATCACCTGGATAGAAGTGATTTAAAGCAGTTCACAGTTTAGGCTGGCAGCCATTTTCTGAACTTCACCAAAACATCAAAATCAGAACAGCAAGAAATAATATAATAATGATTTCATGTGACCCTTGCAAAAGGGATACGGATAAAGATTCACATACTGCTAGAGAATTCTACCTGGATCAGTTCTGGCTTTATTGACAAAAAGCATACAACTGCCCCTGCCTCAGGAAAAATGCTTTTTTCAAATTAACATTAAGAAACCTATGCTCTTTTATTCTCCTGGAAATAAAGTTTTATAACAGTTCAGTCTCCTTTTTTTATTAAGAAGGATCCAGTCCCAGTGCCCATGTCTGGTCATGAGACTCTCCTCACTTTCCTGATCAGTTTACTCTCCCAGTTCTGCTTCTTTGTCTCCTTCTTCTTGTAGCAGTCTTCATATTAATTTTTTCCATTCTCTTTTACGTTTCTTATCATAAGATTTTCTTCATTATAATCCATCTAACAGTGGTGTTCAATTTAAGTATCACTGAACAATAAAAACAAGTTACTATGGCAGAACACATGTAAGCTTAGAAGTTGTGCAGTCACTAACAGAAATCTTCATTTGGTTTCCTTTGTTTTTACTGGGTTCTATTGATTTTTACTGGAGTACCAGTCTTCCCAAGAGCCAGCAGGAGAGCAGACCTTTGGCTCTCTTTCAAAATGCATTCGCCAAATAATAGCATTAGAAAACTCCTGGACTTTCTAATAGAGAAGACAATAGCAGTATCCAAGAACTGTATACCAGGATCCTGTGTACACCAGAACTGTACACCAGGATCCTTTGAGTCTGCCCATTTAGCCACTCTACACTCATTTAGAAAGAGATCCACAGAAAACTCTGACATCAGTGGATTTACAAGGGCAGAGTTTACTTGACACTAATAGTACTGATGAGAATGGCAAGATATTACAATCTTTCTTTTACTGTTTTAAAAAAACCTTCAGTCTTCAAGCAAATATGATATCACTTCACTTCAGCCCTATATAGAAGATATATCTTTGGACAGCAGTAAAATTTGGTGGATGTTGTTGTTTTATGACCTACCTTAATTTTTTAATATGCTTTTATGTGGATGGAATTTGTTTCTCCATCTGAAAAGAATTCTTAGAAACAGAGTACAGCCTTTTTACTGAGGTAAATACAGGCTTGGCCTTTGTCTGCTCATTTTCTGACATTATAGTTAGTTTCTGGGAGAAGGAATGAAGGAAGCATACAGCCGTGCATGGCCAGGCCCCCTTGAACATTACTGATGAGTGCACAGTGCTAGTGAACTGAGGAGGAACTGAAAGGACTGCCAATTGTTTTTGCTGCAGTACTACAGAATAAACAAAATAATGCAGAGCCAAACACAGAAAAACACTATTATGACAAGAATCAAATATTTTGGGGCATTTGAAAAAGCTCTGCAGAAAATCAGACTCATATCTGCAAAATCATTGCTTGGGCAAGCTCTGTTTGAAGATTTGTGGAAGGATCCATGATTGATCCTTATACTGAAAAAAGATGTAATGGGGGAACCTTTAATATTTGTGTCCACATCTTTAGCTAGTGGAAACGATGCAGTTCCATTAAGTCAATGCAACTGTCCTAATTTGCACCAGCTGAGCTTCTGCTTCTTTGTTTGTGTAGCCTTGTCGGCACCCCTTCCAAAGGAAAGCAAACATTCATTGTTCTTTCCTGGGTCAAAGAAAAGTCAATGCAGAAGGATCCCAAAGTTTCCTTATCTCTTCTTTTTTCATTTTTGCAACTAGCATTGTTCACGTACAAATGATTTAAACTTGCAGTGCAGAACTTAATGCATGTGTTTTAGAATGTACCTGACGCTGGCTGATGGATGAGTAATTTCCATGAGTAGAATTCATGTATTGTCATTGGTTTATGCAACGTAATTCATGCTACATTAATTCAAAATGCGTAAACTGAAAAAAACAGCACAATCTGAATCACAATTCATTTCTGATGAAATTAAAATCACCTTTTCCCCTAAAGATTTGCTTCTTGCCCATTTATTTCTTTTAGCAGTCATTTTAGACCCTTTATTATTTTATCCTTGTGGCGTCACAGAACCTGTTCTCAATGAGTTGCCTTTTCACTCTAAGTCGAGGCAACACAGTATCTGGATCCATGCAGTGCTGTCTGCAGACAAGCTATTAGTGATTGAGGCATGATCATAGTGAGATAGAAGATAGTGCCTTCATTTGCATTCACATATATACACTCTTATTGCACATTAAGAGTTATATTGCTGGCTACGATTTTATTATTTCCCATATAAACACTTGCTCATGTTCTCATAGGATGTTATGTGTTCATTACAATAAGAGTAGCTCTCTTGATTAAGTTGAAATCCATATCTTGAAAGGGTTTGGAAGTTGTTGAAAAAGATTTTTGAAAGCTGTTTTCTAGGAAGAGTTAAGGAGAAGATCTTTCTCAAATGTTGGTAGGTATTTCCAGTCATCTGGCTTCTTTCAGAATTAATTGGGAGATCAATACTTAGTAACCCCTTAATAAGTCAATGCTAATTATAATGTAAGAAATATCACAGCAAAACTGGGGTCCTAGGATCCATCCTCTGCTGAGACATTAGAATAACTTTCAGGACTCTGGCTGAGGGTTTGGTGCTGAATGTTTCTTGTGACTGTCTCAGAATGGCTTGCAAATCTCATTAAAATGCTATAACCAGAATGAAATGTGGTTTGGAGCGATTTCCTTGTCCCTGATGGAAATCACCCGTTCCCAGGATATTGCTTTCTCAGTTTTGCCAGGGACAATATATCCCTAAGGCTCACAAAGCACTTGGGAGTAAGGAAAATGTTTGGCCTTTAAAATAGACAAGGTTGTGTCAAGAGTCAGTTATTTTAAAAGAAAAAAAGAGGTCCCTGGAGTGACAATCTTTGCAAGTTTAAAAACTTTCCCCTTTTCAAGTGGTGCAAGCTGAGCAGTGGGCTCTCCTTGGCTGTACATTCAGCACTTTATCCATGAACAAATTATAAATATTTCCAGAAAACCCATTTCTATATTTATTTTCAGAGTGATGTCACTTCCCCTCTTAGTACAGCTGGTAGGAGAGCAGTTTTTTGTAACTGGAGGACTTCAGTCCAAAGCGAATATTTTCAGAGAGTATAGGGACACATAGTCAGTGTGCTAGCTCTGTAACTGCAGTGGTTTTCACTGTAAATGAAACAATGTTACTTTCCAGTTCCTCACCCAAATTCTCTGTATTTTTTTGGTTTAGTACAGGCTAAAGAGCACATTTTTTTGCTGGGAGTCTCATGTGAAAATATTGACAACCAATCACCAGGCAGTCTCTAGTAGCAATTACTGTAAACTGTGCTGCTCTATCCAATAACATTAATTTTTTTAACAATTGCCTTTCCAAAAATAACTAAACTTTGTGAAGATCAAAAAATGAACAGAGCCATGTAGTTCTCTGCTGCCTTTGAAGTATTTTCTGAAATAAACCTTTATTTAAATATATTCTTCAGTATACAAGTACTATATAATTGATGCAGTAAGTTTATCTGAACCTTTGATCATACTTTTATCAGTATCAAAATACGTTTTATTGCATTTTATAGAAATGTGTTACATTTATATACCTTGTTGTTTACTCTCCACCACTTTACCCCTGAGAAGAGGCTCTTACGAGGCAGGGTGTTTAGCAGCATCCTACCCACGTTTCGGCTTAAGGGTGCACTTCCCTCAAGGAACAGAAGGCTGCTTAGTTTATAAATATCTTCTCAGCCTCTTTCTATTTGAAAGGCCAGTGCTGCTGGGGCTCAATCACTGGTGGATAGGCAACCTTTCCTGTCTGGCTACGGTAAACAATCATCAGGTTTTACCTTCTCCTGCAGGAGTCTGAGAGCGTTAGCTGCGTGATAGACCTATGCTCAGGAAAGAAGGGCTCTGTCACTGCTTTTATATCTACAGAGCACAATTAGCTGCATTTCCTGAGCCATGGCTGCCTCATTAACAATGTTCTTTAGAAACATTTTACAAAAAAGGGGATTTGTTTCCTTTTCATTTACATACATGTAATGCTTAACTTCAATGGTATGGCCATGGTTTTCAGAGCAGGGCTTCTTATCTAGCCAGTAAACTGGATGATGCTTTATGAAAGCCAAGCAGTTCCTTGAAGTCACACATTCCTTCAGTGGCTCAATCAGGATTAAAGTCAGGTTGCTCTTACTCCTTACTTCTCCTCACTTAATCACATGGCCTCCTCCACTGCAGACAATATGCATCTGAATTACATTGGCTGGAAAAAGTGCTGCAGACAAGAAAGAAAACAGTATATCATACTCTATAGCCTTGGGAGTTGGGGCAGGTCAAGGCAGGGTTAGCAGCTGGTTGCAGGTAATGCATCTTTTCACCAGGAAAGGTCAATTTAATGTGAGATCCCTATCAAAAATGCTAATTCAGTGCCCTAAAACTCTGGTTTGAGCCCCTAAAGAAGGATTTCAGTAGCCAGATCCTCCATCTTTAACATTTTAGTGTTCAGAAATTGATTTCCTGCAGGTTTAGATAAGACACCATGTATCTTGGCTCCAATACAGGTTTCTAGAACTTGAGTTGATATGGGAATTTTGTGTTGTGCTTTCTTTATTTTGTGTATTGTTAAATTATACCCTTTGAGGTGCTCTCATCATTAGTGTCATTTACTCTCAAATTCTTACGAACGTTATTTTGAAGCACTTCAGATATTTTCATTTTAATGACACATAATGATAACTGCAATTATTAAAAAAGACATCCCCATGCAAACCTAGCAACTTCTTAAGAATCCTAGAGTTCCTTAGAAAAGCAATAAGACAATAAATTAAAATAACATCTAGGCTAATTGTGAGCCAATTTTTAAAACAGCATTTTAGTTTGCTATTTAAGTGTTTTCATAGTCTGATATCTAAAGGAAAATAATTCTATTGAAACAGCAATTTTAGAGCACAGAGGGCAGAAACACCCAGTTTTTAGTAAACCTTTGGAACAGCTAGCAAAAGCAGTGCCACAAGAAAAAAGGAAGTAATCATTTCCACAATATCGAGAGTGCTAAGATCATGTACTAGCAGTACCCTGAATGTTAATTACAGAATCTTGAAGTCTATTCAGTATTACATAAAGAATCAATTCAATGACCTGAGATCAGATGAAATATGAAAAGGCTTCTTAGTCTGCCTTTGTACCCTGATGGAGGCACTTTCAATCAGCGGAAACCAGTACATTCATTTACTTATTAGGAAGTTATTCAGAAAGAGAACTCCACTGTGAACCATCTATAGAACAAACTAATCTGGTGTCTTTCCAGGAGAGGTGACCATCTAATGTCTGAAATTCACAAGATGAAAGAAAATTTTTGCTGATGTATAGATACATGCTGATGCTGAATGACTATTAAAAGATAGAAAGGATCAAAAAATTCACCAGAGGTTTTTCTTGCTGACAGAACATGTGTTATGTCAGTTTTGGGGAATGAAAGGGGATGTAGGGAGAGCAGGGCAAATCATAAAACCACAGCATGCATGTTATAGATAACACCTGAAATATACAAATATAATAACTCAGAAGAATACAGCAAACTTATTACAAATTCCACCAAACCTCAGAAGATCATTAAAGCATTGAAATTATCGTGAATTTGCCCTAATCTGATGTTCACTCAGTCTTGCCAGTGATTTCATGACTTTAAGCAAGTATGTTTTGTAACAGCATTTTGAGTAAACTTCTGTTCTAAGAATGCAGCCAAGCATCTTAATTTAGCTTTATCTGTAAAGTTTCTAGATTGTCTTGTTCTATGGAATAGCCCAAATGAAGTTTAGATAAGCATGAAGCTGTAGAAATCAGATATAATTAAGGGATTTGTTCCATTCAGCTCCCATATTCATCCAGTTGAGTTCCATGTTGAGCTCCCATATTCAACCACTTTGACTATGTACTTGAGAAGACCTTCGATATGCCACTTTGATATTAATTTTAGAATACGGTCTAGATCTCCTCTTATCTCCTATCTTACTCAGTATCCTCAGCAATTTACCTGAAAAAAACAAATCAGGAAGGAGACAGTGTTGGCAAGCGGATAGAGCAGCAGGGTGGTGCAGTTCCAGGTTTTGTATCTGACTGGGTGGCTGAGCACCATTTTACCTTTCTGTGGTGCTATTTCTATGAAATTTCAGTTAACTGATTTCTTTAATTAATTGTGCTTTGTGGTCTACATGTGGAATACACTATGGAAGACAGACATTGTTTATTACTATGGATATGTCTACTCAAAAATTAAATATTTTCATTAAAAATATGAGTTTATGTTGTTGTACAAAAATGTTTTCAAATCGTTTGTTTGATGTTCTTGCATTGATCTCCAAGTGGCTGTTTTCAATTTTGCTTAGATTGATTAAGAACAAGTTAAGAAGCTAAACCAAACTAGAATATTCTTTAACCTGGGTTGTACCTTTTTAATCAAAGCAGTTCACTTTATTTTTAATCTATTGAGGCAGTTGACAAACATGAAGCAGGAAGAAAGAAGGCAGAGTACAGGACAGTAAAGACGTTAGTGATAGGAAAGTCTGAGAGACTGATTATGGCAGACCAATGTAGTCTGAAGTTTGAGAGAGAAGTTTGTGGACACAGTAAGACATCAAGAAGTTTTATATTTAGAAATATAATTTTCTTTTTCTTGTGTGTGTGTGTGGCCAGCAGGGACAGGGAAGTGATCTTACCCCTGTACTCGGCACTGGTGAGGCCGCACCTCGATTACTGTGTTCAGTTTTGGGCCCCTCACTACAAAAAGGACATTGAATTACTCGAGCATGTCCAAAGAAGGGCAACGAAGCTGGTGAAGGGTCTGGAGCACAGGTCGTACGAGGAGCGGCTGAGGGAACTGGGGTTGTTTAGTCTGGAGAAGAGGAGGCTGAGGGGAGACCTCATCGCCCTCTACAACTACCTGAAAGGAGGTTGCAGAGAGCTGGGGATGAGTCTCTTTAACCAAGTAACAAGTGATAGGACAAGAGGGAATGGCCTCAAGTTGCGCCAGGGAAGGTTTAGACTAGATGTCAGGAAGTATTTCTTTACAGAACGGGTTATTAGGCAGTGGAATGGATTGCCCAGGGAGGTGGTGGAGTCCCCATCCCTGGAGGTGTTTAAGAGTAGGGTCGATATAGCGCTGAGGGATATGGTGTAGATGGGAATTGGCAGTGCTAGGTTAATGGTTGGACTAGATGATCTTCAAGGTCCTTTCCAACCTAGTTGATTCTGTGATTCTGTGATTCTGTGTGTAAATGATAAAGGGGAAATATAATCCTCAGGTCTAAGCTGTTGAAAGCTCAAGCTATGCAAAGCACCACTGATAGAAATGATGTCAAAAAAAAAAAAAAAAGATGGAAGTAAGAGATGTGATGAAAGACGATATGAAACTCAAAGAAAGTATTTGCATGTATGTTTATGTTTGGAAAGCCAGATAGAAAACAACCAAACAGAAACAAAAAGTATGGTTAGGAAAAGCTGTTTTTAATTGCTAAAACAGAGTAAATTTTGAAGGGTTAAGTATTTTTGTTGATATTTTCTGTTATAAACTGAATAAACTAGTTTGAAAAGAGCAAGAATATTTAGGAGAAAGAACTTTTCACAAGCTTTTTTTCTGGGGTTTTTTGGGTTGTTTTTTTTTTCTTTCTTTCTGGTCTAGTATTTCTTAACTCTTTAGCTTGTGTAGATTCAGAAAAAATGCTTGCCATTTCTCTGCCTTGGAAGTCAACATAGCTACATTTTAATAGGAGATTTTTACGATACATAGGGTTAATGAATGTTATTTAGTATAGAATCATGAAAGGATATAACTTATGGAAAGTCATTCTGTAATTAGGTAAGGGTTGTACTTATTCCTGAATGGAAACGTACAGCTAGCATTTTCAAAACAAATTATTGCATGCAAACTACTGGGAGTCTATCATCAGCACAATGTTTACCAAGAGATTGCTGGAAACATCCCAGTTGATCACGGGTATTGAGGGTGAGGTTTATAGCACTGTTTCTAGTCTGCAGGCCTTGCTGTGTACCTGGTGGATACAACAAACGGACACTGCTTAGGTTAGATTTGTAAAGGTTCTTTGCTTGCTTGAGATTTTTCCCATGGAGTTAGCAAATAATTGGCAGAACCTTTTATGTATTAGACAAACCACATCTCAAACCACATTTCATGTACAATTTTTTTCAGCTTTTCATCATGCCCATATGCACACTGTTACTGCATTATGTCTTTGTATTGATACTTTTGTGATCAGGAGGGGCTGTTTGATTCAGGTTTCAAAAAGAGAGTGAGATTTTAATTTTTAAATGGTTGAGGATTCTTCATAATGAAAGGTTCTGTATTATAAGTATATCTGTATATCTAGAGCACAGTATGTAAACATAAATCACTTTATTATATTGACATGTATAGGTATATTAGGTATAATCTGACTGTCCACATTTGAAGTGAAAATGTAACAATATATCTGTAGGTTATGTTGTCATTGGGATAGATGTAACTGCAAACACATAGCCATAAACATAATTTACTTATATCAAAGAAAAACCTGGGAAAGTGTATACAGCTTTTAACCACAAAGATTTCAATACAGCTTTGCTAAAGCTAATGCAAGATAACTGGGAGCTGTATGAGTTTCTATCCTGTAGGGACTTCCTGCATCACAGCAACACTGTGCAAGGGAGGGAGCAGTCTCCACAGAGCTGCTGCGGCCTTGCCAGGGTGGCAGCAGGCCTCCCCAGCACTCGGTCCTGCCCAGTTCAGATCTGAATGATACAGGCGCTACTCAGGTCCAGCTGCAGGCTCTCTGGCTATTTACTGCATCTGTGAAAGAAATCATAAATGCTTATCTGCAAGAAGTGGCGAAATAGCAAATACGTATATTCTCTGTATAACAGATTGCAAAATTGTAAGAAAGAAATTTAGGTTAACATTAATGGTTTTCATTCAAAAGATTCTTTAAAAGATTGAAATTTCTATTTTAGTTAGCATGTATATTTACAGTATTGCTTAATGCCGCACCTGTAACAAAAAAACCCTCAGGTGAACAGTACAAAGTGTATAGTACTTTGGGGGTCATTCATGCTTCAATTCTGTGATTTCTTGGCAATCGTGTGTAAGTTTGTTTTGAATTATTATTTGATTAAGACAGGACTTACAATGATCTGGATGCCTTCTCAGCACTGAAGAGCTTACATACCTTGTAATTGCCTCTAATGTATTCCAGTTTTTGTGTGCATTTGTAACCATGACATCTGGTTCTTTGCCAGACTTTTTGGGTGGCATTGATGTACACTTCATTCTCAAAGTGCTGAGTGATACGGTCATGAAAAATACCTCCTCTTTGCCCATAAAAAAAACCCAATCATATCAGAGATGTTAAAATTTATGCTAAGTCTATTCAGTGAAACATAAATAGTCATCACTTGGAGAACTTGCTGTGCAAGGCACGATCCTGCAATATGCTAGGCTCTTGCTAGATATTCTCAGCACCCTCAATTTTTAGTGAGTTGCCTGATGCTCAGCACCTTGTAGGATCTGGCCTCAGAGAAGGAGCATGAAAAGACCCAAAGCAAAATGGCAAACATTCAGCTGTTCATTGTACAACTTTTCTTCTCTCTCAAAAGTAACAGTTCAAACAAAGGATTAATTTAGAAAGAGAAAAAATAATTAAAGTTGAGAGAAAAGGAGGAAGAAGGATGTGTGGAAAAGAATGTTAATAACACTATTTGAAGAGGCATAGAAATTAGAGAGATGGAAAACCTGATTTTTCTTTTAAATAACATTAGGAAGGTTGTAGATGTTTAATATTGTCCTTGAATATTTCACAAATGGCACAACCACTTCATGAGATGCCAATTGCTGAAATACAGAGTTGTGATTTAAAGTGACAATGTCACCTTAGTTTTAGTCCAAGTGATGGATTTTGTTTTGAAACGGGTTATACCAAACCTAAGATGTGTTTGCATTTTTTTAATTTCAATTAAAATTACTCTGATTAAAAACACCACTCCCATAACTTTCTATTAAAATTTTGTATCTTCTAATGTGAACTCAGATGGGCCTTACAAGATACCAAGTGCTCAGGAACAGGACTGATGCATCTGCATAGCCAAGACAGACACCAAAAATCCCAAACTGTATAGATTAGCTTTGAACAGTTTTTTCCTTTTTAACTGAATGGCTATAAACAACACAGACAAAGAGTTTTTAAAATATAGAGGAAGCATATTCTTAATAGCTTGCACCTGGTTTATGTGAAAAACTAATATGGAATCCTGCAATACTGACTGATACCACTTCCTTTTCATTTTTTATTATGATAAAGAATAAAAATGGCAAGGTGGTGGAACAGGAAGCCTTAAGTCTTTATTTCATTGTTTTTTAAGTAGCAGATTGCACAGTAAATCAACTTAATTTATGTACCATGTTTATTGTTAAATTCTCCAGATTAATTAAAGCCCTGGAACTGCATTCATATAACAGAATATGACCTCTTTTCCTGGCTGTTTAATCCATTTTCAAGCTGCATACACCTCTTTGAATATGTGTTAAAGTAGTAGCCTCATTTGACAGGGAGATTTCATAAAGCTTTGAAGTGTATCATTAAAAGGGACACTGTCAATTTGAATTTTTTCAAGATGACCAATTTAAAAAAAAAATCTTTTGAATGTTGAAGGTTTTTTCTTAATTCCTAGAAAGAGTCTACAATTTTTTTTTTTCTCTGTGAATGTTTGGAAGCATCAGTTAGAAGACCAGAGAATATTACTGTCATAGTCATCATTATTAATCACGAACACTTGTATATTCCCCCTCTCATATCCTTTTCTCTAACAGGAACTCCGCCTGGTGCATACAGCCAGCTTGAGTCCTGTGAATCATCTTAGCATTGTTGTAAAACTTTGAAATAGGACTTTACTACAACATTGCTTTGTCCTGTGCACTGCGGTTATTTTCATTCTTTGCTGTCTGTTTTTTAGAGAGGTTTTCTAGGCCTGAGCTTTCCAGCGCCTCTCTCCAGCAGAGCCCTGCCGGCAGAGACTGCACTGCCAACCAACCTTTCAGTCATGGGTCTTTGATAGACAAGCTCTGCCAGATGTAGCTGCCATGATTTCGGATATTCATGCTCACAGCTGTCCATCTTACAATTCTGCTGGAAATTACTGTCAACCTACAGGGACAAGAGAGAGAAGCATGTGCCTGTACTTGAGCCACCTACATTCACATCGCCTGTTAATTTAAACTGCCAGTGAAAGAGCTTTTGCCCTAATCTTCTGGACTGTCGATGGGATTACGACCTTCCAGCGGAGGGGCAGGGCATAAAGCTGGGAAATGGAAACATCCAAAATTGTGGCAGCTTTGTATTTCAGTGTATGTGAGCCAGAGCACAAACCACCAGTGCTAAGTAAACAGGAAAAAAATAGAGAAAAAAAAGGTCTTTAATCTTTCTCAGATACACTGCATGACAAATTTTTAGATGAGAAAGTGGCATTCAAGTTCCCAGTGTCCTTTTAATGACTCAGTCGAATATATTTTATTTTCCCAGTAAAGTTGTTAAACTGTGAATATTTTATCCAAAGCAATTAAAGTTACTTTTTACTCTTACAAATTGGGTACAGAGTATTTAAATATGAGAGAGGGAAGGAACACTAGATATGATAATATCTGACAGTTTATGGGAATGTGTTTCAAATTACAAGCAAAGCATGTGCATGCACACATGAATACAGCTGTGGTTTCTCTTCAGCATTAGGTATTGTACTTTCATAAAAGAAAGAAGTGAAGGCTCCTGCTATTCTGTTCAAAGGAAGGACGTTTATATATTTTATATAGCACTCTTTATACTGCTGTGTTATGGTATGTAATATATTGGAAGTTCTCAGTCTGTGATAGACCCCCAAAGGGTAGACATGTAGGTCTAAGAGATGAAAAAAATCAAAGACATGATCTCTTGACAGAATTATATAACCTTCTCACACTGCCTCTGAACTTCATTGAATCCTCGAAGTGACAGAAAGCTGGCAAGCTAAGTAGAAGCAGCTGCTTGTGATGGCATGCCTAAGATATATGAATCTTTTCAGTGTGATCAATGGCTGAACGCTCAACCGCCCAAGTCATTGATCACCGTGATGACCCCAGTTCCGGCTAAGTCCATCAGGTTGCTGTGGAGGCTTTAAGAAGAAGAGAGTGGAAAACGGAAAGCAGGACATAAACAGCAAAGGGAGGAGAAAGACAGAGGCATGAGCCCTCCTCATAAAAGTTATTCAGGAAATTGCAAAGCTCATTACTATGTGTGCGGTACTTGATCACACTGAAGTTTTGCTTTAAGGTGCATACCTGAATAAATGCTGAGAAATTCTGTTCTATACATAGTCTGGGATTGCCACAGGAGCCTGCCTTCCACGGAATTTCAATCAGGGCTAGGGGTATAGGTTCTCCATGCTCCTTTGGCAGTCTCAGCTATAATATACACATGCACCTTATTTTTTATATCCTTTCCACAAATGTTCTTTAAAATATTTCATGTAATAAACAAAATATCAACCCACAGTGTATGCCAAATTTTGCCAAAGAAAGCAACAAGGATATAGTGCAAGCAGAGTGTTTATTATGTGAATGTGTAAAAAGGGTACAAGTGAGTTTTATTAAATGTGTTCTACTCATACACAAAAATAATTTAACAATTGAATGGTTTCACAAAAGGAACTCTTTTAGTGCAGTTGCATCATGAAAAATGACTTTGTTAGAATGGCAGAACAGGTTTCCACATGCTTTAAGTCTCAGAGGATTTATCTAATTTTCTCAGTTCACTAATAAAAATATATATTACAGCTTTTAACTACAAAACTTGGAAAACTCAAATGGGCTGCAAAAGGCCAAGCTGTGTTCCTTCTATCTCATGTATCCTGTTATTACTAAAGATGCTCCCAGTTAAAACTTAGCAGTTTTTCTGCTACCCTTCATTGTGATAGTTCAGTTTTAGCATAGCACAGAATTTAAATGCACTGAGACTGCATAAATCTCATTGTTGATACAGTAAGTAATGCCAAAATTCAGTTCACTCCATCAGAAGTGGGAATAAAAACACTTTTTCCACTAAAGTAATAATACATGAATGTGAATATACACAAGGGGTCTGATCCAGAAGTAAAAGTCTCTCCCAATAACTTGGAATCTGGATTTAGTCCAAAAAGCAGATCTGTTGAACAAAACCAGTACATTTTACGTCAGCACTTTTAAGCATGGAAATGCCCTATAAAGACAAATGTCTTTGAGGCTATTGTTCAATTTAAGGTTAGATCTGTTTCACAGAGTTATATTCTGAAGGAAGACTAGTCTTACATATACAGATTGTTTAGTTTCATATAACAAAAAATTATATGAATCCCAGCTACTTTCATTTAGTATTCATGATGCACCAATTAGATTATAAGACTTGAGCTTAGAGCCAAAGTGCTCAAAGCAGAAGAGATTAATTTCCATTTTCACCAAGAGAAAAACCACATCCCTATTTGTTGTATTATTCTGATGCATGCATTATTTCTTTTGTTTTCATTTTCACATATTTCCTTTCATTATATAGTAGTTGGACTATAAATAGAGCCGTTAGTAAGGTATAGTTTCCAAGTACATAGAATCAGAGGAAGAGGTGCTTTCTTTTGTCCTTGTGCAAATTGGGAGTACTTCCAGTGGTACCATTGGGATTACAGTATCGTAAAAAATGAGATAGAATTACATTTTTAATCTTCCTTCCGACCATGTCTTCATATCCTTGTCTCCAGGTCCAAATGCTCTTTGATTTTTGAGCACTTCTAAGTCAGCAAAGATGCACTGTCATGGTGATAACTGTTGGATAACACTGTCATGAAAATAACTGAATTAACTGGTTAGAGTACAGTTCCTTATTTCATTATGTGACTGGGATATCGAGCTGTCTTATTTTTCTTTCTCAGTGCAAAACACGTAATAATTTACACAGCAAATTCTTTCACTGTGACATACATTGCTTTGAGGTTTGAATGAAAGAAAGTAGTAAAGCTAACAGTTTTAGCCATGAAGATAAACGATCTATTCAGTTTGTTCACCTTCACCTCTAATGTGTGCATCCATTTGCACCTGCATAAAATGTGATTTGCAAATCCAAATTTAGTTTATATGTAACACATATTACTACTACTGGGTTTTATGATTGTGTCTTTGATCTCAATATGCAGACCTTTGGCCACGTCAGTTCTGCACATCTCAGTTATTCCTTATGGGCTCTCATTGAATCCCCCACTACAAAAAGGGCCTCTTTTGCATTTAGTTTTAGAAATACTGTATCAGAACAGATTTTTGTAGAAAAGCTCTCAAAGACGATCTCACATACTCCACTGATTCCAGATGTTATTAGAAGTGCTTGTCAGCAGAACAACCTGCCATCACATTTCTGACCCGGGCAGATCTCTGTCTTACTCTTACTGTTCCTGGGCATTTCTGTTATGTATTCCCACCATCCCTCTCCATTCAGTCCTGTAGCTTAATGAGTTGCCAGAAAATCCCTCCGTTTTTATCTTAAAGGCAGGCAAAAAAATGCGTGTGTCATTTTGCTTGGAAGTCACAACACCTATATGATTTTTTTTGAAATTGCATTTCCTGCAGCAGAAATGGGAGCACAGACAGTTGGCCCAGAGGAACTCCTAGACACACACAGCTGGATAAATTCCTGCTGTTCACTTTTGTCTTGCCTGTAGGCATTTTTTAACAGTTTTCAGTTCAAGTGCTCTTTTACCTCTTGTTTAATTTTAATTTGTCTAACAACATAATAATACCTTTAGGGAGTATTAGTGCTACAGTAAGAGCATACATAAATTCTGTATATACATGTATGTATGTACGTGTGTGCAATGAGCAGTGCCTCCTCTGTAGTAGTTCCACTCTCCAGCTTGCTTAAGCTGTAAAAAGATCACAATATGGTCACTTGCATAAACAAGGAAAATGGACTCTGTATTGATTAGGCTTTATAGAAAGGTTCTTTAAGCTTGAGTAGAGTTGAAACTAAGTGACTAGAGAACTTAGCAGAAATTGCTCCAAGCAATACACCAGGCAGTGAGTCTTTAACCTGGGGAGAGAGAGAAGCAGAATGTGTTGAGCACCTGGAAGTGGGAATCAAAAAAATGAAACGCTGGAGAGTTTCACTCAACTTTTGAATTTTTCTGTCATGCTACCCTTTCTGTCACGCAAATTTCTCCCTTGTTTGGCAACCATATGAAAAATGGAGCTGTCGCAGCTACCAGTGCCAGACTCCATGTCCTCTTCCTGAGGCAAGACATTCAGTCTGCAAAGAACCAGGGCAAGGGGAAATGGGCCATTCTCCCAAGAAAATGTCTGTTTTGGTGGACCAGGAAAAGGCTCTGCGATGGATACCTGCAGTGCAGCAGCTCTTGAAGAAGGCTCCTGCAGAGAGCAAGGTGGTGCTGGGCAGTGGGAGGATGCCAGGAGCTCTGCTGGTGCCGGTGGGAAAGGCAACCCTGCTGGATTGCTGAAGTGAGTTTTTGGAGGTTATATAAAATGTAGTTTATTATACTCAAAATGAGGGAAGGGGTGGGGTTAGGTGAAAACAGAGACTAAGTGAAAACCTACTGGAGAAGGAATGAAACGGGGGGAGGAGACAAACCTTTATTGAAATTTAAAGGTGACCCATGGCAAAAATTTGTAAACTGCTGATAAGAAATCTAGTAAGAACTGTGTGTCCCCTACAGAGCTGCATGGCATGCCTTTGTTTAGAGATTACATTGTATTATACTCTATTGTACCCTGTGGAAAGCACACCCTCACCAAAAAACTCTTCTGAAAATTTTAAACTTTTGATTATTTCAAATAAACACTAACAGGTAAAGTGCTTGATAAAGTTTAAAATAGTTTAACAAGTCTGCTTTTTTTGTATAGGTAACTTATTTGTTGGGTAGGTCTTTCATACAATCCTAGACAAGAATCAAAAGGATAGGAAAATATGCTCCAGAATGGAAATATTTATACTGGAAATGTGCATGAATGATCCCAAATATATCAGCCTTTAACTCAGTTATATTTCATAAATTCATAAAATTAACAAATGAAACAGGAATGTGCACAGAGCAACATGTAATAACTCTCTCCATTTCTATATTTTCTGATCATTTCTGTTCCATGCATCTTTCTTCATATGGTCTTTGAGCCCATAAAGAATAAAGTCAAATTTCCTCTCTTCTGTGCTGCAGTAAAATCCCACAAGGTCCAAAAAGCATCCTCTAATGAGAAAGCACTGTTCTGTGGGGGGTTTTGCAATATTTTTTTACAAAAGTCTCCAGTTTATAAACTATTCAAACAAGGAATATTTGCTTGGCACAGATTTCCAGTTGTATATGGCATAGATAATTTCAGCATTATAAAATTATTATTATAAAGACTATGCACCAGATTGTCAGCTGCTGGAAATCAGCATAGCTCTTCCCATGTTACATGAATCAACTTTTAAATGAATTCTTTAAGTGGAACAAGTTATACTACAAACATTTTGTACTCTTTAGTTTTGCATGGATATTGAATTTTTTAGGTATAAAGTTTTGGGGGGTTTTAAATTTTAATTTTAGTACAGAATTGCAGACTCTGAACTTTAAATGATCTTTGCATCCTCTATGTCACAAATATCGTTTGGACACATTATTAAAACTTATAGTGTATAGTTACATATAAAGCTCATATTATATATACAGAGCTGCAGGGAAATACCTATTTTAAACTACGGGGACCAGCCCTGCAAACACAAGTAGTTTTCATTTATAAGATTAGACCCTTTGGTTTCAAAGGGACATCTTCAGAAGTACTGATGTGAAAAAGTATTGCAGATTCTGTAACTTGTAGCTTCTCCTTCAGAACCCTAAAAATATAACAACTTCACTGATGGATTAGGACATAGTGCTGTCGTATGACATGGGCCCACAAACATTAGGCTTCAGCACCTCAGCTGGAAAAGTCTCCCCAGATCCTCACGAGACATCCCATGTAACATGGACTTTAATGTTATATATGATGGGATCCCTTGTCATGTATGAAAAGCATACTGGGCACATTTTTCCCTGTATTTTCCTAATAAGTCAGTGCTGTTATGGTTTTTTAGTATCTTGAGTTATGGAGCCTCTAGGAAAGCTGCCATGGCTCACACTGAGATAAACTGTAGAGAGTGACTTAATATTGCACAGTCAGAGGGGCTGATCAGACTTTGTTATCACTGACAAGATGTAGAGTGGTACTGACTCTGACTCCATGATACCTCTCTGGGACAACAGTGGCCGAAGTCAGCTCTGTATTTACCCAGCGTTTCCAAAAATCTTTAAGACAGCAGTAATCCAAGACCTTACTTGAAAATGAGCTGTGATCGTTTATTACATGTGAGCAGATGGACAGCTATGAAAAATGCATGTAGAAGCAAAAAACAGTGTAGAATATATTCTTTAATGCAAAAAAACCCAAAATCAACTAACTGACTGTTTAAAGACAGTCTTCAGAATATGCAGAATTATGTTTCAATGACGTATGTCTACCATTCTTTCCTATATGTCTGACTATAATCCAATCTAATTCAATCTATCTAACACATTTCTAATGTGGTTTTCACCATAGAAGCTAGGCATTGTTAGGAACTTATCTCTGTTCCCACTTTACCTTGGTGGTGACATGTTTTCAAGCCAGATGATATTCTATGTCAGAAATGTCAAAACTTCCCATAACCTGAATTTAGTAACCCCCATGTACTTTTAGCTTCCTGACTCTTCTTACTGTCTGCATTTCAATATGGAGTCCCCAGTATCTGCTCATCACTCCTAATTACTTTTATTTTAGCCTATGTTCCTGATTTCTGGGCCAAGAAGTTTAAAGAATTATGATGTACTCTGACGAAGCATTTAATCAGGGCTGAGTAATCAAACAAAAAGCTTTTCAGGGCAGGGTGGAATATGGGAGGAACCATATTGTCTGCCCGATTATTGTGTTTCCTGTTCTCAGCCCTGAAAGAGTTCCTGCAGGGACCAGAAGACCTGCCCATAGCTTGATGGGAAGAGTTCCCGAGTAAATTCAAGCCATGTAAAAAGGGAGTGGTGGCAGAAAACAACATAAAATCAGTGAAGTAGGAAAGATTTAAAGTATACACACTTTTCATCTCCTAAAGTCTTTGTCATCAGGGTGCAAAACTCTAGAAATATTTGTGGCTATGGGTGAAGGGCAGGGGAAACCTAGCCATTAATTCCTAAGAGGTGTTATCAGATGCATCGGGGTTTGGCTGTAAATTTGACTACATTGCTGTGGTGCACAGAGAAATGAGTGAGGAAATATCTGATTAAAGTGTACATTGCTGCTGAGGCAACTGAATGTTGCCATAGCAATTGAGATGAAATGTGCAAAGAAGTGAGATAATTAAATCTAACCCCTTTAGTAGTTTTGATAGTCAATGCACTGCCAATAGGAAAAGTTATCTACAATGTTAAAGATAAAACATATTCCTTGTGGAAGTACTCCTTGCTGGTATTTTGTTGCTCTCTTCCTAAATGCATTGCTTCAGGTAGCTAATTTGAATGTTCTCTTTAATAATCAAATACAGTTTTGACCTTGGTCTGTAACAGCCTAGAACTTCTGCTGACTTATTGTACCATGGGAACTGTCTACACAAAATATCCAGAAAGTTTTTATTCCCCCTTCCTCTGTGTGCAGTACAGTAAAGCCCGGCTGTCATCTCAAAGCTTACAGTTCAATAATATCTAGAACGTGCTGCCCTCTTCAGGAGCTAGTGATTAAAAATAGGTGATTTTGTTTATTGATTTAGAAACTGTAGGGAGAAAACAGGAACTACAGAACTGAGTAAGTTGGGTTTTTCCAACATTTGTAATGCCAATGCCAGAGACACTGAAAGTAGCTGCAATATTAATAGACAAATCTGATTTTTAAAAAGGAAGTTTAAAACTTGTTAACATTTCTCAAACAAAATTTGAGAACTGGGTGGTCATACTCACATACACTCAGAATATTTATTTCAGCCAGTGAAAGCAAAAGCTAGAAGCCTTGACTCACTTCTTTTAAAATAATAATTTTGTATTCTATATACCAGCAAATAACCTGTTATTAAAAATTGTTTCCAAGAAGAACTCATACATTAGCTGTCACACTAAACTTACTTTACTTTCAGCTGCTTGCTCATCTGAATCCATGTAGGAATTTAGGCCACTGTTTAGCAGAACATTAAAACATACACTTAACTTTAAACACAAACATTGCTGCAATTACTTCAGGGGGATACTCGCGTGAAAGTATTGAACAGCTTGTGTATCAGTCTGGAGTCTTGCATGCATGGCTGATAGGTAGGGGACAGGCCCACAATTTTCAGTTCATATCTTACAACATTGTAAGTCATGTTGTAGAATCTTAATAATTAAGCAGTTAAGAACTAGAGGGAAAATCTACACTTTCGTGAATATAATTCTTTTTGAAGTCAGTGAGAACTTTTGCTCATTTATGAAATGGTGAAATTTTATTGGTTTACAAATAGCTTTGGAAAAAAAATTATTATGGCTTTGTGGCAGAGGGACTCAAAAGCTGTGTGGAGGAAAGGCAACTACTGCTTTGCCGAAATGAATGGATTTTTTATGTAACAGTCCTGAACAGGCAGTGGATTAATGATTACCTCATCCAAACAGCATGGTTTGCAAACTGTGAGGGCTGAGGAGCAAAGATCTCTGGGAAGGACACAGAAGCCAGTGCTTTATGGGAATCTGGCTCAATTGAGATGGATGTTCAAAGGGTTCTTTTTAAGCCTATGCAAAATACCGTTTCTTTGGCTGAGGGGGACCCTATTTTCCTGCATTTCATAAATGAAGCAAAAGAGATGTTCAGTGCTACATCTGACATGAAGCACCACACAGAAGATGTAGCCCACAAAGAATGGAGCTAAAGTGGCTTTAAACCATCTCTGTAGATGCTCAGATTCAAGACTGGATACCAGCCAATGAATCTCTGCGTAAATTAGAGCAGCCCTCAGGGACTGTTCTGATTTACATTAGCTTTATGCAGGCTCCCCATATCTTGTGCTGTGCTGCAACCTAGATTAAGTCTGAATTTCTGCGGCACTGAACACCCTGGAAACTCCCTTTTTGCCCAAGGTAAACTTCTTGAACGGAAATAACTCCTGTACTATATCGGGGAATTCTCTATCTGGACACTCCCTCACCTGTAAATACCTATATTTTATCCAGCAGTATATGCAGTCATGGTGAGAACCTGGAACCAATCTATCATTTATTTTAGTTTTCAGTTTTTCTCTTTAAAGGTAATGGCCCTACATAGACATTCGCATTTTTTTAAGTGGTTTGTAACTGTATCTCTTGGTTATAGTAACAAATTTTTAAACATAATTTTTAACTGAATTCCTTAACTCTCTCCCTTACATGTTTACTTTAGGATTTGATTTTCTCAAACAATGAAAATAGTTAAGAATAACAAGTGGGTTTTAAGTGTTCTCCCTTCTTTGGCATAAAACTGTTTTAGCTCTGAAAACTATGTATGAGGCAGATAGGCAGATCCTGTACCTACTCTGGACACTTCAGCAGGAGTAAAATTGTATTCTGTGTGAGAAATGATCGCAGAATTTAGCCTATTGTCCTGAAAACTTTTTATTCTTGAACCGCACAATTGGGACATATAGCATAAGATGTTATAGAAAAGTTAAAATCCTCTCTGTGGAGATATTGAGAGAAAGTGATCACTCTCTGTTCAGCCTTTAGTTAGAGGAACTGGTAGCAGTGATTCATTTCTTTCTAAAGAAAACATAATAGCTATGATGTCAGGTATAAAACAGACTGAAAGGGATAATAGAAAAGAAGGAAGAAAAGAGAGCTAACTAGTATCCATTCTTTCATTTCCACATCACAGTTAAAGCATGCTGATGAGGTGTGTGGTGTACTCAGTACTTTCTCAGTACCCCAGTCTAACCATTGTAAACTTACAACCCATGAGCAATCTTTTCCTAAAGCAAAATGTAAAGGCTGATTAATTATTTTAGTAACTGTGAAAAGATTTTTTAAAAAATTCATAATGCAAATTTCTTAATGAGTTAAGAAGAAAATCTTTAACATTTTATTGATAATTGTCTCTTCTCATCTTAACCCTTTATGCACATGCCTTCCCTGTTTTCTCCCACTCCACAGCAGAGTGACAGCAAGCCCATGGTTTAATTTTCAAAAGCACAATCACAAGTTGGATGCCAAGATCGTATGTCTGTATTTTATGAACATTATGCAGATAAATTCCAGCTGGCATGTAGTTCTAAATACAGATATGCACAATAGCCTGTGCTTTTTTCTAACCTCGTACCTGTGAAGTACATGTAATATCTACTCAGAACTGCATTAAACTATTGATCCATGATTTGGACACATATTTTCATATTTTGTTTTGATGCTGATGCATTGTTTGGCAGCTAGAATCCCTGCAGATAAGAGTATAATAACTAATAACATTTTCTTTGCTTTCTAGGGTCTTTATGGCAGAATGATGAATTCCATCTTTTCCAGAATGGTAAGCAGAAAGCTATTTCTGTTTCTGATAACAAAGAACATAAGATAAATTATTGTAAGAAAAGATTGCCAAATTGCTTGAGAAATAACCGTACTGTACAATTGCATAATTATATGGTTTATACAAGTGAAAATATTTGAATATTAAAATCCTGTAAGCTACCTAGAAAAGATTTGCAGAACATTATGTTAATTATTCAAAAGAAAATAATTTAGGATTTAACATCCTTGTTAGAAAATGCTGCTGACCTCAGAATGCTCAACTTTTTATTTTTCTTAACAATTTATTATAATGTATAAATTCCCATAAGCATAAATACATTGTTCTTTCAGTGAAGAATATAAATATCTCTCTTCTTTAGGCTGAGAAAGGGTGAGTTCCATAGCATGTGTTACTATTTGAATTGTATAAAATCGATCTTTATTTATGTTTCACTGTGGTTTTGCTGTATCTGTGAATTTAACAATAAGTAGTTTCCAAACGTAGACATCATTTCTGCATGCTATCATGCTGTTTAAAAAAGATGGTTTAATTTGTCATTCTTTTTTTTTATGGCTGAAAAAGACAATATTTATTTTGCCCCTTGATCATAACATCTTTACAATCAAATAAAAAGAAAAATTCATCATACTGTATGTGTAAAGGTCATCCTAAAATAACACTTCTGAGCAAACTATACTGAATCCTGTGAGTACGTTGCTAAGGAGAAATGTTTTCCACCAGGTCTTGGGCATTCACTTTACCAAAAAAAGTCTTTCCCACTACATAAAAATGTAGTCTGAAATCAACATAAAACCATCATGAAGTGAAACTACTTGTTAAAGTGGAAAGAAATGTTACCCAAAAAATATCCCATCTGAGCACAAATTCTGACTTGAAATGTGACTGCTTCTTAGTGTTACACTTGAAAGATCTTCCATCTAATCCCAAAAGGAACTCAACACTCTTCAAAAAAGATTATTCACAAACTTTAATGCATGAGTTTAAAACAATGATAGATTTAAAATATGTGGGACTGAATTTTTGTTGTCTTTGATAGAAAGTATCAAAGTTGCCAGTGTTCAAGAAAACCAATAGTAAAACACAAGTTTTATGATGAACTTTAAGAGTGATGACTTGATTTCTGATGAACATGGAAGGTTAGTTGTTCTTTGAAACTTATTTCTAGGAAAGTAAAACCTGCAGGTGAAGCTGTTTTGAAACACTTGTTTTTGACCTGTAGATCTAGTCCTCTGATAATAACAATGAGGTCTGCTTTGGTAAAGTCTGTAATGTATTTTTACCTGCCTGCTAACAGGGGGTATTTCAGAAATATCAGGGCTGAGGATCCTTTAGAGGCATATCTATGATTAAAGAGAGGGAAAAGTTATGTTGAACTAAGGGTGGGGGGAAAAGTGAAAAACAAAAAGAACAGTCCAAACAGGCATGAGAACTACATTTAACCTCCTTCATCCACAAACATAAAAATGTTCAAGAAGAACTCAAGAGTGATTTTTAATCAAAAAGATTAACTATGTGACAGTTAAGTATGTTTGGGATTAAACCATCAAAGGGCCTGTCTCTTTTGTGTATATTTGCCTATTAGCAGTAGGCACAAGGACCCTATGTAGGTTGCAGTCACAGACAGACACTTGCACTGCACACACCCTTTTCTGCAATGTTCATTAGGCAATAATATTGTCAAAGGTAAGTGTTTACCAGCAGCTTTAGTCTACTTAAAACCATTTTAGCCTGAGGCAGGTCTTGTGAAGAAGGCTTGGGGGAAGGGCAGAAGAGAGACAACATTTCATTTTTCATGAAAACAAATGTATTCAGCCAGTATCCTGATTTGAGGTAATTTATAACTCTAAATTTGCATGTTAAGTGAAATTGTAATTATTTTTATTTTGAGGCCAACTCTGTGATTTACACTATAAGCAAAGAAGATAGGACAAAGGCTTGTAGTAACCTTAAGGGTTACTACAACAAAGACAGTAATAGATTATTTGGGGGATAATTAATTTTTATATGTATAACTATGTACACCTCAGTGAATTTTCCCCGACTTGCTCAGGAATACAGGGTTACTCTGCTGATTATGGATTTCCTTTATGTAAATATTAATTCAAATATAAATATATTTTCAAGCTGGGTGTCCTTTGTTTAAGGAATGGGAAACCGAGCTTCCTCATATTACTCACTTTCAACACTGCAAGGCTGTTTTAATCCTAAAACCAAGATAAATGTCACAGAAGAAAATAAATTGTTGAATATAATTAATATCACCTTAAGAAAACACACTTTCCTTCTCATATCTAACTCTAGCTGTGCTTAATGAATAAAGATTAAATGCACATTACTATGAACAGTCACAACATCTAGATTTTAATCTAAAAATGGACTTTTTTCTACGTATGTTAATAAAGGATGTTACCTCAAATTACTCCTAAACATGTAACGTTTAGTGGTAGCATTTCATTAAATATATAACCATTTTGTCATGAATTTTTAATTCCACAACTTCTAATATATGAGAAATCATGTTAGATAAACTGAGAACATAAAAGACCCACTAACATACGTGGAAGACCATCGCAGCTAAAAACTGAAGACAAAAAATAGTTCTCACTTTCCTCTCAATTAAAATCTCTGTGCAATTATTCTTTTAGATTATAGATCTCTTTTGGGATTCTTGTTACACAGAACTTTTTGGTTCATTTCACAGGAATAATATTCATCTTAATTAGCAAAAACAATTGATGGGCTTTTCTTTTTTTTACAAGAGGGAGTTCACTTGGTGTACTGATTACAAGTAGTAGATTATCCTGATAAATGAAAAGTTCTTGTCTTTCTGAACAGCAGCTGAATATGTTATCTGTCTTCAGCCTTGTAGATTCTTTGTTAGACATCACCTTGTTGAGACAGAATGACTTACTTGGTAAGTGGTTGACCCGATTTTTTGTCTGGCACCCTAACATTGCTGGGCATTATGCCAAGCTGGATTCTGTAGCTATTTATGACTGCATTCAAGGTTCAACTATGCAAATCACAACTATTAGCCAAAAAAACATAGCAGATTTGTTTTTTAAATATTTCCATAGCTCACAAGGTCAAAGCATTTGTTTTCACAATTTTAAAATATAGTTTTGTAAGTAATGATCAGTAATGTTTAAGGAGATTGCCACCTTTTAACATTTTATTTAGACTGAATTAGACAGAACATAAACATTTTTCCTCATGTGCTACAAAATAATTGTATGGAGCACAGGAAGAAGGGACATGAGCTGAAGTGAAAAAATATATATCATTTTATCTGTCTGTGAACAGCTTAGCTGCACCACATAGAATTACAATAAAATAAAAGGATGATGAACTATGACAAAAAATCTTTGGAGAGTGCAGTCTTCCTCCTGAAGGCTGCCCTGATGAAGCTGGCTGTAGGGAGCTGCAGAGAAGAGCAAGGCCCAAATGCCTGCCCTGCTCCACATTGCCTGCCCAACTTCTGCTCCGAGTTGTTTTTTTGCCTCTGTTATTTCCCAGACCTAAAACTATCCAGCATCTTGTTGGTGGATTGTAGTTGCAGGCAGATACAGGGTTCAGTGGCCCTGTAGACCTGTTCTTGCATCATGTGCTGAAGCTGTGGAGTTTTTCTGTTGGGTTCAGTGTTGGTTCCTCACCCCCCGCCTCCCCCCACCCCCATTCCCATGACATTTGAGCAACACCAAGACTGAAAAGTAAACCTTGTACAACTTCAAAATGAGGTAGCACTACAGAAGTTCTTGGGGTTGGGTTTGCCATTTGCTCTGGGTGTTGTCCAGACTTGAATCTTTTGATAATCATATGCACAGGCTGTCCTGGTCACTATCATACTGCAGATTAGATATTGATTTGTCTCAGTTCTTAAAGATAACAATGAAAACATGTTTACAAAACTAGCAATGGTATATGTTATGTAGTAAAAACTGTGTTTACAGAAAATCAAAATGTGATTTAAACACATGTAAAATGATTACTCAAAAACAGAATTTGAAATGAGGTTGTGTGCACAAGCTGTTGCAAGACAGATTTTAAAAAGATGTGTATCTCTACCATACACTAATTTTCTGACAAACTTAACAAAAGTATTAATAAACCTTACAATTTTATCAACAAGCTTATCTATAAAAAATACACAATTAAAAAATAAAAACTCTATTAACCCAACACATATTCTTCAACATTATAGTATGAATAGGCAATAGATAATATATAATATATATATAGATGGATATAATGATAATATATTATAGACTATATATAGTAGACAATATAGTAAATTGAGACATTTCCTCTTAGAGATAAGAGACGTGGATATAAACATGAGCAGTGCAGAGTTTGTTTTCTAATACAGATTTGGGCATACTTTGGATTAGGTCCAAATTTTGTGACAGAATCCGAGGTGGGAGCACATGTTCCTTCACCAGGTGAGCATCCTTCACATAACATGGATAAAGGCTGCTTAATAGCGTGGATAAAGGCTGCTTAATTTATTGATTGTAACATGAAATAATTAACAAGGCTGAACTTCTGGTTCAGAGTATTTCTTTATCTGAAAATAAGGATTAACATTAAAAAACTAAAATAAAACAGCTATTTGTTTTAACAGTTTGCCTTATCAGTCAACAGTTTTCTTTATAGTTGTAAGGCAAAAAGCATTTTTTTTAAGATTCTATTGACTGAGAAAGACAATCTGAGTGTGAGCTAACAGTGGCTGAGTGTATTTTTCATTTGTGAAATAGGTTTTATTCATCACCTGAGTTTTGTGGGTTGTAGAAAATAATGTGTTTCAGCAGAAGTGAAAGAATTATGGGAAAAATTATGTGAATGAGTGTAGAATAAAGCCAACTAAGATGAACTAATTGGTCGAAGTCTGACTTCTCTGGTTTAGCTACGATCCACTGAGAGCAGAAGAAGGACTCATTGATCTTAGTAGGGTTTCTTCCCTTACAAACCGCAGGACTGAGACTGTAGGGCTTCCCTGAAGACAACTATTTCCCCATACTTCTCCTAACAAGGTGTGAAAGAGGCTTCCAACAAAGTAGGGAAAATATATTAAAGTGGGACAAAAAATAAAGTTTGAATTAGGAATACAGAGATTTTCCATCAAATTCATAGGGTTTGTATAAAGAAGTAGAGTTTGAGCCTTATTAATACAATACAAAGCCCCAGAATTTATTCATGGTTAAATTTCTGTGCTTTAGCCAATCCTTTTTTGAAGAGTCCCTTCTCCAACAAAAGGCACAGAGCACTGTGTTACAGTAAACACTAGCAACTCTGTCCACAGTCAAATCTAAATAATACTTAAGAAACTAAATCCAAAACATTAGCAATAAAAATACTTAGCATGTATTTCTTTCCTGGGAGCCTACATGGAAATTGAATTCCACTGAGCTGCACTTACACAGAACAGAATTCAATTAAAAAAAAATCCGCCTGGATTCCATGCTGTGAAAAGCCCTTGCAAATTTATTTTAGAGACTTCGGGTGTGGAGCCTGGACATAGTTTTATTTTATTTTTTAATGGAATCACTCTTAATGTCTAAGGTTATTCTTTACTTGCCTCTGCTGCACAGTTTTCACATATAAGCCAACTGAGGACAACTCGTTATTAAAGAAGTCGGCAGGTGTCCTGCGCTCTGAAACATATTAAATAAAGAACTCAACAGGATCATGTCGACTGTAAGCTCCACAAAGAAATTAAATAATGAAGACAGAAGCTCTTCAACAAAGACCAGTTCTGCATAAGTAAAAAAATGTCTCACCAGAAGATGGAAAGTTCTCCTACAGATTTTTACTACTCTCTATTTTGGTATTTTCTGAAAACAGGCAGTCTACAGATTTTAGACACTTAAACTTTCTGACCTGAGTCTTATGCAATAGAGAGTGATCAGGATGGCAGGAACTGAATAGTCAAAATCTGCCCTTCTCTACACAGCTTCATTGCTCAACAAAAGAGCCATTGCAAAATGGCCTCGTTATCACTCTGAAGTTTGTTGAATTGTCTTACCCATGTCAATATTAATATGAAATAGCTCCGGGAAATACAAAGAAAAGAGTAGAAAAGGGTCCATTGTATTTTTAGTTAATATTTTTCTAATGTATGACGCCTTCCAGCCACAGAAACGTTTAAAATACAGTCCCCTTTGAGATTTAAATGTATTTTGGGATAAGGTAATTTTAAATCAGGAAGGTTCAAAACCAATATAAATACACTTTTGAACTTCCCACTTATTCTGAGTTGCTGAGTAATTGCACCAGACAAATGTTTTTAGAGTGGGCTTTAATATAAGGAATCACAAAATTTGTTGGATTTTCATTTACTTAAAATGTTGTCATGCAGTAATTGTTTGAAGAAAATTGACAATTAAGAAATCTAACTAAGTCTCTTTTTGAAGAAAAATTAAACTTCATTCAATTCTTTTTGGGAAAAAAAAAAGGTTGACTTCAATAGAAGTAGGTCTGGGTAACTCAGAGTCGATTGGAAAATAAATTATGCTAAGTGCATCCAGACTCACCGAACATCTTTAAGAAACAGAGTGTTTGTAATGAAACAAAGTCTTCCGACAGCTTAATATGACTTTAAAATAACTAATATGAAAAAATATTACAAAACCTTTGTTGACCAGGTGTTTTCCCTTTTTATCAATACAATATATTCCTATAATGACCATCCCATGCTCTGTCATTAAAATGTGAGCTTTCCTTTCAGGTGCTTTGCCTCAGACATATGGAATTCTCATCTGCAGTTTTTACCTTCAGTCTCCAAGTTAATCACACAGGGCTCCTTGAACGACAGTTTGCTGCAAACAGAATTCCATACTCTGGGACTCAGTGAGTTAGTATGAATTTACCAGAACAATTAAAAACTCCTTTTCCAAAACTCACCATCAATTTTAATACAAGATGTAAGGTGACACATTCCCCTATATCTGTGATTTCTAAGTTAATATTGTTGATGAGGTTTAACAGGCATAACTATTTGTAGGACTGGGAATATGTTCTTGGTTCAGCAAAAGTTTGCTCACCTAAACCTGTGCATTTGCAGAAGTAGGGCCTCAACTTATGTTAAGTTACAGGTGAAAAGTAAGTACGAGGTTTCCGTGTCCTGACGCCATTCATTCCTACCAATAATTTATTCCATATCCATATATACTTTTCCAAGAAGGAAACAAACAATTCTCTAATACTAATTCTTCCCTAGACACAACTTAAACTTGAATTAGTTACTATGTTTGCCAGTCTCTTGTTGTCAGCCTTATGTCACTGGTATGGGTAATTATGTGTTTAAAAGAAATATTTCTCACAAAGTTGAGATGAAACCACAAAACTAGTCCAGTTAAATGCACTTCAGCCTCAATCTATAATGGAAAATTTTTCTCCTACCATTTTTTTCATTCCAGTTGCCATTGTCAGATTCCCCAGAAAAAATCCATAATGATCCTCTTCCTTTCTTAAAATGAAATATGCGCACATCGGTCTGCCTGGAACAAAAATACTACCAGTGCTGCATTACACTAATCCACAGCCAAATGCAAAAATACCTGCAACGGACCACATGCTGTAGCTATCAGGGGGTGCACTGGTAAAACTGAAAGCTGAATTTGGAGCAACATACAGGCTGAGAGCTATGCTTGTGGCTCAGCCTATATGACTGTCTAACACCGTAATCCCAAATCAAAGAATGTGGTAGGAGTGTGGGAGCTTACCCTTGGAGATCTCTTGAGTGAAGCACAAATGGCAATCTCTAAGTGCACTGGAAGAGTGAGTGACCAAACAAATTTAATGCATTCAATCACTTTTAAGACATCTCATCCGTGTGTAGCATTTTGATCCTGTGCTTGAGTAAATGTATGATTAAATTTTTATTAAAAGGTAATGCTCCTGTTTTAATGATAGTTAATTATATATAATTAAAATTAAAGGATTAATAATATTAAACATTTCATCAGAGGTAAAGATAAATATAAATACATATACTGTAATATGATTAAATATGAATATATAATATTGAGCATATATTATCTTCAGTGCATTATGTAAAATAGCAAATGAATAACATAATATATGAAATAATATTATATTCCAGGTACTATGTAAATTAAAGTCCTGGTTCAGTACTTCTATGCTCATAAAATCAATTTTTTTTTTGGGGGGGGGGGGGGGCAGCTATATGCAAAGAATAGTTGAGGTAGCCTTAAAAATTATTATAAAAAGTCCCTATGAAACAGATGCTTACACTTTATTGCTACATCACCTTTCCATGTGAAAAGTGAATTACAGTGCTAAATGACATACATTTTGGCCACAAAAGAAATCTTTTTTAGAGTCATAGATCAGAATTTGGAAATACCTCATTTCTAGCTAACCCTGAATCCATACACCTTTATAGGCCTAACTTCTGATTTTCATAATGTTTGAATCATGCCTTAAATATTTATACACAGGGTATTCCTCTCACATGCCACTTACTTATATCTGACATATGGAATCTCATTTTTCCTCTTTTTTTTTAAAAAATTCAGTATTTAGTGAAGCAACAACACAACTTGATCTCTACCCATGGATACACCATGCTTTAAATTACAACACTCATTCCAGTTGTCATTTCTGTCATTAGATACAGCAAATCTGTATCTCCAGATGTAAATTGCTATGAATCCACTGAACCTTTGTCTGGTAAAATTTTGTGCATTCACATAGTTTAATAAGCTGAGAAATGTGTTAGCTTTTTAAATAAATCTTTAAATTGTGTAGTTCTAAATCAGAGAGGTGTTTTGGTCTCTGCAAACTATAAAGAACTAGTGTTTTACTAACAAGATCTTAAGACCCTTGGAAGAATTTTAAGGATTTTTATGAACCTTTGTATGCATTCTTTAGCTAGATTTTGGCATTGTTTCAGTGTAACTCCAGTACAACTCAATCAGTTTATTTTATAATTAAAAACAAGGAAATAGTAACAAAAATCATAATATATGGTACTCGTGTTTATAATAGAAACATCCATAAAGAAAGAAACATGTTCTAACTCTTCTCATTACCCCAAAGGGAATTGCATCTTTAATCACACAAAGCACAACGGCTTTCTAATTTTGTTTAAAGTGTTTCAGTACTTACAAAAACCAGATCAGGTTATTGTAAATCTAGAGCAAATTAGAATCATTGGCCTCTGCTCAGCTGTATTCAAGAATACTATGTAAATCATAAATTTAATGGCATACTAAGACACACATCTGTTTCTATTTTGTAGAAGTTAATAATCTAACTTCAGAGTATTTAAACATTACTTTCATTAACTGGAAAATTGTGAAAAATAGAGACCGCTATAAGTCACAATGCATTGCTGCAATATGCTGAGGGAAATATAAAAATTGCAAGTCTATACAGTAAAGCAGAATTTTCTGAGAGATATGTGCCATTGCCTGTTTCATGACCTTGCAGCTCCTCTGTTTGCTAGGGAAAACATCACTTACACAAACAGAGCTGCATTGCTAAGTAGAATCTGCACCTGCACATAGTAGATTTCAGTTTATATTTTTAGTAGCAAGTGTCTTTCACAAGGAATAGATTATTCCTTAATTCCCTAAAACTATATAGATAACAACCTAATGACTTTTCTATAATCCAAGTAAATAATCTGTAGATCAATATGCATATTGCAACTGATTTTAAAGATATTTTGTCACTAGAAATGATAAAAATGTTGTGCTGCATAGATCAATTCCCAGTATATACTTATTTTTATAAAACTTACTTTGTGGTCTAGCATGTACACTACCTTATAAATTGCTTCATACTATAGTTCTTATTGAAAAGTTTAGTTTATTAACAGATTAATACACTATTTTATACTGTATCATAAAGTAGGTGTCATGCACAATTTATATAATTTGCAAAGAACCAGTTCCATGTGATTCGTTGGAGACTGTTTTCAACTCTTGGTTGTAAAGACACTAGTCTCCCCAAAGGAAACAACTGTATTACCATATATGTACTAATCTTTTTGAAAACGTAGTTGAATTCAGTTGCAAGGCAGAACAGAGTTGGTCTGCCAACTTTAGCACTGTAATAAAAGATCTAATTTGTAAGGTTTACTATGATAATGGATTGTGAAGTGATAACTTTTGACCAATAAATTCCTTGGAAACTTAAAACTGGGTTGCACTAAGTGTCAAAATTAAAATATGCAGAATATTAAATTAAATCTTTATTCATAAAAATGATAATGTCAAAACCCTAATTTCTTATAGAATTTTTTCTCTTCAAATAATCTATTTATTAAAAGACATGCAATCCTTGGGAAGTCAGATCTCACCTATGTGCTGTTTTGCTTGTGCTAAAATTACCTATGGTAGTAGATATTTTGCATTAAACTTAGGGTGCATAAAGCTGAATGGGATTTATGTAAATAACTGTATGAATATGTATCTCACCTTTTACCAGTGCTAATTTCAATGATCTGTGTTTGAGAGGGAATTTTATTAATGTATACAACTGATAGGGAATTTGCACATTAATTTTGCTATCAACAAAAATTCTAAAGAAAGCAAATTAAGTCAATGTAGCCATAGAGAGAGGCGATGGGAAGATAAAACAGAAAGGCAAAACTGGGCACCTAAATGGTACAATGCAAATTTGTAGTTTAGTTTTCAGTAAGATTCAGTGACTGCATATGCAAGAAATTCTGCTATTCCTGTGTAAATGCATATGGAGTTATCACTTTGCTTTCCAAGCATGCAATAGGAGCTGAAGTGTGTTGTCTTAATGATATATTAAATGTAGTATTATGATTTACCAGATATGATAGGAAAAGATCATATTTTGGTGCTGACTATTCAACAAACAGCAGCCAGTGCTCATAGTGAGGTGGGGAATAGCATCTTAATTAATTATTGAATATATTTTAATATTTATAATTAGCAGTAGTACTAAGCAGTCAGTCGATGTTCCTCACAACGGGAGCATGGTAGTAATATCATTCTTTGACTGCAGTGTTTTTAGAAAGGCGTAACCATACCTTCAATCAGATTCAAATACTGTTTGTCAAAAACACTGAGGTCTGTCAGAAGTAAATGATCATTTAATTAAAGAAAAAAAGGTGGAATATCTTTGATCCCTATACTTTAGTGATATTAATTCCCATGTGCTGCAGGTGTTTGTAATGTATAACAAATCATTACTGAAACAGGCTTTTATAGGCAGTTTCGGTGAAGGAAAATGACTGTTCTTACAGCTGCCAGAGTTACACCTGGCAACGTAACACAAGCATGACAAAATGTGAACTGTAAGATGTAAGCTTGGAAACAAATCTAGGTCTCCTTTTCCATGCTCTGCCCATGCCAGCTGAGATGGATTGCAAAGCAGTGCTGATGTACAAAGTTGATGGGCAGGGGGAAGAGACTGAATTTGCTGCTGTTTCTAGGCTCTCTGACCAGTGATCCATGATGCATCTCTGGTATCCGCTCCAGAGGGAGCCAATCACATAACTGTCAGCATTTCAATGGCAATCAGTACCAAGAGGAAAAAAATATATTCTTATAAAAAAATATAAGGGACCAAGTCCTTGGTTTAAACCGCAAAGGAAAATCAAAGCAAGTAGAACCAATCAACTGAGGTTATGAGCACTTCCAGAGCAGCATGGGAAACTAAGAAGCAAAACCAGATAAACTGTACGTAAAGCATGACTTCTACATTGTCTTAATTAAAGCTACCAATTGAAAATTCTAAATTAAAAAAGAAAACACCAAAAACCACCACTTGTTCTTACAGAATAACACCTAGTGGCACACTGGGAAAACAGTGAATGTGAACTGAAATATGCAAGTTTGGAAGCAAATATGGCTCTCATGCCTCACCTTTCGACAAGGGAATTTGAAAGTTGCAGTCATGAGGTGAGCAAGTCCCAGTGGGAGGTTCTTTTCTGTTCGTCATTGATAGTGAGCACCCTTTTCTTTCCTGTTCATAACCTATTACCATAGCTCTGAACTTGGGTATTGTGACTGTGGACCAGAATTTCATGTAGGCATCATATTGAATTCCAACAACTAGACTCCTAAAAAAGAAATGTGGAAGGAATTTAGGCCCTGAAGTTTAAAAACCCCTCTGCTTAAATGCTGCCTACCTGGGGAGGATGCCCCTGTTCAATAGACGCTTCCATGGTTTTATATTAAATTTTCCTACAGCTCTAATGCTCATCATGCTGAGTATTGCTTCAGTCAAGATAAACCAGACTAAGGAACTCTGTGCCTTCATCATTGATAAGGCTGTCTGTGAAACAAAGCTGAGCAGTTAAAGGTGACAGACATACTCTAAGAGCACCTGACACCCACCAACACAGTTAGCCTGTCACTAAACCCAGCAGTAATCACCACTTTCTTTTAAAAGTGTAGCTTTATTCTACAACCAGCAATTAAGTCCAAAGTGTGTGAAACAGGATCAGTTCTCTCCTCTGCCTGAAGGGATTCAAATGCATATTTCTCCCCACCTAAACAGTTCTCTAACCCACAGCCTGATTGGAGATGGAGGTATTCTCCACTTCTGTTAAAGTTACGCACCAGGCACAAAATGATTCAGGATTCACTGGGCTAGAAAGTGAGAGCACCAGAGGGAACATGACTCTATAGCTTAATGATTTGGGCAATCAGTTGGAATGGGGAGGCCTGAGTTCCAACCGGTGCTCCAAGAATTTGATGTATTTTATCCCATAACTTCTCAAGAAAGTAAATTTAACCTTACCCCCAACGCATGGGTTCATAGAGCTGTGCAGATAAAGATTAGTATTTCTTCACATCTTGGCCTATGCCATCAAGAACATGGATTTTAATAGTGCCTACGATTATTATACTAGGTGCTTGGGTAAGAAAAGAAAAGCCTTCATGGATTCATACTTGCAAATACAATGGTTTCTCTTTGAATTCTCCATTCTTTGTTCATCTTTTTTACATCATCTTTCATTTTGTGACACACAAGCAACAGAAGAGTGGCTAGTGACCTAGGTAATATTATAGTTAAAAGCACTCTATAAATGAATGTAAGTTTGTTCTAGATCTGCAATTGGAGTTTGATAAAGCAAATCATAAGAGGTATAGGGGTTAGCATAGACATCCAGTCCTTCTCCCATTCAGTTTCAAATCTTCCCATTCTGTTACATCAAGCAGTAGGGTAGCAAGAGGTGGGGAGATGTGGTGAGAATACACCGTGACCTCAACACATGCCAGTCTGAGATATGGGGTACTTCTCTGCTGCAAACTACCGAGTGAAAGAGATACAGAGATTTAGCAAAATCACAGCAAATTGTCTAATACAGTTGTGTGAGGGGGAGCAGAAGAAAGAGCTCCCTACCTGCCAGGCAAAATTACATTTATTTTAAATAGAAAAATCTATTTAATTTCTTACTATTCCCTTGAGCCTTGCTTCTTTCCTTAAAAAACATTATTTGCTGCCCAAAAGCAGAAGTAATGCCTATGCAGATATAGCAGCTGGAGAAAAGGGAACCTAGAAATGGGCAAAACCATTTGGAGAATTGGGATCTCATGACATATCTCTTTCCCCAAAAGCTCAGCACTGCAGTTCCTTTCCCGGTATGATTGTTTCAGCTTCTGTGCTGAGCTTTTCATATGAAAACAGGGAATTGTACTCGTCTCTTTTTAAACGTGTTCTGCTACGTGACTCCTAACAGCTCAATCTCGAAAACTCTTTGGCCTTTATAAATGCCTGGAGCATTAAACTGTAAACTTTTCTCCAACATACGCCCATAAATACCCAAAGCCCAAAGTAAGGAATGTACTTCTTCAACAACACTGAGCTCCATCGCTCCCTCAGATTTACTTTTCAGAGAGTGGAGAGGCAAATGCAATGTCTTAGCATGAACACAAAATACTGCACCTAAATTCACTGGTAAAAATCATATTGATCTCTTATAATTTATTAATGTGATACAAAAATTCTGTTTCAGAATACCTAGTTAATGTGGCATACACATGCTTTTGTTTCATAGCTGCATTTTCTCTGAACAAGGTTGTTTCTAATATTACTTAATTAAACAAAATTAAATTAATTTCTGTCTAAGAAACAAGAAACAACAGCTTTGTTGAATAAAATGATCTTCATTTTCTTGAAGCTATTTAAATTAAAAACATGAGTTTCTACAGTTGGAAAAAAACCATCCATGGTTAAAATGTTTGAAGCCCATCAATCTCTTTAACCACACAGCTAATGTGTTCCTTCTGTTTTCTTTGAATGAAATCACCATGAGTGGTTAGATGTTGATTTAACATAAAGCAAATGGAAATGGGTGTTTCCTTAGTCATGTGTAGAATTTATTTTTAAAAACAATTAGCAAGTGTTATGAGTAAGTCAATGATTTTGTCATTTCTTAAATAATTATATAGATTATGAGTCATTAAAATTGATTACTGAAGTAAACTATGTAAAATGCAAATTCATATTACATTTATTTGTTAGGAACAGCTGCAGAATTCTCTTATTTTATTGATGGGTTTCATTTTTTCCCAAGTGACACTAAAATCAATTACTTAGTTTAAAAGACCGGTAATTGTCAAGATGTATTTCCAAACTTTTAAGACAATACATTGGATATTTCCTCTTATGGGTTGTATCATTCACACTTTATCCATATAAATTTGTCTGCAAAATTAACTGGGTATTTTCCAAAATAAAGAAAGCAAAATTTTGCCATTTCAGTTTTGTGTTGAAATAGTAAAATCATGTAATGGTTTAGTTTTCCATGTACCATGGTAAAAAACCCCATGTCTTTATGCCAATTAAACCCTGTCTTTCTATTGCACCAATTTTAGCTGATGCTACTGCACTACATATATATATATATATATATACACAACCTCTCCTATCAGTCTTTCCTAACATTACATCTCATTATAAGTTCATTGATACGTTATTCACAGGAGTACATCCAGATAGGAGGAAATGTCAGTCGCTAGTATTTAAAGTTCAGTCATAAAACTCCAGTAATAAAAAAATACGTTTCATAAAATCTGTGTAAACCATTTCTCATGGGAGAACTGACACTTAGGGCAATACAAAATATTATTTATTAAGATATTAAAACATTTTAAATCAACCTTTTTAAGAATAGGCAGATGTAAGCTGCAATTCTATGGCAAAAAAACCTCTAGTGGAGTCTACAAGATCGTATCACAGACATCATAATTTGGCTAATTTTTACTGCAAGTTAAATCACCTTTCTCAAATGCATCTCCTTCAAGTACACAGCTGACAGTTAAATCTTTTCTAGTTGTTACTGTCCTACACATAGTCCCTAGAAATGCTAATTGATACACAGTTCTTGTGATTATTTAAAAAATTACTACAAATTTGCTTTTAGTTTTTCAAGGACATGATCCAGCAGGTTCACCAAAACAATTCAAGAGCAATACACACAGAATATACACCTTAACATGAAACATTACAAAATTTAACATTGGTAAAAGGGACAAATCTTATCAAATGGTTTTGCTAAGGTTATAACATTTCTTATAGTGTTTTCAAGCTAAATAACTTGCACTGTTGCAGCAAAGCAAGATTTTAAGGAAAATTCGTACATACTTGTGGAGTCCATATGGCATGAGATACGTATTTTACAGGGATATGGCAAAAAGCAAATAGTAGGCAGTTTTAATGGTGAAAAGAAACTTGATTTGTTATAATTCCTTCTTATACATTAATATTCAAATCTGGCAATAATTGTGGCTGAGTAAAAACTAAAGGATCAGATTCAAGTATGCCATGGGTATATGTTTTAAAGAGACAGATGCTGATTCATGTGAAGTAAAATTAATCGCTTGAATAATAATATTTTACTTGCCAAAACAATATACACCTCTGCAGGTACTTACATCTTAATCCAGATTTAATGAGAATTAATGGAAGCATGTGTTTTCGAAACAAATGCCGAAAGGTCTCTGTCTGCATTTTTATCAATTGTTTAAAACTCAGTTTTACAACTTCAGGGTTGTAAAACTTAGAGTTGTAAAACTCCAGTTCTGCATGTAGAAGGAAATATGATTCCAGAAGTTTTTGATGAAAAGGGGGAAAATAAACTTCAGTCCTGCAGTTGAATCCACATAGGTGAATTCACTTTGACTTCAGCAAATATTAACACAAGGCCTAGTTCTGCAGTTCGTTTCAATCTTTTTGTGGGTAAAAATTTTTTACAGAAAACAACAAGAGTTTTTGCTCCAAATAGAAGAATTCCCCCCTCTCATGTCTTCTCAAAGGAAAACTGCCAACCCCACATAATTCTTGTATTCTTGACTGTTTTCTGGCTAAATCCTGCTCTCATCAACTGAGCAAAAGGCTGTTAGCTCAGGGCTATCACTGCTTATCTGCAATTACATTTATTTGACAAAAAGAAAGTAGGATTTGTTAATTATATGTTTTAAAACTCTGGTGAAATGATAGCTAATCAATATGTATATCTTTATATTTCTATGACCCTCTTTTTAAGCATGTTTCCATAACGGATGCATCCAACCCTTTCAATGAAAACCAGTTTCTAATAAAATACATTAAAATGCGTGTATGATTTGATTCCATTAGAAATGCATAAGGGGTTACTTAGGGTTTATACAGATATATATATATATATATAAAAGAGTATTTTCAGCAAGAAAGGCCAGTGGACTGTACTAGGGATATGTAAAAGACTTAAAAAACTGGGGGAAAAATGGAGAACCTGCTCTTTTGCTACATTCTGCTCTCACAGTAACCCATACTTTTAACTTTTAACTATATCTAGTAGGTACAAAACTATCACACAGACACACGATCTCCTGTCCTCCCATGCTGAGTTTGGTTTTGAGGCAGTTTGCGGATTTAACCCAGTTGAAACTGGCCTCAGGAAGACGTACTGCTGGCTATGGCAGAACTCCTCCTGTGGTCCTAAAAGCCTGGCGCTGCTCTTCCACTTCCCTGTCCCCTCTACAGCTACTGTGAGTTGAGGAAGGCCAGCGTGGCTATGGCGTGGCAGATTTCAGTCATTTTTAGATACTAAACCCTGGGATTATTGCTAGCATTGTTGAAAGTTTAATGCGGTTTTGAGGATCCCTGGACCAGTTCTATCATTCTTACTACCTCATGTTGCAAGGTCTTAAAGATCCAGTTTCCTTTTAAACATGTCATGTTTCTCTTGATACGTGTTACGATTTTCTGAAGAGGAACGCTAATTGCACAGGTATGCAGAGAAGTCACAATAATTAAGTTAAAAAATAAATCATTACCATTAACAAAGGTAATGATCCCGATTCCCTGGTGTGCCATGGGTGTTTTAAGCTGAACTGTCAATATGCTTTGGACCTAAAAGAGTTTATCAAGCCCGAGTGGTCCTGCCTCGTGCCCGCGATTCTGCGCGTACATTCATTCGAGAGGATTTATTTCAGTGCTGCAGCTAGAAAAGGGAGAGGAGGGATAAAAAGAAAACCTCGCAACGAGGAGGGGGGAGTTACCAGGACAGGTCTGGCGCTGCTTTGGGCTGTGCCTGTGCTTCCGCTGAATCCCCGCGGCGCCCCGCGCAGCCTCCGCCGGGCCGCGCACAGGGGCGCTGCCAGCGGCCCTGGCCCCCCGCGGTCCCCCGCGCAGGAACGCGCCCTTGTTCATGCCCAGCTGCTTCTCCCTGACCTTGAGAGCCGGCAATTGCTGGTGTTGCACACCCTGAAAGGTCAGAGCGGATCCTCGGTATTTTGCATCAATACAGAGGAAAAGAAAAACCCAACCAAACCACCTACCAACAAACCCCAACCCCTGGTTTCTAAGCAGATTTTTGGCAGGAAGGCAACAGCGCTACTAGACTGCGTTTTGTATCAGAGCGCAGGAATGAGTCAACTTAGTATCCTTTCAACCGTTTCCAAGTGCTGTTTACCCTGTCCGGACACGTTTTCCCTAACGCAGCGTTGTGGTTCCAAGCCCGTCCCTGACGGCTGGTGCGGGCGGCGCAAGAAGCGGCGCTCGGCGGGCAGGGGCCGAGCCGCTTCCACGCGGGGAAATGGAGGGAAGGGGCCAAGAGAGCCGCCAGGGCATCGGGGAGCGGAGAGCCCCTTCCCCCCGCCGGCTCTCGCTCGCCGGTCGCCCAGCCCGGGGACCTGATTTTGAGTGCAGGCGGGGAGGGCGAGTGAACACACACAGCGGTGCCGTCAGCGGGCCCGGCCCGGGCAGCCCCGCTCCGCGCAGCACCCGCGCAGGGCCCGTCGCACAAGTTTGGGTGCGCGGTCGCGGTGCGCGGTCGCGCTGGAGGGTACGGCCAAGGAGAAAGTGCCGCGGAGACGCCTGCCGGCCTGCAGCGCGCCAGCAGCCGCCGGCGGAGGGCGAGGGGCGGCGGCAGGCCCCGGGACCCAGGCCCCAGGCCCGGGGAGCGCCGGGGCCCGAGGCGCCGGGCAGGGGCGCCCAGCGGCTCCGCGGCGGCGGGCGGGCGGCTGCGCGGCGGTGCGCGCCCCTCGGCAGCCGCGGCGATGGGGCGGGGGGCGGGCAGCGCTGGCGCGCAGCCGGTCTGCTCGGCCTTTGGTGCCGAGCGGCCGGGCGTTTGATATTAGCCTTCACCCCCCCAGCTGGAAAAAAAAAAGGGGGGAGGGGGGCAGAAAAAGAGGCAGGAAGGGAGAGATTTTTGTCCTTCGCCGGTGCTGCTCTACGTGATAATATGTTTATGTGATTAGCTGAGCCCAGGGGTGGGGAGCGGAGGGAGAGGGGGTGGAGATTGGAGGGGGAGGAGGCTGGAGGTGACTCCAGTTCAGAGCCGGCGGAGAGTCTGTGTCAGGACTTCGCAATCCCCAGTCACACACGGAGAGGTGCATGAGCAAAAAGGAGGCTGCGATACAATTCATTGGGATTTTTTTTTTTTTTTTTGGTGTGTATGTATTGCGTTTTTCCCATTGCTGCGCGCGTTACTAGCTCAGCGCCCGGCGCCCGGTCTCCAGTCGCTGGCGGGGCAGCAGCACCGGGAGGAAGAGGAGAAAATCCGAGGAGGGGCCGGACCCGCACCCCGCCAGAGGCCAGAATGTCATCCCGGGAGATGTAAATCCGGTCGGTGCGAGCGACAGAGACAGAGAGGAGGGGGGGGGGTGTCCATTGTAACATTTTCGAGTTGTTCCCCGCTACTCCCGCTGCTGGCATCGCCTCCTGATCGTTCCACAGAAAGGACTCCAAAGCCTGGGCACACGCGCTGCGCCCGCCGTCCCCTCCGTTTCGTTTTTCCTTGAAAATTGAATTTATTTGTTCTGTGCGTGCGTGCGGGAGCCTGGCTGTATCGTACGTTTCGTGCGGAGCGGAGTGTCGGAAACTGCAGGAAAATGTTGACTTAGCCCCCGAAGAGCCTCCCGGCTGGCCGCTCGGAGGAGAAGCCGCCGTCTGCTCCGCGCTGCCCCAGCCCGCCGCGCCGCAGAGCCAGCTGCCTTCCGCTGCCCGCCCGAGCCCGGCGCTCGCCCGCCCGCTCCCCGCCCCGCCGCCGGAGCCCCGGGACTCACCCCGCCGCGCTCTCCCGCAGCCCCGCGCTCGGCGGGGTGACCCGGCTCGCGGGTACCGCCGGGCCGAGAGACCCTTCGGCTCCCAGACAGAGGTAAGCGGAGCCCCCGCGCCGCAGCAGCCTCGCCGCTCCGTTCTCCCGGCGCCCGCTCCCCACCGAGCCGCCGGCGGGAAAGCCCTGATTTTGGGGGTCCGCCTCGCCTGCCGGTGCCCGAGGCCGCCGCCCCCCCGCGCTCCCGCGGGGGCCGCCGCCCCTCCTGCCGGCCCCCGCCGCCGCCGGACGAGGAACGTGCCCCTCCGTGAGGCCGCGGCCCTCGGGCGCCAGCACCGCGGCGCCGCCGCCGACCCGCACGGCCGCTCTCCGCCCGCGCGGAGCCGGCCCCGCCGCAGGCCGCCCCCCCCGCCCCCCCCCCCGGCCCTGCGGAGGGGCCTGCGGCAGCCGCGGCGGGTCCCCGCAGCCCCCCCCCGCCGCCGCCGGTGGCCGCCCCGCCGCGGGGGTGCGGGACCGGGGGTCGGCCCGCGGAGCAGGCCCGGCCGCGGCTCGGCGCTCCCCGGCGCGCATCGCGCAGCGGGGAAAGTTGCATCCGTTCAGTAAATAATTACCTGTTGCGGGTTTATTTTTGTAACTCAACCGGGCGTCCATCCACCAGCCCGTGCTGGGGGGGGTGGCGGGAGGGCTTTGGGAAGGGGAATAAATTACCCTTTGTCGGCTGTGGAGTGAGAACAACTTTTTTTTTTTTTTTTTTTTTTTTTTTTTTAAATTTCTATTTATTTTCACATGTAGAAATCTGGGGCCATCTGGAGACAGAAAACAGAGTGTGTCATGAGGCACCGTTGCTGTGTCTGGCTCTAAAAATAACATCTTGTTGTTAGTCTGCGCTAGCCCTGCTGGGGCTTGAGTGTGGTTTGTTGGAAAGTAAAGAGAGCTGCTGGTGCTCAGGTGTGTTTTTCTTTGCATAGAAATGCCCCTGTGCGCGACGGAAGGAGTCCTGCAGAACAAATGTTCTGCTGTTTGGTTTCCTCCAGACGCTCCGGCTCCCTCCTTTTGTTGCTTGCCACGAAAAGAGGTGCCATTTCGCATCATTCTGCACAAATTGTTTGAATTAATGCAAGTGTGAGTTCTTACCGTTTGAAGGAGGGTATTAGCATATCAAAGGTTTCTTAGCTCCGGCTCAATTGAGAAAACTTCAGCTTGTCTTCCATTTGCTTCCAAGCAGAGGCCCAAAGGGCAGTGGGAATTGTAAAGGGGTAAAATGGGGAGGTGGATTTGGGTTATGTTTCTGAACTTTTGCCGTTTTGCAATTATGCGAATGAAAAACAAGGTCCCTTCGCTGCAGAGCCCTTGCGAGCGCTCGGACAATTACGCTCTATTGATTAATGGTTTGTTCTGAGGAAAAAAGTGACCTTTTATGATAGGCACTGTTGCGTGGTTTCTGATGTCTCCTCTCTGTTAGGGGGATTTAGAAAGCCCTTTCTACCGCACTTATGCTCTGGGTATGGCCTACACGTTACTGCGTGCAGGGACTGAATGGGGAACACCTTCTAATTACTTCAGAAAACAAATGAAATCTTGTAATAAAAGACCTCTCGATTCCAGACCTTTGAAACAAATATGCTTTCCTCCTTAATGGGTGGGTAGGCTGGAATAATAGATATTTTTATGGAGAGTTTTAAAAGAAGTTTTGGTCACTGCCGGCCATATGCTTCAATTTCCTTTTTATTCTAGAAAAAGTGAAAATGAGTAATTCTTGTAGTCTTATTTAATCAGTGATACTATGTTTACTAAGATAACTTAATTTGCGGTTAGTATTACCCTATAATAAATAATTTGAAACCAAGTATGGCCAAGTATGGCCAAGTATGCTGTTTTGGTGGCTGTGTAGAACATTCATCACATTGTACGTTGTCTTACATGACTACATATTTGCAGTTTTTTCTTCTTTTGTTGCTATTTCCTTGAGTCTGAAAGGGGATGTGGCCCGGCCTACCCTATTATTATGTTTGCAAATCAATATTCATAATCTAGTAACCCCAAAGCCAAGCAAAATCCAGTTATCTGTCAATAAGTTGGGACCTTTTCCAGGGACCAGATGTTTCTTGGGGACTGTATTCTGTTTGTATCTCTAGCAAAAAAGAACTTCCTATGCCTTCCTTTCCAATCCCCTCCTTCCAAACCACTTACTTGAATGATACAGATACTAAACATACATTTTGTGTTTTTAAAAAGTTGGTTTAAGCACTTGGTATGTAGCATTTGGTCTGTTGTTGATTTTTGTTTGTTTGTTTGTTTTTTGTTTTTTTCCTTCTGGTTCTCCATTTGATGACTTGGGGGGGTGTTTCTTTTTAAGCCATGAAAGTGATGTGCCTTTATAGAGTAGGATGTCTTCACTCATGCTTGTTTCCTTTCATTTAATGAAGGGACTGAATATATATGGTATGTCTTGGCAAAAACCCCTGCAGTTAATTAAATAATTTATATAGATTTTTGTTATTCTTAAATGTACACGACTATTTGGGCATTTTGTAAATAGATGTGTTTAGTGGTCCTAAAATTGAGTGTCATTACTTTCAGGTAATTTTCAGCAGTTTATTTACCTAATGTCTTTAGCTGTCTGAAGTAGTACCTTTTGGTGGTATAAAAGGAACATATTGATGTAATTGCCATTATCACACTTAAGTTGCTGTTAACTAGACTGCTTTGAATGCAGAGTGCTATAAAGAAAGCGCATTATCCTTTCAGCTATTAGGGATAATCTAAAAATTGTCTTGAAAATGTTGCACTTCGGTTTATATGATGGCAACTCCAAATTCGACAAATCTCTGAAGGTAGAAAAACCGTAGTGGAAAGAAGATTTTCAACATTCAGATGACAAAATTGGACCACTTAGAGAAAAATTAATGTGCTGCAGCAGCACTTCAGCTGCCATTTTCAATCACTGTGGGTTACTATGTGTTGGCAACAGCAAAAAAGCATAGACGTTCAGATAGCTCAGGGAGCTGGTAGTTGGGGGAATCAGGATATTGAATCATGTGGGGTAGAACAAACCAATTACTTTAGGTTTTGACTTGAGAGTTTCCAGTAAACATTTTTTTTCTGGCTTTTGGCTCCCCTACTCGTTAATAGACCAACATCAAAGCAAGCAACCAAACTTCCAAATGTTATAAAAACTAATGTAAAGATACAGATCTCACATGTAGTCTTGCAAGTCTTAATTTAAGACAAGCAGTTGGAGTTTTTATTGCTGCAATTTTCACAATCAGCAGAGACATTAACACCAGGCTTCTGGGTGTTTCCCTTCTTAAAATGAGCAAGAGGAGAGCTTTAAAAAAACCAAAGTTTGCTTAGTTAGTTCTTACTTGATCACTTTAGAAGCTTTCTCAATGTTTTATTTATCTCTTACTGCTTTTAATGGGTAAAGTCAGGAAAGGGGGTTACTCAGGAGTTCTAGTCTCTAGTAAGGAAGCACCTTATTAAAATTTAAATAAGAAAGGTAGTATAGTCTTAGGAGTTTGTAGTCTTTATGGTAAATAATATGTAATAATATGATTATTTTTGTTTCTGAAAATACAGTATGTAGACATGACATTTTGATTAATATATATTTTTAAAATGGAAATAGTTATGATGAAGAAAAAATGCTACAGTCCTGAATGACAGCTTTTTAGAAAGATCCATAATTTTCATTTAAGGATGTTGGAAAGAGAAGTCTCTAGTTAGGCAAAATATTTATCAAAGTTGTATTTGCAATACATTTCTGTATAGTGTGTCATAAATTCATACAAATAATAATGTCCATCCAATATAAATAATTGTTTAATGTTTAGAAAGAGTAGAAACATAATCATAAGTTATAACCAGAATTTGGTCTAAAAAGTTCATGTATTTCCAAGCCCTTGCTCATCCTGCATCCACCTAAGATGTTGATATACATGTAAGAAAATACTGTTAACTTCTGGTATGGCTCTTGCACCATGCCTAATAATAATGAAGAAAAAACTACCAATAACCACTTGGAGATATATCAGAAAATGCTCTGTCTCTCCTGCATTTCCACTGAGGAATATATGTGGATGACTGATAATACAAGAACTGGAAGTAACAAATAATGATTTTACCTGGTGAACTGCAAGAGAAGTAGTTAAACTACGTCTGGTGTATAATTGAAATCATATTCATGCATAGGTAGACAACAAGTCAGTTATAAAGCAATATACTTTAGAGCACAGGCTAGTGAAATACATAGTCAGACATGTTACTTGGAGACATGTTAAACAGACTCTGTCGAAGCATTTCTTAGGACTGATGTTTGTGATGTACAAAAGTGATTTGAAATTGCAAAAATTTCACCTTTTTAAGTATTTATGTGCAGCTTTTAAACTTAAAAGCTGTCTGTTATTTTTTTAAAACCCTCAGTTTGAAACGAGTAAAAGATTTAAACCATCACAGTTGTAATTGGATGTCAAGAAAACTGGAAAAACAAAAAGCTATTTTAAGACCATTCTCAATACTCTTAACAATCATGTTTAATATTTAAATAGTTTTCAAAGATAGCTTCGTTTTGTTTCCAACAGTTCCTAAAATAAAAGTAGTAGGTGGCTCTGTTGGAATATTGGTAACTTGCGATCTAATGTGAATATATACCTGATTTAGAAAATACTTCCAGTCCTTATTTAACACGTATGATTCTTTTCAACATTCTTCATTTAAAAGGTGAAAGACGAAAAGCTTAAAGCCCTCTTCAGTAGAGAATTTTTTGGGAGTTGATGTTTTTTTTCAACCTGTAATGTACGAGATGTGTTTCTACAGCATAGGCTGTGAAGATTGTGTCGCTTACTATAAGCGATTTAGTTATAGAAATACACTTGCATAATGAATGCTAAGGTCTTACAGCATTCTCTACACACAAACTGATAGTTAACCAGAAATTGATTCCTTAGGAAAAAAAAAAAAAAGCCTTCAAATTTGGAATCGTAGCATTGCCAGGTTATGGATTGTTACATTAGATGCAGTATTTTATGGGTTTTAGAAGAGTATGTAATCTGCATATGTCATGATTTATTTCTTTTTTTTTTTTTTTTTATAAGGTACTGTAATGATTCAACTTACTCTAGCCTGCTATTTACCCAAATTATTTAGAAAGGCATAATAATCAAAAACATTGCAGCCTGACTGAAGCAAGCACAGTGCTTAACACCTGCAGGTAGAGTGCAGTCTCCAACAAAATGCTATTGATTGTTATCCTGGCACAAAGCAAGCTTAATGACAACAAAAATTCTTTTTTTATGAGTAAGGTACTTCATGTTTGGGGAATGTTTTGCATGTTGTCTGCTAAGTCCCATCACACTTGTATAAATTTGTTCAATTATCAGAGCAGCTAAGAGGAGGGGAAAAAAAAAAAATCAATTTACCCTGAAAAGCACCAGAAATAAGATTACCTTCACTAGTAGGAACTTGCCAGCACTGTCTAAATCGCTTAATATTATCAAATGTTGCCATTTTTCATGTTCAGTAAGAGGGATAGTGAATGTTCTACATGTCCAGGTCTGCTATTTGGCTACTTCTTTATAAGGTATAAGCAAGTCTTATTTTTATTCCTACGGTAGAAGTTACAGATAAACCGGAGTATCTAACAATATAGAATAGATGGAATAATACTATTCACTGGAGAAACAGTATTTACTTCAGATAAGTGATCACAGCTATTTTTTTCTCCTGTCTAGCTTGTTGTTCTTGTAACAGACAAATGTAAATATGTTAGCAGACATTTCAGAGTGAAAGGCAAGAGATAAAATGTAATTACTTTTCAGGGTGGCCCTGACGATGCCCGAGTTCTTGTCTGTAATACAAAAAAAAAAAAAAATCTTTGCTCATCACCTCAGAATATGAAGGCCATTGTTACTTCTGAATATAAAAATATTTTCTGATTTTTAATGTTGACCTCAGTATTTATCTTTAGCTCTTCTGTGTAAGCTGGAATCCTTATAGCCGTAAATTCTAGTTGCTGTTACCCAACCGAGCATTTAATAGAGCACCTAATGGACTCTGCTCCTGTATTTTTCTTGAATGCATAACATCTTGCTTCATTCAGTCACCAAAACTAACTTTGCTACAAGGACAGGCAACACGACAAGTTAGAATCAATGAACCATTTGTAGGTCACAAAGTCAGTTTACTGGAATTTCAGAGGAAACTGGTTGAAAAGAGAGGACAAATGTCACTTTGAATAGAGATGTTTAAATCAGACTTCTGCCTTAGGGTAAAATTTAGGTCTGTTGTAGCCTAGATGTAATGTCTCCCTCTACAGAGCACAGCATTAATCATGGCTTGACAAGTGATCATGGGCTGAGAAAAATAGGGCCTGTCTTGGTTGTGTGGTTATTTTTTTTTTTTAATCTTAATCTCTTAGGAGCACATTATAAACACTAACATTTACACAAAAAGATTTAAGTATCAATGTCTGTATTTCAGGAGTGAAAGTAGCTAGCTTCAGAGAAAATCTAGTTAGAGCTAATAAGAAGCTACTTAGGTTTCTTATGTAGATGCAATATTAAGAATATTTTCCTTTTAACGTAATGCAGTTTTTTTGTCATAGGAGATTTATCTTATGCCATTTCCTCATACAAATATAGTGGAGTCTAGGTCTGCCTATTTTGTCCCTTGGTGTACTAAGTAACTTTGAAATTACTGTCTTTTCGCTTTATCAGTGTTTTACAATGTGTTTACCATCCAAGGAAGATACTTCCTTTTGCCCAAGCGGCAATGTAGGGAAAAAGTGGAACTGTTTTCAAAATGTAATGCAGATTGACTTGACACTGATCGATGTATATGAGTTTTTTATACTATGTTTATATTTTAATGATGTGTTACTTGGCCACACTGAGCTACAAAAGCTGGAATGAAATAACAGGAATGAAGACTGCTATTTAAGATCCTGAATTCTGATAGTGTTTAATATGTTAATTCTTAAATTAGGGATGTCTTGATGCATATATTAGGTGTTGGGAGTGTTCATACCTTTTATGGTAAAGAAGGGAATTTTCATACTTCTTGGGCTTTCTTTGGAGGGCACGGTGCAGGGAGCAGCTGAGCACTTAATGTGCGCCGATGCTAGAGAGGTGTATCTCCTTAATGTACGGTTAGATTTGTATCTGCAACTGTTGAAAAAATAGATAATATCAGTAAAGTATCAGGAAAACAATTTATCACTGGAGAATTGTGCTTTAAAAATTAGGCTACTACTGTTTATTTAGTTGCCTCTGGACGTGATAAAATCCCAAATCTGTCACTTGGGGTAGGCTGCTGCTTTCCTTTGTGCCTTCTGTTGGTATTTTCCTATCAGTTGACACCTCAAACCAATTATTGCTCTGAATCTAGATGACAGAATAATCTAACGCCGATTACTGTTAAAAATTGTTTCTGGCAGCTGGGGAGGGGATGACCGACCTTGTTTCTGACTATCATACTTGCTTTGCTGTTGATGGGATGTGGTGTAAATAGAGAGCGAGCCTTACTCTGAAATTAGTGCTGCAGTGGTGGAGAGAGATCACATGCCAGAAGGAGACTTCAGATCACCTTTCTATATATTCTCTTACAGTATCGTATTTGTCGTTTTTTACGGCATAGCAGTCTACACCGGTGTGAACAGTGTTCAGAAACAGTTACCTCCCAATAGGCAGCATTGCTTCTAAATAAAGTGACATTTTAAGAAAAGATTTCCGAGAACAAGTTCAGCTGTTGACTCTGCATTTCTCTGGCAATTTCCTGATGCCTGTGTTGATGGTAGGCAGAATTCTTTTCATCTGATCCAGGCATCCTTTTAATCATTTTTCTAAGCTTAATTTAGACTTTTTCTACGTGAAGTGACCGACTTCGAAAACTTTGCTTTCCCAGAATGAATAATGATTGCATCTTCGGTTTGAACAAAGTGAGTGTTCTCCAGAAGACCAATTCGTAACTATTTGGTTGGTAAATTTGTCATTTAAATATCGAAGGGCAGTGTCTGCCGCAGCTTTGATTTACTTCAGTCTAATAGGTATGTCTTAAATGCAGACTGTGAATCGGTGAGGCTAATTCTTGTGTAAATCAGTATAAAGTGCTTAAAGGAGAGAAGGTGCCTCGGCTGTTGAGGGGTATTGCTGGCTGTGCCAGGAAGATGGGCTGAGGATCGGAGTTGTTTTAGACGAGAAGGGGAGTTGCAGTCTGACATAACTTGGAAGTGAGAAGAAATCCTTTTGCCCTTCAGGCAGTAATCTTACCGGTGCTTGAACAGACCATCATCTCTCCAAAATGTTAGATTTTTTTTTTTTTCTTCCTGCTTTCTCTACTTCCTCATTCTTTCCCTCATTTGAGGAGGTGTATAATAGTATGTGATAATTACTGGTTGTTGATGCAACTGTTAAAGATATTCCAGCAGCAAAGAAGAGCTCTGTATGCAGCAGTCTCATCATCTTGAAGTGAACCCCCCAAATTTGTCCTACATTTGTCCCCTGTAATGGCTGTAGTCATACTAGAATATCATGAGTCGTTTTCCACTTTTTAAAAGCTGACATTGAAACCTTGAAAGGTTATATTTTGAAGTTTATTTTTCCAGTGAAAATTAAAATCACACAGGGCATATGTGACTTTATGCCCTGTGCATATGCATTTATTTTATAAGTATTCTTCATGAGTCTAATGGCACTATTTGCAGAAGTAAAGAAAATGGTATTTGACTCTGTAAAAGAACCAAACCACAGGCATACTTTCATTCTTTCCATGTTAGAAGAGAAATTAATGTTGCCTGATGGCTTCCCAGTTTTTTGAGTGTGTGCTAAAGGTTAGATAGGACGAAGGCTTAATTCTGATCTGCTTAATATTTATAGCTTCATTCATTGAGGCTTTTTCCCATTTGCGTTGAAGGAATTTTTATCTAGGAAGCTCATGTTATTATGGCGAACAAACTTAAGACTTTTTAAGGTAAGGGTATTGTCTTTTGGAAGAAAAGCAGTTTACTCCAGTTAGATGAAAACTACATTGTTACTTCATAATTGGATATAAATTGATAGACACTTCTTTAATTTTCAAGATAACTTACCATTCAGTTCAATTGCTTTTTAAACTTCAGTGGAGTGCATGTGTAATTGTATCTGAAAGTGGCAGTGGGTTTTATCTCCCAGCAGTAAATAGAATGAGGGATGCTGCTGTTTTCTTGGTTTTGGGTTAGGGAGATGCATCAGATAGGACGAATTTGTTTTCTTGTTTGGGGTGGTCTTTCATTTCTGTTTGGTTCTGGGTAAGTGGAACAATTATTTTTTTTCTTTCTTTTTTTTTTTTTTTCCTTCTCTTTTTTTTTTTTTCCTACCCTGAAAGCATTTATGTGACTTTGAAAAAGAGATCTGTGTATTTTGATGTAGGAAAGACTAAAGTGTGAATGTTTTAACTTTTCTGAGGAGACAAGAAGAGACACAGAGCTGGAAAAAAAAGACTGTTTTCTGTGTTGACTCCTTAAGCCAGATAACATTGAGCAAGGATTTCTGAGAGAGTTTCTTTAAAATAATGACTGATTATTTGGGTTCTTATGCCGGCTGTTACCCACATTTTTCACATATTTTTGCTCATTCTTCTTATTACCTGCAGAGGGAGCTTGTATATGAGATAATCAGAGTAATCAAGGCATTCAGGGCTGAATTGCTTTCAGTAAGTACAATTTCATTTCACTGTGCCTTCTCTGTTATGCAGAGCAGAAAGGCTCTTCAAGATGGCTTTTAAAAAGCCTGTCCCTCAGTAACAGTAAAAAACAATGGGCAAAAATTTTAAAATGTCAGTAAGCAAAAGCTGACTTTAGAAATACTTCATATTTCAAAGAAGTGCCTTTTTAGTGAAAATTTCAAAAGGATCTGAGGAAAACAATTCTTGCATGTCATGGTGCAAGAGGACAGTTTGTATGACGGGAAGCAGATTTTTGTTGCATAAACTGTCTTCTCTGATTCTAAAAATGTCAGCATAAGAGAGACAACACAGTATTTTCAGGTCTTCAGTACATCTCGTGCAGTGTAGTGTGCTAGCCAAAAAGCAATAGGTAAGTCTTTTCTATTTACGCAAGCAGTGCTATGGATCATAATCAAAGGGGGTTGCAGATGCAAAGCTAACTCTTAATTTTGCTTTTTCTCTACTATAAAATATAAAAAGGTGAATGAGTTTCATCCAGATATAACTGATGAATTCATACAGTTGGTCTAAAGCAGGCAAACAGTGGTAAGGATTGCTGTCTTAAGCTTTACAAAAATATTGACAACAGAGAGCAAGGAGTATTATAACCTAAGTTTATTTGTAAATTGTTGCTTAAAAGCGAGCCTGAAGAATCAGAAACTTACTTTAAATAGTGATATTTCATTAATCTAGCACAATAAAAAAACCCAATCTGGTTGTATTGCAGGTTTTATAATTTGTATTATAGCTATGTGGAAGTGTATGATCCTTCAAAAAGTTAAGAATTTGGAGAAGACAGTAATTCATTTATAATACAGTTTAGCTTGCTGAGCAAGAAGCATAATAGATGGTACTTAGATGAATTCTGCACTATTTATCTCAGGAAAAATGGTGGCAATCATTTTACTTCAAAATATTTCAGTAAATTTAAAGATGATTTGCTATGATGCTGCTTGGAAATAAAGCAGTATGCATGCACATTCCATAAAACAGAAACAGCTCTCCATAACATGCTCTCCTGTAATAAATCTGCCACATAAATTGGTTTGAGAGTTGATTTTTTTTTTTTTTTGTTAGTTTAAACTAACAGAACTTTAAACTTAACATATGTTCAGTCTAACGTGGTTTTAGGATTTAAGTTTGGATTCTCTTTTTAAACACCAGGAACGATTTACCATATCTAAAAGAGCAGCAACTTGGTGTCGATTTATTATTTATACTGGCTAATCCTTGCTAATGTGAAAAGTCAGCTTGTTATTGTAACACCAAATGGCCCTCTAAGTAGGGAAACAGTTAAGTAGATCTCCTGTAATAGGTTGTTGTCTAATAAAGAGATTTATGGTATTGGCATGGGCTATTGTATAGGTATTACCCTCTCACAGCATGATCATGTATTATCTTAACAACTCAGTGCCACATTTATGTTGAGCATTTTCATAACAGGGTAAGAATATTAGCCACAGCAATTACACTCCAATAGGATTATAATGGTAAGATTTACAGAAAATATATAAATTATGTCTTTCATAGAGGTTTTGATAGGTGCTAGGAGTCGAAAAGTTGCATCATCTTTTTTTTGCATGGGAAAATTGATGTATTAGTCATGATGAAGAGAGAGATTTCTTAATTTAATCTTGTTGAGGTATTATGGGGAGGCAATGGACATAATCTTTCTTTACACAGTGTGTCTTTTCTTTCCCCATGAGGTAAGGATGTTTCAGAAATTCCATTCAGTGGAGATTGCCATACAATATGAAAATCAAGATGTATATGTAACTTTAATTCTGCTGTGAGGATAATACGGCTGGGATTAAGATACATTTTTTAACACTTTGTATTTTGAAGGTAGAACAATGGTAATTTACTTGATACATTGGAAGAGCCTACTTGAAAAAAGTCATGTTACTTTGTTTTAGCTGTAGCGTAACTGTGTTTCATTAGCACCAGGTTTTTATGGTGATAAGTAACTTAGATACTTTTAAAAATTACTACAAGGAACAAAAGTGACAATAATGTCATACTTGTACAGTTTTCATGTAAGTGACATTCAAGCTGTTCCTTAATTCTTAAAATTTTCCATCTGTTTTTTTAAAAAACAAAAAAGTGAGACATTAATACTCACTGACTTGGCAGAAGCAATGTACTAGTCACATTTCGTAAAACTAATTATGTTTTATCAATAAAAAACACTTATGGGGACTGATTGAACAAAATACATTAGGTTATATAGTCATTTATGAATAACTGCATTGAATAGAACAGCAGTCTGAATGGCAAAGGGTGATGAAATAGCCACACATTTTAAGATGATACCTTGAGGTATAATTCAATAAATACTGGAATAATTAGTGTTTAAACAAACAAAATACCTTTCTTTCCCTGATTTACTGTAACAAAGTGATAATTAGGTCATCCCAAATTAAGAAAATGTATAGATGGCAATTCTTATTGTAGAAGAACTTTCCAGTACATGTTCCATGTATTGTACACATGCATGCATAGTATTAATTAAGTTTGTAAGACATGACATTTCTGGGTGTTTTGGGTTAATTCTATGTATAAGACTTTTATGTAGAAAGATCCTGTACCCATCTGTTTTAAATTGTTATTGATTATCAGAAGCCAGAGTAAAGATGCACCTGTTTCTTTTGACATGAAATATTCCACTTCTGAAAAAGTGCTGATAGAAGGTAATATTGCACACAGGTTTAAATGTTTTCTGGTGGATTACTGGAAAATAACTGGGGCCTGAAAACTGCATTAAACAATGAATATTCAAAACTTCATTATTTTTGTAATCATGATAGCAATGTATGACTTCCATCTGTCATCAGTAACTCATATGTCTTGTATTTACACAACTAAAGCAAAATTCTGGAGCTTTGTCTTTAGTTTTGTGTTCAGAACAAGAATTATGACACGAAGAATAACGTTTTCTGTTTTAGAAAAACTTCTGTAGGTTCTTAAATTCTGTAGGTTCTTACATTTCATTCATTTTGACTGTGGAAAACGATTGTATCTTTTGTTTGTAAGTAAAAAGAAAACACAAAAGGACGAGTGTTACCCCCTGATGAATGTGGAGCTCCAACCGATTTAAGAGCGTGAACTGTGACTGCATTGTTGAGGGCAGTGCTTCGCTTGTATACACTAAGAAGCAGCCAGTACTCAGAATAAAAGATGAAGAATGCATCAAAATTCAGTAAGAGGTAAAGCATTTTTATCAATGCTTTAAATATTACAATTATTCATAATTTATTTAAAAAGTATTGAAAAATAGGTTACAGTGGATTTCTTTTACACATATTTACCATTGAAAAAGTTTTCTAATGTTTTAGAAGACAATTTCTGTGTTTTAAAGAGGAAAATATATACAGAAATATTCTTATCAAATTGTTAACCTTATGTGCTCTTCTGAAACATTTTTTGAATATGTATATATAACTGTAAAATAAATATTAGCCATTTTTCTTTTTGTACAAATTCCGTAATGAATGGCTTCTTAAAATCTGTATTCTTCTGTTTGCAAGACAATAAATCAAAGCACAAATCCACATTGTAGTCATTTTACTTACAGTGTGCATTAAAAATGAAGCCACACTAAGTCATACTTAACTGCCCACAGACAACTAACCCTGAAGAAGGGATAAGTCTGTCTTTCCCCCCCACACACCTCCCTGTCTTTTTTATTATTATTTATATCTCTTTGTTTGGAACAGCAGTGCTGTTATGACTAATAAAGCTTTTGTATTTGGCAAATGGGATGCAAGTAATCAGCAGTTTTTGGCTTACGACTGAAAAATCTGCCGAACAGAGCACATTGTATAACCTTTGAAGTATACCTGTGAATGAAATTCTTCCTTATACTTCTGTCACCTGTACAGAATTCATAGATCTTTACTACATCCTCGCATATAATGATATTATTTCTGATTATAGTGATATTTACACCAGTGTTTGGACAGTGGCATGATTAGAAACTACTGTTTTCAGCCTGCTTCTGAACATATAGTCTCTTAGATTTTTTTTTTTTTAAGGTAGTAATATAGTGACTTACAGTGAAATCAGCATCTTTCTATTACCTAGCTAATTAAGGGCCAATTTAAAAATTCTGTTTAATTGCATTTAGCTTAATTTTTTTGTTCAGCTTTGATCATTGCATGTGATTGCTAAGATTCTCTAAACAATAAATTTCTTGCTTCTTGTCTATTTTTCACAGAAAATCACTCAATACATGAAACAATTATTTAAAACAATTGTTTTTGTTCAATATATTAAAAAAAAAAAAGTTACCAAAGTCCTATATGTTAATTGAAGGAAAGTCTAATAAATGAAAATTTTATAGTAGGTCTGCTGCAAGATAGCCAGTAAATTATTTCTGTTTCCATTTTAAATAGATATATAGTAACCAATACACCAAATAAAGCCTGCAGCATTAAAAGATTATTAAAGGTAATTGGTAAGGATTTATGAAAAATACATGGGGCAGTGGGAAAATTTGTTGCTGTTTCAGTGCCGTGGTTAAGCAGTTTGCACAACTGTGTTCACTCCTGCACGGTTGAGAAACGATTAGTATCTCCTCAATCATTTAATTACAGCCTTTATTTAAGTTACCTAAAAGAACAACTGTTCAGTTCTTGTATATATAGGAAATACTAGCTGCTGCTGAACCAACTGAGCAAATATGCTTGGTGGAATTTTATTGTGGCTCGCAAATGGTATAAAGAAGTAGCTCCCGGTATTGTGCTCTAAAATACACTCAAGTCCATCTGACCGTTGAACAAGTTGTGTTTTTACTGCAGTGTTAGTGAAAAACTGTGAATGCCAATATGTACAAGATGTTTCCATCCAAAATAAAAAAAAAAAAAAAAAGGAGCACCTTTTTTGCTGTAGGCTTGTGATTTGAAGCTCTCTGCTATCATGGTCTGATATGTAACTGTTGTCATCCTGCATGCAGTGGTGGTCTTTGTCATGGCTGCCACTCAGGTCTGGGAAAGTAGGATTCTCTCTGTCATGCAGACTGAAATTCGTGGCTAGATTCTTTCAGTTGCTTTATAATAAAACAAAGGTGTAATTAGGACTAATTTAGCTAATCGTCGTGAACTGGAGGTAGTGCCATCTGCCCTTCCCCCTCAAAAATTGCCTGTGATATAAAAGTGTGATCGTTGTGAGACAAAAGACAGGAGTGTTGTGTGTGCTGTCTGCTGATGAAGATCCTTGGAAACCAGGTTTGTCCTTTTTCAGTTATTCACAGTCAAAAAGTCAAAATCTCCATTTTAATGAAGACATTTCAAAGAACAGACAGGTTGAGAAAGATATTGTATTTCTTTACATGCGCCTTCCTCTTAAACATGGAAGAACCCTTAGGCTATAAATTAAAGAGTATTTTAGCCTGTGTAGTTGATCTCAGGCTTCCCAGTAGCAATGAAGAGTTAAAGTTTTAAAAAAAAGAGTTGTAAATGGCTTGGTGGTTTTGTGTTTTTCAGTCTGTGGTTATCTTATGTCCCCTTCATGTCCCGTTTTTGTCAATATTTTCCTTTCACCTAGGAACTATAGCAAGTGGGAGGAAAAGTAACTTGAAAGAATGTAATTATGCCAGAGATGCATTTTCATGTGGGAACCTTTATAATGCCTTCATGTAAATGACATTCACTATGGAAACCATAAGAGCACTTACGAACAGAAAGGTTCATCCTGTGCTCCATGAGAAACACCGATTTGCTTATCTCTGTTCCCGGACAGGGCACATGCAAGCGCTGGGGCTGGGGGAGTCTTTGACCACACTCCCTGTCCAGGGCTGCAGGTGAACTGCGCGAGGGCCCTGGGAAGCATGCAGGAGCGTCCTGACTGATGGTGTGTCTGGAGTCCATGCAGTTTTATGAATGTGTAGGAAATGGAGCCACCTTAGAGGATAGTTGTATTTTGCGTTTTTAATTTTTGCATGGTAGGTTATTCTCTTTTTTTTTTTTTTTTAAATTGGTGTGTTCTCAGGTATGCTCACTGACATTCAGTTTCACTAAATGCTTACTTCAGGAGTGGGAACCTACAACAGAATAGCTTTAAGATCAAAAAACCCTTACAGTTGTGTTGACAAACCTTATTAAGCAGCGCAGCACAGTATATGGCACAAAGTACTCTAGCGCATAGTTGGAGCAGCAGAGTACCTCTGTGCAGCAGCCTGGGTCGCTGGCAATGCTCATAGCCTTGCTGGCTGGATTCCAGATTGTGGTTCCTAGAGTCCAGGGTTTTTAACCTGGAACAAGAAGAGATGTAGATTTATTAATTTCAAAGTCTTCATATTTGTAAGCTTTGTTGATGATTCTTGGAATTGTTCTGTGATGTTTGTTACTATCCCCACCACATTCTTAAAAATTAATCGTCTTGTTGAATAGTGTTTCCCAATCAGCTTGAATTATTGATGTTTTGGTCCTTAGTAGAAGGACAGTGGTACTTTTCCTCTCATACCACAGCCCATTCAATGTCAGTTTAGCGAATTATATCCCAGTACCTGTAATAGAATAACGATATGAAAAAGAAATTGTAATTATGGCTTATTGAATGGGGCTCAAAATGATAAGTGGGAAATGGACTTTTGTGTAAGTCCAGGTTTTAAGAAATTGATGCTTTGTAAATGTTGAAGCAATTGGTGCCTGCTTTTGGGAAGTTAGAGCTATTAGTGGTCATTGCAACATAAATAACTTCCTAGAAAGGAATGCAACATTTAGTACTGTACTTAAATATTTGAAAATATTTAGCTGAATATATTTTTTTCTTAGCTATTTTAAGCTATTCTTAGAGACTGTGCTTTTTAGAAATATTTTTGAACGAAGTTGAACATAGTAAATGAATGTCTGCTCATGAATGTGTGTATGGTTGAGTACATACATGTCTGGATATTTATTAACACGGTACTTACTCAAAAGCACAAAGTGTCCAGTTTATCATGTGATAAAATTGTGAGGCAGATCAGAAGAGATGCTTGTCCAGAGTCACAGACGAAGGTTGCTGCCAGCTAGGAAGAGCCTGGTTTCCTTCTTTCTGCTCTCAGCCAGCTGGACTGTACACGTACATGTTCTAGTTAGTAAATAACAACACTGTGGAAAAGCTAAAAAGTGGTATTTACCTAATTGTCATAAAATAGTACTGTAACAGTGAATTTGTTTTTTATTTTGGTGACCAGAAATCATTGGGGTGAAATGTCTGGCTGTTGAAATCTTACACTGTGCTTGCTGCAAGCTCTTCTTGTATTGTACACCATAGTAATCGTGGGTTAGATATTTTTATTTTTAGAAGATCTATAAAGCTGCTATTTTTAGGTCAAAAACATCAAATCACCTTTTGACTGAAAAGATATTAAAATAAAACTAAGTAACATCTAGAGAGTATGTTGATAGCCAGGCAGTGTTAGGTGAAGTATTCTGTCATGCCTCTGTCTGTCACTTCTTACGTATCTGAGAAGATGGGCCTTTATGTTGGGTTGGTTTTTTTTTTCCTTTCCATTTTTGTCTGTGTTATTCATCCTCCTGTCTTTCTATTTCTCTTCTTCCAAAAATAAAATCTTAGGTCAGCCCAATAGTGACCCGTAAATAAACTGTACATTTATTACTGTCGCAACCTCTTCTGGACTTGATTTTTAAACAAAAAAAAAAAATGCCCAGAATGTGCAGTAGATGTGTTGAAATTGTGGTCAGCTTTTTTTAAGCTTTTAAAAATTATTATTATTGTGGACTGTGAAATTATCAGTCATTTATAGAATATGGTTACTTGCAGAACAGCAAATGTTTCTAAATAATTTTATGCAGGTACACAGGCAGACGTGCATCTTACTGCATGTGCATGCTGGCCCGTCTCATAACATTTAGTGCCAACATTATCTTTCTCTGTCTTCACGTTTATTACTGCTTTGACTCATTCTTCAAACAGATTCGTGGCTTCTGATGTGGATCGGTGTGCTTTTCATATGTATTAAAAAGTAAATAGTTGCAGTTAGTGTAGTTTGTGTTTGTGTCCCGGACAGAAATAAGTCTTGTACATTGGGTTATGAGAGTGTGGCAACTGATCTTACATGCTGGCAGTCCACTTGAAGGAAATCATATTACACTCAGATATTTTATACTAGTAAGTCCTTCCCTTTTCTGTACTGTGCTGCATGTTTTCTGTTCCCTGTTGGCTTGCATTCTTTCATTGTCAGTCCTCCTCTGCTCCTTCAATTGCCTCTTTATTTTGCACAGCCTTCCCGACACATCCACCCATGGCACGGCAGGGCGAGCCTGCCTGCACTGCTGCATCTTTCCTTAGGCCTTCCCTTTTCCATCTGCTTGCTTTCCTTCTACGCCCTACCCAAGGGCTTTCCCACTTCCACTGTACTTGAAACTAGCTGGGAGGATGCCATCTTCCAGCTCTGCCTGCTCCCTTGGCTTTTTTTTTTTCCTTTTTCTTTTTTTCTGGCCCCACGGTGTGACTTTCACTGATTTCGGGTGAGTAACTGGCGGTACGGGGAAGTCTACCTGATGATGATGATTTCATTGTGCATCTGATTTGTAATCTATAGAGAAGTGCCTGCAATGCAGAAGGCTTGATAGTGTTGTTTAGTGTTAGAAATTTAAAACATTATAGAGCAGCAATTAAATCAAGGTGGCTTGTTGAGCATGTGTATAATAACCTGCATGGTTTTGTGAGTGTGAAGGTTTTGCACAATATGATAACTTTGGGTGAGCTGTGAAATACGGTGATCTAGATTAAATTTGAGGTTTTTCATATTGCTGAATGAGAAGCTGGTAAAACGGCATACATTTTCCAAACAGGCACAACTTCTCTTAAATTTACCATCTATCTGTTGAGCTGTCAGACACTGTCACTGAAGGCTTAAAACTATTTTCATGAAAACAGGAGTTTGCTGGATTTCAAAGAAAATGCTATTTTTGTTAAAAATAGCAGTCAGACCAAAAGGTTAGACTATCATCAAAGTGTCTGTAAAAATATGTTTAAGACCCCGTTCTGTTCTTCGCTATCACAAGAGAAGATAACTTGTAAATTGCCTTTCATAAAAGCGAGTTTGATTTAAGGTATTAATAAAATCTAAATTTGTGCATTCTTGCTGTGGGGACTGAAGATTTTAATTTAGTGAAATGCCAGAACAATTTTTTTGTGCTCAGTTTGATGAGTGTTATGTGAGAATTCCATCTTACTAAATTAGGGCAGACATATGTATTACACTGTTTACAAACTGTTATGATTAAAACCTGTTAAATTTCATATTTAATATTCACTCATCTTTGAGCAAAAGAGTCACCTCGGTTTTGTCTCAGCGCTGTTGAATTCTTGTATTAAAATAGATTAAATTGCAGATGTTAATCTGAGTAATTGTGGAAAGTTGTGACCTGGATTTGAAATAGCCATGAGACTACTACAGCAGCAGTAAATCTTCAAGAACATGTAAGGCTAGCACATGGCAGGGGATGTCTGATGTGAGAATTAGAGTGCGGGTGGAGGAATAGCCTGAAAACAAAGTAATGTGCCAATATCATGTTTTTCTATTCTAAAAGAAAAGAAGAATTTGTCACCTTAATATAAAGCTGTGTTTTTACAGGCAGCACACAGTAACTTCAACAAATTTTATTTTAAAATGGTAATCTAAAATTCAAGATGTATTTAAAAAAGACTTTGTGGCACTGAGGCATCTGGGTTCTTAATCCCCATGTGTTTCCTCCGGTGACAGTGATTCCAGTCTTTGAAATATGTATGGGAATTGCAGGTGCAGACTTCAGCCTAAAGAAACCATCAGTCTGAGGAAAAAGTACATACTGAATGTACTTACCTTTTGTTTTAAGCTTTTTCCTTCTGTCCTTAAATGAGTGGTTTTTTTCTTGGCCAAGCCTGGCTTCAGCCCTAATTCTGGGTACTTTAAAGCCTGATAGCATCAAAAGGTCCTGAGTGTTAGTTACTATCAAGCACTGGCATTGCTGGAATCTTTTATTATCTTATTGCTTTGATTTTCTTCATCTCTCTTATAACATGTCAAATAAGAATGTAGGCGATGTCAGGAGAATGGGATAACAGTAATTTTTAAAGCAATGTTTTGACTTTAAAAAAAGGTTAAACCAATAATTTTTAAGTAATTAATAATGGAAAAATCAGGGGGAATTAATTGCTAATTAAAAAAATAGATTAAATATTTTCTACATATTTATTTAATCCTGTTTTCTGTTCTCTTTTATCTCTGGATAATTTTTATACAAATTTCTTTTTGCATAAAAGAAAGAAATGAGCTTGCAGATACTGGCCCCCATGTATCCACACAAGAAAATTATCTTGGAGCGCTATACAAAGGTGTTACAAGAGTTATAATATCTATTATTGCAAAGGTGACTATTGATTCTTTTCCGTTTACTAAGATTGTCGAGTATATGAAGTTAGAGTCTGAAATACTTCTCCATTTTTTTAAAATCATTTTAAAAACTGCTTTACAGTAATATGGTAAGACCAGCTAGAATATTACTTTGTTTGTTTTATTCACTACAGAGAAGGGGTGATTGGCAGGCTCTGGCATTCGGCTGTCCACGGCTGAACTGCAGGGCTTGAGTTGCGTTGGCAGGGCTGCACGTAAAAGTTTGTGCCGTGCTTGCCAACTGTGTTCTTGGCTCAAGCTGATGTTACATGTCTCTCGACTCCAAAGGACGCTCATTTGCCAAATTCTACCTAAAAATGTATGCTGGAATTCCTAATTAAATAAAACCCTTGATATTTATTTTATGCCTTGGAAAGGCACGCATTCTTTCACAGTAGATACTGCTTTAGTAGAAATAAAAATAAAAATTAAAAAAGGCCAAGGTGGATTAAAAGGCTGTAGCTGGTATTAGGAGAGAAATTGTCTCTTGCAAACAGATTGGTAGCTTCAGTTTCTTTTAAGTATTGAAACTGTGGGACTTTACCAGGTTCTTACCTGAAATTCTTTGCATACCTACATTTTTTGTTTGTTTTTCAAGTTTTTCAAAGGTTGTTCCACTACAAATGATAATTGCACTCAGTATATAATTTCGTTGTTTTTTCCCCGCTATATAACAATATAGCTACCTTATTGTTGCCGTAAGCTAAAGTTAACAGTTGAACGATAAAGGTATAATTTATGCCAAACTGGTCTAGAAGCTTTTTCAGAAGACTGATAGCAACTGCTTTTATACATATTGCTGTGTAAAATGCTTATTAATGTTAGCAGATGTTGCACTTTAATCCCCCAGAATGATTGTTTGGTAGCAGCAGGAGATTTATTAAGCTTGAGTTGTGTGAAATTGTGTGTGCATAAGCTGCTATTTAGATTGTAAAAATGCCATTGAAAACTGTTAAAAAGTTCTAACTGTAATTGGCAGAGAGGTATTAGCTGTTCTAAAAGAAGTATATGTGTACCGTTGGCCCTTGTGCGGTAACCTCTTTATCATTTATCTTCTTGTATTAATGTCACTGAATTATTAATTCATGAGCAGGGTTGGATAGGGTGAAGGCACTATTTAAATGTGTGGCACATGTATCCTTATCGCTGGAGACATGAAAAGAGTCATTTTGTATTATCTATAAAATGGAAAGGACATTTAAAATTTCATTTACAGTAATCCACTTCACTTCCCAGTAAAACACCTAGATTATTGCTACTATAATATAATGTTCTTATTAAAATTTTGTCATCTTTCCACTCTGTTCACTTATAAATATTGTTGATAGACAAATGTAGACTTACTTTTTTCTTTTTAGTTGCACATACATTTCATGAACTGCAGCAGAACATATGAAGAGCAGGTTTTTTTATAAAAAAATATTTCTCTTTAATTTCTACTAAAAGAATACACAGTAAAAGCCATTAAGTATTTGTAATTGTGAAAGGCTAAATAAATTATAATTTAAAATCATAATGTAACCTAATTAAAGAAAAATACGATTTGTTCCAAAGTAGCAGTGTCATTGTCACGTTGAGCTACCAAGACCTATATTATTTAAAAGAAATTGTAAATGCATGACACAGAATTCTTGGTCTTCTTGGTGAAACCATGGAATATCAGAGGTCATGTTGCTGCTAAAAAAAAAGTGTTCAAAATGTATCTTAAATTTCATCTGTGCTGTATGGATGATTTAAAATAGATTATGGGAAATATAATGTTTTCAGTCACTCCAGTGAAAAGAGTTCATTCTTTTCAATACTTTAAAAAGTATTAATTCTTTTTTAAAATTCTTTGAATGAAAGCCGTTTAGGGATACTTTGTCCTCAAGTGCTCGCTATGGCTGGCGTAACAGTGCTGGAGATAACACATATTCCATTTTGTTTAAAAGTTAGAAGATACCGCTTCACACTTCCCTTTTCACAGCGCATGGAAAAGGCCTTCACTGTTTCTACAATACATCTTTTTTTCTTCTTTTCTTTTTCTCTTTCTCCCCCTACCCCCAAGGGAGAAAAAATACTATGTAGGATGCTAGGGAGGAGAGTTTTAAATAGGGGTATATGCAAGTAGAAGGAGCCTTTCTGTTCAGTTTACAATTACGAGAGCTCTTTTTGCTCATGACTTCTCCAAATGTAATTATTACAGTTTTCTGACTTAGCCTGTCTACAAAAGGAATAAAAAATGAACTGAAATAGTTTTCTATTTTTCTATTATAGTTTGAATAAATAAGAAAGCCCACAGTTCACCGCAGTTAAAGGAGTGATACAGCTCTGATGAATGACTGGTAGTCATTCAGCTGCCTTGCACAGTTAAGAATAGTCACCTGAATGTTCATTGCTTATTAAATTGTACAAGAAAATACTCTTAACTATAGTTGCATCATTAGATGCCTAGGTAACTTGTACATCTTTACAGAGCACATCATCTAGTAACATAAATGAATTCTTTGTTTTGTTGAAGAATCGGGCCCTTTCTGAGTAGATACTGAATATTTATTTGCCATATTTATTGCGTATGTTTTGCACATTCTTGATGATGTGCGAGCAGTAGTTACGTAATTTGGTCGTATATTTGTGTGTAGGTGCAAGGAAGAGAGTTAGTGCTGTCTCTGCAGTACTGTCGTATATGGCTTCTCACCCTTGAGTTCTTGTTTTCACCATGAATGTGTATATGAGAAAAATCAATTATGAGGGAAGAAAAACAGAGTTTGATGATTTTTATGTAATGATTTTTGAGTTTTCAGCCTTCTACTTCTAAGTACTACTGGTATGTAAAATTGGTGAACCTGAAAGATGTCTCTCTGTCAATGTGTGCTTCTTTTTTTGTGCTTAATATACACACTGAAGTCCTCCAAAGGGTTATGTAATTTCAGTGAAGTTTCTACCTGTAAGTCATACTTGCCTGGAGAATCTCTTGTGTGCTTAGAAAGTAGTTAAAGATCATTCTTAGTTGATTATTCTTTCAAGGGTGACATATTTGAGGTCTCCATCATTTCTTCCCTTCTTCTGTTGTCAAAATTGCAAATTTTGATGTGGCTCATGGCCGAGTATGGGATAGTAGCACAGCGCACTTCTCAGGTTTCTCTGCAAGGCATAATCCACTGTCTTTTAATAACTGAATGGTTTGTGAATGGTTTGGAAAATACAGCTTTATGGAATTACTCTTAGAAGTTTGTTTGGTGGTGGTGGTTTTTAGTGGAACTAAACTATGGTCTTCTGAAGCTCCTGACTATCAGGCTGCTGGTAAGAAAATACTACTTTCTGATCACTGTAATATTAATTGTGCTTCAGAGAAAAGAAACAAAACTAGTAATAACTTAAGAAGGTGCTATTTGAAAGAAGAAAAAGAAAAATACTTAAGTACAGCATGTTTTAAAACATAATTAAAAGCATGCATTATTGAAATGGTCTTTCATGAAATGCATTATTGTGATGCTATGGTAAATTTTAGTACTTGAGGATATGATGGAAGTAGAAGTATTTAAAAATACCTTTCTCCTGCTCTCTATATTTAGTCAGAGGTTTTTCACAGTTCTTTGCATGGTTATCTGATGTATTTTATCCTAGATTATCTCATTACTCCCAAGAAATCCCTTTTGGTAATATTGATAACCTAATATATGACAGATTTTGGTCATTATTATTTCATTTAGTGGTCATATGTATAGACCAAGGGGGAATCTGAATATTGATTCACTGAATGGCTAGTAACAATGATTTATGAGTCAAGGATTCAGTGCAGTGAGTCAAACACAGTAGAGATTACATCTTATGTGCCACCATTGATTTTGTTTCATATTTCACTGCACAATGATTAGGCCATGGTCTCACAGATGTTAACATTAGAACCGTATTCCTCTCTAAGCAAAAGATATGCCACAAATTACACCCAGTGCATTCTATGTATATGTATGTGCCTCCTGCTTCTTTAAAAATGATAAATATATTTCAGTTACTCTTTAAAGAGTTGGTATTTCTCTGGTAACAACAAAGGTTTTTGATAGAATTTAAAAAAAATAATCTGAAGTGACTTTGCTGCCTACACAAGCTTGTTCATGAAACTTGAACCATATAATTTATACTGAGTACAGACAACATACATTGATCTTAAATACAACTGATAGAAAAGGGGATGCTTTAAAATGGATGCTGGAACAGCACCTTCATGAATCTTTTTGATAACATGCCTTGTCACATGCCTAGAAAAGAAGTCTTCAATGCAGCAGTTTCCAGGGGATTGGTGCTACCAAAGGGAGGTTTGTGCATGAATGCCAGATGCCAAGGCTGCAGCACAGCCATCCTCAACCGTAGTTTGGTTGCAGGTCCAGTGTATTGGGGCTATACAGCCCCCATTAACCCAGTTATAGCATGGGTAAAAGTGCTGTAAATGCATGGGTAAAAATATGTTCTTGTCTGCTTTTGCCTGTAACTTGATTTAATTTTGGAAGTTAGTAGCTCGTGGGTATTTGCTGGTGGCTCTATTCTGGTCTAATGAGGTAGTCTTACTTCAGTGTGTCTGCGGTGAAAGGCATATCTGTACTCATTCTCCTGCTTAAGTCTGGTGATGAGCGGTTATAAAGCAGATCGGGTGCGTTGAAATCCTTGCAGACAGCTAGAGAAACACCACGTTGCTGCACAGGTACGGACATGTTTGACCACAGTCCCAGGACTTAGTTCTGTTTGTTTTGTTTTTCAGTCTACTTCCACTTCAAACAAGTTCTCGGCTGTGAAAAACACTGGATGGGAGGAAAAAAAAGAGATCAGCTAAGTGGCATAACAGCTTTGAGAAATACGGGCCTTTGCAAAGCCTTGTCAAGGCTGTCAACAAACAGTTTACTGTCTTACAAGACTGCAGTGTCTTTGGTTGATGTTAGTCTAGTGATTTTTTTTTTTTTTTCCAAGGGAAAGGAATGATATCTTCTAATATAAATAGATTATTTTGAGGATTTCTCTTCTGTGAGAAGTTTGAAAAGCCTTTGAATTTTCTTCAACTGTTGTGATTGCTTCTTTTGGTTTGTCATACGGTTCTCGGTGTTTTTTATAGCTATTCATTATTTTCTTGTTTATTTTTGATGTTCATAAAATCCGTCCTACGTAGGTTTGAAAATGAGAGCTATTTGTTTTGCAGTTTAATGAAGAGAATGGCAAACAGCTTTAGACTGTGCCTCTGGTGTCCAAAGTGATCAGCATATTTAACATGCTCAGCATGACACTAAGATATTACAGCCGATAACGGTTGTAATTGACTTACAGCATCCCTTTCCCTCCCCCCTTTCTGGATGCTGGGGATTTATCTTTGAGACCCCAGGAAGATGTAGTCACACAGAGGGCAGAAGTGTTAGAAAGGTTTTACCTGCACTGTTTGAGTGGAGGTGGTCTGATGTAGCGGCATGGTGTCGATTCAGGTGAAATACAGGGAATTTGCAATGAGGATTGAGTGAGACACCCCTCCACACACCCCCTGCTGCTTTTTGATTCTGAGCATTTAGCAAAGGCAAAAAGAGAAATTCAGACTTGGCAAAAGGAGAGTGCCTGGAGCCAAAAAAAGCCATTCTTATTAGCGCTAGCAAAGGTTTACTTTGCTGGCTTATTGAATGAAAACTCCCTAGAGTGTCCAGGCTTTATCCTGTGTTAACAAGAAGGGGCAAAGCTGGCTTGTCGGGAATGGAGCGCCATGTAACGTGTCTGTAAAACACAAGAATGAGGCCAAGCTGAACTGGAGTGCTGATGAGGAAGGAAAACCTTCGTCTTTTCCTCTCAAACCCTATTTATTTTCTCTGTGAATGATTGCAGTAGACCACCGAGCTGCTGTGGACTGATGGACTAAATTGTGATGTTGCGCTGTTAAAGTAGTGTCACTGCACTCTGTGGTGTCAAGGCTTGAAATAGGTAGATTTGATATTTTGAATGATCTGCTGCACTGATGAGGTGGGAACCCAAGCTGGTGTGCAGTAGGCATTTCTGTGGTCATTCTCAATTTACAGTACACATTTATTGCACACTATTTCAGGTGTTCCTCAGGCATGGGTATATCACTCCAGAGCACAACGCAGCTGAATGCATTGAAGTAATTTTTTTTGTTGCCAGGTTGGATGACCTTGGTCAAGTCTTGTTCTTACTGTATTATTCCCTATCCTGATACTGTATTCCTTCCATGCAACTTAGGAAGAGATGTTTTGGGTTAGAAATCCAGTACTGTTCAAGGTGACAATTAATATGGGCTGTTGAATACAGAATTGAAGATAAGACTCTCTGGTACATTTTAAGCATTGAATTACTTTTAATGGAAAGTAAGTCTTTGTTAACCAATTTTAGACAGAGCAGAGTTAGCCTTTCCTTTCTTCTTGCAATATGCAACTTGTTTAATTGGAACAGATCAAGCGTTGATTGTTTACCATAAATAGTAGAAGGATGCTAACTAAATCAGCATGGGGTCTTGATTGTCTTCAGTTTTTTTGGTAAGATCTCATAACTTTGAAGATTTTCTACGATCTGGTAGTGTAACACTAATGCAAAGTTACTAATGTAAGTCAATTTTTGAATAACCATATTGAAGACTGAGGAATGCATCTGAAGATATATTCAGTGTTCAAAACTAGAGCTGGGTCTCATTGCAGATATGTATAAAACTAGCTCTTGGATCGTAAAAAGTATTAGTCTCATTCTAGTATTTTACTAATGTGGCTTAGACAGTTTTGCTAATCACACTGCACTAATTAAATTCTTATGTTACAGATTATAGGAAGTTTAACTTTTTAAAAATTGGGAAAGCCTCATGATGGGAAAGCACGTGGACACATGATTTCTCAGGAGACTAAGTAGTCTATTATATTGTATGAATATATATCTACTCACCCTTGCCTCCTCTTCCCCCTCCTTTCCTCTGCAGAGTGTCTCAGATATATTACAGAATTACTTAGTTTCATAAACTGGGTTATGAAAGGCAGTGGGGGTGCTGCATGTGTGGCAAGGTAGGTCATACAGGATTTATAAGAAGGACTGCCTGGGTCCTGCTAGTTCCTCAGCACGTACGAGCTGTGCAGCTATAGCTGGTGTTCTTTACCTCTCTGTGCCTCATCATCTGCAAAGCTAGTGTAAATTTTATTTCTGTAATAGGAATGTTAAAGCTTGACTGAGGTTGCAAATGCTTCACAGTGTTTCTAAGATGATTTGGAAAATTAAGCACTATATTGTAAAATATATCAGCATTAGTCTGAAAGACTTTCAGCTAAAGAAAAACCTCCTGGCTTAGCTGGAAATATCTCTGCATTCCCCTCTGTCTTAATTGCCTGAAAAGCTGGATGGAACAGGAGGGAAAAGGCAGCTCTTGAGCGTGCTGTGTCAGTTGTCCAGAAGCTCTTAAAAGACCCTTTTTTTGGCTTTTGAAAATAAAACCTTGGGAAGGTTAAACAGAGTAGAGTTGGGATGCCTTAGTCCTTTAGAGGTCTTTCTCTCCAAAGATGAAAGTATTTCAAGGAGCATGTTTGGAGCAGCTTTCTCTTATCTCTGGGGTGCTCTCGAGCCATGTTGCAGGGAGAGGGGTGGCCAACAGTGGCACGTATTCTGCAGCGGTCGTGTTCTGTGTGTAAGAAGTTTCTGAAGTACAGAAGAACAAGGAAGCGAGGCAGGGGCACAAAGATACTCGGGACTTGGAGCACAGCTTATGAATACAGTATGAAGAGCTGCCCAATACCTTTGCAGTGTACAGGTTTGAACATTAACATTTCCATTACTGATCTAGTCTTCTTTAGCAGCACATATGTGAAGAAACTTAACAAGTTGAACCACTCCTGTTTCCAGCAGAGGGTTGGTTTTTTTTCTGTGGGAGACTGCAGTATGGCCCAGAGGTAGGGATTTAAGTTACAACTGAAATTTTCTGGGCAGCTTTTATTGCACTCTGAAATTCAAGCAACCTTTTGCTCTGGGGAGTTTCTCTCTGTCCCGCCCACAAGCCAAAGCAGTCAGTGATCCAGAGAAAAGGTTTATTAAAGTCTGAGGGGAAATAAGTTATTTGTGCAGGACAGCCGCTCACTGTGGTCTCCTTTTTCTGTTTACAAAGAAGTAACTTAATATGTCTTTTCCTGGTCCTGCTTGTTTGGTTTGGGATTTGTTGTTGTTGTGAGATGCCACTGACAGTCTCCGTATCGCTGATGGATGGTCAGAGGGACGGGGCTGACAACAGTGTCTCTAGCTGGAGTGCTCTCTGGCTCCAGCTCACGTCTGGGTATCTTTTTCAGGATTAGCTTTTGTTATGCTGATGAATAGTTGTTTTAGAACTGCATCGTTCTTTTACTTGGAGCCACATAGAGTTTCTCAAATATATAGGTTGCATTAAAAATTGTTCGCTGTGAAGCTGTTAATTTTTAGTTGAAAGAAAAGAAGCAAACCCAAACCTTATTGCATCAGTTTTCAAACACTGCTTAATTTTTTCTTGCTTTTTTTTAGAAAAACATGTGTTACTGATAATCTGATAGGGGCTGGTTAGTTTATTTTGAATTCTTTTTGCAGCAGCACACTGAGTTAAATTCTATGTCTGTAGGCTACAGCAATCTAGAGAGAACAATATATTGCACAAAGCACTTAAATTTGTCCTTAAAATACGTTGCATTTATTCTTAATTGAATAGTTTCTGCTGGTTTTGATATCCCAAAACCATCAATATCCTTCCAGAAACTGTGGTTTCTTATTAAAATAGTTAAAATAAGTCAGTTTACTAAATCGGATTACAAGCTCAGAAACACTCAATTTAAAAAAAAAAAAAAAAAAAAAAAAAGGTCTGTGCCATAAATTTTGCACCTATTTACTAGAGAGACTTTGGGTACCACAAGTGGTACTTTGATTATTGTTTTTGATTTTTAACACAACCCTTCTCCCCCCCCCCCCCAGTTCAAAAAAGCCCACAAGGAGGCAATGAGTTTAAGGATGATATAGCCCAGGTATGTCACTATCCACTTGAAGATGAAGGAAGATGTCTCAAAATCTGGGTGTGCAGTGATATATTGTGGAAATCATGATAAAACTTGAGTCTCAGGAAGTCAAAATCTTCTGGACAGACTGGGAGCAATCAGAAGGCTGACTTAATTTCACTTTTAGCCATTATTGTTCCTCATCTATTCTCTTGGATTATTCTGATTGCTTACTGAAATTATGCTGATTAGTCTGTAGTGTCTGTGAAATAGTTCTATGATTTTTCCTTTGGGTGCTACAGGTAAAAAATTAATCCAATCTCTTCCCAAGCTTTTAGCTGAACTATCTCCAGGGTTTTTTTTGGATATATCATGGTGGCAATTTTTTATTCTTTACTCAGCAGGAGCTCCTTTGCAATTGTAATTTCAGCTGAATGCAGTGCATCCTTTGTGGATTTTTAGATTATTTTTTCTTTTTAGTTGCAAAACACTCTCGGCCCAATGTGAAAGATCTAGAGATACAATATGACTGTCTCTTCATAACTGCCTGTGGGTTGTCCTGTAGCAGCTGGTGTATCACCATCGAAATTGAGGGCACATCTTTTACCTCTGGGCACATGGGTCTGTGCCAGGGAGAGCCACGCTCTGGCTGTCCTGCACTGAAGCATTCTGTTCACTATTGCATGCTCTTTGTTGAAATATGTGCAGATAAAAGCGCTTGTGATTGAAGAGCACTTGTCTGTAGTTGGAAATTGGAAAAAGGGTTTGTTTTTATGTATAAATAAACATAAAATCAGTTGGCTTCAGATGTTGGTTCTCTTTCATTTCCATGTGAGAAATCACAAGCACGCTTGTGTTGTGTGAGAGGGATGCCTACACTGAAGTGGCATCACTCCTCTTAAAAAGGAGACAAGTAAAGAAGCCTGCTTGGCTATTTAATAATCTCCTGTTCTGCCACAGTCACATTGCCTTCATTGAGAGCCAGAGAAATTGTTCCATAATGTTTTCTGTTAATTCCTGTCTTTCTCTCCCGGGGAAAAAAGTGAGTGTCAGTCTTGTTGCTGTCTGTGTGCTCAGGGAACAAACTTATCATTGATTAATATTAACATTGACTAATATAAAAGGAGTTACACTTTCTACTTCTGAAAGTGATCTACAGTTCATAGAATTTCTTTGGCATTTTGTGTTCTTCATCCCTTCCAGTTCTCCTTGCCAAGAGGGTAAATGTATTTTTAAAGCCCTCAACATGCTCCAATACTCATAAGACTCATAAGTGGCCCTTGCATCCTGCCACTTAAATTTTTACATAGTTATCCTTACATGTTCTTAAAGTAACGTTAATTTCAGCTGTCTCAGACAACATCCGTGCAGTCCTGTCCGTTGGTCTTGGAGAGGCCAAGCCAGCGTGGCACCAGACACAGCTCTTTGGGTCTATAATTGCCTCAATGTTCAGAGAGTCATTCTTCTGGAGTTGTTTCACCTATGTGTAATATATAGAGCCAGCTTTGTAGTTAAAAAGAATTTGGTTTTATATGGATGTTAATTTTTCTATAGGTACTCAAACTCTAATAGTTGGGGCTGAAGCATGATCTAGCTTCACACAGTGATATGGAAGAGAATGTATATAGTTACTCAGTTGGCTGGTGAGAGAATGAAGTCATTAGCGGAAGGGAGCACTCTGCTGTCAAATCTTCTATCACAGCTACTGCACTCTATCACTCGAATTATATTTTTCAAATGCAAATGATAGCTTTAAGAATTCTTCCTTTGCTACATCGTTTACAGGAGCAGTTCGGTTCATATTTCTCAGTTGGAGACAAATCTTGTCAGAAGCTAAGGACAGGAGAGTCTCATCCATTATGTTTAATTCCCTTTTCTCTGAAGGTGTTTATTTGGTAGAAATATGGCAAACTGTAGAGTCATATGAAGAGACTTCCTTACCAAAGAGAGTATTTTGTTGGCAAAGTTGCTGTTACTGCTTCTCATCCAAGGAGTGATCTATGTGTAGCACAAAGGGAGTGCCGGAGCCGTGACAGTGAGGAGACCTGCAGAGCTTTACTGTTGAGTGATGTTGTTCTGTTGTTCTCTGCCACTCCATGTTTCAAATCCCTAAGAAATATGGCAGTATCCTAGATTTAATTTTATTGTTGTACTTTGAGGTAGAGAAATGCAGGTAGTGTCAGATTTAGGGAGTGGGAAAAGCTTAGCCTAGTGATCTGCAAATCTGGTTTCTTACATTCAGAAAAAATGTTATCTGTTTTTTTCTGTGTGTCTTAGTGCAAGTACATCAATAACATTCATACTTTCAACTTCAACATGTATAATTGTTTGGCATTCTGTTTAATGATCACTGACCTTGAGAGATAACATCCCACAAACCTGCCAAATTCCCAGCTACAGTACAGGTGTACTGTCAGTTTTTATTAAAAATTTCTGTCTTCATGTCAAGTAAAATTTGGTATTCCAAATTATTGGTGTTCAGCTATTGATGGATTTTTTTCTCCTTTTCTTCCAAATCCTCTGCTTCTCCAGGTATGAAGATGAATAATGCAGACCACTGGTTTCGATGATGCTGGGCTTTTATAACTGGATTCATTAAGGAATACAAAGAAAATTCTTACAGGGATCAATAATGGTGTCTTCTGGCTGCAGAATGCAAAGTTTTTGGTTTCTGCTCATTATCAGCTTCCTGCAGTGTACTGAAGGTAAGCTTTAGTTTATTTTTTACTTGAGTTTGCAAATGAGACGAATGGTCTATACAATTAATTTCTGTTAGATGACTTTAAGTTTTAGGATGTCAAACTAAAAGTATCTGTAGCATGTTCTAGGTTTAATTTATGAGACTCAAATTGTCTCTTTTTTAATGAAAGATGAAAATATATTTTTTTGGTTTTGATACAGTGTGGTATGTTGAAACTGAAATGCAGTATTCAGGTATCTGAAGTGACAGTATTAATATCCTTGATTGGTAGGTGCCTCATTTTTGGACTCTTCCTGTTTATTCTTTTTTCTTCTGTTCTCGTTGCGCAACCATTTAGAAGCAGTGTATAGATATGTTAAATGTGATATAAAACAACTAAGTGCAAACAGAATACCTGTTTCTAATTTGGCTGGCTGAAAATAAAATGGAAAACACTTCATTAAGATTAGAACTATGCAAGTTAAATTTCAGGAAATAAAACTCAAAGTGCATACAGAAATAGCATCTACTTAAAAATATTTTCACTTTTTTAAAAAAAAAGGGAAAAATACTTCACTGCTATCAGATGTGTTTAAAATAGCTCTTTAAGAGATGAGGGAGGAACAGTCTTTTTAAAAGAAGTTGTATCATCTATTCTTCATCTGTTTTTCTTCAGAAACTCTACTTTATCCAGTCAGTTTGTCTCCCCAGCTGTTCTTGTGGCCCTTTTAATAGACAGAGAAACACAAATGAATGATCAGGAAAACATGGTTATGAATTTTTAATGACAAATATTTGTATAGAACTTGAGGCTATTTCTGGGTGTAATCATTTTGATTGACTAGATTGCAGGTGAAAAGACTTGTTTAGTAAAACAGCACCTCCATGCCTTCTTGCATTATTCAGTGATCGGTATATAATATATAGGCTTCTTTGGTGCATCTGTGGCATGATCTCACCATCATTTAAAGCAGATACATACCATACCCTGTCAAAATTATTTGCATTTTAAGGCTAAATTTTCAGAGATAGTTCAGGAAAGCTGCTCTGCCTCCCCTTCTCTTCTTCCCCAGATCTATACAAACAAGAAGGATCTAGTACCCAAAAATGGCAAAACCCAGTATTAAAAATTTAAATACTGTATACAGTCTTACATATTCACTGTGTAATTTCCTAATCATTTATTCTAGACTAACACCACTCATTCTTGTGTTGTACTGACAGACAAGCTTTGCTGAAATAGGTTGTATGTATGTATGTGTGAACATACACATATGTCAGGGAGTGTGTCCTGAGAGTCTCCATGAAGGTTACTGAACATGGGGAAGTCTCATTTCACTTAAATAGCTTTCACAGTCAGTTTCCTTCCCCTCCCCTCTTTCTCCTTAAATATTGCCAGGATATATTAGAAAACTGGCATTTCCCATGGCACACTGCAGATCTTGGATGGTTTCATCATTGATGGTATTTCTGATTTGATAGCTGCTGTACTGACTGCTCTCTTGGTGTCTGTTGAGTCTGTGGACCTGGGTATAATCTCACTTTTATAGGAGAGTAAGTGCCAGCAGCTGGAAAGTAAAATGCTTTTCAGGCTCTTTCACAGGTAAGGAAGGTAAATGCATATTAGGAGAATGGAATTACAGATCTTATGACTGGCTGGTTAGGTAATAACTTGTGTTAATTATAAATGCACTTATATTGCAAAAGTGGTTGCACTAGTGGAAACCAAAGGTGTAGGGAAGTAGAGGCATCTATTTATGTTTTTTCTGAAGTTTGAAAATACTAAGGATTTTATTTGTTGTTATAATTGTTTCAAATCCCTATATTTATTACATTTTACAAAGATTCACATATTTGCAGCTTAATGCTATGTATGTGGTGGTTGAAATAATTTGAAAACAAAGGAAAGCAGACAAACAACGTTCTCTGGTTTGGTTATAGCAGCAAACAGCATGCTGCAAGGAGTGTTTTATCTGCTGAGTTTGGAAAGGAAAAAGTCAACTGAGAACTTCTACAGATGAAATTTTACCATTTGCAGAAAGCTAATTTTCATTGTCATCTGTAATATTTCAAGTTCATTTTGTTCTGTCTGTGTTTTTTCTTGCTTTTAGTAGCCAGTAGCAATCTTTTGATGCTTCAGTTGTGAATTTACTTTTTTAAAGTCTATACAAGAGCTGCTTTTTCAGCTAAAAGAAACAGGGAAGGAAATTGGGAGCAGATAACAGAATCATACCAAATTAATTGTAAATTCTTAAAATAAATGAAATATTGTGGCTCTGTATACTGGAAATGAATATTAATATAGAGTTGGCTTCCAGCCACAGAAGCAAAATGAATACCACATTATTACACTTTCTCACAAGATTACATTGCCTTCTGCTTCAGTAATAAGAGATGCCAAGTGTAACGTGCTTTAGTAGCACTTCATGCCTGGAAGTACGAACATGAACAAAGGTTAAAATAAGAGCATCTAACTTTTGCTAGCAATAAGAAAATCTTTAATTCTCTCGCATGAAACCTAGGGCTTTTTTATAGAGATCTTATGTGTATATACAGGTTGTTGCAGTTGGTGGGAGAGATGAAACCTGGCTGAATTCCCTGCTGTTATATTTTAATGTTTCCGTACAGTTAAACAGACAGAGAGGGGGGAAAAAAGCATCCTGGGTGTGGACAAGTGATTCATTTGTTCATATAATGAAACATTTTCCAATCAAGATAAAGACTTCATTACTCTCATAGTGCCTTAACTTTAACTCACCAGGGAGTTAGCAAGCAGGCACAGTTATATGAAGGCTGCAATTTTATTTTCGTGTTGCCTATCCAAATAGGAGTTATATCTTCAGTTAAGAAGGTCTTGGTTTTGCTTTGTTTTTCCTGGCTAGCGCAGTCCAGGTGGGGTTGCTTTTGAAGCAGTCTGTTTCTTCAGGTAAAAGGAACCTGGAACGGACAAGTGCTAGCAGCTATAGGGGAAAACCACACCAAGTTATTATACGCTGCCGGTACATAGATCAACAACAGGTCAATATTGTTGTGTAGTAGCTTGAAAAACATTGTTATTATCATCAACAGCAAGCATTGCAGCCCTAAATAAGGAGAAGATGAGAGGCAGGAAAAGGAATGAAAAACTGGAGTCATGAGCTTAATGTATTTTTCTGTCCCTTTTTCTAGCATATTCTACTATAGGTATGTCTTTAAAACTACAATTTTATTACAAAAGACAGAGTGAAAGAACTACCTTGGAAATTAGTTAGAATTGATGCTGCGCAGGTGGCTGTGTGAAGCCTAGCCTTGTACCGTGGCTGATTGCCTGGGGGAGACGGGAGCTCCCACTGCGGCTGTGCCAAGCCTGTCCCCATCCCACGCCGTCCTGGCTCTCTGGTCTCGCGAAGGGACGATGGGACCTGTAGGTGCCATGCAGTTGAGTCCTGCACCTTTACTTACCTGTTTCATACGAACTGTAGGAAGTGAGTTACTTTTGACACTGCCTCTTTTTTCTTTTTTTTTTTTCCCCCCACTTCCTAATTAGGTGAAATCATCCAACAAGTTAAAAATTATCTGAGAAAGTACAGAAAGTCAGAGTGAGATCACACATGCCTTGTTTCCATAGCAAAGCAGGGTAAAAAGCTTATTATACATATTATTGGTTTCTCTTCAAGCAAGTTAAGACAGATACACTAATATGCATATGAAAAAAATGTCAGAGCTAAGCATTCTGATTAAGATTGGGTTTTGGACTGTACAAGTTTTGATATTTTAAGCTTTATCTTGCTTACAAAATCCACCTTTTTGACTAGCTTTAGATGCCTTTTGTTTTTATTCTCTTCTGCTGCTTGAGAAGCACAAGTGCTTGGAAAGCACTGAAATAATTTTCTTTGCTTACATTTTATTTTAATCAAAGTTTAATACAATTCTAATTCATTTTGTTATGAATTATTATCTATGCATTGTCCAAAGGATGAAGCATCATGCTTTTATTATCTATTTAATTCTGTTTTCCTAAATGGCATTAATGTGTTTTTAAAAGAATCCAGCCTGTCTTTTGCTCTGAATGTACATTTTAATTAACATTACACTGAGAAATATAAATTCCTCTAAATTCCACTTATGCCAGCCAAGAAGCTGAGTGTTAAATTTGAAGCAGTTTTATATGTGTAGCCAACATTAGTGCATTTACTAAAGAAAAGACATCCTAAATACAGACAACCTACAGTGGGCCACTACAAAGGTACTTGCTATTTTAGTGTATTGCTTAAGATCTCCAGCCTCCTGTCACGCCACTCAGAGTGTCTAAGGCAGATGGCACAAGTACTCAGCAAACTAGAAGCATGTCGGTTCTCCTACAGTTTTACTAGGAAGTATTAGTAGGATTTTGCCCAGGATAAAAATTCAGAAAGTCTTGTGCCCTGGACTTGAGAAGAAATCAACTTTTGTTAATTAGCGGATTTAAGTTCTACAAGGGGTGAAACCCATTACAGAGTCACGCAAGAGCAAATAGGAGCACTAATTTAGTCTCTAGCCAGGGAATTTATCACAGCGAGAGCTCTGTGAAGCACACAGTAGGCAACTACTTGGTTTAACAGAGGTTGCAAAGCATCTATGAGCACACCCAGTATAATAAGGCCAGCCAGTTATTGCACGCCCTTTGAAGGGTCATTCTAATACGACTTCAAATACTATCTTCATTTTTATCATGTATACCTAATGTGTTATGATTTTTTAACAAGTGTTTTTTCTTAATTGGCCAATACAGACTATGCAGATGAAAATATCTGTGTGAAGGGAGCAATTGGGTTTCTTCAGAAAGCAACTGCTGCACTGAGTCCTGTTTTCTTTCCTGGAAGAGCGTGCCATTTTCAGTGGGATGTTCTGGTGCATACTTATCTGGGACATCTCTTTTTCTTTTTCTGAGGGAGGTGTGGGCCCAACATGCCTTCCAAAAAGGAAATTGATCTAAATGGTGACACCAAACTTCTTAAAGAAGTATGTCTGTTAAACTTTTCAAGTGCATTTCCAGGTAATAGAGACTGACAGACTGCCTGGAAAAGCCAGAGATTCTTCAACATGCTGGCAGTGAATATCCTTTCATATATTCCCTGAGCAGTGAGGTCTGCAGGATCCTATGCTGTAACATTACATTTTTGAAACTAAAGCAAAACCACCACTATTAAAATGTAGAAGAACCATGTAGAAGAATGCATGAAGAACCATTTTAAATACTGTACTAACACTTACATGAGAACTTACTAGGAAATATTAATGTGAGGATCTTATAATTTAAGCAAAGCAAAAAGTATAAATGTATAATAGTATTACTATTTCTATATGCTGTCGTCTTCTTCAGTTACTTAAAAACGTTCTCCTTTATGAGGTGAGATTTTGCATCTTCTTGAGTTCTGTATTCAGAAACAGAAAAGGACCCTGTAATGTGTAAAACTGTAGAAACACAGTGGGTTATGCTAAGGGCAGATGTTATATTTTCAGAGCCCTCTAAGCTATTACTTCAGTTTACCATCTTCCATTGCCATAACCTCGGTGAGTCTCGGTGGGCGAGGCGAGCTATGCAGCTGACCACAGCAATGAGAGGGGATTGACTTAACCTTCAGCTAACCTGCACCGACACCATTGCCGAAGGGGCTCTTCTTTTATTAAATATAAATCTGGGTATATTTTAGATTAGTTTATTATGGTAAGGTACTTTTCCAAGAACACAATAGCAGAATTTGGACATACGTGTCTTTTAAAAAACAAATAGGCTTCATTAGTATACTGTTACTAAATATGAAAAAACTATATCATTTATTTTTATTAACAGTTGTACTTTAAAAGTGTTTAATTATTTTCATTTCTGTTTTCTGTCAAGTGGAAGAATACTGTTTGTCTTAGTAACAAGGTTTTTTATATAGCTTTAACAACATTGTCTGTCTTTATATTGTACTTTCAGGTCATAGTGTAGAATGGAAGTATAACTGCCTGAAGCATCTGATACCAGTGAATGCCTCAGCACTGGCTTTCTTATTACATTTAGTGTCCTTATGATAAGATTATAGAAATTATTGTAAAGTATAATGATTTTAGATTTAATATTCGTTGCTAAGTTCTACAAGCACATAATGGGTTTTATACTTGCAGGTAGATCCATTGATGTTCATGGTCTACCTCTGTGAGTAAATGGTACAGAAAAGTAATACATTTTGTGCTAATTGTGTGTTGTACAGATGTCTTAATAGCAGCAAGTGTATGTAGGATGAAAGTACTACAGAAAAAGGACTTAAGCAAACAGCTCTACTGTATGTTTCATGTGTGTGCCCATTTCTGTGTAGGTGATAACGTTCCAGATTGTGTTACATGAGGAAGAGGAGATAAAACCATTCACAGGGAGAAGTTCTTGGCTTTTTGTCCATCCATACTCTTGTCATAAATGCACTTAATAGTATAGGAGCTCCCAACATGTTGTTACACAGTTGTATATATTTATACAGTAACCTTCATGGAAGAGACACTTAAAAATTGTCTGGCCTTTTACAGTGGTTAATTAGTGTCATATTTACTCTTCAACATTGGTTGGTTAGAAGAATATTTATAGTTGCTCCCTCTGATTTTTTTTTTTTTTTTTATTATATGACTTTGCACTTGGTTAATATGGCTCTAAAGCAGCACTTCATTGTATTGTACGCTGTCCAAGTATAAAATTAGAAGAAAGGAAGATAAGGAAATAAAATACACACATATATAGTAAAGGTTCCTGAGTAATTTTGTTGTACTTTCAGTTTGACATGGTACTTATTATGTCCCTGTGTTACACTTCAGGTTTTTTATTTCTAATCACTTCAAATTTGGTAGAATTTCGTTCTGTCAAAGCTGGATCAGCTCCAGTTTTACTGATTTCTGTAAATAGTACTGGTTTATACATTGATGGTTTGATTGGATTGACATTTTGACTGAGACACATGAATGCTGGGTATTTTTCCAATCATTGTTCACTATTTTTCAGAAATACTAAGTTTTTTGCATTTTTAACAGATGATAGATTTTGTATGGGTGATTCTGTAAATGAGCCATACCTCAAATCCAAAGACATCGTATGATAAATCGAATATGCAGTTCTTTCTCATAGATAGGAGCTGAAAAAATCCTTTTGCTTGAAGGCATCCCGAATTCCTGCCCTTCCAGAAAGAGTCTTGAACTACTCCACTGGCTTTCAAAACCCAATTGTGCTAAAGCTCTTTGTGTTTCTGTAATGTCTGTCTCCTGGCTTTCTTTTGAAGTGTAAAGAAATAAAGTTGTATGAATGTTAGCTTGGTTCATGGGTCCTCCTTTCAATCGGGGAGATGATTCATCCATGTCCCGGTGACATTAAGGCAACCTGTGTAAACATACGTGAGTGTGTTGGCAGTGGTAGGGAAGATGCCCTGGTTGTTCCTCCTGAACTTGGACCAGTCCAGGTGGTTGGGAATGTTTCATTGTTTTTGTCTTCTTGATTTATGCTAGTATAATAGTCACTGATGTTTTCTCGGTGTATAAAATGTGTGTGTGTGAGACTAGTTGGGAAGGAAAATGAATTTTTTTTCATCTGTTGCCTGAGCAACACATACATGTGAGAAGCCCAGGGGGACCACATAATTTTCAGTTGTTGGATACAGCAGTCAGTGAGTTTTATGAGGGATCTTGATGGTGGAAGGAGAGCTGGCTTTTGTGTTCTCCCTTGTCAGGGATTTTGATGTCTCTCTCAGGAGTTAGGTAGTTTTGTTGTGTTCCAGCAGAAAGTACAATTAATGCAAGGTGCTGTTTGAGCAATTTTCCTGTTAAATTTGAATCCAGTAATTCATTTAGGACCCCTGAGAGGAAGTTGACACTGAAACCAGATTCTCCTATCTGCTGCATTTTTAGTTGAAAAAACAATGAGAAATGTTTGCTTTTTAAAGACTTCAGCACTATTTCATATCACTTCTGTTTTAACCATCTTCCTAGTGAGCTTCAGTCAGATTTGCTTGTTCGCCACTGATCCTGTTGGACTGTGCATGTGTCTTGATCTGCCTTCACAGTGTTTCACATTAATTTCTCCTATTTCTCCCCATTGAGCTACCCCAGTTCTTTTCTCTAACTTAGGCTTGTAGATTGCCTTTAATATTTTGGTTTTGGTTTTTTTTTTTTTAATTATAAAATGTTACTTTAAGAATAAAGTTGGGATTTATTCTTGTTAACATTTCATCGTTAATATTTCATTGTTAACATCTCATTGTTAACATTTACCATTGAAAGTCTGTTGGAAAATTGTGGGTTTGTGGCTTAGAACTGATCATGCTTTTTAGTGGCTTAAGATAAATATGCTTTTAGTAAACAAAAATGAACAGTTTGCTGCTTATGCTTTTGCATCATTTAATTTGCAACAGATGAAGCTGGCATGCGTGAAGAGTGAAGCATGGAAAGTACTAGAGGGCAAACGGGTGGTTTGTGATGTGGATTATTACCCGTAAAGATGGATAGAGTCCACAAAACATCACTTCATGTATTAATGTACCAGCTGGAAAAAAAATTAAATATATCAGCATAGCATATCATGCATAAACTGTTTGGTTTAGGCCTTCAATTCAAATCCTGCTCAGTAATAAAAAACCTTAAATCTTCTATATCTTTATACTAGTGTAAAGATACACATTTATATCTTCACATATATAAAAAACATCTGCGCAAATACATTTTTTTAGAACTCAGAATACAAAAGTCTGGAAGTCATTCATATGTAAACTGTCTGGAAGGATTTATAATATGCAGTGTTTTGTTCTGCAATGTAAACTAAGTGCCGACAGAAAAAAGGTTGAGAAATGCATCTAACCACCAGTGTTTTCTTTACCAGTTGCACTGTAATCTATTAATACAACAATTATTTTGTTATATGTATTATATATAACAGTTAGTTTCCTGTATAAATTACTTTGAATTTCACTCTGTTAAATCAGCAGAGTCCTAACTCAGTCCAGGCAACAACTGCAGTTATAGTATGTAACCGTACCTCTTTGATGCATTACTTTATAGCTCTTGGATTTGTTATGGATCCATTTTAACAGCATTTCTATGTTGCCTTCTTTTTACAAAAGGTCTTTTGAAGTATGAAGAGAGACTTTCTGAATATTTGCTATTAAAAATTTGCCATCATGTTAATGCCATTTATGACAGACTCGATGATTCTAACTTTATTTACCTCAAAGCCTTGTCTGTTTCCATTCTTTTTAATTCTTTTTTTTATTTGTCCGATTAAAAAAAAGAAATAATCTAGTGACAAGAATGGGGAAAAACTTTACTGAAGAAAATCTTTGGTCAAGGTATGAGTGATTGTGACCTGACCAAAATTTATTCTCTTGATCCTATTTCCATTTGGAGTAAGAGATCAGATCGTAACAGGAGGGAAAGAAAGACACACACAAAAAAAAATGCATTTAAAAGCATTCAAAGATGTTAAGCAACAATAAAACTGTGTAACCATTTAAATGACAGCAGCTGACTATTTGAATTAACTTTGTGTTTGGCTTAATTTGGGGTCCTAATTATTCCTAACTTACGTGAGTAGATTTCAATTATACAATACTGCAGGGATTTGTAGCTAAGGCAACTAAAGGAATCATTTTACATAAAGTACTTTTGTTCAACTGATTAGGCAGGTTAAAATAGAATGATAGAAAATGGGAACTCTTGTCTGATAAAGCCCAATGTATTCTTTCCAATGACACTATGAAGAAATAACATGAGGAAAGCTCATTACTGAAGATTTTGAGAGTTTTTATGCAACATGTTTATATCTTGATAATGCGGCATTAGTTAACTGCTCACAAGCGATTCTCATGAGTATTAACAATAGATCTATCAATAAAAAAGGCAATTCACATTTTTACGGTACCTTAGTTTGGTCTTCATGAGGTGGCTTTTCCTAGAAGCTTGTTAACTAAAAATCTATTTCTTAAAAAGATTTCTTTTTAAATACATATTTATTTATGCTAGTTAACCATTTAAATAGGCAAAACACACTATGTTTACTGCATGTTATTTCATGTTTTAGACATGAAGGCAATTTTAGACATACAGCTCTCATCTCTAATATCCCATTTATCTAAAATTGCTATTCCATGAAAATAATTCTCAATTATGCTACATCCATAAGATAACCTGGGGGAATTAGAGGTGAAAGAGGTATTGGAATAAAAGACTCTGGAATCAATTTCCGTTTGTATTACCCACACAAATGTATACCCTTCATTGGGAATTAATTTTTGAACAAATTACATGCATAGTTTGATCGTAGAAACGGGGGGTTTTATATATATGTATATTTTTTTTAACAGTGTGTACATACATGCTCAGCTAAAATTTCAGTTTTATTCTTTGAGCATTTATGAAGTCATGCCTTCTAAATTAGATTTGCAGCATAGGTAGGTGTGTCCTTTCGATGATGGTAGACTAACATACCTAGATTTAGAATGCTTATTTTTGTTTTTCTCTGTGTTTTTCACACTCATCTTTTTTGGTTTCCTCAACCAGAGTACTGAAGGTTACAAGAATGCTTATTCTGCTGACTCAGGAGAATAGGCAACACAAGCATGTCTGCAACCTAAACTGATAAGTCTGTTTTTAGAGCTGTTACATTTGCCTGTGTCATTTGAATATACACTTAGATTTTATAGTCAGAGACTTTTAAGAGAAGCACTGCAGTTGTTTTCTGTGTATGTTGTGTTTAGGAGATCAGAACTTGAACTACCTCTAATGAGGTCAATGTAAGGCTTTGATGCTGTTTAAAGGGAGAGGGAAAATAACTACCTATGAAGCATATGGTTAGAATGTGTAATGGTAATTTCTAAATTAGATCCCAAATAAATATGAAAATAAATTAATAAATTTACACACTAATAGATCCACATGCATTTCTTCCATCCCCCTTGACAAATTCCATCTTTTTGTGGAAAATACGTATTTTTGATCATGTCTGCTGTTAACATATTAACACTACGCACTTTCAATTAGCACTGCTGACAAGTTATTTAGGAAAGTCTCTGGAGCATGTGGAGATGTGCACAGCTTCTCCGAGTCAGGTGTTTGCTTTCCAAAGTGAAAGTATTAAGATTTAATTATCAGAAGATGTTTGCAGTAGGCAGTGTGCCTGTGCCTTTGGAAGACTGTCAAGGGCAAGGCTGCAGGTGCCCTCCATGCACCTGGGCAGGAGTACATCTGCGCCTGCCCCGGGAGCCCACGTCATGGAGGTTGGGCACGGCTGCGCTTCTGAGTACACACACATCAGTGGGGTGAGCCAGATAACGCTGGGCTACAACATTTTCATCTGTTGGTGGTGGGGAGCGTTGAGTCCTACTCTGCCACCCCATCAACTCCCTTTGTGCTGGCTCTGGCACCCGTGTGGTGGCCCTGTGGTGAACTGATACGGGGAGCAGGACTGGCAGGAGATGGTCTTTCTTTTAGGAAGATGTTTCCCAAAGTTACCTCCCTGAACCATGTCACCCAGGCATTGGAGGTGGGAGAGGTGTAGGTCATGGTAGAGCTGTCAGAGTAAGTAGATGAAAAAATTAGTGAGATCTGTGCATTCACTGGAGCTTGGGAAACCACTGTGCCAGATGAACAGGCATTTTATTTTCAGGAGGTAAAACAGGTCTGAAATGTGTCATTCTTTGTTATAATTTAGTACCGGCTTGACTCTTAACATGATTAACGCTACTTTGTGGGACTGAAGTCAGAGTACCTAGAGCCTGAATCTCCTTGATTTAGATAGGAAGATGGTGAAGGGTATCCCACATTTTCTGCAAGTTTTTAAAAGTGCAAATATGGACTCTCTTTGTGGTGTTACAAGGGTGTGGTTAGGTAGATGTCAGAATTGCATCTGATTTTTGTCCTGAGGAGGGAAACAAGATTTTTTCCAAAGGACTAATTTCCCAGATAAGGTAGTCCTTTCAAAAGTGCTTTAGGGATTTTAAGATTGCATGCAGTTTTACAGAAGCTGTAAATTGCCTCATAGTATCTTGGTCTTTCTAGTTCAGGTTTTTTTCTTTCACTAGTAGTCATTATTGGAAGCTTTGGAGAAAAGTGCCAAAATGCACAAAGTAGCCTGTTTATAGCGCACATTTCTTAATTATCCACTGTTACTGAGTCCCAGTAGATATATCCGAATTCATTGCTTAACTAAATACTTTTCTAATATCCTAAGTTTTATCTTTAGGTTTTGGAGTGCATTACTATGGTCCTGTATCTCCTTGTCTTTTGTAGACTTTACTTTTTAACGACATTATCATGGAGCAGATTTCTTCATCTCTCCTCACCCCATTTTCAGATCATTTAAGGAATATACTGAGTAACACTGTTGCCTTGTGAACTCTGTCATTCTGTTTCTTTCCCTCCATCCTCTCCATCATCTTTTTCTGATGATCTGTGCCACCTTGCAAACCTCAGCTGCGCAGAGGAAATCATTCAGCTTCTCTGCATTGTCTTCCTTAGCCTTAGTTGGTCAGCTAATTCAGCAAACTCTTCACTTCTCACACAAAAGTAGACTTCCTACTTTTGTTGTACGTAAAGAATTTCTGGTTATGAAGTCATTGGAAAATGTTTTGGAAAAACACCTGTGAGTTTAAGATGTGCACAGGACACAGGCACAGAAAAATATACCACAGAGTCAGGAGACAAAACCAGTCATATTTTGCTGGTTTGGTTAACTTTATGTAGCGATACAGGTCACAGTGACAGACACTTTTCTTTAATTTTGCAGCACAGTTATAAATTTAGCTATATCTAATTGCCGCAAACTTCTCCTGCTCAGCAGATTTTTTCTTCTTGCTGAGCAAGTAGTGTGTTTATATGAATGATACTTGGGTATATAAACTCGGTTTATGGATGTTTAAGGGCTTATAATTTTCTCTTTAAAGTCAAACTTAATTTTAAATTTTTTTTTAATGAAAAGATTTTATGGCCAACACATGCCCCATGAGAAAAGGAAGAAGTTACAGATGGTCCAGAGGAGAGGGTCTGCTTCATACATAAAAACTTCATGTCAGCATTTCAACAGAGCATTTTCTTAGGGTATCTCTGTTATCACTGACACTTTCACATTGACAAGCATATGGGATATAGTGCTGAATGTGTAAATTGAAATGATCACATCTAGCATTTCCCTCTACCAGGTGCCAGCTTGCTGCTGCAGCTCTGCACTTAATGTTGAAGGAGGAGTGCTAGGAATAGTTCCATTTGCTAATTATCTCTTATCTCCAGCACATAGTCCTTGGGCAAACAGCTTACCCAGGTGTTTTTGAGAACACCTATCTGGACAGCGCAGGATTGCAGGTGGTCCTGTGGTGACAGTACAGTGTGCGGAACATGTAAGAAGTCTCCATCCATCTGTGTATGGATATGGGGATTTTTTTAAGTCTTCAGTGAAGAACAGGAGACAAATTTGAGAAAATTTTTCTGTCTTTGTAAAATTTGTCAGTGTGAAAAGCAGAAGACTGCTATTCCTCAGCCCAAGAAAAATGTATGCATGTGTTTGTTATGTTGGAGGTTTTTGATAACAAACCTGATTGTCTTGTCTTGCAATTTCAGCAGAAAGGAGAGTACATACATGCCAGTAAGAGTTCTGCAAGGACCTGCAAGTTAAAATAAATAGAATGTGGTGGTTTAAGGAAGTGGTAGAGTCTAAATTGCCTTTCAGTACTCCTTTTCCAGGATCCAGTTTAACAGGATTATATAATTTTACTAATACCACTTTGATCTGTCATTTATACAAAAAGGCAGGCTTTCCGAAGCATTTGCCTTACATGTTCTTTCTGGGCTAGACTTAATCACTTGCAGAACTGATAATATTTTCTCATCCTTTAAGAATTCATATTACAGTCTTATGCTTAATATGACTGTGGTTTGAGTATGGAATAGTAAAAGGAGTTTTTTAATTCATAATCCAGTAATTCAGACAGCTAAATTATGCCTCCCTTCGCCTGATATTTATTATAATGAATCCAAAGAAACTTCAGAAGTGTTGATGCCATCCAATTGCCCTTTTAGGTTTCTTTAATGCTGTTTATAGAATAGATATGTTCCTTACTATCAGTAAGTACAACATCTGTTTCTTTACACTTCCTCCTTTCATTTTTCCACACTTCTCATAAGTTACAGTTTTCATTCTCAGTCATTCTTTACAGTCCAAAATTCATGATGTTCACTTGAGATTCTCAGTTATATATGTATGCCCAAGACAATTTTCTTAGTAGTTGCACCTTCACGCTCATTTTATTCTTGCATCTAGTTTGCAAGTTAATATTTATGAGCACTCAGGAGTTGTTATATAGCAACTTGTTAATTAAAAAAAACCCAACAACAAACAAAAGCAAGAAAAAAAACCCCAAAACCACAAAAAACAACCCAAAGCAAAAAAAACCAAACGAAACCCTGATGGATGATATTACCTTTCCTTTGAATTCAAAAACTCAGACCAGAGTTTGGAATCCTGATGAAGAACATTTAGTTACTAGTGATGCACTCTTTAAAACAAGTTATGAAGAGTTAGTAAATGTTTTAATATATAATTGATAATTAGTTGATAATTGCAGAATCTAGCAAATCAACAGGATTTTTTTAACTCTCTTGAAAATGACTCCTACCATCTCTCGATGTACTCTCGATGTAAGTTTAAAAATAGTGGTCTTAAGTGTATTCAAAAAACATCCCAAAGCCTATTTTAAAGGATCTCACGTTGTTTCCAAGGTTAATTCTCGTACGGTTCTGTGAAAAGAAATCCACACATATCTCTGTCTTCCATTTCTTCTGTAACCTATTTGGTTTGCAATGTTAGTGCAAGAAAACAAGGAGGTTGTGTTTCAACAGCTAGAAGAAATTGCCATTTCATTATCACTTTGAGTAGAAGTAAAACTGATCAAGGTAGTAACACTAGTTAATACACGAGGCAAGGCTGACAATTATGGGTGTATTTCTGAATGTGTTAGGTGCCTTACTTCCATTTCAATCAGGAAGAATTAGGTGCTTTAAAAATCTTAAAAATTATAGCAATTGATAGGAATTCTCACTTAACTGAGAAATACTACCTCATAAATGGATTAGTTCCTCTCTGCCTTTGTTTAGATTAGGAAGACTAATCAAATTTAGGTCACATTTCTGTCATGCACAAATTACACTGAATTAATCATCGTTTCCTTTCACTCTTGCTTTGGCTGTGTTCATCGCCTGCTACTCTTCTGCTGGTCCTGGTGCCAACCTTGGAGGGGTGTTTGGGGGCTCAGCAGAGGCAGCTTGCTGTAGGATCAGGTTAGCTGTACTGGGGACCTGACCCTGTGAAGCAAACTGGGCAGGTTAGCTGAACGACACGGAAACTTGGAGCGCAGAAACCTTCTTGTGTCTTCTCACCTTGAACCACCACCCACCCATTAGCTGGTATATTCTTCTTGCCTACTTCTCCGTTTTCTGCATAAGTTTCTGGAGAAGAAAACATAATTTTAATAGTAGAAGAGAACAACTGTGTGCATCCACTGAGTTTTATTTCCCCCCTGCTAAAGCCTGGTCTTGTATTAGCAAACTGTTTCTAATTTCTGGTAAATTTCCTAATTAGGAAAAAAAAAAGGTAAAGCAGGGCAGAAAATTTAAAACAAAAGGTATCTTGAAAGCTTGGGAGTGTGTGCAGTAGAGTGTAGCACAGCTCTCCACTGCACAGTGTTCTCAGAACATTTTATGAACGGTTAACTTCTAGTGCTGTTGTGTTAACATTTCTTCATTTTATAAATGAATAAATCATGGAATGAAGGGTCAAGTTACTTGCCCTAAAATACAGAGGGAGTAAACACTGGAATGCTGATGAACATTCAGAGGTCCTTACCTCCCAAACTAAGGATGCTAAAGGAAATATTTTTTTAAAAATAAATTAATTCACTTACAGTCATTTCCTCTGGCATCTCTTGCATAAGACATACATTCATAGCTGAACAGTTTTGACTAAAACCTCAGCAGGTACCAAAAGGATAGTTATAAATATATATATCTTTTTGGATCTTACAGGTGGGAAACTATCCTGAATTTGTAGTCCTAAAAGGAATGAGTCTGGAATAACCTGAGCATGTAGTTACTCTGTGCAAATCAGACTGCCTTAAGTGTGTGGCTTTTGATGTAATGGATTAGATCTTTCTCTTCTCTTTACATATCTAAACTATTGGCAATGCATGGTTCTGTTAGTGCCAATCTAAAGTAAAATAAATATTCATGATAATTGGATCCAGCTCCCTAAAATTAATTTAAACTTTCTCCATGTGCTTAATCTCTATTGTCTTCTGTCTCTGAGTTTGTAGGCAGCAATTCAGCAAGCTCAGAGAACAATTAACTTCTCAAAGAATTTTTTCAATCAATTAACTCTAATTTAAATCTTAATCTGATTCTGGAGGTAGAACTGTCTGGCTCATTTGTGAAGACTAGAGCTTACTTGAAATGCAACAGCAGCACTGGCCAGTTTGCTTCGTGGGCTCTGGAGACATAAAATGGGTATCCCAGTTTCTTGATGAATTCAGTGCTGGCAGTGGTCTGTCGTGGTGCTGAGTGGGGTGTGCTGCTCCTCCTCTGCCCTAGCCCCAACTGCTGGTTCCCCCTCTCCCCAGTGGGCATGGCCGCCTCGTGCTGTCAGGAACCGGAGCTCGACCCTGATGGTGCTGGCCTGGATCATTTCCCAGCCCTGGGGATGGCACAAGGGGCTGGGCATTGATGGGGACATGAAGGAGAACACAAGGCTACCCCTTGTGGTGGCAGTGCAGTTTTATGATGGATCAACTTTGAAACTATTTCCTCAATCTGCCATCAATGTCCTAGTTTCTAGAAAGCTTCATTTTTCTGTCCCAAGAGCCAAGTATTTTTAAAATTGTTGATGTGCTTAGAGGTGGAGGCAACTGCTTCATTGTACGTGCATGCTATAGGTTTTTAGGTGTTATGAAAAGTATGTTTATGGATGCCATTAGACATTGTATCTGCATTTTAGGTGCCTAAAACATAGTTATGCGAGACTATGACAGTGGTGTTTTCTAGCTCTTGTTTCTGCTGAAGTGTGTTAACCTGAGGGAAATGGGTAAATAACGAAGACCAAATAGCATCTCGTACCTAGGAATTTATTTCAAGCCTCTGAAGAACTCATTTACCTTGTTCAAGGGGTCACTTCTTTAGGCGACTCCTAGACCAGAAAAAACAGGATTTTCAGAGAATGCCTCCAGGCCAGGTAAGGCCCCAGACCTTTTAACTCTGATTTTCATTATAATGGCTTCCTAGTCCAGGCATGAATAGACATCTGGGAAACTGATCTGTTCATCCTGCAATAGCCTGAGCAGAAAGTCAGATCAGCCATTTCTTGTCTTCCCAATATTTGTTGTAGCTGTTTCATAAGTTTTACTGTGAGATTTATGAGCTCAGCTGGGATTCATATTATAGAAACAAACTGAATTCAGAAGAAACTGGACATTTTCACAAAAACATGATTTTTTCACCCCTTTCCAAAACTCAATAGAAAATAGTGCCTCTAAATGAAACAAATGGGAAATGTTCATAGTGAAATATTTTATCTTGGAAAAAAATTAAGTTATTTTAAGAGTAATGTTTATGGCATCAGATGTTAAACAGTAATTCTTAAAATGATGAAAAAGTTCAGATACAATTTCAGTGTATCATATTAAGCAAACTCAAATTTTATATCCTGTAATTAAAATTTTCTATTAGACTTTAGTATTTGTCTTTACTGTGTATGTCTTATAACTACAATATAATGATGATTTGAAGGGTAGTTTTGTTTTCCCCTTTTTTTTGCTACAATGCATGCTTCTTTTGGATCAGTTTTATACCATTAAGACTATGTTCACATACTATTTTGAAGAATATATGTATGTGTAGGGAGATAGACATTGAGCTATAGAAATAAACTCTTCCATTGTTTTCATCATACTGGTATTTCCTATGGTCTACATGTAATCTTCTTTGTTATGTCAACAACCAAAACGTTCTTAAACACACTGTTGTGCAGTTCAGATCTGTTTCTAAGTATAGTTGCCACTATTCTCAAGTTTCTTCTTACGATTTGATTATTCATATGGCAAGCTGTTGGTGCCAAGGCTTGGCAGTTTTTATGTACAGGTTGCTCTGTACCATGCAGAAGAGGCTAGGTTCATGCAAAAGGCAATAGATTCCTTTGGGACATGTAGGAAATATTTAGAACAATTCAAAAAGAAAATCTTGCTGTTATTTTAAGAAACATGGACTGTATTCTTTCACCTCTTAACATGGCGTATTTTCTGTTACTGCAGCTTAATGGATCTGAATCTGAACAAAGAAATTGGATGTTACAACAGTACCAGCAATACAGATTTGTTATGTTTGGTGGTTTTGCTTAAGATTCAGCTGGAGGAAACTGCATTTTGTAGTGACAAGACTCCCAAACTGATACAAAAGTGTAATGGACAGTAATCTGGAAAAGGCATTCTAGACACTGGCCATATTATACATAAGTTGCATGTGACATCCGTAAAACACTAAAAAGAGGCATTAGGTAATAAGTAAGCTATGTATGTCCTGAATACTTCTAAATATATAAGATTTCTAATCTGGAATTGCACATTATAGTAAATTTTGAATCTCATTTGAACAAAACCTGATTCCCTGGTGCAAGGAGAGTGGTGTCCTACTTAATTGCATTTTTAAAAAATAATTTTTTACTCCAGAAAGCAGGAGGGAAAAATACAAATTTCCACAGCCATATTTGATATAACTAGTGCTGGAAATCGTGAAAGGCAGAGATGCCTGATAGGAGACTAAGATATTCCGCTTTGATGGAAGGGAGAGGAAGGTAGCCCTGAGCAAGTGCTGTGAGCAGCCCTGGGGGGACTCCATCTTTAACAAAGGAACAGAGGAAATGTAGCTGCGAGTAACTCTCTGAAGCAAGTTAGCTATGGGTAGAGGAGGAGCTCGAAAACCTGCCAAGTGAACAGTGCAAGAGCTAGGAGGGGTTTCCTTGGGAGGCAAGCTCTACAATTTTGTTTTCATATTCTACATTTCTTTCTTAACTCTTCCCAATTTTGTAATCAAGAATGGGACCTTTTTGCAGTTCTCAATTTTAAAAAAAATTTATCTACCTAACGTGTGCAGGGAGCACCCAGGACATCGAATGGGCAGCAGTGGGATGCATTTCCTGCTAGCTTGCTAGCGTCAGCCTGTGAGTGGTGGTGTGAGCGACAGGCAGGAGGAAGATGCTCCCCTGGCTGGTGCCCCGCATGCAGCAAGGTGTCTGTTTGGCGAAAGGTAGATAACAGCAAGGCAAGATGTTCCTGCAGGGTGGGAGAAAGAAAATACTTCTTATACAGGAAAAGCTGCAAGCTCTCAGTCCAAGTAACTGTGCGTGATTACTCATTTGTAATGAGTAATACGCAGTTTCTCACATGGAACACTGAAATAGTGAAAAACAGATACTGTATAGATATTCTAGCTATTTTTTGTGAGGTTGAGAATATTTGTGTGGTGTCTGAGGGAAAAAATCCTGTAGTCACCTATTCCAGGTTTCTCTGGTGATGTGCTTGAGTGGGGTTGGTGCATAAAAAACCCAAACAAAAACATTTAACCATATGAACACAGTGTACTTTAAAACAAAGTGTAAAAACAGCAGAATTAGTGTTGCAATTAAAATATTTTCCCTTGATGTTTATTTTCTACATGGTAGCTAGTGAAATTTGTTGATGCTATACTGGGTTAGAAATGGTAACATGTATCTTGCATCTCTCTGAATTGGCTTGTTAGCTCTAATAATCTCATGAGAGATCTGAACCCTCTCAATTCCTTATCGTCTGCAGGAGTTTCATTTTCTTTCTAATTTCCCCTTCAGCTGTTGTTCTCTATTTCTGGTTTGTCTACAATTTAAAAAAAAAAAAAAAGTTTTTAGAACTCACTTCTTGTTAATCCCTTTCTTTCGCAGTGTTTCCCTTTGGGGCAATTCTTAATCTCCCAGAAGCATCAAGGCATTCAAGTTAATGTTGGTTTAGTGGGCAGCCCGGATAAGAGAGCATTCTTTAGCACATGGTCTTGTATTTTTTTTTAACTTCTTCATCCAGTAGGATTGTGGATTTCTAGAAAGGTTTGAAGTTGAGGCTGCAGATGTGTTCAGCTGGTAGCTTCTGTCTCCCACCATCCTTCCCTATTTCCTTGCCAGTTCAAACAGCACTTTCCAGATTTTTTAAATGAAATTCAGTTCCCCTTACTCAGCCTAAAGTGAGTAGTAGAGGGATGTATTAATTTAACCTAGAAACTTGATCTGTGAGTTATCTCAGGTATATCAGCCTAGGTGCTTGTTGGGACTTGGATATGAGTCACAGGAATGAAAATTTCTTGCCAGAGTTTTTAACTGCAGTCTCTAGGCATAGCTAGCATTTTCGAAATATGCAAGAATTAAGTTGTCTCATTACTCTTCACTTTGCAGAGGTGAGAAGTGTGTCAGCACCTTCCCACAATGAGTAGAAGTATTTAAGATTAGGTATATTTTTTTCTCATTACTTAAACTTAATCTCTTCCCCAGGTACTTACTATTTTTTGTCGTCTTTGCCTGTTTAAGACTCCCACTGAAATAATAGGAAGCCATGCTGTGCATCTGGGGACAGTGCTTGGCCCTTTGGAAGTGTTTTGCTGTAGGGTCTCTACTGCTGCAGTACAAGTCTCATAATTTGAAATACCTATTCTGCATTTTAAACCATAAGAGAAGTGAAAAAAGAAAAAAAAATGAAGACATGACTATGAAGCTTTTTTCATCTGTATGGAAAATGCGGTTCTCTCATTAACATTATTAACGCAGTTAGTAAGGAAAGAGCCTGTCTGAAACAAAGATATGTATCTGTAAAACTCAAAATAATTGGCATCAAGGTAGTAAAAGAAAGTAGTCACTGAGATGTAGTTTATTATTAAAATTAAGGCATCGAAGTTTCTTAAAAATTGTGATTTTTATTTTGACATAATTACATGAAGACAGCATTTCCTGAAACAAAACACACCATTTATACAGGCCGTTGAAAACTCAGCTCTCAAATTAATCTGACTTCAGCGGTATAAATTACGCATATAAGCAGAGCCTTTAACATAAAATGACTGTGGCACCGGCATCATCTTTCATCTCCTTTCTCTCCCCTGTCTCACTCTTGCTTCTTCGTTTTGAAAAGGTCATATCTGTTAGTGTAAATGGTCTTGTACACCAGTACTAATAATAACAGAAGGGAAAGACAAAGGAATCTCCATTATGGAGAATTATCAATACATGTTGCTTTGTCTAGATTTCAATTATTATTAATTAAATTAACAAATCCTTCAGCTGCTAAGAGTAATAGAAAACTGAGATTAGACTCATTTGCGATTAAAATAAGGCAGTGTGACCACTTAGAAAAGCATCCTACCCTTCTCCTCCACCCCTGGGACTTGTTTCCAACTTTGCCCCTCCCTACAGAAATGTGGTCTGAACCCTGATCAGTAACGCAACATGGGTGATCCAGTTGCACTGTAAAAAAAAAAAAAAAGCCACACCACAAAACACCTAGCCAAAACAAGGGAGGAGCAGCAAAGATGAAAGGCAAACTTTTTTTTACACACACACACACACACACACACACACACACCCCCGTTTTTTTTGTGGTGATGCTCGTTTTTGTCGTTTGAAAAGACAGTCTTTTTAAACTCAGGTTGTAGTTGGAGAATTGGATTTTCCCAGTGCAACAGGGTATGAGAAGACAAATTGAAGGATAGAACCCGTGATATTTTTTACTCCCACTTTTGGGAGGAAATGAGAGGTTTTTATGACCCTTTTTATTTAAGGAGAAAAATAGAACCCAGGTTGTATTTGATGTTGTAAGTATTCCCTTGCTTATAGTTTTGAGGTATTATCAGTTTTTATAGGTGGATTTAATTTCCATGGAGTAAAATCGGTGCTAATTTCAACATGTGGCAGGCTACTGTAACGTTATTTCTTCTGCTGTTTTACAATTTCTTTTTCTGTTCTACTGCTTGATTACTTTTATTGTAAACCCACAAAAGAGCTGGCATAATGCACAGATTAAAATTACACTTTTACAAGAATGATGAAGTGTTAAACTAGTTTTACTCAGACATTTTGGGCAGCTAGATTTTAATTATTCGACTAAAGTTGTTAATTCAGCTCAATAAAAGCTGTATCCACATGATAGATGTAGATGTCAAAATGCCACAAAGGGTTCCCTGTCTTTGATTAGAGGTGTTACTATGATGTTAAACCCAGATTACAAGAGCGTCTTAAATTCTATTGATTCTGTCATCCTTCTTTCTAATGTGCTGTTCAAAATCAATGGGTTTTTTTTAAAAAAAAAGAAGACAAAGAATGACACTATATTTCCCCCCCTAGACCTGGTGGTTTCTCTGTAAGTTGTTACCAAGAGACAGTCCCCACATCTTTCAGTCAAGAAAGGACTCGATGAAACAGGGATTTAGTCTGACTCGGCTGTCTTGCTTTAAGTTTCATTTTGTTATACATGCTTCACCCATCTTGGGACGTTGTATCGGAGCATGTGCTTGGGGGATGCAGCTGTCAAGCATTATTCCAGATAAACAGAGCCCAAGCTACATCCTATCAGAGAAACTGTCCAGAAAAGCAGATACTGCTTCTTTTGGGGTTAGCTTGACTTTTGCTTACATGCGGCACAAAAGAGCTTACAGAGAGGAAGCACAGTCCTTGGCACATTTTGACTAGTTGCAAATTCATGAATACTCTGTATTCTGCCTTTGTTTAAGGCTTAGTCCTTATGACCCCAAGCGTTCAGTTATTCCCTTTCCACTACCTTGCTCTTCTTTTCTCAGGGAGATAACAATGGTAATTCTCCTATGCAAATGATACAATTCTTAATGGCAGTATTCTTTAAAGAAGAATTGGTAGTATTTTAGGAATAAGAAGAGAGTAAAGAAAGAAAAAGGCTATGGGTGTTTATGGGAGTAATCCTGCAGAGGACGGGTCATACAAAGTGGTTGAATCTTCTCCTTTAAATGTGTCTCCCAGTGTGTTTTGTTTGAACCTTAAAGGCATAACCTTCTTAGAAGTAATAGTTAAAGTCACAGCTTACAGGATAAATACACTTTTAACTTTTGTAGGTCGAAGTGCAGTTAGGAAATGCAATATCTACTGTATTGAGCAGAACATTTTACTTTTAACGTATGTGGTTGTAATCTTAAAATTCTGTATCCTGCACAGAAGAATAAAAGCTGGAACTAAATCTTATTCAGTGCACACTATCCTGCTTAAAAGTAAAACTCTACAGTCCGATTTTTTTTTCCTAAAACCAAATACTAAAATCAGCATGCTTAACTTTTAAAAATTTCTTTTACATAGGCATCCTGCAGAAACATAATGTAAATGTTATGTACTGTGACTTGGCATTTATTGCATTTCAAATTTTACGCCTCAAATGGATGGCTTAAATAGGAATTAAGACAAAATGATTTTTTTTTTTTTCCATTTAAGTAGTTGCTGGGAAAGAGGGAATAGTCTGAAAATACCATCTTGTAATCATGAATTAGAATGAGTTATGCCAAGTAGCTGTGGAGGCCATTTAGTATTTCAGAAACACAGCAGGGGAGCTTTTTTAAAAGACATAATTAAAAACAACGGATGATATAGGCTGTTATGGATCTTAGGTCCCAGGCTTCCAGAATAATTTAAGTTCCTCTAAAATGCCTTTTGCTGTTGTTGCCTATTAGCATTTGTGTGATATTTCCCTTTAGTCAGTATATTTGAGTGGGGAGATTTCAGTAGGTCATAACTGTGTTCGTTGCATCCATAATGTTTTGGTCAAATACTGTTCGATTGGTTTTAGATAACAGACCTTCTGAGAGAATATTTGAAAAACGTTATTGAGTTTTGCTGGTTTGAAAACCTTACCTTAACTAGGAGAAAGACCATACTCTACCAGTGTAGGTGAAGTTACTTCTATTGCTATAAATGCAAAGTTGTTCAACTAACTAAAGGTCAGTATTTTTCTTCACTAGTTGCCAAATTGTATGTGAATTGTTTACAGTCAGCTCTCTACTGCTTTAGGCACAGAGCACCATGCTTTAAAACAATTCTGCGTAGCTACACAGGATTATATCTTAAATTTCATTGTAGTATCAGCAGTTTTTACTAGGGACTGCAGTATTTAGAAGAAAACTTCTTTGCCACTAACAGTGAAGATTAATGTGCATCTTTGAAAAACAGAAAACATAAAAACATGCATAGTACTTTCAATACTGTAACAATATTCCTGAAAAATGTTAAATGGGATTTTGAATTGAAACCTTATTCTTTCCTTATCGCAGTGTTGATCTGTAATCATTATATACTGTCCTCTAAATTCCAATGACATATCACCGCTGTAGACGTGGGTCAGTAATGCTGTGACACCAACCATTGGCATCTTTAAACAGGATATTGTCTAATACAGTTTATAGCTTCATTCCCTGTACCATTAAATAAATAAAGCATTCAGTGTGTGCATCAGTGCTATCAAGCATGAATACCCTGGTGGACTGGGAATTAAATGCCAAGTGAGGGTCAGAAGCAACAAAGGCTGAATAACACTCAGCAAATGTATACATATTAGGTAAGGAACAGTGCCCCTGATGCAGAAGAAATTGAATAAGCACCTTGCAACATCTAGATGGAGCATAAAGGCTTCTTTTGTTTGCCTGAGCTGCCATCATTGACCTAAGTAGAATATTCCATTATTGAATGAATTGAACAATATTTTATTACAGGTAAAAGGAAATCTTGAGATCCCAAATTCTTCTGTGCTATTATACAATTAGACCTGATCATTGTACAATCTGTAGCCCCTCAGGCCACAGGGACTAGTAAAATATATTTTGCACTATGTTCTCTTAGCAGGCAAAAAATATTATCACTGTTTTGCCAGATTGTCTGTCTTAAAATGCACTTAGAAGTTTATATTCTTACAGATAAGGAGTAACTTTGACTGTGCTAATTGTGCTCGTTTCCCTCTTTCTAGCGGTTCAGTTTTGGTTCGATGAAATACTCTGATTTTTCCAAATACAAACCGTGTATGTAGGTGACAGTATTGCATGATGGTTGACCGGCATGAAGTTACTGCTGAAGCAGCTTTTCCTCATCTAATTTAAACAGTTTTCCTGAAAATATCAATTATGTTTTATGATCTAATATAAATGTAAAACAATGTGTCTAGCAAAAGTTCCCAGAGGCTGAATATAGTTGTTTCTTTCTTGGGTTATGTTTAAACAGTTCCCATAAAGAGACATATTTTTGTAAATACTTAAATTGGTTATTCTTCATTATTATAGTTTGGCTTTCTTTGTATTACACTATAGTATACAAATATCCTAGAAATACTATTTTTGTTATTAAGATTTAACAGGACCAAGTTCTTAAAAGATTTACCTTTGCTTTGCTTGCCTAAAGTATGAATAATGAGCTTTTTGACTGATCTAATGTAGATCATTTTATTTTAGCATTGAAGTATCCTGTGTAAGCAACTGAAATGAAAAGCCAAATACTGTAGTATGAAACCTTTGTTAAAACAGAAGGGCAAAAATTAAATAGGTGACTTCCTGCTAAGCTGAATCAAGGGGTAATTATTGCTTTGGATGAGTAGTAACCCGGAATGCTGGAGTACTGATAACTGTCTGTGTTCCCATAAAATTTTTCTTCTCCAGTCTTCATATATAAAAATTAAGTTGGTTGTAACTCTATCAGTGGGTTGGGAGAATAATTGCCAATAGTTAGAAGGAAAAAGCGTGGTTATGACAGAATTTTCCACTCAGTTACTTAAATGTGTTCTGCACAAAGACATTTAACAGCGAAAAAAGTCTGTGAATTGCCTGAATTGATGGGAATTAAATAATGAAAATTAAATGAAATTTGTTTTGGAAATAAAAATGGAAAAAAATCAATAGTGCATCAAACTGTCATAAGAGGCTATTCAGTTTCTTGCATAGTTTTAGTAATTTATCTCCTGAACTAAACTGGTGGATGTGCTGATATATGATACTACACACTTACCAAATTCTGTAATTTAATCCACACTGTAACTCAATAGCCTTTTGCCTAAGATGTTGTAATCTCTTTAGGATGTGCTTATCCATGAAAGTAGAGCCTACCAGCCTCTGTGAGACTATATGTGAGCACAGAATTAGAGCCCATTTAAGTAGTCCAATGCCCTTTTCGTTGGGTAGTTTAACAGATCTGATTTTGTAAGGTTTTCTTTGCTAAAAAAAATCCCTGAAATTAAATTAAGGTAAAATAATAAAATTATAACATCATGGTAGTTGTTTTATTCCTGTAGGTGAGACATTTCAGACCAGATCCTCATTAAATGTGAACAAGTTAAATTGTGATGACTTCACTAGCCATGAATTCGGTGCTAGCTTTCCCTTATTAATATTTGTTTTTATGACTTTGTGTAAATACCTCATTTTCCTGAGAGTCTGAAAATATACTTACACACCCTAGAATTGACAAACATTTAGTGACTCCACTAATTCCTACCTCTGTTTATATGTTCAGAGCTAACAGAAACTAAACAGGTATAATGATGGGTACTTTAAGGCTTTCCTGTAATCTCTTTTAATGCTCTTTATTTGTGAATTGGATAACAACATGGAAAAGGTCGAGCTATTGTCTTTTGAGTATTCAGTAGCACAGTGTCAGTGGCCAGAGTTACAGTAGGTTTGCATCTGGTCATGTGAAAAAGGTATTAATTGTTCATTGGTCTCATAGCGGTTTTGAAAGTTTGATTCAGGTGTGTGAACCCAGTTATGTGAGTGGTAGTAATGAGTGGTGGGTGTTGTTTAAAATGATAATAAAACAAGGCTTCTATATGATTAGGACTGCTCACTGCCTAAGCAGGAAAAAAATTCGGGTCCTCCATATTCTCCCATTTTAATGATTATATTACCAGTTTCATGGAATAACTGGAATGCTGGAATACAGACTGCAATAACTGAAATAGCTGGAATAAAGATACTTTTGTATTTGAAAGTAAATTCAGAGAAACCAGATAATGAGGTTTGACTATTTTGAATCCAATGAATAGTTTAAAAAAATTACTTTAAAAAGGTAGCAGTAAGAATAAGCAAGGAATTATCACTTGGATAGATGTAAATGCAGATTGCAAAATTATGTAAGATTTTTTTTTACTCTGTATTTGTGAAGTCCTTACCCTCATAATAGAGGTAACGGAGATGTAACATCTTTTGTGGGAGAACATCATCAGGGTGAGCTTGTGGATATGTCCCCTCTGCAACTTCTCCAGAGTTCAGCGCCTCACATGGCTGGACTCAAATATTATTTAACGTACAATGAAACTCTGAAGAGAGACTATAAAATGGATTTTTAGGCTCAACAGTTGTAGGCAAATAATATTAAAACGTGTTCTATCTTCTGTTAGAAAGACATTTTCCTCTTAATTTTCAACCTCTTCAATCTAATCTATGTGTAAAAGAAGGTGCCATTTTTTGAGCATTTTTGTGGAGCTAATAACGATAAATAAAAAACTAATTTGTGTGGATTCTCAACAGTATACAATTTGACCCTATTAGATTCCTCAGACCCCTTAATCTCTCCACATCCATTTTTACCTGAAGTTGTTAATTTGTAAAATGATAATTAAGATTTTGTCAATTAATTTTTTTTTAAAGTTCTAATAAGTGTATTGTATCACTATAATGAACATGTTCAATTTGTGCTTGTATGGCACAATTTCTTCTTAGGCATCCTATAATCTCTGCTTCATTATCCAAATAAGATTTCAACTTCTTTTCAAGTACATCCTCATGATTAATTGGGCTATTAGCTAGAAGGTACCTCATGCAACTGAAAGGGTAATGTAGCACTGATGTTTTGGGATGTGTGTGGTGTCCTCCAGAGACCAGAAGAGGCACCCCCAGGATTATGTCTGTGACAGACTTGAGATACCCTGTTCGTGCTTTAATAAGCAATTGGAATGGGTAATCTGGCAACGTGTCATTTTAAGTAGTGAGTAGTAATTGCTAGAAAATAAACTGACATTTTGCAAAACAACTGCGTGCATGCACATGTGGATTTTTCACTGTAGGTCTGGAGCCAGGAGTTGAGGCAATCCTGTTTGTAGAAGCCTGTTTCTACTGAGAAAATAGAATAAAGTATGAAATAAAACTTGTGACTAAGCTTTCTAAAAGTACTGTTCTCTCTTAAGATCAATAGACTCTGTCTAAATTCACATTTCTTGTGGAAAATAATGTAGAATAACAATACTTTTCTCATTCATATGTTTCGCTATTTTAGGAATAATTGGAATGCCCATGCATGCATTTTTAAAAACAAGTAACAGTAGAATGTATCAAAAAGTATTTATGAACCACTGATTGGTACCTCTTAAAATACTAATTGTGTTTGAATTACTTATCTGTAGCTATGAACCATACCAAAATATTTCTGATTTTAAATAACTAAGGAGGAGTATTTCTGATGTTGTTATTTTATTTAACTTTATCTCATTAGGAATGGTAGGCTCTGTCATTCCACTAAAAGATCCTTAATCTGATAATTTAACAAAAAAGCTCAGAGACTGTCTAATGTTGCTCCCTGAGAAGTAACCTTCTCAAATCCTGGATAAAGCTGACTATTTGGATTATTTGTCCTGTACAGTTCAGGGGTTCATATTAAACATGCATATGTCACAGCATGTAACCTGGGTGGACTTTGAATTTCAGAGCTGGTCAGAAGGAGCTGTTCAAAGGAAAGCAAGTGTTCCTCATTGCTTTAAAGCGTGCCACTTTTAACTGTGCACAGCTCCTTGTGGCTTTATCCTGTGTTCTGCTTGCCTCTGCCTTCGATTGCTGTGTTTATGAAGACAGTTACTACCTCCTATAGGTACTTACACATAAATCACCTCTTCGCCCTCTGTTGGATTGATTTTGTACCCCAGGTAATGGAAGTTCATAGATTCTGAGCCCTTTCTGTAATGTTGTAATAGATATTTTGCCTCAGAGGAGCTCCAGGCTTCACATGCTGAGCCTCTCTGCCTCCAGACCCTCCCTGGCCACCCATAGCAACCCGTGTGCTCATGCACAAAATACAGGGGCTTTGAAACCTGCCGGCTTTCCAGCAGAGGACAGTCCTGAAACTCTGTTCTCCCTTGTTCCAAATCCTGACTCCTGGCTTGGTACGTTCAGCCTCCTCTGATCAGAAACGTCAGTGTGGATCCAAGAAAAATACTCAAAAAATTTTATTTTTTTAAAAAAAGAGTAAAATTTACAATATGTAAATTGCCTCAGCTTCTGCTGCATACTTGCGTCCCCCCAGTCCTGCTCTTCCCAGTGCAGCAGAAATGTGGCATTTCAGTGGGCCTGGCCTGGTTTCACAAATTCAGACAAGGTTTGCTTTGATGTTGACTGCAGAGTTTTATTTGTCTTGGTTTACATAGTAACTTCAACAGCTGCCAGTGTATACTATGGCATAAAACTTGAGTGTGCCCAGAGCTGCCCAAGTGTGTAACTACTCAATGTTACGTTGTGCTTCCTCACCCTCCCTCAACCTTGAAGAAAGGCAGTATAGTGTTTTATAAGCAAACTGTGCTTGATCTTGCCGAACTGTAAAGCAATAAAACATAAACACCTATTTTGAAATCTGAGTTGAAGAACAAGCGGTTTAAATACTGACTGGTTTTGAAACCAGAGCCGAAGAACAAACAGTTTTGCCCAGGCAGGCAACCTGGAGTGCTGCATTAATTCACCCGATCTGTTTCCGACTGTTCCCTCCTGAGGTGTTGGGGGCTCTTGTCTGTGTCATGCCAGCTGGTGAGGTACACTTGTTGGGTTGAGGATGGCTCTCTGCCAACCTGCATTGCTTCCAAACATGTTGAAGTGACTAAAATTTAGATTTGAAGTATTCAGTTACTGTGAGCCAGCTCGTCAAGGTTTTCTTTTTCCCATCCCCAGTGACGCCCCCTTTTTTTTTTTGTGCTGGAAGATGCAAAAATTGTGGGCTGCTGCTTTGAGACTTTATCAAAAGTTTTTGATGAACACCAGATGAAGAAAAAGTCATCTTTTGTAAATGTTTATGTTACAGTTAAGAAATAATTTCTTCCTAAGCACCTGCAGTTTTAGACAGCAGAGTCTACTTACAGTTTGGGGATTTTTGATTTTCTAGTACTTATTTGTGCTTTTGTTTTGACTCTTGGGCTCTCATTAGTTTGGCAGATGCCTTGCTCTGAAACCATGTGATGCCTTCCTGGAAATATAATCGAGTCATATAAAACTGTACAGATCGTTTGAAATACTACATTTAGTGTATTTTTAGTTTTGGCCTATTTTCTTTGGCATTTGTATATATATAGCCGATCTCTGCATTTTTTCTTTTCAAAATGAGTTTTTATCAGTAAGTTATTGCTAATTCTGGAAACAGTAATCTTTATACATTTACAATATTGGCATGGGAGCTTTGGAGATTAGAGATTCAGTCTTGGTCTTGCTTAACGTTAGGTATGTGGTCCCACACTCTTAAGGTCACTGTTCTCCTTGTACATTTGATGGTACCCTCAAGGGGGATCTCAAGTCGCTGGTGGTCTGACCTGGAGTTGTCCACTGCTAGGCAGTAGGAAATGTGGCTTTTTGGGGCTTAGGTCTGAGTTAGCAGTCAGGACTACTTGCTGACATCTCCTTCCACCTGAGATCTGGAAGTCAACACTTGTTCCGGCATTTAACTTTCAAAGGTAAACATGTTGGGAGTGGTTCTGGTTTTGTTGCTGGTGCCATTGCCCACCTTTTACACAAAAATACTCCCATGCAGGTACACTCGCATAAGGAGCTGGAAACTTGGAGAGTGTCTTCTGTGCTTGACAGGATGAATGTTTATTTACTCTGAGGCCACCCTAAGCTCCAAGCTGAAGGGGTCCGCTCTGCCCCTCCTGGCAATAATTTGCTTGGGGAAGGTACAAGAAACCCTGCAAAATCCTGTTCTAGAATAGCCTGATGCTGATGTTAGATATATAGCTTCCAACCTCTATCAAGTATAAATTGTCTTAAAGCATGAAGGCCTGCTGCCAGTGATCTCAAAAGAGAGTAAAGGCTTCTAACTAGGTCATTCAGCTCCTGGTCATGCTCCTGATCTGATGCAGTAGTCTGTGCTCAGTTCTAGGCCAAGTTACAGCTGTAGTCATAACCAGAATTATTTCTTTGGTCCTAAAATGAATGAATCCTCAACTGCCTTTGGGTTACAATTTTATAATAGGTCTCTGGAACAACCTGGTATTGAGAACTCACAATGGTATTAATGTGTTACCTAGGAAATGCTAATTAATCCACACATATAATTTCCACAAAAAGCAAATGCTGAGTGGTTTATTAACCTTTTGTCTGACGGAGGTGGAGAGAAAATGTAGGCCTCACCATTAATCCACCCTCTGAGAGAAATGGACAGAGAAGAGGTGGAATTGCAGAGTTTATTATTTCTCCCCAGTAAGAGTGCCAGTGCCATATACAGAGTTTATTATCAACTTCTGCCCACAGGGAAGTAGGAGGAGGGGGAGAGGGGATAAAATTCATTAGTGTATGCTTAGCAGTAGTGATGTCAGGAGTCAGAGCTGGGTTTATTAATTCCCCAGTGCCCAGGAAGGAAGGAAGACCGGCAGGCGAAGGGCAGGGGGAGGCCAGGGAGGGCTGGGCAGGCACGCTGCTGTGCTGCTTCCAGGTACTGTGCTTCCATTGCAGGCAATTCTCAGCTTGCATTTCATAAGGTGAAAGCGTCGATTTGATCTAGAAGAAAAGTCTGGGAGGTGCTAAACTAACTTTAAGTCATGAGTGCTGTCGTCTGCAGGCATAGAATTAGTTTGGGATTTATTTTTAATTCCCATTTATTATGTTTATTCCACTTCTGTGACAAGTTTATTAGAAGTTAAAGTTATCTAGGAAATAGTGAAAGCAGAAAAAAATTTTTTCTTTTCTTCTGATCTCTAACGAAATTTTTGGATGCAAGAGGATGAGATTAAACTGGTTTTAAAATTTTGCATGACCTGGTCACCAAACCAAAACAATTTGGTTTTTCATTCCAGAAAATGTTGTGCTTTTTTAATATGTCTGTTTGTAATGTAAATGAGTTGGACAACTTAATTTAAACAGCAATAATCCACAAGATTTGAAGAGGTGCACATTTAGTTGAATTCCAGTCTGTTTTTTCCCCCAAAAAGGTCCTACATAAGTTAAGAGTAAGATTTGATATTTAATTAAAAAAATACTTATTTACCCCTTCTAGTACAACAAAAGAGGAATAATGTAAAAATCTCAATTGAAACATCATTGAGGTAGATATATCCACAAATTGGCAGTGACGTGCAAATTCAGTTTAAAATCTATGTTTATTAAGATGTTTGATTATCAATCACTGAGTTATTCTTTAATAATAAAAATGCATATCTAAGTAAGGATAAATCGATTCTCTAAATATAGGTTTCTTTCCAACAATTTCTATAATTGAACTTTGATTTAAACAGGAATTTAAGTGGTTCTAAACAGTTTGATTTACATTCTTCCATCCTGTTTCCAGAGGTGTGGATGGCAGTGGCTCTGCATGCCACCCATTCTTTGCTCATGCAGTTATTCCTTGGCTTAGCATTTAATTATTATTGCATCAACAGACTCTTCTCATCTCCAGTATGTAAACAAGCACAGACAATATTGCATATCATACATAGGAGTACTGTGTGGCAATGGAAACCAGAGAACTTTTTGAGCTTTACTCGAGGTTTCCATCTACAGAACAGCTTCTGTCCTGGGAGTCTTAGGGATCTCTCAGACAATCCTGTCTCACGTCTTGCTAAGGAATTTCTGAGTAAAGCTTGTCACCAGAGGGATCTCTTTTATCTCGGTTGCTGCCAGTGGAGCTAGGTGGAGGAGTTCTGTTTTCCTGTCAAGTGCCCTTGGCAATTTGCTAAGCACCGTGGAAGTGACCTAAATCTCTCCTTTTATCATACAATTAACATCATAACTTAGGCATGGAACAGGCCTCATTGATTGACAGTTATCTTGAATTCACCTTTTAACCCCAAAAGCTAAAAAAGACCAGAGAATGTACTTACCAGCAGACCACTGATTTACAGTACAGAAATAAAATGAAAACAGTGCTTGTGTTTACCAGTAATTTAGATAAACTCCAAGGGGTTTCTTTTATCTGTCTCAAGCTGATGGAGTTTTTATGCAGCCCTGTGACTGGGCATCAAGCTTGCACACAGACGCTCAGTCCTAAGGTTTCCCTTCGTGGAGGAAGACCCCTATTTGAGGATTGGTATTCAGACTGGGGGATGCCATTCAAATTTACATTCCCTTCCACTCTCCAGATTTCTGTGAGTGTAACTTAATTAGTAAGTTGATCTTAACCTTTTCCTGCTGCTGCTTAATTTTTAGAAATGCTAACAACCTTTGGGAATGGTTAGGTGGAGCTATTCCTGTCTAGACAGTAAATACAGCTTAATGACTGTCCTGGTCTTTAAACAATCTTTAACTCGTTCTGAAGTACATGCTCCCTTATGCTTAGTAGCACAAGGGGCACCTTCAGCATTCTGACCTCTTTTCACATAGAAAAATCCACTTTATGTAAACAAATATGTGTATTTATTAGCAACCAAACCTTACTCAAATCTTTAAATGCAAATCACGCGTGTCAGATTTAGTAATGGTTAACTGGGGCCAGACAGGGTAGTGAACAAACCCTCTCAGTTTGTAATGGATTTGTGGGGACTGACCCCAGCTTCATCTTTCAGGGATACTGGGACAACGTATTATGCTTTCTCCACCCACCCTCCAAAATGTGGGAGCTAATTTAGCATAATCTGCAGAGTGTGGGGAGTTATTACTGACCTCTGTGTTTGCTTTCAGAAGGCACTGTTCTTTATAGAAGCTTGAAGCCAGACATCAAAGTATTAATTTTGATGGACACTGAATTTCACAGAAATTCTGAGGGAGTTGTCAAAATGTGAAAGCAAACATCACAGAGGAAAAACAACCAAATGCTGGTTTTAGTTACTTTAATCTATTCTGGTTTTGTATAAACACATTTGTGATGTTGCTTACTGCTGGCTGTGTACTCTTTTGGGCATGAAGATGTCCTTGATTCCTGTCTCAGGCAGTGTTTCTTCTCACTTCATCAGAAATTGGTCCTGATTGACAACAGACATTTGTGTTTTTAAACTGGCAGTTAGGAATAGTCACAGTGCCACAAAATAAAATAGAAGACATATGTCCCTAGAAGCGTGTAGTGAACGTAATCTATTCAGAGTAGTAGTTTCCAGTGGGCTAGCAGCAGGGAAACTTAAACACATGCATTGAAAGATTCAAGAGTCAGTCTTCATCTGCTTATCCTAAAAATGTGTGCTTCTAAAAAAAATGGTCCGTAGAAATCTTTCATAATCTGTTGCAGATTTTACTCAAACCTTTGCAAATAAACTTCTGTAACTCGCCTTGCTGACATGGTTGTGTCTGTGACTGTCTTTGCTAACGTTAAAGATTAAGGTGCCTAGGTTTATGTGTAAAACTTACTTTTTAATGTAGATTAAAATATCAACAAAGTAAGTGCCATACTTACTCATGTACTATTACAGCCCACACACAGAAAACAGGAAAGTTAAGACTCAAGGTCTATTCTATAATTCAGGGTTTTTACTGAAATTTGAAGGCAATTTAAACCACCTACTTATTTCAAAGGTAGTATCGATAGACCACCTGCTGTTGACATGCACTAAGAAAGATGGAAGGATGTAAATGAGTTTTAGTGATTTGCCTGCCTTTGAATACAAATGAGGCTAACAACCTCCCATCCTGCACTCTGGCAGTCAACTACCAGAATGTTTTCAGCGTGTGTTATTGGAAAGCGAGTGTTGTCATCATGAATTATCATTAGACTTTGTTGTTGTTGATGACTACTTGTTAGCAGTGGATAATTCAAGTGTAATTCAGTTAGAATATTTCAGGTATGTCACTAACTATGTATTTTGTAACCAGCATTTGACAAGGAAAACTACTTCCAGCTGAAACCTGGGGACACTTCTCTTACCTGCACGTAGGTGGCTGTTGAAGGATTTGTGGTGGAGAGCCAGATTTAAGCTGAATTATCTGAAAGAGCGAAGAGAGTAGAAGGCTGCCTATCCCTATCTTATGGTCATAAATGTAATCTTCCAAGCTCAGAGTTTTCAGTCTAATGGTCGTCCATGCTTTTCTGTTAAGAACACCAGGAGACTCGGAAATTAAATCAAAGATTACAGAAATGTCTGTAAGTTTTTCTTTTGATGCGGATGCAGAGGCTTTTGTGATGAAGACATTATTTCTTCAGTGGCCTAACAAAAAACTAGGAAGCAAACGATTAAGGGCAGGAAGAGCTCAGTCACTTTTTGGGCTGATGAGATAAAAATCTGAACAATCAGGACTGTCCCTTTGGAATAGCACAGTTGGCTGCTGGGGGAGGTTTTTGGACTGATTTCCATTCATTGTTTTCGGTGACCCTTCTTGAAGAGCCTGAGAGACATTTTTGAAGTTAGCACTTCTTTCTTCACTTGTAAATTTTGAAAGCACTCTGCTGTGATTCATCTGTGGTTGCAGACTGCCACTGGCTGTCTCCTCCCATAGTACCAGCCATCCCTTTGAATATTTGCCACCTATTCCTTGCTTATGCACAGCTTCAAAAGCAACAGTTGTCACAAAGAAACAGGCTATCCTAAATGACAGCTTTCACTATCTTTAAGATCGTAGGTCAAAATGGAAAATGAAGGTTCGGGGATGATTTGATAGCACCAGATACTATCCTAATGTCTTCGTAAACTGATTTTACAGTTTAATTCAACACTACAAAACTGCCAAGTCAAAGAAATGTCTGCTTGTCCTTAAATGGGCAGCTATCGTAGCAGTAATTTGCTTATGAGATGCTTTCCTTTCTGGAAGACTAGTCTGTCTTGGTTCTTATCAAAAATAAATCAATTTCCTGTGGAAACTGACATAAATCTTTCAGATTGTTTCTTCATATTTGTGCAGCATTTGTCAGAGTTGCTGTTAGCTATAGCTGGGTATTGTCTCCTGATGAATTGTAGCAGCGGATGAACAAAACCATATTAATCTGTTTTTGTTAATCCTGTTTTGTAATTAAATACATCTTTCATATAAATTCTGTTAAGATTTGAATGAAAGGGGATTTATGGAAACATGACTTGCTTTTTATAAGATAGTTTTAGGATTATGAAATCAACACTGGGAAAAAGAAAAGTTTGACTTGCTCACAGAGCGAAAGATTTTCTCTTTGTTATTCTTGCTTTGCTGGTGCTATGAAAAAAAAATATAATAAGAGCATTCAAGCTGGGTTGCCTGTGGTTTAACTCTAATTCTATAGGCTGCACACTCTTTCTCCCCAAAATCCCCACAGCAAGTGACCTTGTCAAACAAAAGTGTGGAATAATGGGAGGCAGCCCAGGGACTGTGGCTCATTTACAAGCAGCTGTTTGCTACTGTCAGAACAAAGGCAAATCAAAGTTGCATTAACGGGGTATGACAGGCACAGTGAGCAACTCCCCAACAATGTTCATCCTCTTGTGTTGTTCTGGTTATAATATTGGTTTGCCTGAAGGAGAAAATGGTCATAAGGTCAAGTCAGACATGTATGTTTTCAAAAGCCTTTCAAAATTGCACACATTTTTCAGCTGATCAACTATTGATGGTTTTTAACAAAATTAGCATAACAGCAAATAAGTACATATTTATGTGCATGCCTGACTTTTTGTATGAGAATTAGAGCCACACAGAGAATTAACAATTATGTCTTCACAGCAATATAAGTTTGTAGCGTCATCTGGCCTTCCCCTCTTGTCAGATTCAGCCAGTCCAAGAACTAAGGCAATTGTAGGTAATGTCGCTCTTGAATTCCTACATGACATCCAAGCATGTTTGGAGGATCACTCCGTCTTCTGCACAGCTTTTGTAATTTACTGCTTGACTAGAACTTTCCTTTGCACCTTCCAAAATAGCACCTAATTATCTGACCCTCTGGTAAAGAGGTTACATAAATGATATACAACCTTCCTTGAATTTCTATTAAAAGTGTACCCTGAATCCTGAGAAACATCGTGAGCAAGGTCTACTCGACTTAGTTGAAGCCTGGTAATGTGGTAGTTATTGGGAAAACTCAACACCGATAAAGAACACAGAAAATTTCTTACAGAGTAGTAGAAGTTTTTAGGCAACTTTAGCCAGAATCCAGCATATAAGCAAGCAGTACTCCCTGATCGTGACTTAATGGAGTACGCAGTAGGTAGGTTTTAGCCATGAGAATGAGGCTGTTGCATAACTTGAGCCTGTACTGCTCAACGCCAGTCAGTCGTCCAAAATCATTACAAATCAGTTAAACTTGCTGAGAACACATCCGAGAGAGGCTTGGGAAGAAAGGAAATTCAAACAGAAAGGACAGGAGAATTGCTGGACATGAACTTTGTAACAAGGCACACAATAGGCAGCACATTTCTCAGTGTTTATTGTACCTCACATAGGGTGATAAAGACTGAAGGCAGAGTGACTTTAACAGTCCCTGAAGTGCAGTATTCCCTGAGAAATACACATTTTAAAGTGCCTTACTGCCATTATGAAATTTATAAATTAAAATAAGGGAAGTGGTAAGACTTAGACATTTATTGGGCAAATGGATATGACTACTAAATCATTAATAAGTGGTCAAAAAGATTATTTGTTCCAAAAAACAGCTGAGAAACAGCCTTTTCTATTTAGCGAGTATTTTACTACTAGTGTAAATTCCTGAATTGCTTGATTATTTTTTGATAGGGAGAGGGATACTCAGAAGAAGAAGCAGGAAAAAAATGCTTTTGAAGTAAAATATACTGCAGATTTAAGGCAACTGTGGAATACGTTTTGGTAATGGTATTTGACATCTGCTATATTTCATAATTCAAGATACGATAAACTTTTTTAAAATTTAACAATTTGAAGTGCAGTTGCTTCATTTTCAGCCAAATTTGCGATTTAGTTAGGTATGTTGAGGAGGTACAGGTATGAATAATGTAGATAAAGGCCGATTAAGATACGGCTAGTGTACCTCCTAACCTTTAGAGAGACAGCATGCTTAAATTCTAAGCATTTAGGATGAAACTTTCAAAAGTGCAGTGGCTTGCATGCATACAGAGTTGTACTGACAACATCTTTTAAAGTGCTAACATGAATTTAATTTAATTTATTCTCACAAACTTGCAGTTCTAGCTGTATGTGTTATGGTATCATGTACAGGTGCCAGCCAAGATTACAGCTCCATTGAACTCTACTCATCCAAAAAGTTCTAAATTTATCAGCATGGAGAGCTTGTCGAGTTTCCTCTTTCACTGCCGTTATCAACTGTTTTGAAATATTCAAAACCTTAAGTGGTACTGAAAACTTACCCAGTGTCCAAAGCACATTGTGTATTTTGATGTGAGAAATAGAACTGTACTTGTAAAAGTGTGCTAGCATTTAGCTTAACACTCAAAATAGAACACAATTTGCATAGGAAATTTGATAATACTAATTTATTTCTTTGAAAGGTTGAGATTTCTTGTACTGCTCTAGCTGTCACACAACGTGCAGCAGTTTTGTGTCATCACTTTATAGTCAGTATATTTAACAGTAGTTAAAGAAATGGAGATTTTATTTTGTTGTGAATCAATCTGTTGAACTCACATGACAGTATCCTAAATTCCTTTCAGTTAATGGTCTTACTCTTGCTGGGAAAGGAGGACATTTTGTGCATTACTTTGCTTGAATAGTGCTAACAGACTAGCAGATGGTCACTTTCCAACTGGTTTGCCTTGAAAAAAGAAATTAAAATATTATAGTGCCGGGGAGAGATGTTGTAATGTGTCCCTTTCAAATTAACAGGTCGTTTTTTCTACTATTTTATGATTGTAAAATAGCTCAATGTCACATAAAAGGTTAAAAGCTGGTGTAAATGGCATCATGGGAAATTTGAAATAAATAGGGTCTCATATGGTTTATGGCTCTATACTTGAACACACAAGGAATGTATTTCTTTCCTTGAAAAGGCGTTCTGTAAGAGCTTGCCATGTTAATATGAATTGTGGTCACAATAGATTCTATTTAAAGTAGTTTTAATTCACAAGGTAATATTTTTTTGTTTACTAAACTACTCCTTGCAAAGGCCACTTGTTCAAACTGTTTGTAAGCCTAAGAGAAAATATGGTATTTTCAGAAAAAAACAAGCCTCAGATTCCAGTTCATTTAACTATTCTGCTGGAGTCTTAGTGGTTACTTTTCATAAAGCACAGACCTTCAGAACTGATTAAGTTTCAGACTCCAAACTGTTAGGTATTTCATATTAGTGCCAAATCTGTTTTTCATGGTAAAACTGCCTCCACTATGATGTTCTGCGATGTGCTAGTTCCAGCAACCCTACTGAGTAAGACCTGAACAAATTTAACTCCTGTTTCTGTCCCACTGGCTGGTTTATTGCTATGCAGGTGAAGAAAGGTGATGGGAAAGCCCTCATAAAGCTTCTCACTAGCCACCTAGGTGAGATAACCCTCGTTTCTTCTTCTGATACACCGTCACCTGAGGCTGTTACAGCATTAGTGTCCAAAGATAAGAGGAGGTGGTTAAAATTGAACTGAAAAAATTGGAAGGGTTTCTGATTTGTAAGTCTGTAAAATTGTCATGACAATGGGAAATGTTTTGTCTTTCAAAATCATTAGCAGTGGTAACCTTTAAAATTATTGGTCCCATGCAGCTAGAATGTTTTCATGGTGAATCTGATACCAAGACAATTTTCATTTTTGTTTTGAATGGGGGATTTTGAACTACATCTAATTCCATCAGGGACCTGGAAGGAGAGTTGGGAGAGAAAAGAGCCACTGAAACATTGTCTTGTGCCCAGAGCTTGTTCCTCAACATAAAGTTTGTGTAATTTTCACAAAGGGTACGGCTGTTTCGGAGTTTGTTTTCAGTCTCGTCCTACGCTCCCAGAAAGAGGCCTATGGATAAGTTGCCTATAAATGAGCATCACAGACAGTTTGTTTCAAAGTGCCTTTAATTTTTTATTTCTGTTTTGCTTCCAGTCATCTTTGCTTAATATAGTTGGTAATCTGTGAGGAAATACAGAACACATTGCCTGTATTTCTTAGTAGATGAATAGCAATGAATGGTAACTGCAAAAAGAGGCTATTCAGATAGGTGATGAAGCCTGAAGATATAATTTCCCTAAAAGCTAGCTAGGCCAATTAAAATTAATAACCATTTCTCATAACTACTGCAGGAGAGAGTTGTGGATATTTCTGCATGATACTGTACAGGGACATATTTAAATTGCATTTGAGCTCCAAACTGTTCGGAAACTGCTTATCTACAGTTAGTGGTACCACACCCAACCTAATAAACCAAGAACTGGCAACAGTCAGTGATCAGCTCGGCACTACCCTGCTGTACAGCTTTTGGCCAGTTTGAAGTACAGGCAGTGAGTTGAAGTTTGCAGCAGCAAGGGAGGCGGCATGCCCACTGCTGCGCCACCCAGGCTAGCACAGGCATAAAGAAAGGGGTCGCCCTGGGCTTCCACCTCTACGGAACAAACTGCCTCTGTTTTCAGTTGATACTATGAGTAACAAGTAGGCTTCAGATGAAGAACCAGTAATGCCTTGCAAAAACTCCCCGCATAATAGAAAAGTTTAATGAAGTCCAGGGATTACTGTTGTAGAGAATAAGAAGTTCGAAGGCTTTTGTTCAAAATTGCAGGAGTCTAAGCAAAAAGGTGAAGACAAAAGATGAGGGATAGAGACTGCTCAAACAGAGGACATAAAAATTCTAAAGACTTGACAAGTCAAATTGACCACCTGGAAAATTGTTCAGAGGAGAAATATCAGGTTGTTATGGCTTCCTACCAACAGAAGAGACGGAGGTATTTTTTTTCACAGTGGATTATGATGGAGCGGGGTCTGGGTAATATTGAACTCCTTCTCTACATGTTGTGTCGCTGGGAAAGCCGGAAAGACATTGTTTGAATCTCAGATTGTGAAACTCTTGGATGGCAGAAATAGATTATCACAGAGATGTTTAGCCCTAAAGGTTCAAGATCACTGAAATTTAGCAGAAGACACAAAAATAAACTGGTTGCTGTCATTGTGCTCAGGAATCCAGACTAATTTTTCAAATAAGAATAAAATAGTGGTAAGAGTGTGCCATAGTAAATTGTCTGTAAATCAGCTAAAGGCCTTTTTTCTTCTGATGGATGCTACATGCGTATTTTGCAAATGAACATGTTCATACCGAAATGGCATGTTCATTTGCTTTTGAGTTATCTTTTTCTAATGGAAACCTTTATTTGTCTTTTTCATTTTTTTTCTTAAGGTGATTGAGTTTTAGAGGCAGTAATACAGATATTAATATGCGTTATTGTAACTGGCTGTAATTAATCCATAATTCTGCCTTTTTAACTGGGATGACAACTACAGGGGCTTCAGTTTTTAAATTATGTAGGAATAGTTCTTCCTATATATGATTTAGGTTTTATAGCTGGAAGAGGTATTTGGATTAAAGAATATTTTGAGCTAATAGAGTCAGGAGTCAATTTCAGCCTGAATTATGAGGCTCTGATCCTATGAACTGTTTTGGAACAAAGGTCAAAGATGAGTTTGCCCGAGCTCTCTTAGCCACCAAACACCTACATTGTGCTTCCTTGGAAGAGGAATATGGATGGGATTTGGGTTGGGTTTGGAGGAGGGTTTATTTTGTTTTGATTGAGCCTGCTTTGGAACAAGCATTTATTGCTTTTTATGCATTGCGTGTGTACAGATCTGTTGAACAAAGGTTTTTACCCACATCCTTAGTTTATGTTGGAGTAGTTGAATATTACAGCAGAAAAACTGTGTCATACCATATGTTTTCTTGAGATGTTTGGTTTATCTACCAACCAAAAAAAAAAAAAAAGACTGTGGCTGGAGTCATAAAACTAAATAAATAGCTTTCTTTGGGTAGTAGACAGAAGAAAGTACTGTTAACATGTTAACCCCTTTGAGTAATGGATAAAACTAAATTTGTAAATGACATTTATCCAAATGTGATTTCATGATAAAGTTCAGGAGTTAAATAGTGAGTATCTGGAGTGTCCCACTGCAACTTGGATCCTGAGCTGAATCCTTTGCATTCTTTAAATACTGAAAGAAACAAAGATCATTGGAATGGCGTACAGCAAAGGATTAAAATCATCAGGGTTTATCAGTCTGGTTACTTTTAAGTAACAATGTTAATGCTAACATTAGATTTATAAAAATAAATCAAAGAATTTGGTTCTGGTGGTTGTTGCTTGGAATAAGATTAGAAATTAAAAGAAGATTTGTCCATTGGTAAAATAGCAAGGAGACCATCAACTGGTTGCAGCGTTTCAAACAAGAATCAGTTGCAGTTCTTCCTTTAGAAACCTTTCTGGTAGTCTTTTTCTCTCTGTAGTCCTAAAGAGAGATTTTAATTTTTTTCCTTGCTATAATCCTTCCCTGTCTCTCTGGGAACATAACGTACTTGCCTGTTGTTCCTCCTGTTTCCTTACTTTGAAGATACTTCCTCTAAAACCTGCTTCAGGATTTCTTGAAGGATGAGATAGAGACACTAATACAGCTTTTTCCCCTTTTTGGCCTTCCTGGTGTTGAAGTACTGAGAACTGCTTATGCTCAAAGTTTGGTGTGTGTCCAGCGGTGATGTGTGATTACACCAAAAACAGAAGGAAAAAACAAGTTTGGATATGTTTATAAAAGGTAATTATTATCGCAGAGGAAAAAGACAATGATACAGTAAGCTATCTGAATGACTTGGCATGGAGTCAGTTTTTAATCTATTTTGTTGTGCTTTTGAAAGCATTTATTTTGTCTTGTACTTCCCTTTCCCTGTTCGTGTCTTTCATAAGCATCTTACATGTCCGCAAGTAAAATGAATGACTGATTCCTGCTTCCAGGAGGATGTGCTCAGAGGGGTAGGACCACAGAAGTTCCTGCGACTTGAGACAGGCCAAGATAACCAGGCTGAAGATGTTAGCAACGGTAAATTGGGAATGCCTTTCTAGTAAACACAGCTGCCGAGACCTTCCAATGCCACAAGCAAGCCGGTCAGTCCCATTTCTAATCTGGGAGCTGATGGCTGTATGCTGGAGCTTGCTAGTTAATTGCCATCTGCGGAGAGGAGGCGGACGGCGCTGAATGCCGCGGTGGTGCGGCCTGCTCAGGCGAGCTCCCTGCCACTTACCGGGCTGCCTGAGAGGAATGGGAAAGCTACTTTCTCAGTCTCTGACCAGAATGCATGATAAGGCTTGATGTCAAAAAGGGCAAGATTGGGCTCACAGCAATTATGGCAGAGGCATACTGGTTTCCTTGACAACCAGATTGAGGATTCTTTGTGATTTATTATTTACCACTTCAAACTCTCATTCTCTGATTTAATTAGGGAGAGGGATTTCCATAAGTCCCCTCCCTTCCAAATCTGAATACCCCCTCACTATTGTAACGACCAGCTACACCTAACCCAAATCGATGTGGCTCTAAACCAGCTACAAATTAGGCTTGGCATTTAGCGTTTGGAATTTTAGGCAGGGTGCTCAGACAGCAGTTAACTGAAATTCAGTAGATATTATGTTGGGTGATGACTTGTTAATCTGCGTTTGCTAGCAGGGATAATAGACATCTTCATTTACCACCTCCCCTTACAACCTCCCCCAACCTCCCCCCACACCCCAACCCCAGTTTTTGAAAGGCAGGCGACTGCAACAAGTGATACTTTCAATTGTCCTTAGAGCTACGGGAAAGATAAAATAGTATCTGCAAGTGCCAGTTTCCCTTGCCTGGGCAATTCACATTATTTTTTTCTTGAAGGCTTTATTAGCAATACATCAGCCACTGTTGTGTAAACAAAGAGTGTATTTTGATGCTCGGGAAGTTTTTTACCACTAACAGTTAGATAGCTATTTGAAAAAGAAATCCTCTCCTAAAATGTGGCTAAAGATGGGAAGTATAGTTAGTCTGCTCTACCCTCACATGTATTTCAATATGTATTTCCCACATTTATAAAGCATTGACTGAATCGTGATCTACAGGGCCTGTTCTAAATTTAGTAATTCAGAATAGAATTTTGAACACAATAATATATATAATAGAGATTTTTATTCAAATGTCATTGGCAAATCTGTGTCATTATATATCAAGACTGAAATTGGGTCCTCCAAAGGGCATTTTGTCTGAAAGTACTTTCCTGGGTTGCATATTTTTTATTTCATATTCAGCATGAGGTGTCTGCTGCATTTAATAAAATAAAATGAAGGTCACAGAAGATCACGAGTCTTCCCATAATGTGTCCCAGTAGATGACTGGAAAAAGGTAGTGATTGAAATGGGTTGAGGATCCTACGTGCAGACTATATAGAAAATTTGTGTCATTTTTTTTTTTTTTAATTATAGGGAGGAATTTTAGTTTTAATTATGTTTATTTCACTACGTATAGTCTTTCAGCTGTACCACCCCAGTTTTAATTTCAAAAGTTTATACATGTTTTGTCATCTTTGCCACAGGGAGTTCCTGAAGTGAGTCAGTAGGTGTTGCTCTTCCCTTGGTGGGCTGAACGTGAAAGCTCATTGAGTCAATAAAAAGACTTACAGTGACCTAAACACTCTTGTGTCAAGTCCTAGCTCACTAATGCACCAGTGTCCCATTAGGCTGTTGAGAGAAACTGACTGCTTGAAGATGCTTCTTTAAAATGGAGTAGTCTAATGAAGCTCATTAATGCATTTTTCATTAGAACCAGAATATTGAGTGTCCAGGTTAAATTCTAAGGAATCTATCCTGCACTCATTGAGGTTAATGACAAAGCTCCCAATGATATTAGTGATGCAGGATGAGAACTTAATTGGGGTAATTAAAATTCTGCTTACCTAAAATTCCCTATTATTTTCAAGTAGATAAAATATTGCAAAATTACTACTATGAAGAGTTGTATAATGTTGGATCTCAACACATCCTTCAGAGATGACAGCATTTCAGTGGGAGATAATAATATTTCTGTATTTTGCATCTGATTCATAAAGTACCCTTGTAATCTTCTAGAGGCTTGTGTATGTGAAAACTGTAGTGAAAAATAGGGTTTTTCTTGGTTTTGGAGTTCAAACATGGTCTTCAGTGTGTATTTAAAGATAACATGGGCCATACATTGCTGAAACCCAGTAAGGGTCTGTACTTCAAATTCAGCAGTGGCAGACAGAAAAGGCACTGCAGCAGTACCGTGGGATTGTGTAAACTGCAGAGAATAGTTTCATTAAATGCAGCTTGCTTTGCGGTAGTGCAGACTTGCTAAAATCGCTGTTTGCACCAGAAGAAATGCAGCTTGCTTACCGAGGAGAATAGATAGAATAGCCAGCTTTAGTGCCTTCCAGGGAGTCTAAAGCCTCCGTTATAAATGATTATGTCAGGATGCCTAATTTAATAGTTACCCTAACACCTGCTCATTCCTGCCTCCTTTGGACACCCCTAACCTTCTCCTTCCCTGCTCGGCGGCCCCGGCAGATTAACAACTCCCTCCTCAATTACGCTGCCATAACGCCTGCTTTGATCACACTCTGAGCTCGCTCTGGAAATTATCTTGATTAATAAAATCCACCGCTGTAGCAGAAACAACAGTGTAAACGGAATGACGAGTGGAGGAGGGCCCCGGTGGGTGCGAGCCGAGGCTGGCAGGCGCCGGGCAGGGCTGGCCCTGCGGCTGCGGGAGGGCGGGGGGCGGCGGCCCTGCGGGACCCGCAGCTCCGGGCGGCCCCGCTGCTCCCTCCCGACCCGGCGGGCAGGGCAGGAGCCGTCCCCTCCGACCTGCGGAGCCGTCCGCCTGTTTGTACACCTCAATAATGGATCAGGAGAACACGGCACTTTCGGTAAGAAAGTGTTGGTTTAGGTGGTGTGGAAAAAAGTGGAGCGATCAGGTCTTTTATACTTCATAGCTGCCTCCTCCCGATACTTGCTTTAGACATGTAGGGAAAGATTTTCTTACAAGGAAACTGTGACCTGGCACGGTGAAGCACTATGCAAAGTACATTAATTACTGAGGAAATTACTTTACCTTCCACATCTGTAGTAGTAGTGCAGTACTTCTGTCTTGCTGATTATTGAGCTTATACTTGAGCATCTAACGATGATTTTTTTCCCTGGTCTGGTGCGGAGCTTTCCTAGTCCATTATTATTGGTTGTATTAAGATCAATGAACAACTTTGGAAGTACAGTGTTTCAGCTATTAGATGTGGGCTTCTAAATAGAAGTAATTAGCAAATGCAAAGTTTTCCTTTCTGCGTTGTGTTACAGTGTGTATTCATCCCTTTTGTTACTTTCTAATGTAAATAGCATTAATTATGGAACTCTTATCACATCATTATGGAAAATTGTTTGCTTTCTGTCTTAGCACTCAGAGATTTCAGGGATCCTGATTTTTCATTTATTTCATTTGAGCACTCGTTTGCTGGTTCTTTAAAAGCTGAGAGAATTCTTGCATCCACATTGTGACAGTTGGCAGGGGACACAAATTCCAGGATTAAAAACCAGAGTCCAAATACAGAAGCCCTGAATTTGAGTCCAGGTGGAATTTAGCTATGCTGTCACTTATCTCCCTTGTCTTTAGTGTTTGCAGTGAGGCGTTCCTTTACAGGTGATTAACAGCAGTTTAACAGGGTAGCAGAGGTGCATATTTCCTTTATTTACTCTGGAAATGGTACCTCTGTTGCCATTCTTACTCCTTGCTGCCCAGGGAGCATGTTAGAACTGCATGTATTCCTTAGGACTTCTAAAATTACCTATTTATTGATAAACAATTAAATAGTTTTCATTTCCTCATACATTTTATTATTCAGAGGATGCTCTCAAGTATCTGTGTAGGATCGTTCCATGGTTCCCAGAATGTGCCAGAACCTTAAGTATGTTGTAAAAACTATATACGGTATATCCCTCTCCTGTCTATAATAGTCTTTTAGAAATCCACAAATATTTCATAGAAGGCAAGGTCAGGAAGAAAGCCTTTCACTCTGACAGGCATTTTCCAAGATTGCTTGCTACTCTTGTCTCATATCTATTTGTGGGAATACTTGAAGTGACGGCACATTTACCTTAAAGTACATTCATCACATTGCTTTTCTCCTTGTTTTCAAAAGGTATGACTGTGTATTTTGGTTTATCAGTTTCATCGGCAGGGTCTTGACGCTTTATGTTTCCAAGGATTGTTCTTTCTACTGAGTCCTCAGAAATGTTTTGGAGGCTATAATGAATGAGAAGGGGGATTGCTGGGCTATCTGCATACTCATAAGCACCCTTTAAGTGGCTTGCCGTCATTAAAATTAACCATGTAATTCTTCCGCTGTAAATTATACTGTGACAATTGACTCCACCCCATCATTTTATTGAAACAAGAGAGTATATGAACTTTTACATTGTTACTTGATGCCATTTCTAATGTGTATATAACTCTGTTTGTAAACAAGAAAACACCCCCTTCATAATTTTACAACTGTGATCTCAAATATTACCATGTGCTAGCAATCATACAGTATTTTTAATTACATCTGTGATCAGTTTTTAGCATGAGGGCTGTATTTGGTATTTTAAACTCTGACACTTACAGAATAACATTTTGTTTAAAATGAGCCAGTATTATCAGGGTCCAGTTTCTACATTTTAGTGAGATGAAATGTTTTGCTTTCTTACACCAGTTAGGGTATAACCCATTTAAGAAGGTGCTGTACACAGCACACCAAGGGCACCCAACATATCACCTGCTGGAATGATTTAACTTGTGCACATATTCCCAAGGAAATGGTACGTCTCTGCATGGTTTTTATCAACCTCTGAGGTGACAAGGCTTTGGGTTTCTTAAAGATGAGAATAAAAGCATATTTCTTTTGTCAGCTGTTCACTCTGAATACTGCTCACGGAAATTACCCTTTCTTCCTCTGCACCTCCTCAACGCATGGTTTCCAGTCAAAAATGATTGAGATAACTGGAAATACAAATTGTTGTCAAAATACATTTTTAGAGAAAATAAAAGAATATTTAGTTTTACTCTGCTACCAGTATCCTGTGCAGAGGAAATAATTCAGCGGGAAATCCTGTTGACACAAGATTTCTGACACATCAGCTTTTGTGTGTCTTACCTCCCTGTTTCAGAGGTTGTTTCTGATTCAGAAGCTTCTCCTTCCTGACAGGTGGTGTGCTCAGAGAGTTCACAGTTGGTAAACTGGAGATAACCTCCACGAGGGGGATTTACAGAGACCATGGGACTTACTTGCCTTGAGAAATTTTGAAGATGTAATGTATTTAACGGCAAGAAAGAAAAGGGTAGAGTGCTTTTTGCGAGCTGGCAGAGGATCAAGTGTGTATGATGTGAAGGAAAAAAGGAAGGAGATTCTTGCAGCCTGAGAACAGACATCTGGCTGGCAAAAGAAATCTCATTGACAGATGAATACTCTTTCAAACTGGGATAATTTTAGATCAAGAGGGCAAAGTTTTGCTCTCATGCATACAGCTCCCACTGAAAGGGATGGGAAAGGTGCATGCATATGAGAATAAAATTTGGTTCTAAGTGAGAACTGAACAACACACATATTTTTACACTAGATATTTAGACTTTCATGTTTAGATCACATGGTTTCCATCTGCCATATGTAGGCATTGCTAAAATGCTGCCAGGAACCAGGCTCTGGTTTGGTGACTTTCATTAAAGGAATTAGTGGTTTCTATCCAGTTTCAGTGTGGCTGGATTCAAAGTGCAGAAGCCCGTTTTCACAGTTTAGCATTAATTAGCACTCTTGTGGCAGCCTCAGCAGGGAGGTGAAGGATTAAATGGGCATGAAGACCAAACTATCTCTTTTCCCATAGTGGTGATTCCTTCAAAATAGGGTTGAGACATGATGGACTAATGTGGGGTTGCATGCATGGCTGCTGTCTGGGCTGTTCCTGTTCCGGATGATTGGAGGACTTAGGTCTACGGGTCTGTCAATGTAGCACTCTCTTCTCTCCTGCTGTTTAAAAAAACCCAATGTGAACCCCAACAAAAACACAGTCCAAAAAACCCCTTCATTTTGTTACCTTGGAAAGACATATTCTTGCCCTTCTGAATAAGGAGTGAGAGCTGTTTAGGAGAATTTAAATGAGGTCCCTGCTAGCTGGACACAGGAAGGATCGACACTGTTCCATTAAAAGGCTGAAATGCTGCTGCTCACTTCAGGTTTTGCTGAATCATTCAACAAGGTGCAGAAAGCAGGTAAGCCCTGACTCCTTTTTTTGCTGAAGAGAGCCTCACAGGGATATTTTTGAGAATTGCATGGAGACTGTAAATGAAAATTGTAATAAGTTTCAGTGAACCTGGAAGGCAGGACCCATCCTGGTGTGAGTCAGAGGGTGTAACTCAGGCTTCTGTCCTGAATTTCATTAATCAGCCATACCGTGCTTTATGCTTATGTACACTGAATATTAAGTATATAATTACAGAAAATTACTTACAGTTGTAATTCTGCTGCTCACACCGAACCTTTAAAAATATTAAATTTGACAAAGATTTTAAAAATTTTAATTTTTTAAAAGACTAAATCACAATCTAATAAAATGTAAAAAGTATTTATAAAAAGCCATCATTAGTTACATTTCTAAAAGCTTTTATTGGTAGTAATTCATATTTCTATTTTGTAAGAGACAGGCTTCCAGATTTTAGCCAAGTAATTAAAATCTGAAACAGTATGTCTGAGAAGCAGAATTCTGCAAACCGGTGTTAAAAATCACTCCTCACAGCTAATTTATTCAATGAAATAGTTGCCTTGCTTCAGTGTAACTTAAATGGTCAAGTCTGTTCCTTAGGACTTCAGGCCTATGTTAAAAGTTCAAATAATGAACATACTTTCATGTACTGTGCTTTGAGTTAATCCCGTTTTTATGAATGACTTAAAAAAAAAAATAAGGAAGACGTCTCTTACTAGGAAAATAGATATCCTTCACTAAATAGTCCCTTTTCTCTAGATGTCCCCTCCTTCCAGCATCTTAAATGAAAATAATGAATATATACTGAAAATGGCAAAGAATACAGCTGTAGGAGAATATTTTTGAAATGATCCCTTCCTGCCTAATTCTACCCCGACTCAACAGTCGGGTTTTGTCTGCCAGGCTGCAGTGCAGGCTGGCTGTGGGCTGGCTGCTGGGTTTCCCTGAAAGAAGAGCTGAGTGCTGTGAACTCCAGACCTCTATGCAGTATCAGAAGCTCTTACTGTGCCAGTGTAATCTTTTAATAGACATGCTTGCCAGAATGACTTTTTTCCTTCAAAGATAGAATTAGAAAGTGCAGTTGTCACTTAAATTGCCTCTATCTTTGTAGTAGTTGGTAGTGATCTGTTGACCAGGATTGGATAATTTAAAAGCTGTTTAACAAAATAACACGCTTGTCTGTGTGAAATATATACAGTGCTGAGAGACGGGGAGAAAAGTCTCCCTTGACAGAGTTTGTGGGATTCTGTAGAAACTGCAGGATGCTAAGGCTTTTCTGTGGACTTATTAAAGCTTAGCAGAGCCCATGTTGAGCATTTGCATGATTTTCAGATGGCAAAGCATGTTCAGCTGTCTCTGTGCACCCTTCGTGCATGCACGTACACACTTCGCTGGGAGAAGGAGAGGATTCTCAGCACAGTTTTTGTCGGGCTTTGCATTTGTTGAACACATATTATTGAAATGCTGCCCAACATGCATCACTACTTCTTGTGTAGAACTTGAATCATCATGTTGCATGATTTGGTAAAATAAAAGAGATTGTGAAAGAGACAACTGTAAACATTCTGTTTGAAAAGATGTGCTCTTTTCAAAAGACCTTTCTGTTAGAGCCAAATAACACAAGAAGCAATACTTCCTTGCTCTCAGAGACATATATATTTATTTCTGCAAAGATTTGTTTTGGATTCTCAGTTCTTCCAGTATCTGCATTCTTTGAAATAATTTTATATTTCCATGTTGACTTTCTCTGTGCTTTAAGTTTTAATCAAAGGTTCCTTGCTTCTGATGTCGAGGAGTACTGATGTTAGCCTGTTTACATTGCACTATTTTTCCTCTGTATGGGGTGAACATTCAAATGTGGTGCTGCGTTTTTGCTTTTATCTACCAAAGTTGGCACACTCTCTTATTATTGACAGCTCAAAAAGATGGTATGCTAGTGGGCAGGATGCTGTGAATTATTAACTTTTCTTTGCACTTCGACAAATTTAGGTTATCTTTCTAAAGACAAATCATTTCTATGAAGGAACCAAGACAGCAGAATAGTGAATAATTGCAAACTTGTATCAAACAATTTTTAGTCAAATGTGAGCTTAATGTATTTCTGAAACACTGTTCTGAGTTACATTTCTTTCATAGAACTTGTATTTTTTTATTTCGTAGACTAAAGTATAAGAGGAAAGATTTTTGTTTGTGATGTTTCATTTAGATTTTTTTCTCAGAGTGTTTTTCTACATGGAATGATCAATAAAGCATTAAAGAATGTATATTACCACTAAAAATGCCCTCTACCTTTTTTTCCTTAGAAAGGCGCTTTTGCAAAACCAATTTATTTTCTTCTTTCAATAAAGAGCCTGCACTCAACTAATTTGAGAGCAGATAAAACGTGCAGAAAACACATGCTTGCCAGGAAGCTTTTCTATAATCAAAATGGTCAGCAGGACAGAAACCACGCTCTTTTTCTCATTAGGTATTAATCTTCTTCCATTTTTGAAAAAAACCCCACACAACACTGATTAATGTATACAAACATAAATGAATCAGAGGCAGTATATGTTGCATTTGGTAATAGACGCTTACTTGAGTTAATGTTTAGGTTGTGCTGGAAGTCCCAGCCTGGGTACCAGAAAGGTCTTTGCAATCAGGAAGCACTTTGCGTTCTTGGGCGGCAGACAGCAGGAGCGGTGTCATCCATGGCACGGTTTTCTTTGAAGCAATTAGCAGGAGGATGAAGAACGTTGCTTTCAACTGCAAGAGGACAGCCAAACAAAATAGATTTATGCAAGGTACAGTAAGGCAAGCAGCAGGTTGAGCACAGGTTGGTTAGAAAATACAGAATCGAAAATATTCATGAGGAATTGCATTGGAGATACAAAGTTACCAGTGACAACAGTAATTATTGACAGAGCCACATACTTACTCTAAAAAGCTCTGGAATGATGTAGAAGCAGGCAGTAGCATTCAGATGCCAGTCGTGCAAACTTCCATCCTGTGGCAGTGCATCTGTTTATCGGGAATTATCTCCTGAATGTAAATGAATTTCAGTCCTTAGTCATTGCACCTGTTGCCAAGAGGTATTTATTCCAATCACTTGCCTAAAGCGCAGGGAGTTATTGCTTGACGTTTTATAGCTCCAAAAAAAGCTGTCGTTTCAAAATCATTTGTTCAGAGAGAAGAAAATGGAGCAAAACAGTTCATTTTACCCTAAGCACTGCTATTTGGCAGTATTCACATTTGCACGGCACAAAGCTGCAATATTGATTTTTCGCTCACAGGGCCTCCCACTAGTTCTTTCTTCGATTGTCAGGGTTGCGAGATGGATTGAATTACACTTTGCTTGTTGATACGCTTATTTTTTCTTTGTTGATAGGAAAGAATTACAAATAAAGCTTCAGCATAAAGATCACAGCACCTTTGTTAGTGGACTTTAGATTTATTTATTTCATTCAGTTAAAATTCTTTCTGCACCATAGAGATTCCTTAGAGCAGTCTCCCCACCTAACGCATGCTGCATTGTTTTGCTTTATTGCTTGCTGCTTTTGCAATGTAACACTTACATTACAATCTCAGGTGTGTCCTCTGTTGCCTGTGAAGTGATCTAACCTTGCTCTAGTATTTTTAATGTTTCTCCTAATACAGAACTTCTTGTGGATGCCTGCAGGGGAAAAAACTGCAGGATAAAACACATTCATAGTACTTTTAGCAGTTGCCATAGATGATGAAATAAGATTTGCGGGCAGCTGATCTCTGTAACAAACTGCAGAGGTCTTGTATTTGAATTCAAAGTATTTCTTAGCAGAAGTGGAGACTGTGCTGCAGGATCCGCAGTGCTTGTCACAGGTAGTTTGGTGTGTGTTTTTGTGGTGGTTTGTCAGCCCTAGCCCCATAACAACCCCCACGTCTCACCTGCTGCTGCACACACGCTGTATGCATGGCCACCGATACCTCAGTGGCTGTACGCCACGCACCCCCACCCCTCCCTGCCTCCCCTTCTGCAAAAATCCCCTTTGGACAGCTGAAGATGCTGTTCTTCTTGCTGATCGAAACCCAGAAGTTGGGGGGGAGTTGGGAGCAGGGGGAAGAGCAACTGGACACCCCTGGTCAGGCCATGGCAGTGATGCACGCTGGAGGAAGGTTTGCAGAGTACAGGAGATATAGGTGCCATTGCCGGCAGCTGGAGGGATAAACTTTATGTGGATGGCATTCAGTTTGATGGGAGAAGTAGGATGTAGGAATGGCAGTCACTAGCAGCATTATATTTGGTCCCACTGCAGCTGTCATGATGGTAGTTAATCAAAGGAGCTGCTGTATGCATGTGTGGTGGGGGCTTTGCGTGTACCCCTCTGTGCCCATTTCACGCCCTCACTAAGCCGTGAGCAGCTTCTGTCTTCATTGTATTAATTTGCTGCATGGGAGGAACATGTAGGGTGTTAATGTGATGGATTCGTGTTTTAGCTCTTTCTAGCTTTCAGCTCATGATACTTCAGCAAGCCTCTAATAATAGTGTTTGCACATGGTATGTGCAGCCAAACCAAGAGCCAGGAGTAAATTTGAGAAGGAGCTGTGGTGCTTTCCACAGGGATATGGCTTCTTCCATTATTAACAAGTACTGAAGCATGTTGGCAGAGTAACAGTACCAGTTTCGTGTAGGATATGGTTCCACAAAACGTAAAGTGAAGGCAGACCCAGTTGCTGCGCTCTGGCCTTCCCCCTTGCCCTTGTGCAGGGGTGAATTCCCGCCCAGCCAAAGAGCTCGTCATTGGAGACCTCATCAGTTCTTCTGCAGCAGAGGGAGGTTAGAGTCAGACCAGCCCCTTGCATGAGTTTACTACACAAGTTGGACAAAAGCTGGTGCTGGTGCAAAGTGTAAGGCAGAGGAAGGGCAGATGGGAAGATGAGCTCTGGCTGCCAGGGAGCCACATCCTAACACTGGCGTGATCATTGTCAACAGCTCTTTTTTGCAGTCCTAACAGGTAATCATCTTCATACAGTAGGAGTTTTAATCCACAGATCATTAATTCAGTAGGAAAAGTGACAGCATCTGGTTTGTGTGAAAATTTACTATCAAGGGGTTATCTCAAGTTGTTCTTCATCTTTTTAGATCCTTGCTTCCTCGCCTCTTCTAACGCATCATACTTTTTAAGAAAAGTTTCTTTGCCTTCAAAACATTGTAGAGCTCCATACTTACTAGCTATTTCTCTTTGCTGTCACAACTTGTCTCCAGCAGCCTGAACTGAAATACTAATGGTGTTGTGCTACTGTGTTAGGATGACTTTTTTTAAAAAGAGGAAATATCTGTAATTCTGCTGAAAATTTAGAAAGTATTTACTCTTTTAAAGAAATAGGTATTTAACACTACCATGTTGGCCATCTTGTCTTCCAAAATGCAGTAATGCACACATTTTATAAGAAACAGAAATACTCTGTTTAATAATAATCCACCAGTAGCTGTGTACAAGAAAGTGTAGTATACAGATATGTCTTTCTGATGAAGTGTATTTTTTGCATAAAGAAATGTCTGTAAAAGACTAAACATCTGGATGAATATCTGAACCATTGTTTTTTTCTAAAGTATTTCATACTGCTTCATTAGAAAAGTTACCTATTTTTAGGAATTCTCCCATGCAGAAAAACATGTTAAAAATGAGAATTCCGTGGAACACGTACATCATTTTTGGGAGGGATGGGGAAATTTTGTACAGTATTCATCTGCAGTGCTGATCATTTATATATTTGTCCAAAATCTTATCCATCTGTGGGTTTATTTATTTAAAAGGCACAGTAAATAGCACTGACGTTCAACTAGGTAAAGTATCAGCCATGTCTATTACACCTGGTGGCACAAACATGTCCATGCTGGGGACAATATAGCTAAGCAAAAGAAACCCAACTCTTCCTGGAGAAAAGAAGATACAAATTAAGAAAGACTAATGAAGTTGGAACTATGGCTTTGGTTTTTTTTTGTTGGGTTTCTTTTTTAAAGTTGCTCTGCATTTGCAAATCCTGCCTGCTCTGCTGCGTTCCCACTTTGAGACATGGCCTGTCTGACTGTGCCCAAAGAGGGGAGAAAGAAGCAGAGAGAAAAGTGGTAATGTGCAATGTAGCCATGCAGATAGGCACCACTGTCTACCCTGGGAAGGGTTAGAAGAAGTGAAGAGGAATTTCCTCCTTTCCCAGATTAAGGACACAGCAGTAGTGCCATAGTGATGTGACAGTTTCATGAAAGATTCTTCACTTAATATGGTACCAGGTCAAACTGTTTAAAGGTGCACTTCCTTTAGCACACTGATGAGAGTTAGGGCCTATGTGACAGAAAAAGAATAGTCCAATGCAATATATCCTTTAGGCTAAATCCCATTTTTTTTCCCCCTTTTTTTTTTTTTTAGGTTTCAGCCGAGCAGCACTACCGTTTGGTTTGGTTAGGAGGGAGCTCTCCTGCGAAGGCTACTCCATTGACCTTCGGTGTCCAGGAAGCGATGTTATTATGATAGAAAGTGCTAACTATGGACGGACAGATGACAAGATTTGTGATGCTGACCCTTTCCAGATGGAGAACACGGAATGCTTCCTTCCAGACGCCTACAAAATTATGACACAAAGGTAAAAATATGTATATCATTTTGAGGACTAAAGAGGAAAAATGCCTGAATTAATACAGTAAGAGGCATATACTGTAGGAAATGCTGAGTTGTAGTTGCCAGTTTGCTATTGAGGTAGTATTATTTCTATCTAGTAATATTAGAAGGAAATAAAAACTACCAGTTGCAATTAGAGAGGGTTTTTTTTAAATTCTGTGAGCAAAAGTTAAAAAGCAGAAAGATAACTGCAAGGAGAATGGACCAATTCACTTATTTGGAGATTCCCTGTCTCCTTGTCTTTTAGGTGGTCAAACAGCACTCAAAATGTGTCCAAAAGGCTGCTGCATTTTTCAGTAACTTCTACACTTCCTGTCAAAGTTACACATTTCCTATGAATGCAGTAAATCATTGCTGTAGTTCCCACCTGTAAAATGCATCCAATGGAAAATGCTGGAATGATTAAATGCCAGGATGGTTATATGTCATTATACATGTGTGTACAGAAGTATATATGCATATAAGCATAAGTTACATTATGTCTTAGCGACAGCGATTGTCATTCAGAGAAGACAGTCAGAAGAGCCAGTAAAAGTGGTTTTAGTACAAAAGGTGCATCAGAACTAAGATTCACAGAAATTCCTGTGCTACAGGCCACATACGGGCAGCAGACACCTAGTACTGACAGCTGTGGAAATGTCAGCACAAATCAGTCACTGGCACTGTTACTGGCTTAAAATACAAGCCTGAATAAATGCAGGATTGGCGGGAAGTTTTCCTCCCAGTGCATTTTTCCTAGGGTGAGGAGTCTGAACCAAAAGGGGATGGGAATAACCTAGGAGCTTTCCGGTGCATGTACACAGACGTGTCAAATGAAACATGCAAGTTGTCCTGCATCCTTTGCTCTATTTACTGTGTTGTGTTTGAAAATAGTAGCACTCAGTTAACATACAGTCACAGCTTAAAAATAAACTTCCATTTTGATTTTCTAATTCATTCAAGTTGTCAGGAGTGTGACCCTTACAATTTTTTATCATTTTCATGTGAATATATGGATGTTCTCTACTGCTGTAGTCAGATACTTGGGCTAGATCTCAGGCTTCAATTTCAAATGCTGGGGGTAAATTAAGGATATCAGGCCTTTTATTCTTGTTCTGTGTTCAACCTGTGACTTGTTCTGTGATCAGTAAGGGAAAGGCTCCATTGCTACGCTAGTAAAAAGGTAATACAACTTCTCTAAATCACGTTTGAATTATCTTTTTGTGGTTCTAGTTCGTTGTTAATTAGATCAAGCCAGATTTCCATTGAGACTGAAGAAGCAGTGTCATCATCCTCTAATCTGTCAACTCCCTTTGAAACCACCTTCAATTGCTTTTGTGAATGTAGTGCCTCTCTGTAGACTTCCTTGTTGTGTAAAATGCATGTTGTGTTTTGATCAAAGTCCTCCTTATGTTCACCGCAAATATACAGATTAAGGTAGTCAGAGACAAATACAGAGGCACAATGTTGCTTAAAGTGACATCAAACTGTTACTGGAAAGCTGCAATTTCAACCCTCCCCCTTCAATTAATAAACTGTAAGTTTATGATAGCAAAGTATTTTTGGACTTCCCCAGTCTTTCACTTCTACCCTTTTTTCAACAGATTAAAATGAAACTGTGATCACATGTATGACATTTGTTCAGAATAGCTACACTCAGAGAGAGTTTTTAATTTTTGTTCTTTTTTTTTTGTCTAAACAAACGACAAAGATCATTTGACACTTTCCTTTCTATTTTTGTCTGGCATTTATAGTAATTTGGAAGTTTACTTTTGTAGTTTTCTTTCTCAGATCCTGTCATTAAGTAGAAAAGCTGTCTCTTGCCTTGTTTAATCTTTTATCAAAATTGCTTAATTTGTGCTATATTGCAAGCATAGAAGAATGTTGCAGTTTTCTTATGAAATATTAAACGTTCTTGTATCTCATTATTTATAACTGCATTGGTGATCATAATTTTTTGTTGTCTAAGGCAAACTGTTGTTTGGTACTCAGCACATGTCCTTGATCTGATACCTAAAAGTATCATATCAGCTGTATTTTGATGGCAGCAATTGCATAGAAAAATCTCACCTGAAGGACTATCAGGTTCATTGGTTTTCTTTGTTGTTTTGTTTTTTTTTTAAACTGACTAAAAAAACCCAATCTGTTAGAACATTTGGTAACAGGAAAAACTTTCCTTCCATACTTTTAGAAATAAGCTGCAGTAGTTTCTACATTGCTACATAAAAATCTTAACAGTGTTTGCTTTTGAGGGCTAATGACATGTTTTTATCACTTCAGCCAGCAGTGTTTTTACCACTACGGTTGACCACTCAATTCAGTTTAGACCAGTAGTTAAATGTAGTTCCACGGCAATTATTAAATACTCATCATTCATTTGCAGCATTACTCCACAGCTTTTGCACAGCAGCTACATTTACTGCAGTTACAATGTGAAAACACTAGCTTAATGAGATCAATACTGTGAAATCTGGAGATTGAAAAATAAGATGAGGTTTCCAGTTTAACACAAAGCCATGTAATCATATGCCCTGATCCTCTTCCAGAGAATTTGAGATACTAGCACACAAACTTTGCCAGTGTCCACTGATGCATCAGCTCCTCTTTCTCAGAACAAATTTCTACTTAATTTTTTTCTCCCTCCCTTTTATTTCTGCAGTTCTCAAAAGATTTTTAACTTAATGCTTTTCTAGGAAGCCTGACTAGAACACTAATGACTTCATTGCTTTACTTTTACCTTTGTAAAGTAGTTATTAAATTTTCAGTCTCTGATTGAAATTACATCCCAATTATTCCAGAATAAAGTCTTTCAGATGTATTTAGATTCCATGTAAACTTCAGACTGGCACGGTTAAAATTAAAGCTTTGAAGAAAGAGACTAGACCTTTAGAAAATCCCTCTCCTCTTTCACGCTTCTCTGATAATTAACCCCAGAGTTTGCATACAGTCAAGTTTGAGAGATCCTACCACACGTGAAAGTTAAGTATAGACGTAAGCTTATTTCTAGAATAGTAGGTGAGGGAGTAGTGTAAGTGAGTGGCAGAGGACCCACGTTTCAGGCAGTTAGATCTTAAAATAGTCAAACTCTTTGGTGCTCTGCTGTCCTTTAGCAGGGACAAATCTTCTGTTTCCTCTTTGTTTAAAAAAAAATTAAATGAACAGGGAAGCAGAAGATGCAAAGCAGCCTGAGGAAATTGCTCTAGTTGCTAGCTCATAAAGTGTGTTTGTGTGGCTGTAGCCAGAAACTGTCACGAGACTTTGAAGCTGATAAGGCTAACTAGCACTGCTCTTTATGGGCACAGCAGAGATTTGAAAATTAACATGATAAAATTTACTTATGACCTAGTCTTAAGTCCATTTCCACTGTAAACAGATTGCAGGTGGATTGCGTGAGTTATATTCAAACTGCCTGTGCATTTATGAGGACTTTCGGCTTCCAGTGTCAACTTCAAAGCCCCACTCTGCAACTGCAGGTGGATAGACCATAGGCTTTTGTTAGGACAGGCACTTAGGGTTACAGAGACACCACATAGTGTTTGAATTTCAGTTTTATTAGCTTAAATTAATAACAGATATTTAAAAGTACTTGTAAATACATACTTAAAATACATTTCAAAGGCAAAGGCATATTGTGTATGTAATTTTATAGTGAACAATTAACTGCTAAGATGTGTTTTTGCATGCTGGGACCTTTCTCTTCTGAATTAAAAATAGACTTTTTTTAGTAGGAATAATTTTTCCTAGTCCTAAACTTTTTGTTTAGGAAAGGTTCCCAATTATTTTAAAGATTAGACTCCATAACTATGTTTGTGATTCCAGTACAGTGCAATTAGATGATTTTTTTTTCGTCTGTGTATTTAAGTAAATACTTGGGTAGTGTGGCAGATAATAATTTTGAATAGTGTAATTTTAAATCTTGAGAAACCTATATTAAAAAAAATGTCAGGTCCATTACAATCTGTACACCGTATTTTTTGAGTAATTTACAGTTATAACTATTGGTGGGGCTTGTAGAAAATTAACATTTTGTATTTAAAGAAAATACAGCCTATTAACTCTGAATCTATGGAACTATTTACTTAGACAAAAAATTCAAGCATTTACTGTTGACAGCCAAATTAATGTTAACTTCAGAAAGAAAACAGTTTCCCTCCTAATAAAGGCTAAAATACCGTGAATTTTTAAACAGGAACTTCTGATCTGTGTTCTGATACTGAGAGCATAGTTATGATAATTAAAAAGAGGAAAAATTCAGACTGTTTAAAACTGCAAACTCTGCAGACCATACAAACATCCGCATTAAAAAATATACTCTCACAGTTGGTATATTCAGTTTACTTTTGATCTGCAACAGAAAGGAGGTTACATCAATCCTGCACTGAAATGGCCTCGAAATTCTATTTTTGTCTGCAATTTATACTGTAATTGTAGCTTTATGTGATCTTTACATCTTTACTAAGCATTTAATCAGTATCATTTTGCTCTTTAAATATGCACAAATAAAGCAAACCTCATTATAAAATGTAAGCATAAATATAAAAATAGGTATAATAGGTGAACTTGGAGAACTGTAATTTTTTTAAATACCCTTCCCTTTTAAAACATTGCTGCAGAAAAGTAAAAGGATTAAAAGAGGAATAAACCCTCTTCAGAAGTGAGTGTTTTTTCTGTTGCACGTACCCTGTCCTATCTATAGCACATGCAACACATGCACTGTCAATTACCATGTCCATCATGACACCAGTGAAGAGTTCGTGCTTGGGCTTTTGTTACCATGAACTTTTCTCACATACTCTTAACCTGTTACGTCCATCATCTCTCTGCAAGACAGCTGTGCTTATAGGGAGAGTGTTGAAAATGTAAGCAAAGTGCCTCCTGCCCCACAGAGTGATGAAGGGGAAGCTGAAGGAAGCAGTGGATCCATTCTTTCCCCTAAGACTTTGTTTTTTTCTTATCCTTCCCAACGGGAGAGTGGAAGAATGGAGATGTTAAATTCTTTTCCACCTATTCACATGTCCAACAAATATGTCATTTTAAAAAATCCTATATATAAACGAGAGTAAGACATTTTTGAAAGAAAACAAAATGAGTTCTCTGAAGAAGACACATCTCTCAAGCCCCCCGTCTTGTTCCGGCTTGTCAGCTCTGCAGAGGGAACATCATCATACTGTATCAGTGTCCTTCCAAGTGAAAATAAGTTTGGTCTATTCCATAATGTGAGTGAATAAAGAAAATCTTCCACTGGACTCCAGGCTTGGATGGATAGTGGGTAAATCTATAACTGATTAATGTCACTCATTGGAGTGAAAAGGTCTAGCCAAAGGCAAACTTTGCACAGGGTGTCTTTGCTGGTAGAAGGCAAAACCTGCTGTGGGGTCACTGCAGAGCTGAATTCAAGCCTTTGGAAGACTTCCACAAAGAAGCGTTTTCGTCCCTCAGAAATAACTTCCTCACACAGGGCCCACGGTTGATTCAGCATTTGAACTGCAGCACGCTTCAGATTTGCATTTCTTAATGTGACTGAGAACAGTTTTCACGGGCAGGATTTTATCCTCTGCCATTCGCAAATGACTGTGATTGTGGTAATGGCACACTTTATTTCGGGGTCTGCCAGGCTTAGACAAGGGCTCTGCTGACCCCTGCTGCTATCTTGCTTTTTCCCTTGCTTTTCCTTCTGCAGCCAAAGATTGCCTCCCTTTGCTAAACATACTATGTAGTGAAAAGTGTCTCAGAATAAGAGATATACCTTGCCTTTTTCTCCTTACTAGTCATTAAGAGCTTGCATATCTGTCCTTTTTGTGTCAGAGAAGTGCCAGTGTCGATGATAGGATAGCACAGGCTGATGTGGATAAGGTACATTCTCAGAATTTATGCACGTCGGAGTTGCTGTGGTACTGATGCTGATCTCATGTACGAGGTCCTTCTTTTGCTTTGGCATGCCAGCAGTTTCTGTTTCAGCTTGCTGACAACTGTTTCACAAAACATTTCCCATACAAGATTATCAACATTAGATATCTTTTTTAAAGCATAGTTTAAAAATGAAGGCTTCTACTCATCTGAAACAGACGTAGGTCTTAGTATGGCAGTCACCCCCGTGAGTATTTCAGTGTAGCAGAAGCTTAAAATACTCTTTATTTTTAAACTAAGCTTTTCACAATACCAGGCCATGGCCTGATTGATTTTTGTTTTGTTTTGTTTTGTTTTGTTTTCTATGTTGTTAGACTTAGTTATGACTCAAATGTAACGAAAAAAGCAGAAATACATTTAGCCTATTTTCATGAACTAGGCATAATCACAGAGCTTAGAATATTCATGAAGCATACCGTAGTCCTTAGCTTTATTACAGAAAAAAACAGTAACACCCATGACTGAGAAGAACCTTATCTGGCATTGTGCATTTTCACTATCATTAATTCTTAGTATGAAATTAGTAGGTCTAGTTTACTCGTTAAAAGTAGGGGGTTTTATTAACGGGGTTGTTCTATCGTGACATTACTTCATAAATTAAATACAAATGCTCATATTACAAGGTTCTGAGCAGTCAGGTAAGGTGAAATAGCTGTCAGTGGTACTTGATTATCTTTTTGCAGTGCATTCTATTATTATTTCCTGCAGAAGAAATTATATTACACATGTGCAAGCACATAACACACATGCACGTTATAGTAATCACGGCATTGGAGAAGCTACAAAGGAAACAACAAAAGGATCATTGATACCAACTAATGACATTTGAAATTTAGATTTAATTTACTTCAAAAAAGATTAGATTCATTATTTTACCAGGGTGTAGCTTGATACTTTATTTAGTGTTTTCATATCTTATATTTAAGTTGTTTCCTTTCTTATGGGCAAAACCACCATCAAATTCTTCTTAAGTCAGTGTATATCTTATCTGGCAGGACAGTATATATATATGCATCAGTCCTTCCATGCTGTTCATGGGTGAAAATAAATATAAGTAGCTATACATAAGTATACATAAATTGTTAAGTATTATATGCTGTTTCTTGTATATTTGAGCATCATATAAAATACATGTTTCAGCCTGTGGTTTTCTTGGTTTTTTTTTTCTGATTTCTGAAATGGGTTTTACTAGATGTACATACTGTTTAGCCTACAATTAATCATGTACTATATGTTTTGGGTATATAATTACCTCTCTTGGTAATTTACTAATGTTTTTGAGAACTTGACTGAGACAACATTGCTTAACCTTCAACAGCTTTCAGCTGAATTTTGTTTTCCCTTGGATTAATTTGTATGAATTTTATATAGTTTTCAAATTTCTAGTCTGGCCAAGATAAGTTCCTGGTTCAGTTGCACTCAGAACTTTATTATTAAAAAATCCTGATTTACTTATATATTGCTGTGCCCAATTTAGTTTGTATAGAATAATACTGTAATAATTGAAGCCTATTAATTCCTCCCACCCCAATATATCCTCTATAATACTTAGCCAAAACAGCTACATTATCTGATAAGTTGATTTAGGACTTTATACATGTGTTCATATAACCATTTATCTCAACCCTTGCTGAGGAGACCTTTATTAAGCTGTGATGACTGCTGAATATGAAATGTAACCAAGATTATTTTTTTATTCAAATATAATTTAAATATTCATCAAAGAGGAGTTATGCTTGAAACTGACAGAGACTATTAACATCAAAAAATATAATTAACTGCACTGGGTATCATGAAGCAGAGTTAGCCAAATAGCCGAGAGGTCTAATTGCTCTAGAGTCTGAGAAGCAATAGTTTTATTTTATACTGTTGCTGTGGAATTAATAGTGATGTGGTTTCCTATGCGAGGCAATTAAAAGCTGCCTGTTAAGGTTCATTGCGCTATAGGAAATCCGTTGAATATCACTTAGTAAACAGAACCGACATGGAAAAGGTACCTGAAGATGGGCAGAGCAGGGTATAGATCATAAATTAGGACAGATTAATATGAATTATAAATATACGTAAGTAAATTATGAGTACTTTTTAGTGCTCTAAAGTCAGCAGTAGCGATGAAAGTGAAAAGTTTTCATTAGTAACACAAAGGAAATAGAATTTAAAGATTATTACAGTGAAGCTGTTTAATTCAGAGGAGAGGAATAGAAGAGTAACATGGGTTTAAAAATTAAAAAGTAGCTACAGAGTAGTATAGAAATGAGCAGATCTCATATTCTGGAAATTTCCTTCTGCCACAGAATAATCTCCTACTTACAATAAAAGAACCTTTTGACCTTTGTGGCTCAATTAAGCTTTTTAGTTGAATTCAACAAGAAGAAACTTCTTTATTGAATCCCATAGATTCTGCCCGTGCCCAGGGTTTACAGCCTAAAAAGGGGTGGCCATATTCATGGCATTTTGACACTAATGAGTTTCCGAAATGGAAGAGTTTAAGGATCAAAGTTGCAAGCAATAACAGTATTTTACAGGGTTTCTTTTTTTTTTTCTCTAATAATAAAATTGCAATCTAATTGCTTAATAAATGGGCCGTGATTACTGAAAGACATAGATAATTTCCTTCTTTGCATTTCCCCTCTTTGCATTTTATTTCCTACATATTGCAGAAAAATAATTAGCAAAAATGCTATGGCCACAAATTAAAGAGGTATTTGTGGTTTTTTTTTTCTTTCATATAAGAACTGTAAATGAAAGGAATTTGCATGTACATTCTTTAATTTGGTATGATAGTCAACTTCTATGTTTTTTATGAAGCAATCTTAAAAACTAGTGTCATACTGGTAAAATACAATCAAAGAATTCAGCTAGAATTCCTGTTTTATATAAAGATTGGCTGCCTGTTTCATACATTATTTAGCATGCTTACCCTGTTTATATCAGTGACATAAGAGTGCGTGCTACTTTCTTAGAAGAGTACTGTCTTTGCCGCTTCACAGCACAGTGCCTTGTACTCCCAGGCTTGCGCATGGTGTTAGCAGATATTTAAAGCACTTCAGCCTAACATTTTATAGGTCATGATGAACTGAGCCTATAAAACAAGACGCTGCAATGAAGTTAATGCAGTCTTAAGAGTGTTACATGGACCGAACACTCAGTATTCAGTATATTTTTAGCCTGCTGTAGACACATCAATGGGGAGAAAAGGTTCTTATAACATGGAATTTTTCCATGTCAAACCTGCTTTATAATACACTTACAGTGCAGAATCTTCGCTACAAATTCACTATTGAAAGCCATATCTTTTTTCTTCTACCGCGCACACACACACCTTCACACACATACACACACAAAATAGAAATTAGGTAGCAGAATCGTTTCATTGAGCAAGCCACCCTAACCAAAGACAGTTTGAACACCTTAGAGGAAGAAGTCTTACTACTTCTGAATGACACCAAGTTGTATAATGTTTTATCTTATTTTGCCATTATATGTGCAAATGCATTATCTTATTTTGCCATTATATGTGCAAATGCATCTGTATTCCTTTCTTAGTAGTAATCTGTGATCTCTGATCTTACTGTTCATTGCTTCTCAGATACCTTGCTTCTTGTGATATATGTGATGAAAGAGCAATTTTGAAATGAGTTTAATACACATATTTTTCCAGCACTGTAGAATTACTGTTTCACCATAACTCAAAGTTTGTGCTCCTTTTCCTTTATTTAATAAATTTATTTAGGCTAAGTTGTAAGTTTAACAATAACGTGACAGTTCTGAACCCTGAATCTTTTCCTGTTTACTGAATTTCTTAACAGCATTGAACTCAATTGTACTATTACACTCATGAAGCTGTAGGTGTTTTCTCATCTAGGATGTAGTAGCACTGATACTGCCTTCAGTATATTATTCTAGTGCCAGCATCACTGGTGGGTATGAAAAACATTTACTTTGTATATTTAGCTTTCTTAGATAATTTTTGCTGCCTTTGTGACAGAGCTACAGCAAAAGAACACCTCCTGGAGTCGCATTTAAAACAGGAGCACTTTGGGTAATGTACTGTAGACAGAACACATATGAGTTAGTGCTCAGTTATCATGAATGCCATCAGCAATGCCTTGTTGCTTTCTTATCAGCCACTTCCTGCTGTCAGCCCAGTTCTTATTTCAATAGAAAAGGATTTGCATCAAATGTAATACAGTATTATGTATGGCTAACATGGGGTTTTTAATTGTGCAGGCACATGAGACTTCTTCAGTGGTAGACAGTTTGATAAAAGGATTAGATCATGAATATTTTTGACACAATTAAAGATTACACGTGCGTTGACAGAGTCAAGCCACTGAATTTTCTGATATGTTTTTTACAGAGGTGAATCTGTTTGACTTGCATAAAAACCAACTGCAGAATACACAGGATTTTTGCAGTTGTAAAAGCAAGCAAATGAAAGCAGCCCCCTAAACTTTGTTGGGCTTAAAACTGGAAGTTCCAGGAATCAGAGAGAGCACAGCTCAAATCAATAACTTAATCCCTTAACTTCAAATCACAAAGAAGAAAGTGCAATTGTGCCTTCCAAGTTAGAGCAGAAGGATACTTTTGCAGGGGAAGTCCTATACCTGGAAGCCCTGCAAGCTTTCCAGATGATAATTAGATCCAGACATCACTGTGGATAATAAATAACAGTGCTTTTGTGACAGTCATTCCTCTCAGAAGAAAAGAAAGTACTTGTAGTGAGGACTCTCAGACACATTTTAATAGGAAATGACACCACTGTTACAGAGTTGATTAAAGACCTACCAAGGGACAGCAATTCTGGAAAAAATCAGCAGATGAAATAAGAAGAGTTGTAATTTTATTATTAGTTATCGGTTAAATATATATATAAATTTAAAGCTATGAAATCTGCATTTAAAATCATGAGAAAAAGGACTATATCATCTTGCTAGCAGATTGCGCTTTTATAAATCTCGTAAAATAACCAAGTTGCCTTTCGGCCTCTTGCTCAGCATTTTGCTTTGCGTTCTGTTGAGCTGTAGAAATGAGTCACTCCGCCCTGTGGAAGTGGTAGATATGCAGCGGTGGGCACATGGCCTCTGTTGATGAAAATTATAACCCAAAAAGGGGATATTCCCCAAGGCAAGTTTACAAAAAACAATTTATTCTTTTTCACCCTGTAAAACTCATCTTACATGCAGGATGTCTTGCATTATTACAAACTCTAATCCTCTGAGTGGGTAATTAACGGACCAGAAAAGCCATTTGTGGAAAGAAAGAGCCATAAGGGTGAAAAATATTTCTCCGCTGAATGATCTTTAAGGAGTAAATAATTACAAGAGTGAGAGGTTTGGGATGACCAATCTAAATCTGAACATAATTAGGATGAACACAGTTTGAAAATCGAAGCAGTTGGCATGTGCAACAATTCTCATATCAGAAGACTAATTAAATATTTAAAAGCCCAAAACCCCTCACTATTCACAGAAAAATAACCTGCCACAAAAGGGTCTGTAACTTTGCAGATAATTAGGAAGGGTTACAGGGGGAAAAAATCACAGATTGGCTCCAAGGTTCTGCAAGGTCACATCTTATTATGGTGTATCTTTTATATGGCCTGATAACAAGTTTCTTGCTAATTTAATCTAAGTAGGGCATCCCGTAGCGATTTCCCATTTCCCTTGTTAAAAATGTGATCGTTTTTCTATGTGCAAACTGCAGTAGGTGAACATTTTTATAAATAATTGCTCCTAATTGATACAGACTATAATATTTTTAATTATTCAAGGGGAATGCATGTGTTAAAGTTCAGTTAGGGTTGCCCCCACCACACCCCCCATTTGAAGTTGTTCTCATCCTGTCCATTGTAGAGGGAAACCAAAGGACCATAAGAAATCATGTTACCTTGGCAGCCAATTCTGTAAATTAGTAAGTCTTACTTTCCTGTTAGAGCTGAGAGACATTTATGTTGAATATGCATTTCTGCAAACAGAAGAGCTGTGTTAAACTCAGGAGACCCATAGTGGGTCAAGCTGAATTTGCATTGAGCTGACCTGGAGGTCCAGTCAAAGTGTGAACATTAAAAGTGTACCAAGGCTTCTACATTTCAGAAGTTGCGGTAACAAATCACATCTGTCGTTTGAAATACTTATTTTAGTAATTAAAGTGGGTGATTTTTTAAAATATGTTTAAGATCTGTGCAAATTGACGTGAAGGATAAAGCTACATGTTTTCAGTATTGCAATTCTTCAAGTTACTAATTTAATAATGACTCAGAAGCGCTCTTAAGTTGCATAACTTTTTACTACATTATGAATATGGTGCATGCCAAGCCATGGATAAAAAAGATTGACAGTGCTACAAAAAAAAGTTCTAAAGGGTTTTCACTCTTATCCTGTGCTCTCTACCTGGGATTCTCTTCTGCAAGTCTGTTGCAGTGTTATGCCTAAGAATCAGACACTGTGCTTCAGGATTTTCAGTTGGATTTTCTATATGCTTTGCTCTAGCACTGTGCCTCAGAAGTAAATGCCACTTCATAAAGCTCTGATATTATTGCCCAACCCTACATTTCTTCCCTGAAACTGGCTCAACCCACAAGGTGTGATGCTGCACTCACTCTCATTCAGTGTGAATAATGTGTGTAAATTGCTCAGATATTATGCTGCTGCACAGTTAAAGTTTTCATTAGTAAATAAGCATAGCTGCAGGCTATTTATTTTGTCTAAATGGTGAAACATTTAATTGGATCTTTTGGACTGATTACTTTTCAGCAGCGCAGATCTCCTTGGCTTAGTTGGTGTGCTAAAACACACACTGCATGTAATCCCATGCTGCATTTTGCTTGCAAATATGCATACACATAAATAATATGACAAGATTATGCATATGACTTTATTTCCCTTTCTTCTTCCTCATGGACAGTTGCATTAGAAACATTTTCTCTAAAAAGCAGATCTCTTCTGCTTCATAGTGTTACAAGGTTTGGGTTTGCACCTACACAAAACTCACCAGGAGATTGTTCCATTTACTTTGCACAGCTCATTGCATCTTCTGATACCTAGTTTTCCTGTCCTTGCTTTACAGTCATCTCACAGGCTCTGGTAGTTCTGCTAGGGCTTTCAGATATGTGGTAGAAAGTAGTGGGGATAGAAAGATGGGATTGTAAAAGCACTTATACTGAGAGAAGGCAGGAGTAACGTGTTCCACTGGAATCTACATTTCCTTTTTTTTCTTCCCTCCCTATTTTATCTGATGCTTCAGTTTCCGGTTAATACTTAATGTTTACACTAATAAACAAAGTACTGGAATAAGGATGAATTATAACACATACTGGAACAAGGATGAATTGTAACGAGAAAAAATGGTCTCTGATAGTTCAGATGTGAGTGAGATTTGTCTTTTTAACAGTGACCGCTTTGAACTTAGAGAACTTGAATACAAAAGAAAAATGGGTCATAACTAAATGTATTAAAATTGTAAGAAGAGGTTGAAAGCAAGAAATTTACTTTGCCATGCAAGTCTGATACACATTCATTGATAGTGAATCAGACTGGGTAATCCTAAGAAAGGGCCTGTGGGAGTTGCATATTTTCTGTTGTGTTTTATTGTCTATTTGGAGTTTTCATCCTTAATGCGTACCCATAGACTCCCACAAGATTACATTGTATAAAGAAAACACAATTAAATATTATTGCATATTTATTGGGCAAATGGAACAATGCTATGGTGCACCTTCTTCTACAATATTAATTATGCACTATTTAGCTTCCTTATGTCATGTTTACTCAGTAATTAGGAAGATTTAACAAATCATCAGTATTATATTTCGAAAGAAAATAGAAATAATTTTCTCATGTTTCCCCCCCCCCAATATTTTTCATCCAAAGCCACAAGGTTTATTGCGCTAGTGGTACATGTTGCCAAATGCATAGAAAATCCCAAGTCTGGGTTGTGAATTTTCAAATGAATTTCTAGGATGCCTTACTGCTTTAGTGGTCAGAGGAAGATCTCCAGTATCTAGACACAATTCTTCTGGTCAAATTCTGCTTTCATATGTGCTCATGTATCTCCCAATTTTTTCTTAGATTATGAAAACTACCACCAGCACACTAAATCTGTTTTCCCTTTGAGCTAGGTGGTGCTATTTTCTTTTTGCATGCTTGCTCCCCCATAAGTTTTAGGGATTCTAACTTGAAAATAATTTTTAGAAAATCTTACACATGAGTACGCAAAACTGCCAGTGTGGCATCCTGGGTTTTTAAAAAGCCAGTTGCAGGATTATATGTCTGTCTCAAGGAGACATGTCTCTGCAGGGATGCATGTGCTCACTCTTCCTGAGTGGGTAGGGTTGTGCTACTGCTGCTGTGGTTGCTGGAGCTCTATGGATGTTGCAGGGATAGCTGGCCAATGCTGCTTCAAATCAGGGCTTTATAGCAAGGCTGCGGTTTTAGCAGGTTTTTGCAGGCTTTGGTTAGGCACAATTTGCTAATTCATTAGGTTTCAGTATATAATAATGTATTTCTTGTGAGGTGAATTTGAAACTCAGAATTTAAATACATTCCTTTAAATAATTTTATCTGCTGTGGTATGTGTATGTGCATACATACGTATCTATACACCCCTAAAATAAAATCTCTGTTCTCTGGCTATTTTATATGTAAGTTTTGCATATACTTCTAAGACCAAATTAATAAAACATACCATTTAAGTAATATCTGACATCTTCATACATATGTAACTTTGAGTTTAATAACAGGAGTGCAGGTCTAGTGAATATGCATACAAAAGCAGAAGCACATCTCACGTGGCAGCTGTAGACCGTCAGGAATACATATGTAAAGACAGCCATTTACTCTGGGCAAAGAGGTTCAGGAATTTTTCAATTTAAAATACTCCACTGTTAAAAGTCAATACATGAAGTGTAGTCATCCCACATTCCCATCTCTTTTTTACTCAGACTGCAGCTCACCCAGGGTGAGTAAGGGACAAGAAGACCATATGGAGTATGTGGTGCTACAACTCAGAGTTTACGTGCTTCAAGTGGTGTTTAAGCAGGTTGCTGCAGGCGATATGCAGGAACATGTCATCATGCTAGCTTTTAAGTATTTAATCAATATGCTGAAGGAGAAATATTGTCAGATCTGACTTAAAAGTTTCAAAACATACCAAGATAGATTTTTTAAAAAATGTATTGACAATTTTATGAAAAATTAATTTTATTTATTAAACATGGCTTTATACTGTATCTTTTTTTTTCTTTTTAAAGTGAAGTGCACATGACACTTTTCTTGTGTTTGCCAGTTTTACCTTAATGAAACATTGCATTCACAGAAATGCAGCATGAGGAACACCCAGAATTATTTTGATAGCCCATTTCTGGCTAGGCATTAACCCATATCCTTTTCAAAATAACATGATGTTTCTTTTATGTTACTATCTTTGTCAGAGTCATGTATGCAAAACAAAAGAATTTGGAGGATAAATTGTAATGTGGACATTATTTCCTACATACCTTAATTTTGCAAACTGCAAGAACCACTTGAAAAGGAACTGTATGTATCTTTATGTGACTGATGTGGCTTACCCATAAAGATGACCTCTTCCCTCAGTCAATCAGTTTGGTCCATGGAATGCTAACATCTTTCCAGAATCTGCTTCTCAGATTCCAGTAATTCACTTTCTGGTCCAGTCATGATACACTGTGTTTTTCATTTTAGTGCTGGAGTATTTGTTCAAGTCCATAGATTTTGCATTTTTAATCTTCCTTAGAACACTGGTGAATAATGGCCCTTGGCAGGAGATAATGAAATTTTCTTAATTTATATTTTCAAGCAGAAGCTTCAATTGAAAATGGCATCCTATGGCCTGGAGACATAGCTCTAGTGCAAGTTTCAGGGGAGCTGTAATAATAATGCAGTGCCAGTGGTGACGGGGAATGATAGGACAGTGAAGAAGTAATTTAAGAAAGAAAAGAGAATGTACCAAAGCTTTATTGTAGCATATCTAATGATCTGCTGAAGATTCCCAATAGCTTTTGGAGCATGACAGGAGAAACTAATGTTATCTTGCCAAAACAGAAGCCCCTGCTTAATCAGCAGAACAAGATTATTGATTAAAACACCTCACACAATAAATTGCACATGGAATCTCATCTCCATACATTGCACGTGGAAAAGTGCAATAATGAGCATAAGATAATAAAAAAGAGCAAAAGCAATTTGTTGGGAATTGTACAAGTCAAGATTAGAGTTGAAATGCAAACAAATTATCATGGAAAGTACAGCTGTCCTTAAAGACGAGCACAGAAGAGGATGGATGCAGCAGGGACATGGCTACGCCATGAGCAGTAGATACTTGCTAACAGCCCTGCTGGAGCTGCTTTACTTTTCTTTTTTTCTGTATTCATCTGAAATGTGAAAGGGCCATTCCTCATTTGCACAGTCTTCTTCCTGAGGTGAAAGGAGTTCAGACATTGTACTATAACTGTTAATTAAACACTCCATTTGATTTTTAGATTACTCTAAGTGATGCATCTGCATTATGAAAATGTAACCTTTCTTCATTCATACTAAAATACTGAAGAAATGAGTGTTAGAGCACACAATTGCTCCTTGCATTCATGAGAATAGTGATACTAACTACATTTCCCCTTGCAAAACTCTTGCCACTGCTAGCACAGGAACCTGAATTATCATTCCTTCAGTGCTACAGTTAGTCTTTTTCTAACTAGGGTTTCAGATTTAATTAATGTATTACCTTTCCTAAATCAGCTGTTACTGAATTTATATAGAGTTCTTTGCAGATCTGCTTTATTTCCTTGTAAATGACAAAGACATTGTATCATAAATCTTTGTGAATACTGTGAATGTCTTAAGCATGAAGACATTTCTCAGTGTGAGATCATATGAATTTTAAGATTGTACATAAAAACCTGAGAATTTGCGTATTTTAACATATGCTAGAGAAGTATGTAGTTAAGTAGATTACAGAACACTTAAATGGTACTTAAAACATACAGAAAACTTAAACACTGTGTTACAGACACTGAAACACTAAAGTATTAGTGATTTGACTTCTTAAATTTGCAGAAATTAGGGCTGGTTTGTATCATGCCTTCATTGGAACACTTGTAGAACAGTTTGAATAGATGGACCTAACAGTATATTGTGTAGAAAAAATAAGGTTGGTTAAAATAATTGAGGGACTTCAAGTTATTTACCAGTTAAGGTTTTTGAGGTTTGGATTTATTTTTTTCCTGATGGTGTCTAGGCCAGTTTTTCAAATTGCCAGGAACTTTATTTCCGCAGTAGTCTTGTTTTGAAGAATCCCATGAAGTGGCTGCACTCAGAAAGGGCTTGCCCGTTGCAGAAAGGAATGAAAATGGGTTACAGGATTGAGTTGAAGGCTGTAACAGTGTAATATCCTCTTCTTTGGGCATAGTGTTTCTAAGTATAAAGATTTCTCAAAACTATGAAGCTCTGCAGTGGCAGTGCTGTGGTAGCTTTGGTAATTTGTAACCATGTAGGATAATCTGCTGTTTAATGCTATTTTATGGAGAGTGGAGTATCTTTTGTCAGTATACCACAGAACTCAGTGCTTCTTGTCTTAAAGAAGCTCAACTGAGACCTTTATCAGTTTGTAAAATGGTCTTTGCAGGCAGCAGCAGAACTGTTCTCTAACTAATAGAGAAGTTAGTATCCCTGGTTTTACAGGGGGAAAAAAACAATGCAGCAGACAGAAGACTTTCATTTATGCAGAGAACAAATCGCAGTAGTGTAAATTCCCTGAATTACTTGTCTCAGAACTACCTCTACAAAGTCCAATTACTCTTCATCTCTTCTCTGTAACCCATGAATTGGGATTGACAGCTGCTGTAGTTGCTGTTGGGTTTTTTTTAAGGTTTCACTGGAATTGAAATATGACCAATAACTATGCAACAAAAAATTACCTGAATGTTGACTTTTTCAAATGTGAATATCTTAATTGTCTACTTTGAAATCTTAGAAGTGCGTGAAAATCATAATCTTATATGAAAATTACTCAGGTTTTATAAAATGCAACCAGTAATGCAGCAAAATCAGTGATTTGAATGTAGAAAACTACAATTCAAAGCATAAATCCTTCTATTCATTTAGTTATCCAAGTAATTGTACTTCTTGAAGAGGTGGTGGTGTGCTTTGTAGCACTGCTGTGTATTGCAGCAGTGGGCATAGCTCGTTGTTTTGGAATTGGGGTCTCTTGCATTTTGGCCAAAGATGAGCAAAAGGTGACTGTATGCACAGTGAGTGAAATCTTGAATGAAGAAAGAGTAAAGTTTTTATCCTGTAAACACCACTCAGTGTCTGAAGTTTGACACTGGCACTTACTATACAAAGAAAAAAATGCTGCATTTGCTTCTGAATTATTATTATGCATCCTTTCGATACAAGCTAGCATGAAGTTGCTTTCAGTTTCCTGACTGATGGCAACATTACGAGTCTTTCACTGGGGGAAAATGGAAAGAGAAGAGATCAACTTTTCATAGGGAAACAAGAGTCCATCTTTTTCCTAAGGTTTACAAATACTGCTAGTAGAACTTTTTTTCCCCATAGCTTGATATGACCTTCATCAGTTTCATTCTCAAGCAATTTCTCCCAATATGTATCCATTTTATTTTGTAATAAATCAATATTTTTCTCTTAATTGCCACTCATTCAAGTGTAAAATGAAATTTTCATACAGCTCAAAGCTGTGGAAACCCTTATACTGAATGATGCACTACACAAGGTTTTTTTGTAGGAATTATTTTGTCTTCAGCACAAGGTTTTCACTAAAGAAACAGGAAGAAATATAAAGAAATTAATTACAAAATCTTACATCTGAGTTTTTCTCATGCTGGTTAGTCTGGCCTGAGGTATGGGGCATAAAAAACCCTGTACAGGGGTTAGAACAGAGAGGCCTGTGACATTTTGGGCCAGATTGCCTTCTTCTGTTTCTACAGCTTCCTCCTACACAGCACACACGAGAGCAGCACTTTGACCTTCGTGTGAGTACAAAAAAGTGGCTGTATTGTACATTTTCAGTGTTACAGATTCAGTACAGTGATTTTCTCAGCAAGTTCAGTGCACAATTCAGCGTCAGTCCGAAAGCCATTGGATGCACCATACTCGTTCCAGACTCTGACAACACTGCGTGAGCTGTTGCACTGAACGACAGTGCTGATGGGAGTGGTGCGGCGTTACCTGTGCAATACCTGCACAGGGGACCTGCCTTTGCTCGCTGGAAAGTCACTGCCAGAGCAGCACAGAGGTGACAGGTGAATTCTTCACCATCTATCTGTAGCCCTGATTGTGCGTATAATACAGAAATCCCTGGCTATTTCCCATTAGTTCTGCAATTAGGAGCCCTGTGAGGCTAAAAATAAGTAGCTTTAAAAAAAGCAAAAAGGAAAAAGAAAAGAATTAACTGATAAAGTCAGAAGAGTTGTTGTTCCCGAGTTTTGCTCAGCAAGAGGCACAGCATGTACTGACCAGCTCTGTGCTAGTTTGATTAGTATATAAAAAGTGATTTATATCAGAGTTCTTTAAATGTGCTTGCTCTACCATTTATGAGGTAGCATGAATTATTCTTATACCTGTTGGCAATGTACAGCTGTGGAAAGCCGCTGATACAAGATAGGTTATTTTAGCTTGGGATGTGGTATTCAGGGAGTGTGGGAAGTAGTAGGGCAGTAGGGAAGTTGATGTACAGCTGGAGTCAAAGGCTAGACTATTACTTAAGTTCAGACTTCTGTTATTCTGTTTGCTGACAAACAAAACTAACCCCTGGGAAGATCAGCCAAGCTTTTTTTCTTTTAGTCACCAAACTCCCTGACCTTCTCTTTTTTTTTTTTTGTTTCACTTCCTTATGACTTTTTTTCTTTTTTACATTTTGACAATCTCTTTAGGGTTAGGTGATTGTTTTTTAACTTCCAAGCTAATTGTTGGTGTTTTTTTATGGAAAAATTAATATTGGTCTAAAATATCTTTATTATTATTTTTTAAAAAATAAGAAAACCCATTCATTTCAGTAGACCCTCATGGTTAGAGGCATTATAATAAAGTTCTTTGTATCAAAATGCATTGGTTTCCATTGTTAAGCAAATCATATATATGTTTCAGTATTTAGTCTCCTCTAAAATGCATTATAATTAATTTTCTTTCAGTTCTTCTTTTTAACTGTTTTATTTTCTCAGATGGTCATTCTTTACCTCTTCCTGTAACCTAACAGAGGAAGCTTAGAGTCCACCAATTGCTCCTAAAATAATTAAAATGGAAATGCTAATCCTCTTTGTCTACAATAACTCTTCCAACCAAAATAATTTCCTTGAATCACGACAGTAATCTCTCTGAGATGTGAAACTGTTCAGCAGTATGTATATCTCCAAAGGTGAAAAGAATTGCTCATTTGTGTTATTGTACATTATTCAAAATTACACATTCTTTCATTTTTTATCATCTTTGCATTTTGCTTTGATTTTATTGAACAGTAGAATCAAATCAGTATATATTTGGGACACTACCTCTACCAGTGGGAATGAGTGACATTTGAGATAACATTGATCTCCAAATTTAAAAGTATAAAGCTTGAACCGAAATATTGTCTCGAAGTCTTATTTATGGACTTTGACTGATCTAGTAATTAACTTTGTTGTCTTCTGGATTGGAATGCCCAAGTGTGAAGAGAGTTAGCACTGCATATAGTGCTTTAGTATGAACTTGCAAATTAAATGTAATTTTAAATTAATTAGCTCGCTTTCTTTTCCCATTACAGGTGCAACAACCGAACACAGTGTATAGTAGTTACTGGGTCAGATGTGTTTCCTGATCCTTGTCCTGGAACATACAAATATCTAGAAGTTCAGTATGAATGTGTTCCTTACAGTAAGTATAATCTTTTTATTCTTGCTCACTTCCTCTGGCCCTCACAATTAAAGCTGGAGTGCTGTTACATGGAAAAGAAGCATATGTTTATGGCCCACGGACCCATTATGCATGCAGAGCACTTGCAGACTAGGGCCTCCAATTAGCTTCACGAAGTGTGGAAGGAAGCCATGGTGTGATGCTGGCCAAGTCTCTGTCTGTGTTCTTAAGTGTTTGGCTTTTAAGGCTACTGTTTTTCCAGAAAACAAACTCAAATTAGCTATTCAATAGGCCAGATAGAAATTTGTACTTTTGCCCGCTACCAGTTGCTGACAAATTGGCTTGGCTCACAGACTTCTAAAGCAGGAATTGACTTCAATTTTAATCATGATCTACTTGAAAGGCTACCTGCTGTTGTGGTGACTTTGGGTGCACAGCAAAACCCAACACTGACACTCGGAGGCAAATGCCCCAGTTCAGGGACATTGTAAGAGGACATTGTGCTTCAGGGGCGCGTTATAAGTGAACACAGATTCAGAGTGAATAATTCATCAATAAGTTACTCAAACTTGGTTCTTAAAAGCAATGGGGAAAAGAAATGTTCACTTTTTATGTAAAGAGAAAATAGGAATTGTGCCTTGAATCAGCTGCCAAAACAGAATTTTTCACTGAAAACAAAGCACTGAAATCATTTTGAGATAGAAAAATCTGAAGTTATGGCTACTTCAGCAGTTTTGTACAATATTCTTTCTAATGCCAGAATTCAGTAGCTTTAGACATACTTCTTTCCCTGGAATAATTGATGCTTTTTTTCATTGACATGTATGCATGTTTATAAAAGTTCTTCAGATCCAACACTTTTAACTGCTTTTGCTTTCTTGTAAGGTCATTCTTTGCAGTGATTTCTCCCTCGTCCTGTTACTCAACAGAGAAATAGCTGTGTTTGCAATGGAATTTGAGCAATGCACTGATCATTCCCTTAAGTTATTGTTAAGCGTGAATTTCTTGATCTGCAGTAATCCTTAACCAAAGTCACATTTTCTGTTGGTACAGGAAACAGGCCAAGTCTGAGATGCAAAAACACTGTGGTGACAGTATATATCCAAAAAGGAAGGAAATGAGTTCTGGCATAAGCAAAGCTGTGTCAAAACTGTCCATACTATTTCCTACACGATTTTAAAATTTAGACTTCTTAAACCAAAATACTACTCTGTACTGCTTCACCACTTTGAACCTTCACTGTTGTTAAAGGCCAAACACAGATCATCTGTTTTTTCTTCATTTCTGCTATGTCATTGTGAAATGGTTGCTTGCTGATTTTTTTTTTTTTTTTTTCCCCGTACCATTTGTAGGATTGGAAGCCTACTGCATACAGTGATCCCTAGTACCATTCCTGTGTGTAGTATTGGTGGCTTGTTGTAACTGTTCTTCTCCTGCCACTTTTGAGGAGTGATGTCTTACCCCATTCTAACCAAAGTTTTGTTCCACAAAGATCACTTTTACTTTAGCGCTATTTTCATTCCCAAATTCTCAGAAAGAGGGCAGTGCATCTGATTCCAAACCATGAGGTCAGTCAAATGGAGGTTACGTTTCCAGTTCCAGTAGGCTAGCTCATAGAGAAAAAGTGTCATGCAAATAATTTTCAAACAATTTTTTGTGCTGTTTTAGGAAGACAAGTGTGGATATATTCTACCGATTGGGTATTGCTATCTACAGGAATCTTTTCTTTTCCAGTTTTCAGAAGTATAGTGCCACAGCGCGGCCTACCCTGTACTCTAACATGTAGTTATTCTACTTCTAAAGTGTTTATTTTTGTTTACTGTCAATTGCATTGGCCTACCTTTTGAATTACGTAATTCTGTGTCTATCATAACTCGGTATTCTAGATACTTCTTGTCTTTCAAAGTCTGTAAGTTTTGGAGTTTGTCAGCTGCAGCGTGTACAATGATGACACTATGCCCAATTCCAGAACTGTAAGAGGCATAACCAGACAGTACCAGCCAGCAGTCATCAAAAAGGTTGCCAGTTACAAAAATCAGTTTTGAAGTTTGATTTCAAACCACATTGTGCTTCAGTAACCATTTTGATTGTTGACCATCTTTCTTCCCTGTCCCACAAAGCCTGTCCTGGTATTTTTCCAAGTCTCTTTTTTTGACACCTGATAAACTCCAGTTATCAAGTCTAATTTTTTTCTCCTTTACTTGTTCCAGTGCTCCATATCTAAACGTACGGAAAGACTGAAATCATTAGGTTTGCAGATAGCAGCTGTCCCAGCATAAGACTTGTTAGAAAGGTGGGATAGGCTTTTGTGGGTCTAGGAAGGGAGGTTTTTAGGGATCACAGCACTTCTAACCAATGTTCAGTCAGGGTTCTTACTTTTCCTTAATTTCATCTTCAGTTACTGCTAGACTGCAAAATTTGCAATGTCTCACTGTGGCACCTTTCAGTCCGTGAGAGATTGCAAACAGCAATCATACCAGATTTTGTGGTAAAAGCTGGGAGTTCTTACAGACTGGAGTTGGTGTCACCCTTGTACAAAACGCAGTTTATGAGCTCCTCTATATCTCGCTGGCCTCCAGAAATACATAGCTGCTTTGCTGATCATACATACTGATTGAGCTTTCTCTCCGTTCTGTATTCAAGTACAAGATTCATTATTACAAGAAAGTACTTAATGAAAACTTCCTTTTTTGCATCTCACAATGTAGACAAAAAAAATATATTGAGATACTCATTTGTATTTCCAATAAAACTAAAATTCTAGATGAATTTGATAGGCATTGCTTTGTCCTTAAAGAAGAGTGTTATTGATTAAATTACAAAGAAATTGAGAGTACCATACTTGACATTTCTCTCAATTATGCTGTACAGTGTATGTTGACACTTTGACTGAATAACAGAAGTCAGCCCTTTTGTAAAGAAGAACATCAAAAGTACCATTTTGTACATCTGTGCATTTTTATTTTCAGTCTTTTTTGGACTCAGGAATTCAATAGAAAACATTTTAAAGCGTTTTATTCTCTCTCTGTCTGTATTGATTGGACTTTGCAGCATTTGTTTATTTCAATAAGCCCATCTGTCCCTGAAAAATGTACAGCTGTACACCAATGCACACAGAGCAGACATGCCAGTAATGATTTTAGTTATCCCTATCTTTTTCCCCCTCTCCTATTACTAATTCTAAGCAGGTACAGTATCAATATTGCTCTTTGGCAAGGAATAAACTCATGCATAAAAGTTCACAAACAGAATCATCTGACAGTCATTAACACTGATTGTGAAACCCAGGAATTCACCTCAGATCTTCTGTTTACTCGGATAGCTCAAGAATTACAAATTGCAGAAAAACAAGTGTTTTACCTAAAGGTGTATAAATGAACAAAGGCTAGGAAAACTACTGCTCATTTTGAGAATATTAACCCCTTCCCACTCCCTCATAAAGTTTTGGAATTGTTCCCTGAAGAAGCACTAGATCAGCTCAGCCTTTACCATTCTCTCAAAATAATCATATGTAGTTTTGTTAAATGAGTCTGAAAATCCAAAACTTTATACGAAACATACAAATACATTCTTCAGGATAATACCGTAATACTGAAAATGTAATAGCTGTGCAAATAGTTTTGATACACTTCCTTGGTATCCGCAGCTATTGTTACATGGATTGGTACATCTGTCATTTTTGAGGTCATTTTATGAAACTAAAAGAGCATACTGCAAAGGCTACTGAGTATATGAAATAGATTTTATTGCAAATAATTATTGGAAAGCTGTTTACTAGCTGGACTTCAGCTATATGTCTTCCTGTAATACGTTCCTTAAAATTTCCTCGGGGAAAAATTGCTGTAGTAATATAACTTCGCTAATTGGGTTCGGTTTATATTTTCCATGCGCGGTGGCGGGATGGATATTTGTTTTAAACACTTAGTATGACTATCCTTGCATACTAGCTTGCTGTTTCGGGCTTAATCGATGATGCTGGAGAATATCTGAATGAGCTAAATGTTAATTTTTTCTTCTCTTTTCCTCTTGCTTACTGTGCTTTTGCTTCTTTTTTCTAGATGTTTTTGCTTATTCCTTCTAGTCTGATTTTGCAGTTATAGACTGAGAAGTGGCAAAAGTTCTCAAGATTAACATTCAGGAAAACAAATAAAATAAAGCCTAAGGAGAGCTAAAGGATGCAAGCTGCTTTCTTTACAAGAAAGAAAAGCAGAGGGATGTCTGGGGCAAAGATGGGGGAAGGTTTAATAAGCAGACATACAAACCTATATAATTAATATACTGCAGTTTGGATTGATATTATCTAATTAATATAATACATATATGTGCACTCGCACATATATGATAAATTAATGTGTCACTTAAAAATCAACTTGATAGCATTATACTTTGAGAAGAAGAAGAGTATGTATAGCATGCATTAGTAAAGTAATTCATTATTTATTCAGGTTCACTAAGTGAAACTACATGCCAACATATCTGTATTGCCTCCTTAATCTACTAAAATGATTGATCCATGTTCACTTGTGTAACCGTAGAATCTCTCTCCTGCTAGGTTTTCCTGTTGTCTGTTTCTCTTTATCCAATATAGTGCAGTTCTTATTCTCCCTATATTTAGCGTCTGTTACTAATTTAATCTTTAGATTAATAGTCAATTTATGTTAATCTTCTTTCTTTTTTCCTTGCACTTTTTTATTTTTCTTCCGATGCTTAAAATAGAAGTGGAGCAAAAAGGTAAATAACGTATACAGTCCAAACCCCAGCTCCTTGTTATGTGCCTTATGGATGTTAACCTCTTCCCTTCCCCTCCCCACAACACTCTTATATTATGATAATCAGCAGGATCTCATAAGTACACCTCATAAAGAAGTCGACTGTTTGCAATAAAGTGACTTGGCTGCTTAAAGTAGGTGGCGGGGTATAGTGTCTGAAATACTTGGGCTGGAGGGAAGACTCCCTTGCTTTTTTCTCTCCCTTTCTCTTTGTCTTTCTTTCCCTCTCTTTCTCTCACCCTTGAGTAAATTCTTGTTAATCAAGTGTCATCTTGCCTGGCTTCCAGAACCCTCTCCATAGCATGCCATGGTTACAGGGTTTCCTGGTCTGTTTCATTCATTGCTTTGGTTGTGTTTTGTTTTCTCTGCTCCTAATTGCTTTCTCTATATACCTGATGATTTGTTTTGTTCCTTTATTTTTAATCGAGGCACCTCCTTTTTCAGCCTCACCACTTCTTAAAGTTCTAAACAAGTCGATGTGATTTTTTTTGGACTGAAATACCTAGCGCACTGCTGCACACCAGTTAAAAGCTCTGGAGCGTTAATGCGTACTCACTAAAAGTCTAAGATGAAAATGCAAGAGTAGCTCTACATTTTCAGCTGTCTGTGTATGCCATTGATCCTTGGTCTGTACTAGTGAAAACAGTTCCCATCCACTTTCCATACTGGTACAGCAAGAACATGGTAACTTTAAGAAAAGTGGATGATAAAGGGTGATAATTGCATTAATTATAACATAAGGTATAATCTAGTGCCAATTAAATTGATTTTTTTTCTTCCTGACACAGTCATTATGATTTACCTACCTTTTTTTTTCTTTTTTTTTTTTCTTTTTATTATGAGACAGTCTTAATTTGACGTAATTCTTGTCTTACTTCTCTCTGTGACTGTTAGTTTTTGTTTGCCCGGGGACGTTGAAAGCAATTGTGGACTCACCGTATTTATATGAAGCTGAACAAAAAGCAGGTGCTTGGTGCAAAGATCCTCTCCAGGCTGCAGATAAAATATACTTCATGCCATGGACTCCGTATCGCACCGATACTTTGATAGAATATGCTTCTTTAGAGGACTTCCAAAATGGACGCCAGCAGACAACATATAAACTCCCAAATCGAGTGGATGGTACTGGATTTGTAGTGTATGATGGCGCTGTCTTTTTTAACAAGGAAAGAACTAGGAACATAGTAAAATTTGACTTGAGGACTAGAATTAAGAGTGGAGAGGCCATAATCAATTATGCTAATTACCATGACACCTCTCCATACCGATGGGGAGGAAAGACTGATATTGACTTGGCAGTTGATGAAAATGGCTTATGGGTAATTTATGCTACGGAGCAAAACAATGGGATGATAGTAATTAGCCAGCTGAACCCCTACACCCTACGTTTCGAAGCCACCTGGGAAACTACATACGACAAACGGGCAGCATCCAATGCTTTCATGATATGTGGCGTCCTGTACGTAGTGCGGTCGGTGTATCAGGACAATGAGAGCGAGACCGGCAAGAACGCCATCGATTACATCTACAACACCAGGTTAAGCAGAGGCGAGCACGTGGACATTCCTTTCCCCAACCAGTACCAGTACATCGCTGCAGTGGATTACAACCCCAGAGACAACCAGCTGTATGTGTGGAATAACAATTTCATTCTGCGATATTCTTTGGAGTTTGGCCCACCTGATCCTGCCCAAGGTAAGAATTCGGTTTTTCTCTTTTTTAATCTCCTTGTACTTCCATTCAGATAACTATGTTACAATATCTTTGGTCTTAGACTTAGCTGTTGGCAGAGAGACAGGGAGGGATTGTTTTCTCTGTGCTGAGCAGTACAGCATTACAGTGGTGCAAGACAAATTTGCAGAACCTGTGAAGAGAGAGAGAATTGCTTTATTTGGTTTATAGGCTTGTGCTTTTTTTTTTTTTTAATACAAGTGTGTAGCTTTCCTGTGTTTGAGAATGAGTTGGGGAATTATTTATTTACTTTATACCATCAGTCAGTTTGACTTCTATAGCTAACCTAAGTTTGAGTTCATTCACGCTGAGCCAGAAGCCTGTTCCCATCCATTCGGCGTTACCTGACTTTTGAATTGATTACAACATACATGCAGACCTTCTAACTTCTTGGCACCAGCAGTTGAGAGCAATGTGTGCTGGGAGGTCTCAGAGGAGATGTATGGGTTAATGTGCAATACCAAGCATAAGTTTTCTTCAGCAGCCATATTTTCACAGTTTCTAGTGCCGGGTTAGACAAGATTATCCAACATCTTTTTAGCAGGTTTCTCGGTAAGTCCATTACAGTTTCACTTCAGCTCAAAGTTAGAGCGACTGCCTGAAAGGAAAGACACTAACTGATAAAAGAGGAAAGAAAAATGGAGGTCTTTAGGTCTCAGAAATCCCTAAAAATTACATGAACAGGCACAGCCACATACTAACATCTGAAGAGGAGAGTAAATACCAAGAGAAATGCTCTGTGGCAGAAGATGCATGCAGCAAGGAACAGAATGTTGATAAGCTGCTTCAGCAATGATGATAATACTTCACTTCTCTCATCTAACGGGTATGCATGTTTAGCAGCCACTTTTTCTACTTCAAAAAAGTAGTAATAATGTCTTCTCCACATGAAAAATAGCTATCCTGCTTCAGTGAAGCTGATTCATGCACAGCAGTGCAAACTATGTAGTGTGAACACAATTATATCAACATCCATAGGGCTTTTCCAGGTACAATAATATGTAAGACATGGCAGAACAAGCAGTTTAGAACCAATACATTAGTGATCTCCAGAGCCAACTGACGATCTGTCCAATCTGTCTTCTGCAGACCTCCCTGGCAATACATGTCCAGGCTCAGGCAGGTTCCAGGTGTTTGGGGACTGAGCTTCAGCTGCGAGGGCAGCTATCCTGGCTAGCTTTGCTCTCTGTATGTCAAGCTAGTCTGTTCCTCAGAGAGTCTTTGGGACTGCTTTTAGCACAGACATACCCACCTATGTAATCAGACAAAATTTAAAGCTTTCATTTTCATATATTCTCATGCATGTCACTTTCCATTCCGTTTAACTGAGATGAAGATGCATTTTAAATTCTCCAAAGCTTTAATACTAAGAGAAGAAAATGGAGGTTCAGGCTCTAAGTAGCTTTCGCAATTCAGGCAGCTGCCATGAATTTAGCAAAAGCTAATCTTTAAATCTGCATTGAAGGAAAAGTGTTAAGGAAGAGCAGGGAGAGAAGAAAAGGCTTTGTGGAATCCTTCCTTTGCTTTAGTAAACCACCAAAGATCTGCAGTAAGACATTTCATAATGTTTTTATTATGAGAGGGTTGCCAAGATCCTAAGTTACAGTATGTGTGCTGGCCGCATCCCATCTAATATCAGAAAGAGATTTGGGCATCCACCAGGACCCCTTCATGTTCCTGGTTTCCTTGCTGGTATGCAAGGCAGGGGGGGAAATGGTTTAATCCAACCAGACCTAGTCAAGAAAGGGTCCAGGGCACACTGCAGGGTGCTTGCCTCTCCTCTGAGCTCTTTGCCCATTCACCCATGAAGACAGAGGAGGAATATTTTTTGAGTGATTTGTGAGTTTGGGTTTTAAATGCATGATGACATCAATAAATATATTTTTATTATGGCCTTTTTAAAATATAGAAACCATGTGTAGACACTAGGTTTATTTGAGTATGTGATGCATATATTCACAAATGGTAATTTTCCTTATATAAAGCCAATACCCAATATTTTAATCTTGTATGGATCTGTACATAGCAGATCTAAGAATATGTTTCAGTTCATTTCCTCTTTTGCCTAAGCCAATTGCCTGTAGTTAAAGACTACTAAATTAAAGGAAAAAATATCTAATATGGTTGTCCTTGAGATGTACTGCTATAAAACCAAAAAGAGATTCTGTACCGTTTCTAACTCTACATTTTATTTGTATTATACTCTCAGCTCTTCTTTGTTTCAGCATAAAGTCTGTATAAATTGAAGATCAGTCCTTGTATTGTTACACAGTTAAAGGATCTATATGTGTAATACACATTTGGATTTTTTATCTCATGGAATTAGATTTTCAGCACATTTGATGAAGAGCAATTTTGTGTTTCTCTTCTGGTTTGGTTTGGGTTTTTTGTGGTTGACTCAGATTTCTTAATCATCTACTCAAAGACATAGGTGTTAGGGTAACATTCTTTAAGTCACCTAACACAAGAACTTTCTTTTAGTGTCTTTTGCAGTGGTACTTTAATATCAAGAATTTAATGGTGTCACAAGGTCAGTGCCTCAAAATTGGGAGTCGTGGCCTTTTCTGTTCGAATGGTTAACTTGGGGCCATTGTGGGAAAATCAGCAATCTGTATTCGCTCTGTTACCATGGGAGCAATAATGATATATAGACACACACTGATTCTTTTTTTTCCTCATCTATCTGTCTTGACTATCAGTTCTTGTCTACACCATAACTTCCAACTACCAAGTGCTTCAAAAACAACAGTATTTTTTCCTATGTGAAAGATGAATGTGTCACATTTGAGCCACACTTTTGGGCTCAAGGGTTTACATATGCTCCTGGGGCCAAAATCTTGGGCTCATCCATGACCACAAAACTGCCTTTTTTCTCTCTGTTGTTTCTTTCATTTTTAAATCTGCCTACTGAAACCTCTGAAATACCATTATAATTAACCTAATGTTGACCTTGTCCTTGCTGCAAACCTACACCATTTTCTCCTCTTGCAACTGTCCATGTTATGTGCTCCCCGTATCCTTATTTTCTTAATTTTCAGGAGAACTCTTCAGATTTTTAAAGCTGCGGATGCTGCAGCCAGGCTACTGTCTTACTCTGACAATGGGATCTGCTGCCCTTAGAACTCCCCCCTTAACCTCATTCTTCATGTGTTGTTTTTTCTTGTCACTCCTCATGGGAATTACAGTATGTAGATGTAGAAATGGTTTTCAGAGGTACAGCTGACAAGTACCACAGTAATGTGCAGAAGAGCACATTTTCTAAGGTTAAGTGTAAAAACTACATTTAAAAATCAAAACCTTAATTTAGAAATACAATACAATACATCAGGCCCTACAAAAAGCCACTGTGAAAAATTTGAAACAAACCAGAGTTTTTATATCCTTGGTAAATTTAGTGGATGTGTCCTGTTACACACTTTCTAAAGGAGGTATCCAAGGGACCAAATGAATCCTCACTGAAATAGGAATTTTTAAAAGAATTTTAAAAGATCAGGAAGAATGAAGGAAATTTTCCCCCTAAAAAAGTGAATATGAGCATTACATTGAGAGGTTTCCTTGGTAACAAAAAGAAGATAAATCCTTTTGTTCTGTGTTAGTGCATTAGGGAGAGATTTCATCTGCACTCATCCCAATTTGCGCTAACTGTGCAAACTGTTCGAACTGAAGTTGTGTCCCCTTTTGTACCATGATACCCATCATTAAGTTTTATTGGATCACTGCAGGAAAATATGGATGTTGTGAGGGTGGACAGAACAGAAACTCGGAGACTACTATCACCAAGGGCTTAAAATAATAGGAAACTAGTGCAACTAAATCTGTATAACACCAAGAATCTATGACGAAGTCATGCAGCAAATTGATAAGTAAATTAGATCTGTACTATTATAGCTAATCTGATACACTACAGATTGATTAAAGAGTGGTTGTACAAGTAAAGACAACATAATGGGGACCAGATAGCACATTTCTTGATCATAGGTATTTCGCTAATTTTGTGTCATATTTGTTACCATTTACAGCGTATAAATTTGTAAATGGCTATGTAAACATTTTGCTTTCAACTAAATGGGATTTGGCAGGGTCAGTAGAGTACCAGCTAGCATAATAGCTGGAACCTATAGGTGATTAGGTGAGTCTTAGTGACTTGCCCGCTATTCACTGAAGCATGAAAACAGGCACACAGTGGTAATAAGCAGAAGGCAGGGAAGTCTGGATTTGCACAGGTTTCTGGTCTCCGTTGCTTTGCACAGCAGCTCAGCATATGACACATTTTGATGATGAAGGCAGGCACATAGATTTTCATGTGTCCGAATACATTAAAATACCTGATCTGTAAGAGCATATGTTTAACTGAAAAATCCATACAGCTGATTTCTAAAATTACCTAGATGCCGGAGATGAAAATGGAACCATTAGTATTTTCAGAAGTGGTGCATCATCTGGACATTTCAATACAATTTTACATCTAAGGTCAGAGTTTTTTGGGTGGGGATTTTTTTGTTTGGCTTGGTTTGTTTTTTTAAAAAATATATTTTATGCCTGCTTAGAATAGAAACTCGTTGGCAAAGAATACTAGATAGCTTGTGTACCTTCTCTAAATCTACTCTTCACTGTCAGTTGGGGAAACAAAGTTACTATACCCCTGCTGTCCTAGGCAATTGTGTTATGTTTTTTATAGACATCACACTGTTAAACAGGTGTTAAGTTTTACTCCAGTGGTGTCTTCATTTTTAGAAACAGCTAGTATGTATAACTGTTTAAATCAGCTGTTAGGAACTGCATGGAACAAACATAAATTAATTACCCTCACCTTGAGTCTTTGGATTTACTTCCTATTGCTCTTTTCTTACTTTTTTTTTTTTTTTTAATTTTACGAAGAGTGTCTTCAGCTGATAATGAGACACGCCTATTTTTTAAAAAAAGGGAGAAGGCAGAAGAGGTTTTGGTTTTCTCCTCAACGTGTCAAGCCTAGTCAAAAAGTACAAAACAGAATCTCACGTTGTAAAAGAGGCTTTTTGGCATTGGCCAAAATTACGTATCTTCAGCCTTGTAGAGGCTCACCCCTGCTGCTCGGAACAATAGGTTAATAACCTCAACATGGAGTTTGTTCTTCTTCTTAGCTGTGGCATATTAATCATCACTGCCATTATCTTATATTGGCAAAGCGCTCCACAAGTCAGTGCATGAGAGCCCACAGATGCCATCACCCTCAGCTTTCAGAACGAGACACATCAGGTGGTGGCAGCTATCATGTGTCTTCTTGAAGCTCAGGAGAATGGCCTTGCAGAATAAGCTCCCCAACAGGTCATTAAAAACAAAATGATCTGCCTTCTAAAAGCTAGATGTATTCCTTAAAGTGATGTGTTAGGTCATTTCTTATTTTTTCAACCTTCTTCTTTCTCAGACTTCCAGGACTGTCTGAAGTTTCCTGGTACATTCTTAAATATATTGACTTCTCCTTTTTAAAAATTTAATTCAAGATAAAATCTCTTAGAAATTATCTGTATTTTTCTTAGTTTTGTGAGAGAGGTGGTTTGAAGTCTTTCTCCTAAAATGTGAGATTATAAATATTTTTCTAAAGTATGTACTACTAGTAAGCTGTGCAGGTCATTTCTGAATCATAGGTGATATGCTTTGAAATTGGTTGTAGTGGATAACATTAAAATTATTCTACCTAAAGTTACACGATGATAGCAGGATATTTTAGCTCAGGATGCAGCACAAAATGTGTTCTGAAAATTGCTACCTCACTACTGAACTTCAGAGAGTTTTTATGAATTCTTACAGTGATATTTTGCTCCTGAGACGAAACTATCCTAAACATTACCGGTTTTGAGTAGTAATTGTGATAATGCTGATAGTCATTTCAGTGATTAAATATGTACTGATTAGCACAATGTGTTAGGGGATGCATAGTAACAATTGGTTGTCCCCTGCATCATTCTCCGTCCCCACCACTTCCCTGTTCCCCAGGACCTGATTCAGCAGGCGTTGCCTGACACTTCTGCAAATGATTGCAAATGCTTTTGATAAATGTTAATTGGGAAAGCACTAGAAGGCTGGATGCACTGTAATCAAAAGAAAATTACAGCAGTTTCACAAGATGTCAGGCAAGCACTTGCAGAACAGTTTTGCAGATTTCAGTAGGTTTCATAGTAGCTGCCTATGCCACGAGTTCAGCACAATTACACAAACTGTATTCAAGCAGCCAAGAATGCGACTGAAGAGAAGACAGCCTCCGAAGAAGTTTCTCATTTGTGAGCAAGAGAGGGATGAAAAGCACGTCTTTGCATTTAGTCTTTAAAAACAGATGATGTTCAAATACTCCACTCCAAATTCATATGAAAATAGAAAGATAAATTCATGTTTGAGCCTCTTAATATAACTAAAATATAATTGAAAAAGGATTTTGAAATAATTGTTATCTGCCAGACTACTGAAAGTTAATCTTATTCAAAACACTAACTTAAAAAACATCTGCTGAAAGCAAGTGGGGTAGCTCCTCTTTTGTTTTTTGTTTATGATTTAATTTAGAGAAGGTGTATTGTCCAGTAAGTCAGAGTTTGAGGGCCTAGCAGAAGAAGAAAAAAAGAAAGAAAGAAAAAAGCTACTTTATCCACTGAAGTTAATTCTAAAATGAGTTTCATTTATTTCTGTATCAGGATTTAAAAAATACTTTATACAAGCTTATTTATTCTCAGCACAAGGTTCTGTGCTTTTATGTGTCTATAAAGCACTAAATGAAGATTTGGAAAGAATTAATGATAACCATTTCTGTTACTTTCATAGAATCATAGAATGGTTTGGGTTGGAAGGGACCTTAAAGATCATTTAGTTCCAACCCCTCTGCCATGGGCAAGAACACCTTCCACTAGACCAGGTTGCTCAAAGCCCAGTTTAACCTGGCCTTGAACACTTCCAGGGAAGGGGCAGCCACAGCTTCTCTGGGCAACCTGTGTCGGTGTCTCACTACGCTCATATAGTGAAGAGCTGCTTCCTTATATCTAATACAAATCTACCCTCTCTCAGTTTAAAGCCATTAAACTATGTATTACTACATGCCCTTGTAAGAAGTCCCTCCCCACCTTTTCTGTAGCCCCCTTTAAGTACTGGAAGGCCAGTGTAAGGTCTCCCCGAAGCCTTCTCTTCTCCAGGCTGAACAACCCAACTTTCTCAGCCTGTCCTCATAAGGGAGGTGATCAAACCCCCTGATCATCTTTGTGGCCTCCTCTGGACTCACTCCAAACAGGTCTATGTCCTTCTTATGTTGGGGGCCCCAGAGCTGGACACAGCACTGCAGGTGGGGTCTCATGAGAGCAGAGTAGAGGGGGAGAGTCACCTCCCTTGACCTGCTGGTCACGCTTCTTTTGATGCAGCCCAGGATATAGTTGGCTTTCTGGGCTGCGAGTGCACATTACCACATCATCTTGAGCTTCTTGTCAGCCAACAGTTTGCTCACTTGCATTGTTTCAGCTGTTGCTCAATATACATTGAAGGTGATGAAGAGGAATTCTGGACTGTTACCTCCACTAGCATTAAGTAGTATTATCTCTCCAAAGCCTCAAAACCATGGCATAACTCGGGCTGTACCTCAGCAGCTCCAGCGATGCGTTCCCGATGTGGGTCAGTGGAGTGAGCAGCTGCAAGTCCCAGGCAGAAGTGATTTGGCCTAAGCCAATCCTAGTGTTTCATAAAAGATTAAACTAGGTACTTGCCACTGGCTTGAACGAGTTGTGTCTTCATACCTGGTTTATCAGAAAAGGATGTTAAGGCCTTAAATGTTCAAACACAGGAACACCACGTACATGCTAGGCGCTGCTTCTGTTTGGAGCTAATCGAGCATGCTGCAGCTCTCTCAAGCAGAATGACTGCCGAGTAGGAAGATGTTATCGTAATTATTTTCCTGGAAGGTGTGTACTGGGTGACTTGAAGTTTTGGGTTGTGTTTTTTTAGAATGGTCTCGTTAGTTACAGCCCACTGCCTTTGTTGTTAAAGCTGGACTGCATTGTTTATGGCACACTGATTCAAATGATTCTGTCTGTTGAGTTATTCCTTCTGCAAAACTGATTAAGAAATCTTTAATTGCTTTGAGCATGTTTGTTATGTACTGATAACTCACTAGTACTGCCTTTCAGCCTTTAGAAATGCAACTATCAATTTTTATTACGGAAGAGATTATTTGGCGAATGTGCTGAAACATCATACTAGTATGAGCTGAGAGTAAAAAAAAAATAAATCAAAGTTATATCTTAAGCACCCAGAATAGCAATAAGAAAAGAGTAATATTAAGGTAAAGGAAAGGAGACACCAGAGAATCCTTCAAAAGAACATAAATAACATTTAAATAACTTTTTTTTTAATAATTCTTAAGTAATTTACTTTATTATTACTCTTAATTTTCTCTGTGCAGTGCCTACCACAGCAGTGACAATAACTTCTTCAGCAGAGCTATACAAAACCACAGTGTCAACCACTAGCACTACATCACAGAAAGGTCCCATAAGCACAACATCAGCTGGAGGAACAAAGGAAGGAAGCAGAGGACCCAAGCCACTGCCACCCATTTCCACAACCAAAATTCCTCCCGTGACAAGTTTTTTCCCTTTGCCAGAGAGATTCTGTGAACCGACTGAGGCCAGGGGGATTAGCTGGCCTCAAACACAAAGAGGAATGATGGTTGAACGCCCTTGCCCCAAAGGAACACGAGGTATTGCCTTTAAAAATATATATTGATTTCAAACAGACATTTCAAAAGCAATGTGCCACTCTCTCATGGTGAATTTTTTTTTAACCTCAAGCTGTCTGTCACATGATTTTTTGTTACTTGGAGAGTGCAGTATCTACAGGCACCGGTCAAGTTTTAATCTGCAAAAGGCATTTGAGTGTAGCTAGAGAATTACCTTGCGCATGCGTTTTTGAGAACTCAGGTCAAATTTTAGGGCTTTGCTTGAGGACTGTTGTAAAATACGCTTACAGCTGCCTTTCTCATTATGAGCTCCCCTCTGGATGAGCTCCAGGAAAAATCAAGGGCTTTTTGTTTGTTTGCAGAAAACGTCTGGTACTTTTCATTGACTTTTTTATTGCTGTTTGTAATCTACATTATTTCCTTACGTTTTTGTCAATTATTGTCAACTACTGCCATTAGCGGCATTCAGAATTTAACATTGCTTAGGAGCACAGTGTAGCCAATTTCCTGAATGCATGCAGAAAAATGGTTTCCATTTCACTGTAGTTTTCTACATCTGTTGTAGGAACTGCCTCATATCTCTGCGTGGTCTTAACAGGAGCATGGAACCCCAAAGGCCCTGATCTTAGCAACTGCACCTCACACTGGGTAAATCAGCTGGCTCAGAAGGTTGGTTGAAACCTTTAAATCTGGTGTACGCTGGTGATTAAGGATTTTAACTCTGAGCATTAATAATTCAGTTTGTTGAAGCCATCTTTATTACTCCGTGTTCATTTAAAGTAGAGGGATTTATATGTACTTTGTGCAAAGCACTGGCCAACGGTTAGGTACATATATGTGTTTTGGTACAATCTCCCTCTAAGTTCTTCTGTTGAATCTGTGATTACGTGTTTTCATCACTATTTAAAGCATAGTAACTTTGCTGGTGTTCAAAAAACAAAAGCTATATTTGCTTAATAAATCAAATATTATAAAACACACAGCAAAAACTATGGTATACAGCAAGGTTTTTCAGTTCAGGAAAAATGACACTGTAATAAATAGATTTTTGTCTGAGTGTATTAATAACAGTATGATTAGAGCACAGAGCCACTCTCTGTGTTTTCCCTCCCTACTGAGATTTACTAAGTTTATGAAAACTGGATAATTTGTTGTCAGTATCAGGCTATTTGACTTTCAAATGCCTCACACACTAGTATGAACAAATAGATTTCTTGCTGTCTGATAATGGCAGTAAAATAAAAGTGAGGATGAATAGAAGATCTAGCCCAAAAGTCCCAGTCTGATTTCTGGTTTTGATGGCTGTTAAGAACTGCTTTTGTGTGTCAGGGATCTAAGAACCTTTAATCTTCTGAGATAAAGAGAACGTTATTGGTCTCAATTAGTTGCACATTTCGATGTATGTGCAAACGGTTATTTCACCACAACAAAGGTACACAGGGAATTGGAATTAGGAGCCGCAAGCAGAACAAGGGATCCTGCTGAGATAATCTAAATTGTCATTTCAGATCAGAAGTGGAGAAAATGCTGCTAGTTTGGCCAATGAACTGGCTAAACACACCAAAGGACCAGTCTTCGCTGGCGATGTTAGCTCATCAGTGAGGCTGATGGAGCAGCTCGTGGACATTTTGGATGCTCAGCTGCAGGAACTGCGGCCCAGTGAAAAAGACTCTGCTGGAAGGAGTTATAACAAGGTACAGACCTCCCGTCACCTCCTCCTGCTGGGATAACCATTGCCCTTGGTTTTTTTACTTTTTTTCCTTTCAGAAATATTAATCTATACTTTGTTCCCACATGCTACAGTTCTGGAATAAACATGAGAGAGAAAACAGCTGTAAATATACAGCAGAAAGTTGCAATTACCTTCTTTAGGGAATAAGATATAATTCACGGTAGCTGACTGGTCCTAAAATACATAGCTGTGTCCCCTATTAAAATCTGGAATGCATTATAACTAGTGTGAGGGAAATGGGCATTAGCTCTCAGAAATTCTGTAACAAATCAGCGTTTTTATCCAGTGATCCTTTTAACCCTGAACATGTAATAAAATCAGTGGGATTCTGCATAGGTGCAGGCTTTTATTTTAATCTGACTTCCTGCAGAATAATAGCACTTTCTTAGCCTTTTAAAGACGCCAACATCACTTATAATTGATCTTTATAAAAATGCCTTAATATGCATATCTAAAACACGAATAAGTGTTTTCCCTGGAATGATGTTCAGAGAAACATTTCAGAGAAAACGTATGTCTTTGTGGTTTAAATACAAATCACAAGTGTTATTACTATTCCTCTTTTTCTCAGAGGAAATGCTGTATTTCTCAGCCTCTTCCTTGCATCAGCTTAGTCAACAAGTTCCAAATGAAACGATTTTTCAGTTTCCTTTAGAGAGAGAGCTCCATGCACTCCTCTGTTATTTTGGGAATAGTTTTGTTTATAATCCCTAGCTGCCCTTAAAAGAGTTTTCCCAGAGACAGATCAAGTGCCCACACAGGGATTTTCTCCTTTGACCTTTTCACACAAATTCCACCATTTGGGCAAAGATATCTGGGCACCTGTATAAAGGTTGGGGAAAAACGTTTCCTGTGTGATGTTTTTTTATAGTCATCACTGGACAGAAACTAGATTAATGTCCAGGCTATAGTTCAAATTAGGGATTTGAAAAACCAGACTAATTTTTTGATATTTCTGAAGCTTTCCAGAATGTGTCTAACTTCTGATTTTCTTTTTTCTTACTAAAAAGCTCCAAAAACGAGAGAAGACATGCAGGGCTTACCTTAAGGTATCTCTCCTGTGCTGTCACCCTGCTTTCTCCCTGCTTCAGCAACCTGCCACGCTTTATCATCTTGCTGCATGATCCTATGTATTTCAGTCTTTGATAAATGTGTATTGTGCCCCATATCAGCTGTACAAATGTTGGCTTTGCACAGGTATAACACTCAGAAAAAAAAAAAAAAAGATCAAAGTTCATACCTCTTTTACCTCAACTTGTTCAAAACTAAAAGAGCAGAAATGGTTATTATCTGAATTGGAAGTAACATCTCTCTCATAATACAACTTTGGGTAGAGGAAAAAGCTGGCAACCTAACAGAAATTACTTCAGCTTGGTAGTATTTTATATCAAAGACTGTTTAGAGTTAATTTGCTTGCATGAAAAATGTACATTATATAGCCTGCTTTGTTCTTTGTGTATTCTTATACCTAGTAAAATCACTCTTTCTTACAGTTTTAAGAGTTGTTACAAAGGCCAGATTCAGTGACTTCAGGATAAAATGTAAAGGCAAACATTTCTCTAACTTTACTATTAAAATGTGTGCCACATGTCCCATTAACCAGGCTATATGGAAGGCATGTAACACATTGCTACCCGATTTTCAGTTTCTTTCATCCGCTGTAGAATGGTTGTCCACAGTGGCAGTTCTTGCTCTGCAATACAATGCCAGTAGTGCCACCTCACGCTCATGAAGAAGATAAAAAAGAACAGATTGTGCCTGGCTCTGAAAAATTTTGTTGCACATTTTTTCAAAGTTTCTTTTAAAATACTGATTTTTACTTATACCCTCCAAGATAAGATGTAAGAATGATTTTTTGAAAAGAACCTTGAAATACTTTGCAACATAATAAAATAATTCAGACTCTTACTGAAGAGATATTTATACAGGATGCTTCTGTCTTTTATCCTGCAGCCCAGAAGTGGATGCGAGATGTCCAGTTGTGCAAAAATCTGACAAAAAGAGACAAAGATCTGGAGAGAAATTCACTTCTCAATAATAATTGTAATAGTTTATTATTAGAAAGTGGTTTATAGTAGTAAAGGGAAGTCCAGCAGATATGTTTTGGATAGACTGAGTTTTCATACTTCGTTTTCAATAGTAAACATGAATGTGAGAAGAGAATAATGGATTTGCTCCAACAGCTGCATCACAGGGGCCGCGTGGTCTTCCCACTGCCTGTTCGCCTCTGTCTGAGAGGAGAGAACGCCTCAGAAATATTGCTGGGCAGGTGATCATTTTCCACAGGAAAAATGCAGAGTTAGATTATACCATAATAAATAAAATCATTTCATATTAATGAATGCATACCATCAGCGCTATCTGGAGATACACAAGAAACTGTGGTGCAACCTTAGTTTCCAACCAGTGTCATTTTCTGTAGGTCTCAAATGGGCTTCTCTGCTTAGATAAGACTAATAAACCTCTTGAAATTACAAATCAAAAGCTGACTTACACTATGCAAATGAAGCAAGTTCCCACTTTGTGACAGAGGATTCATTTGTACCTCAGATTAGAGGCTCCAATCTGTATTTCTTGGTGACTAATGAATCTGGCCTCTGCAGACCAATTTCTGTTCCACTCTAGTTAATGGCTGCAGCAGTATCAGTGCGAGCATTTTGACTATTCTGTCTCCCATTAGAGAAAGAAAAAAGGCTTTAATGCCACTTCGAAGTATCTTCCACCTGCCAGGAAGGTCGTGGTGGCTCACAATGCAGACAGAAAGAGGATATTAAAATGGATTAGGCTAATTAATCTTGCTCTGACAATAGCCTTGACCAACTTTTCTTATTTGTTTATTTGCACAATATAGCATTTCAGACCGACATCTTTCTGTTTGTACAATGTGTTCTGTTTCCATTCCCAATGCTTTTAAATTGATCAAACAAATTATATATATGCTTAATGACACATTATGACTAGGTAAATGGGACAGAGTAAACAGGGTGTTTCAGCAATGCATGGCGTACTTAATGCACAGCATACTCAATGCACAGCTACATTATGCATTAATGTAAGAGCCTGCCTTCAATTGATTAACTGATTACTCTGATTGATTGGATTATTTTGTAAAAATAATGTAATCATGTCGCTGAATTCTTCGTCTTCCTTATTTACTGTTACTTTATATGCAGCTTAATGAACCTTAAAACATGGTGATAGAGTTGTTACGAGAAAGACTTTTTAAAATGGCAGCTTTATTCAGTTTTACAGTTTTGCCTTCACTGATAACAGGGACAGTCAGTGGACATCTTGTTTGCTCTATTGATTTCCTTTTTTAACTGACCTTTGTGTAGGAATGGGAGTTAGTAATCTTTTTAAGTATCTACGAACAGGTACAGGAACAGGAGGGGGAGTGAGGGTGGCCCAGGCTAATTTATATCCACTGAGTCAGCTTCATTTCATGCCTCCTGTAATAAAGAAGGCAGTTTGTCATAGAAAAGTAGTTTATAGTGCTATGGCTGCATGAGTTGGGCTAAGTTTCCAGAAAAGTATTATTGTCATTTTAGCCTAAACTGCAAAATGCCGATTTTGGCATCAGTATTTTTAAATAGAAGTTATACATTTTGACATTAACTTTTAAGATGAAAGCTTCAGGCAAAACTTCTGGCATTTATTTTTACATTTTTCAGCACATTAATAAGACCGCCTTTATAGCTGACACGAGACGAGTCAAATCTGCATGTTTACCACTTAGAGACCACACAATGCTAGTAGCTAACTGCACTTCTATTAATGCTAATCCAGCAAGAGGATGGAAAATATTTTTATGTTGAAAATAGTTTTCTAGTGCCATTAAATCACAGTAAATCATTCTGACAGTTAAGTATTATAATTGTCACCAGATAACATTGGAAATTTTCCCCAGCTGCCTAGGGCAATCAGACCTAATGATAGTTTTCTAATGAATGCAGGCAATTGTGGATACAGTGGACAACCTGCTCAGGCCTGAAGCTCTGGAGTCCTGGAAGGACATGAATTCTTCAGAACAAGCCCATGCAGCCACAATGCTACTTGATACGTTAGAAGAAGGGGCTTTTGTCTTGGCTGATAATCTCTTAGAACCAACTAGAGTCTCAATGCCCACAGAAAATATCGGTAAGTAAATTTCTTTTCAAGCCTAATTTAAAGTGCTGTGCATTGCATTATACAAAAGCAGGAGAAAATATTCCAGATAGCGACATACTCTTTGAAAACTGAGCTGTGCAACATTTGGTGGAAAGGTAAATGCTCCTAAGCAAGGGAGACACACTTTTCTTGTTTAGTTCTTCAAAATTAACATTATTCTTTTGTGTCATTAATACAGTGTAAAATGGAAAGTAGGTGATGTTGCAACGTTGATTTACCACTGAAAAATCATTAGCAGAACATACGGGTATGAAGAGTGCTTAAATGGCAGAGTATAGATTTTTTGAGGTAACTGCTTTCTGTAGAGCAGTAGAAATGCTTTTCTGTTATATATAAACTGTTTCTAATGAATTTAAATTACTTGTTTTTACAACATACTCTGCCAGTTAAATATTTTAGGCGCTCAGAACATAGGCCAAATGTTTACATTAAACATGACTGCCTTCAGGTAAAAATGTGTTCAGTGAACTACATCTCCCATAATGCAGAATAGCTATGCTTCAGAGACTGCAAAATAGCTGAAGATAGTTGGATCATAATTCGGAATTTAAGTGGTGACAGAGAAATGAAGGGGTTTGGTATTAGAGATGTGCAAATATTGGTACGCGGAATGTGTTAAAGCAAAAATCATTGCTATGCATAAAATTAAAATTCCTTCATCTTATTACAGAGATTAATGTAGTCTCAGTGAGGTACAAGGAAACTGAAAGTCTGCTAATTTGAGGGGTACTGAGATGGAGGCTTGGAATAGACTGCAGAAATGAGATTTTTCACGTTTCAATGTCTGCATATGTGTCACTGCAGAAGATGATTCTGCCTAGTTTTTAATTTGAGTAGGAAGATACTAGGAAAGGTGTTACAATCCGTTATCAAAGTAACTGCACCAGTTGTTTCTGAAGGAATGTGGGTAGAATCACAGAAAATCTCTCTCAGGATGTACACGAGCGGTTCCATGGAGCTCAGTAGACTGAACGTCACTTCTTTTGATAAGCTGTCTTCAAGTCATAGTTAGTAACACATTACTGATGCCATGCAAGACTGAATTCCCACCGCACATACATATGTGTGGCTTGAAAGAGAAATCACTCTCTAATTTCATACGTTTTGTCAGTTTATAGTTTAGACCTATAGTTAGACCAGCTTAATGTAATGCAGATATTTGTCAACAAATTGACTGCTCTGACCTATATGATTTTACATATCCAGGGAAATCCAGCCTTCAGTGGTAATCCCACAAAAGCTTCCTGATATTGTAAAATTAAAAGTTAAGTAAGGCTGAGTGGCATCTAAGTTTTCAATTTCAGTATTTTTTTAGTAGAACCAATAAAATGATTTCCTATAAACCTTTATACAGAATTAGATTTAGGAAAAAAATTAGAAATTTTTTTTACATACAAATACTGACTTGGCTAAATACACGGCATAAGTATACTTAGGTATTAATTTGCTGACTGTTTTAAAAACTCTTTATAACTATATCAATACTTAAAGTTCTAAATTTTGCAGAGGATACTGCATAGGTATTAGGAGCTTTAAAATTGACATTTCTCTGCAATGTGTGTGTGGTATTTTTTAGTGTATGTTTTGGGGACACAAAACAAGATTTGATGTCATGTGATAACTATTAAAGTGCTGTCATTTTAGTAGTGTGCTCTAGGTTTAGTTAAAGAAGCTGTGTGCTTGAAACGTGCAGTACAGATCAGTCTTATGGTGGCAAATCAGGACAGCAGGGTGAGAAAACTAGAGTGGGGGGAAATATTGTCATCTGGCATATTGCAGTCTGGCCAAGAGACCTTCTCGGCATTCTTCTTTTTTACCACTTTTTTTTTTTTTTTTTCTGCTCTGCTTAGTTTTGGATGTTGCAGTGCTCATTACTGAGGGCCAGGTGCAGGACTTGAAATTTCCTCAGGGCAGTAAAGGAGGCAACTCGATTCAGCTCTCTGCAAGCACCGTGAAACAGAACAGCAGGAACGGTGAGTCTTGGGCACGGAGCACTGAAACTCCATTAACTTTTATAAAACCTACATTACCTCCCCTAGTTAAATATACCAAAACAAAACACAACAAAACTGCTCTGTGGCCTTTTCTTGAAGATCATGGGTTCCTAAGTGTTTTTCTTCAAATCCATAGCCTGAGAATGCCTCTTTACTGATGTTTTATTGTCAGTTCATTAGAGTACAGGTTGCTATCTTTCCATAGACCACTGTGGCATGATGATTGGATTTTTTTCTTTTGTAGGATTAGCAAAACTGGTTTTCATCATTTACAAAAGTTTGGGGCGTTTTCTCAGTACTGAAAATGCAACCATAAAGCTAGGCAGTGACTTTGCCGGGCGGAATAGCACGATCGCAGTCAACTCCCACGTCATTGCAGCCTCTATCAACAAGGAGTCTAGCCGGGTGTACCTGACTGATCCTGTGCATTTTACGCTGGAACACATTGATGTGAGTTATGCTAATGAATTAATGGGAAGGTCATAAAATCAGCAAGAGAGAAGAGCAATGCAGAAAAATAACCTTTTTCCATTTGAATTTTAAATGTTGGACTAGGTCAGAGACACAAGCTTAGTTAAGTCTATGAACATAAAATTAAATGAGCCTGGTTCAGTGATTATTAGAACTTAAGTGTATTCTTAATGAAAGCTAATTCAGTAATCAACATGAAAATGTAAATGACTAATTTGTTTCTAACTGAAAATTAACTCTTACCTTAGCACGGTAGAAAATAACTGTTAAGGTTCTTGATGGTCTGATGTAGCAAGTTTTAATGACACTTTAACTTTGTACATTAATTTTGGACCAAGTTCTAGAAGCTTATACGAATTGTTTAAATACATTTATTCAGGGAAGAATAATGTATTATATCTTGGTTTGTTACACTTTAAATTTGTGTATATTTTCTTCAAGGTAATTTATTTCATATATTTCTTTTCTCGTTAGTTTGGTCTTTTCTGTTTTCATGTCTCACATGGGGAAAGTAGATAACCACTACTGTGATAGAGAAAATATGGTTGAATTTTCCTCTCATTTTGCCTCTTTCTATGAATCTGTTTTGATTGGTTTTCATCAAAATAGGTAGACATTGAGTAATAAACTTTTTCCTGATGTCTGTTCACATGACTTTGGCCTGACCAAAGGTGAGAATCAAAGGAAAAAGATCATATTTTCAAATTCTCAATTACAGGAAAAATAACTTCAGAATAAAGTCACAGTCCTAATTTTGCAGAAAGCAAAAATGGCTATAACGTACCATCAGTGCATAAAATCGTAAGATGGAAATTGTAATTGTTTAAAATTGGGTCTACCCTAATTGAGACTACACTTAGAGTGTTTCGGACTATAAAGTCCCTTTTAAACTAGATGTCTTCCTTGTATAACAGAGTCCACAATTTTGCTGATGAAAAACTTTATTGTCCGAAACATGCAAAGTTTAATCTAAATTACCCTTTACACATATTAAACAATTGTTATTGCCATCTTAGTGTGTAAAATCCTCATTTTATGTTATCCTTTTATCTCCCAGCCTGACAATTATTTCAATGCAAATTGCTCCTTCTGGAACTACTCAGAGAGGACTATGATGGGATACTGGTCAACTCAAGGCTGCAAACTGGTTGACACAAATAAAACTCATACAACATGTGCTTGCAGTCACCTAACCAACTTTGCAATTCTTATGGCTCATCGGGAAATTGTGGTAGGTAATGATGTTTCTAGCCATCAGCAGGGAACAAACTTTTAAAGATTTAGCCTTAAATTTTTAGCAAGATCCAAAATTGCTGAGGTTTCTTAAGTATTTATAGCTTCTACTCACTCTTTCCAATGCAGTTTGCTTTCTGTAGCACTTTTCTTCCTCACCCATAAAGTTACAAGCAAAATAACAGGAAAGAAAACCAAGGAAGGACAAGAGTTTTCTTCAAGTCATATTTCAAAGTTACTGACCAACCTTACAACCATTTTACGGACTTCCCCTCAGTACAGCTGGAGAGTATCTATAGGGGTAGCTGTGCGGGCTGTTCCCTGGAAGCACAAGTGCCAGCTCTTCATAGAGTAGGAAGGTCAAAGAGCTTCCATACTGGTTGTTTAAATGCCTTTTCGTTCTCTGAAGGTTTGTTGTCTAGTTAAAGCACTTACTGGATGTCAGGGGGCCCGGAGCGTGCAATATTTGCAAGGATATGAGACTTCTCATAAAGGCATTGTATTCGGAAAGGTCGCTGGAAAGATAACCGAGATGACAAAAGTGATTCTGTTGCAACTGAAGCAAGGAACCTTCTTTGGCTGAACATGAGATTAGAGCTGGAATTACACATAACATATTCTGCATTTTGTCCTCACTGATGTGTAAATTGTTGCTTTCTTCACCACTGTGGAATTGCAGGTCTGTAGGAAAGAACATGTACTCTTTTAGGAGGTCCCAGGGAAAGGTCTTCTCTTTCTTTGCATCACAGCCTGGTGGCATGTTCAAAATGTTATGTTTCTCTATTTGTTCTTGTCTGACAAGTTTACCGTGAGCCATAGGAAAAGTGAAAATGCTATCTGATCTGGCTAAAGTAGTCACATTTTTCTCTCAAACCTGCTCCTTTTCTCCTTACCCTAATCTTGCTCTTCTGCGAAGCTGACCTGAGACTGAGAAATTACTGAGTACATTTAGCCCATCTCATGTAATGGACAAGTAACTTCTCTGGATGCTACCTGTGAAAATAGGTTTTTGTTTATACTCATAAAGAGTCATATTAATTTTCTCCATTCTTGGTTATTTCTAGTACAAAGATGGAGTGCACGAATTGCTCCTCACTGTCATCACCTGGGTGGGAATTGTCATCTCTCTTGTTTGCCTGGCCATCTGCATCTTCACATTCTGTTTTTTCCGTGGCCTGCAAAGTGATCGTAACACTATTCACAAGAACCTTTGTATCAACCTATTCATTGCTGAGTTCATTTTCCTAATAGGCATCGATAAGACAGAGTACAAGGTAAGTTTTTTCCGTGTGTACTGATCTTGTTCTCTGAAATGACTGTTTGAAATGGATTTGAATTAAAACATGACAACAATGCCAGCCTTTCAGCATTCTGACACAGCAAGGCTGAAATAAAAGCTCAGTATGAAAATAAGGTAGACATGTTCGTAAATAGTATTTACATCCATCAAAAATATCACTGTGGCCTTAATTTCCCACTTACTGCAATGTTTTTCATTTTCAGTTGAGAAACATTGGCTATTAACGAAGCAGGTGTTTAAACTTTTGAAAGAGGAGATGAAATTAAATGTTGATGTACTAGGAACATATATATGTCTCAACAGCTATTGGCCCATTTTTTGTGTGTATATATATTAGTAAAGAGCCTTATCTATATATTTACACATTTTTGACACTGCGCATTCATGCAGGTTTTTTGGCAGTATTGGTGAAATTCATTCTGAACCAATTCATTGGGTTGAAATCTAATAATTCAGTATAGTTTCATCCAGAACTCAGCCAAAGGGGAGACAATTCAGACTTGATTTTGTTACGGCAGCAGAAACTTCCAAATTACAGCAGATAAAAATGGCTTGATGGCCACTTCATAATTTGAAATAAGCAGTACTACGTTATGCATCTAGAACCAACTGTTTATGTCTCGGATTATCTAAACTGTAAATCCTAAAACTGTATCAGTTTCAAAATCAAAGATTTGCTTATAAAATTGAAAAATCCACTCTATAATTGAAGACTAAGGGCTGAGGGCATGATTTCCTTACCTTCATTCATACTGTTTAGCTAATTTACTTTCTGTAGCTACTGAGCACACATTAGTATTTTCAAATGTTCAGTGTATGTTTTCAGGTAGGGAAAATGCTCCTGAATTTGTGAACGATCTCTGATAGAAGTATATGCTCTTCTATTACACACTATATAATTGATGATGTAATGGTGTGAACATTTTGTGGTTTATATTTCCCTCTTTCTTTTTCTTTGCAGATTGCATGTCCAATATTTGCAGGTCTCTTACACTTTTTCTTCCTGGCAGCCTTTGCCTGGATGTGTCTTGAAGGAGTGCAGCTTTATCTAATGTTAGTAGAAGTATTTGAAAGTGAATATTCTAGGAAGAAGTACTATTATGTTGCTGGCTACCTCTTCCCTGCTACAGTAGTTGGTGTCTCAGCAGCTATTGACTATAAGAGCTACGGAACAGAGAAAGCGTAAGTAATTGCAAGTGACCTGAGTGTTTTTCAAGTGAATAATTTTTTAAAGCCTATTAGCTGTCAGAGGGTCCCTGACAGACTAAAATACCATCTGAAAGCTTTATTCGTAAGAGAATGGCAATGCTGTGCACAAATTACAATCAAGTCTTTTGTAATTCTCTAGGTTCAGAGGATTTGTACTCTAGAGAGACTGATTCTAAATTATGGTCTTTCTTTTAACACAAAAGACTGACCTGAAACAAATTGAAAAAGTAAATAACTTTTTGGCCTCAAATGTATATTAAGTAAAAATTCTCAACTTAAAGCATCTGACAGGCCTAACCACCCAGTTTTAAGCTAAAGCTTCATTAGATCTCTTTGTTCAACTGTCCCTCTAGCTAACTCTCGTCCTGAATTATGACAGTACAATATTCCAACCCATATGTTTCACTTTGATAATATTTTATCAAGCGACTAGAGCGAGATTAAAATTAGCCACTGCCTTTTATTTACAAAAATACAGATATATATAGAAAGTGACAGAAGGTAGACAGAAAACATTTCTGAGGATGTGAATTGCTGGAGGCATGAATTTGCCTTCCAATAGTGTTTACTTTGTCCTTTGATTAAATTAGTTACAGAATGGGAAGATACTGTTGACTACAAGAAAGCTGCTTGATTTCACTACTGATGAAAGACAAATAAGAGCAATTCAGCAGGGAACTGGCCTGTATGAAAAACGAATTGCTAAGTGAAGTCTGCCCTAGTAGGTTTACACATCATATAGTCTAATATCATATGTATTCTTTCTCTACTGTTCAACTCCCAGTTGAGGCATTTTATTTATACCCTATTGGTTTTCAGCAAAACATGGCATCTGAACATTTTTTGTCTCACATTCCTCAGGAGTAAGCACTTTGCCTATGATATAAAGTTAAAAGCAGAGTTTGAAGATTACATGGAAAACCTGTGAAAAATATTTACTGATGTTAGGTTCGTTAGTCCATGATAACACCTGTGACCAAGCCTTTTGACTGAAAGGAAAGAGAGCTCGTTTTGGTTTTGTTTGTTCTCATATCTTAGCTATTCCTGATGAAAGTTCAGTTCAAGTTCAATAGTGTTATTAAAGAGGACTCATCAGAAGAGTTTCAGGTTAGGAAAAACTGTCCATGGACTAAGCGGTACTGTGCAATGTTTATCATTGTTTGCTGGCAAAATGTTACCTTAAGAAGTATTTTAGCACTTTCCATTTGTTGGACTGAGGTGCTAATGCAGTTGTTCACTTTTCATTCTCTTTTTTCCATTATAGTTGCTGGCTCCATGTAGATAACTATTTTATCTGGAGTTTCATTGGACCTGTTACCTTTATTATTCTGGTAAGAACTTTGGTTTTTTCCTTTCCTTTTAGGTTGCCTCACAGCAAAGTTAAAAAGATTGAATAACATCAGTCAATACCATCCTTACTCGCAAGACGTTTCATGAAAATGCTTATAAACAATTTGTAATGTGACCAATGGTTATATAAGTGTTCAGAAATCTTTAGAGTGCTGACCAAATGATTAATTGTCAAAGCTGTGGTGGCACTTCAGCGTAGCCATTTTTTCCTAATGGCTTGAACTCTGAAGGTCGTATTGACATGTGTAGTCATATGAAAAATCAATGAAGTACTAAACATGGAGATTTTTTTAAAGGAACCATTATTATTGCTTTCAATTGAATCACTATTGTACATGTTCCAGAATTTAACTGCTAATTATCCAACATAATTATCTCAAAAGGGTGTTCTAATGCATTGGATAATTAAATGAATCTTATATTTCATTACTCTTACACAGTATTTGTATGTGTATTTGCATATGCATATTTTTCCATGACTACTTCTGTGTGTATTTATGCTACATGTAATGTATGTCAGACATACAAGTTCATCTGTTTTAGTATAAATAATAGAATACTATGTAACCAGTAGAAAGCATATACACATTCTTGCAATCATTTGAGTAAAGTCACTGTATGCATGCACACCCATCTCTACACCCACAGCTGTGTGCCCCGTTGTCCACTTAAGATTGAATATTGTGTTCATACATCAATTATCCATTCTCTGAGCACTTTCAGATAAAAAGCACATAGTCATCTGTCAACCCAGGGGAAAAACATCTCCTTGTTATTTCAGACTAATAATACCAACACTGCAAAACATAGGAATTTGAAAGGAAAGTGAATGCAAGACGTGCGTTTTGGCTCACCTTGTTTTTCTCTGCTAGTTCAGTATCTTTAAAGCCTGGCTATACTTGGGAAATGTTCTAGAAGGCTGGTGCTGGGGACATAGCCTATGTACATAGAGAGCTTTTCTCATAACTGCTGATAGTTTGGAAGGTTGAATTCATTTGTTTTCATGCTTTTGAAAGTCTAAATAGTTACCTGTTCCCCTGCTTTTATACTGTAGCAGAGTTGTGAAATGTTAACAGAAGTTCAGTTCCCTTGAATTTCCAAATTCAGGAATTGTATTTTGTCATTATTATTTTTCAGCCTGAAGCATATGCATCAGGCATAATTTTGAAATTTCTGACTTCTGTAGATCTATACACCAGATGTACTATTTCAACACTTTTTGTAGCTTACAGCTTACATTACTTCTCCATGTGAACATAAACTGACGCTTTGATTATGGAACTTTCTATAAAAAATGTACCTGGACAGTCTTTTGTAGGTACTTTATTCCTTCCTGGTATCTTCAATATTGAAATAGCTTATGTATATTTAGGTTGTTTTTACTCTCTGTTTATATTAAAACTATTTCAATCCTTGAGCAGTCTTTTAAGAAAAGATGGTTGTGCAGTGTAGGAGTTGAGTTCATTGGCATATCTTCAAAGAAATAGGCATAGATGACAAAACTCACGTGTGTATGAGTTAAATTAGAAAAAATACAGTGTTTATAAGATATAAGTATAGGCCATAATAATTATACAGAGTTTATTCTAAATACATTGAAATTAAATCAAGGCTCAGGATGATAGGAATTCTTTTTAAATTAAACCTACAATTACAATTGAAAGATATACTTACTGTTTTCAATGATAGGCAATATTTTTCAACACAAAGTTGTTTCTTGCAGTTGTTGTAATCACTACTAGAAAATTGTTCTAAGTTTGATGCCACAATAGTTCAGTTACCTCAAGTCTGATGGTCTGGTGATAATTTTGCTTTTCATGTCTAGCTTTTTATTTTATTGTTACTGGGAGTATTTTGCTAAGTCACCTCTATTTTTCTCCCTTGCTTTAAAATAACATTTCACATGGGAAGCTTTGGGCATTGCTGACGGCTTTTTCACTTTCTCATAACCAGGTCAGAGTGAGAATAGAGGTGAAGGACATTTAATCATATTGACCATGTACAGACATAGTTCACTATTATTTACTGGCCATGACATTATTATCCTCCAGCAAATCATTTAGGCTGAGACGCAAAAGGCCTTTGGGAGCAGTATTCCCAACTTCAAAAATATGAAACAGCAGGTAGCAATCACAGCACAGTTCCTGGGAGTAATTCTTCTCTAGCAATTGCTTTGCCCTCTAATCGTCCCAACTGAGAAAGCAAGAGAGACTAGAGGAAGAGAAGTGTGAGAAGTGTAATGGCTAAAAAATAATATGTCATGTGCAGTGTAACCGAAAAGCCATATTTGTACTGTGGCTTACTTAGTGTCAATAGCATGTGAGAATTTCACCTTGGTAAGCTTTTTAGCATGTTAATCAAATCACTTTTATGATTCTCAGTTTAATAGTACTGTCAATGCACATAAACTCTTTTTTGACAATATTGCTTACTACTTTAATTTACAGTTTTTTCTCCGAGTTTCTAAGCATTTGCACTTGCACCTGTATACAGATTTGCACAAAATGAGGGAGGGAAGTATGAAGTTCCTCAGTACGTCTTCTGAGGAACTTTTCAACTTCATTGTTTCCATAGCCTGTCATGCCTTTGGGCACCAGGGTTATTATATCTATGAGAAAAGAGCATGTAAGTAATGAGCGGTGGGAAACCATTAGTATGCCTGAAATGGTTTAATGAAAGCTTGGATCATGATACGTCAGGAGCTGTTCTTATCATTTGGACAGCTCCATCTGCATCTTTAATAATTAATTCAGTTCAGTAAGAGTTCAGTGTGCACACTCATTTAGAAGCCTTCTTCAGAGAGCACCTCTCTCGCTGCCAGTCCCAGAGAGAAATAGGCTTCTGCATGGCTAAGAGCAAAGATCTGGAGATACAAGAGCAGTTTTAGAGCTGCATTTGCCAGGTAACAAAAGCTCCGGGGAGCTGAAAAAGGGTCAGAACATGTGCAGTTCAGCTAGGTTACTTCAGAGTGGTGTTTCTGTTCTTCTGTCTTATCATATCCATGTCAGCACTGCAGGCTGTGTGGAATGAATTTTAAGCTGCTAAGCTCAGGCAGACGTGATTCAATTGAGCAGGTTCATGGCTATAAAACAAACAGTGCACTACTGTAATCTGTGGTCAGAAAAGCCTGAGTATTTTGACTTCTATGTAGATCCATATGCATTCATATCCAAAGAATGGGTGATGTTGGTTTGACATTAATTCAGCTAAAACTACTGGAGTTTGCTTCTCGCAGATGGAGCCAATGTATTAGGCTACCAAAGGTTCTTTAAGCATTAACATAGGAAGTTTAAGTGTAATGTTTAAGCATTAACATATTTCATTAACATAGGAAAGATAGTTTCTTTTTTCACTCAGGTTGAAGCATTACTTCACCAAAGTCACAGATGTATACATACAGATGCACACATGTTCTAGCTCCACATATGAAAATGGACTGTATTTGTAAGCTTATGTATATAAATAATACATGTATAACATTCTACAGTAGATAGTTGGTAAATGGTATTTATCTATTGCTCGCAGGGGGATATTTATCATAATTATTGCAAAACCTGGCTTTATTTGGCTACTAATTCATTGTACCTCCAACTAATGCCAATCCATTAGTCTCCTGTGCAGGTTATTACATATACTTTTTAAAGAAGTTAATTTGACTTGAAGACACTCCTTCTCTCAAAATTACATAGGTTTCAGGTGCCAGAAAGACAAAATTCCTATTTCTACCATTTTTCATGTCCAGTGCCTTCTGATTTCCAAACCAGAAATGGCCCTCTTTGTGTTCTCTATGAAAGAAGCATGATCTTCTAGGGTGCTGCATTAGATTATTACCATAAAAATTCTTCACATTTTATATTTTAAAGTAGTTACTTTTTATTTTTTAATATATATCTAATTGTCTTTCTTTTGCTCTGTTCTATCCAATTACACTTGACATATTAAGACATAAGTAGGAATTGGTATTTTAAAAGGTGCTCTAATTAATTTTTTTTTACTTTTACATGCATATCTAAAATCAGAGTATAGATTAAGATAGTTGTCTATGTAATCCGGTATCCTGTCTCTTATAGTGGATAACATATTTTAGAAATTACAGCAGAAACCTGATATAAACATTAATGAAATTCTATCAATCCAAGTTTTCACTTATTGTTACTGACTTTTAAGAGATCTCACATCATAGCTCCACCTACTGGAGCTTTGTCACTCTTGGTATCAGCAGAATCTTCAAATCTGAACCTGATGCCTGACCAGACTTTTAAATTCTTATTATTAGCTTTTGAAAGAGTGTTGGTCTGATTTTCAGAAGTGCAGCATGAAAGAGATTTTACTGACTTTATCAAGGGTATTATTTTACGATTGTTTGAGATGTATACACTGTGGCTGTGTGTGTGTTTACATGATGTATTCATATTTTTTATTGTCATTCAAGGAGAGTGGTACTGTTCAGGTGCAGATTTTGGTTCATCTGAGATAGATGCAACCCAGTGGTCAGGATGAGGCCTAGCCAGTCACTAGCTCTTTATGTTAAATGAAGTGATGAGAAAGTCATCACTGTCAGAGGCCCATTTTTTCTCTTAAAAGTTTGCTTTCAAAAGCCCATCTTGCCATTCACATGGGCCTTTGTGTGGCCCCAGAGTACTGCATGTTTGTGGTGAACATTCTTCTTGAAGAAAGGTGTCCTACTCAGACCGTCTGTCAAGCTTGGAAAACATCTACAGATTCATTTGCTTAGATCAGTAACAGTTCAGTCCTCACACAGTCATGAAACAATTTGGGTTGAAAGGGACTTCAGAAGATCTGTGGTCGAACCTTCTGCTCAAAACAGGCTCAGCTCTGAGCTCAGACGTGGTTTCTCAGGGCTGAAAAAGCTTTTCTTGTACAAAGTTGGTACAAATAAATGCAAAAGCACTAAGTGTGTTTCCTTCTCCCCTCATGTATTTCTCACCAAGAAAAGTAATTCAGCCATTCCTTCTAAAAGCAATTATTCTCCAACAAGTTCCCTTCCCTCACTGCTTAGTGTCGTGTCTAATAAAATGGCAGGGTGCCCAAAAGTCTTTAGCTCATGAGTTCCTCCAAAACAATCAATTTCTAGATGAAAAGCAGTAAGGGAGCCAAAAGCGAATCTATAGAAAGGTTTGGTTACAGTATTTGTAAGTGGGCAAAATAGGCTTTTGATAATGATACAGTGTGTAACAGAGATGCCAGCATGTTTGAACAAGTGGCAAACCATTGTCTTTTGACTGCTGAAACTGAAAACTATGCAATATTTCACAGTGATGGAGAAACAAGTATCATATGTTCTGTTGTCATAGTTACTTTGTCTTCAAAGTACAATATTTTTCTTTTTTTCTTTTTTCCTTGGAAGGACATTTTCAGCTACTCTGATACAGCATTACTGTTTCTGTGGGCTGCTTCTGGGAGCCTGTACCTAAATTAGCATTAAAATGTCTATTAAGAAACTGCTATGTACAGTTATTCCCTAGTCCAGCAAGGACATATACAGACAGAGCTGAGTATCTGCATAAAACCTGCTTAATACGCTGGAGCTTGGCTTAGGCTCTAGGGTAGGGCTGTGTCTGCTTGCATGTCACCGAAGGAACCTCAGTATGTAAATACAAGCTTTTGTTTTTCATCTGTCAAACCAGCACTTCAGTTGTACAAAGAATCAGAGGATAAAAACCTCTCATTTCATAAGGTAGTCATTTATGGGCTAAGCCATATCTATGAGTTTTTGATCCAAGAACGATGTTGCTAGTACAGTACAGGATACTCCAGGGTAGCTACTTAGGCAAGGATTAGCTTCCAGCTGTGCTGTAAATACTATTCTGAACTGGATTGTGCACTCTCAGTTTCATAGGTTGCAGCCAAAGTTGATTTACATGTTAGGACTGGCATGGGGCATGTCTCTTAACTCTTAATCTGTTTGTTTTAACAAAAAGTAAATTGATTTTTTTTAAGCATGATGGAGAAGTGTATGTTATATCAGCTACCAAAATGTGCAAGAAACTTACTCAAATACAGAAGAAGAAAGTCTGCCTGCAAAGGCATGGAACTGAGGGTCAGGTCACACGCAGAGCCCCCATGCTCTGTCTGGTGCAAAGGCTAGGGAAAGAAGCAACTTTGTTGTCTCACCCATGGAACTTACACAGTACAGTGGAAACCTAGATAAGAGGAACAAAATGATCACAATGATATAATGAAGTGTTTCTCAACTGGTTAGTCATTACCTATGAGAATCATAAAAGGTAATCAGCAGGGTCATGAGATACTAACACTTCTATTACATTTTGCAGCAATGGAAATCATGCTTAACCTACACCATGTACATACCTCCACTTAAAGGTCAAGTATTTTCTGTCAGTTCTTGAAACACAGACAGAAATAAATTATAAAAGCTTATTTTTGTTATTTGTATCACATACACTTTTTGCATTAATCTCAAGATACAATTGTAAAAATGTTTTACTTTGAATTGGGACTGATGAGGTCAAAAGCTGCCAAACACTTCTGGTGTTGAGAACTGTGTTACAGTTCATACTGTCCATCCTGATTTTGAGACAGCAGCAGCAGCAGTGATAACTTGATTGCCCTTAGCAGTAGGAATTATTTCTATAATACATGCCTTTATTAGCAGACTCTGATCAGAGCCTTCAAAATACTTATCTTTTCAAGATTGTTAAGACCTGCTCCTGATTAGGATTTGAGTGACATTTCTGAACATTGTGGCACAGCTGTAGGAACACATCTGGTATGAAATGGTATCCCCAATGTTACAAAAATTGTGAGGATTTTGATGCTGCATTAAACCAAAGGCTCCCCAGAGTGAGGGATTGGCCTTGATCATTCTCCGTCAGTAGCCAGTTGCAGATATATAACAGAAGATTGTAAGAATGGGGTTATAATCTATCTATAAGGATGTCCAAGCATATTCTCCTATCTTCTCTTAGCTATTGGCTCAGCCATTTCTTGTGGACCACTCCAGTACCAGATAACCGGTATATGTCTTCTCCCTGAAAGAACATAGCTCATATGTTTTTAAACATACTGTTTTATTGGAATTGTCTGCATGATATAGGACATCACGTACTAATTACTCAAATTAACTGTATACCACTTTTCAACCCATATTCTTCAGGCATCCTCCTATTTGGCTTCTGCTCTTAACATGCTTTGAAATCAATAGGGAAAAGACACCTAGTATCTTTGATACCTGTGATTCTGTTTCACAGTGGGAAAACTATAAAAAATTAGCTTCAGTAACTTCCTCAGTGTTATTTATATAAATGACACAACAAGAATAAGACAGCATAGTCCTTTCCTTCAAGTGGCAGTCTCGCTTCAACAGAATCCAGACTACAAAGGGAAAGAGGGCAGTAGGAGGGTATACCACCAGCATATGTCTATGGCACTGTTAAGTTTGATGCATTTGCTACATATTTGTGTTTCTTTTTCTCTTTTCTTTTTCTTCAGTTACATTTAAGGTGTTTTCAAGACCCCAGTGGAATTTGTGAGAACAAAAAGGAATGAAAAAAAAAAGAAAGGGAGAAACCAGCAAAGGCAAAAACATTCCAGAAGCAGAATGGGGTGATAAAAAGACAACTAGTATAGTATAGTAGAGGGGTAACCATAGTCCTTGGAGGAGGTCAGTGAGATGGGGAACAGGGCTAGAAGTGACAGACGAAGGTGAACAGAGGCTGAGCACAACATGCTGGAAGACAGAGCTAGACTGACAATGACAAGCGTTGGACATGAGCTAAATATGGCGGTTTGTGACAATGTGGTGAATTTGGAAAACTAAGTGAAACAAGGACTTCTAACATATTTTTTCACCTCATATATATTTGCAATCACCTTTTAAAGACTGTCTGATATAGTTACCTAGTTTCACTACATATTTGAAAATAAACGATGGGGTTTTTGTTTAGTCTGTAACATCATCATTATTCAACCTATTACTTGAAGTAGCTTAATTTCATTCTTACCTGTTTTGACAGCTGAATCTTATCTTCCTGGTGATCACATTGTGCAAAATGGTGAAGCACTCAAACACTTTGAAACCAGACTCTAGCAGGTTGGAAAACATTAAGTAAGTGCTTTGTGTTCAAGTATGAGAACTATGATTATTTTCTGATTGCTAAACTGATTGAAAGCTACTCTCCATTAGGAGCACATGCCATTGTCTCCCAGCAACTGCAGATGTCAATTAGAAGCAAACAGAGCCAATCCTGCTTTCGTCACATTGTTGCTGTAATGTCACAAACGCCGGTCAAAATTAGATAATTTCAGCCTGGAACTAGTGCCAAGAAACTGTTTCACGGAAATGCCACAGCACTGTAGTAATTTCATTTGCATTTAAAATGCAATTCAAAAATGATGTTCCTGTTTGCATGGCTGATATGATTATATTAAGTTTGTTTTGTTAAATGACTTTTTGATTTAGGGATTCTGAGCTCTTTCTACTCGTAATCCTGTTCTCCCGAGAGAATTGACTCTATTATTATTGTTAACTTGAAGATTATCTGCTGTTTTCATGCTAATTTAACAAATGTTTACTTTATCATGGTGCTGTACTGTAGTATCCCTTTTGCAGAGTAATATAAGCATTACACAATTAACAAGGCTTTGGAAGCTCTTGCTTCTTTAGATAGTCTTTTACTGTATTCTGTATAGCTTTATGTTATACTGAAGGTTTTTGTTATCAACATTGAAGGGATGGTGCAATTTTCTAGCACTGAGGGTTGGATGTGAAAGGGTCTTACAGATTTGCTTTGAATGTTGAAAATGACGAAGGGACGTTTTCAGTAAGGGTAACATTGTGAACTAGATGTTCTAGATAGGTCAGTATCAGCTTCATTGCATGTTGCATGATGAGAGAGAGAGCTAATCTTTAGCATCTCTCTCTTTTCTTCCTTTTCCTCTTTCTGTCTTCTCATCCACACCAGTAATTACCGTGTTTGTGATGGCTACTATAATACGGACTTACCTGGGTAAGATAGAACCCTACATTAACAAATTTCTAGCATGATTTTTAACTTTACAAACTCGGTCAATATTGTGGATTTCCCTTAATTTTAATTAACTAGTTTTGAGATACCTGATTTGCTAAAGAATTTTTAACTATTATATGCCTTTATAATTTTAAATTGCTTGCCTCTGCATTTTGAATTTCCTAATTTTGACTAATTTTATAGACAATTAAAATGCTCTTATTAATTTCTGTTTCAATTCTGTCTAATAATTTTGTTTCTCTTTTCTGCTTATAATGCTTTCTAGCTATGAAGATAATAAGCCATTTATCAAGTAAGATCATTAGTTAGATGTGGAATTCACTGACTAAATTCCCTTTCCCTTTCATTCTGTGCCGTTCTCTACAATTACTTTTCCTTAACCTATTCATGATGGAATCTTTTTTAGACTATTCAGTAGAGCAATATCCATATTTTTGTCACATTTCAGCAGGGTTTCTTCATGCGGAAGTTAGACCATCTAGCTTCAGTTTAGCTGAGTTTATCGGAGCATTAAAGATGTGGGCTCTAGGCTTTTAATCTGCTGTTTAACCTTTGTGCATTTGTGTTACATTATTTGGTGTCATATGGCAGAACCACTGTTTAAAATCTATGGTGTGATTAGTGGCTAAGCCAGATTTATCAATTTCTTTTCTAAAAGCAGATAAAACAATGGAGTAGCTGGGGCTTGTGCTATATTTCTGTATTTCAAAATAGTTTTGACATCCTATGCAGTTCTTGAGAAAGAAAAAGGTCATATCTACTCTTGCTGTTTTCACTGGAGACTAAGAGTACTAAATGGAACTGTTCTTTCTTTAATAGATAAAAGGTTAAACCCAAGGAATTTTTACATTTGAATATGAACCTAGTAAGAGTCAACTGCAGGAACTGAAATGTTAATATTGGATTTGGCGACATGCATTCTCATAAGTAATGTTACTAAAATTAATTTTATTTTACAGATCCTGGGTCCTGGGTGCATTTGCTCTCCTGTGTCTCCTTGGCCTAACATGGTCATTTGGCCTGCTGTTTATCAATGAGGGAACTGTTGTGATGACGTATCTCTTCACAGTATTTAATGCTTTCCAAGGAATGTTTATTTTCATCTTTCATTGTGCCCTTCAAAAAAAAGTAAGTCACTGAAAAAACAGATGCGTGTTCCCTAACTCTAAAAATACCACATTTATTTCTTAAAAAATAGCAGTGGCAACAACTAGAGTATTTTGAAGTCGTTTGAAGAGGGCACTAGGATTCAAAAGCAGTTCTTGCTGTGTGTGCTTGTGGGAGTCATGTAACTGCTCTGTGGCCTGGATGGGTTTAAAATGGATGTAGCATTTCCAACCTGAGCTTGAAAAGTTTTGAGGCTTTGGGAAGAAGATTACTATGGAAAATGTACTCTTTAACATTGGTAATGGTATATATTAGTCTGGACTTACAGCCAAAAGTCTTTTATGAGCGTATGAAACAAATCCTGCCTCTGCTGCAGCACTACAAACAGGATCATTTACAATATCAGCCCATCTGAGCCTGGAAACTCTCTCTTTCTCAGATCAAGGCAGAGGACCTCTCCTGAGATCCCATTAAGCTGCCACATAAAGCTATGGGTGATAGACAGGGATTGTACTATATAAGTGCTCGTTCATTACAAAATTAAGTGAGATGTAAAAATTAATTTTGTTATGAACTTCAACACACCATAGAAAAAAGTAGTCATTAATGCTAGACAACTGCTAATGGGGAGAGTTTTCCAAAGATGCCAGCATGACTACATTTTTTCAAACGATTCAGCAGCTTCATGCTCTTAAATGGAAAAACTAGAATCCCCTGGCAAGAGCCTTCCCTCATGAGTAGGATGTACTAAATTAGTTTTGCTCCCCTTCGCCCGATGGGAGCAGAGAGGTCCAGAAGGAGCAGATCTGCTGGGGAAAAGCTAGCAGGGGAGAGAGAAGCAAGCAAGAGAGAAGGAAATTAAGGGCACAGCTGGGTGGGATTCTCTGGGTTCCCTGCACCCCCTGTCTTCCTCAGACTGAGGATAGAGACTGCTTCCAAGGATGCCTTAGAGGTGCTTTAGTGAAGGACAAAAAGAAAAAAGCTCGTAGCATGTGTTAGAAGACATGGCAAATGAAAGTAACGAGAGTTGAGAGGAAGGGTAAATGTCAAAAAATCCCACCCAAAAATACTTAACATAAAATGCAATGCATCCTACATTTGGAAATACCCAATTTGCAATATTTAGATTCTAAATATTTTTACCAGTTTGAGGCTGGAGACCTAGCAATTATTAACTCCTGTTATAATTAGCTCACCAGAGGCATAATTAACTGATATTTATAAAATGGTTTGAGACCATTGGATAAAGCGTCGCTGTGTAAGTACAAAAATCACATTCTTGCGTGTTCTCAGCTGTACCAGCTATAACAGTATCAGCGTCTCTAAATTTGGTGTAGACGATGGCATTCAGCCATGTTTTAGGAAAAGATCTGGTAGACAGAAAGAATTTTATCCAGATGAACACAGCACTCCTCTCACATTGAGAGAACAAAAGCGCACTTAGAGAGGAGATTGAGCCTAAGAAAAGAAGAGAGGGAAGAAAATGCAAGCATTATCAAAATGCAAATAATTTCTAGATTAGGGTTTCATATAATGTTGCCCTTTCTACCACTTGTATTGGACTTGAAAATCAAAACCAGATTCCTTTTTTATTTCTTTTTACAGCTGTGCATTGTTTTTATATTAAGTGGAGTCAGCAAAAAGCAATATTAAAATATCAGTCAAGTGTGAAAAAGCATAACCTAGAGCAATAAGATTTATACCTGAAAGAATGTTAAAGCTGCCATTTAAGATTTTTAAGTTTCGATGCCTTTGACTGGATATCATCCTATCCTCTGTCTGCATAGCTAATGTAGTCTTTTTATTCTGTTATTACTAGTTGGTCACTAAATTGAACAGAGAAATAGAATTGTGAAAGTGAAAACTATTATGTTTCCAGTTCTGACAAGATGATAGTGCTGTTGCTTCCATCAGTTTCCAACAAGCTATAATTTAGAAATAATGACAGTGGAATGCGCAGTGCTGACAGATAATGTACATTCACTGCAATATAGGCATTAGGCAAAACCAGCCCTGGAGGGTGGTATTTGGGTAAAAATACAGTTTTGATTGCTATTGTCTCTGCTATGTAGTGGTTTGGAGCATTTAATATCCATTAGTGTTCAGGAATGTATTTTCTTAGGTGTTATACCATCTAGTGATGATATATATAGACTTACGTTTTTCAGACTACAGAGTTAAAGATTATAATTCTATGTCTGTGCATTTGTTTTCATTTTTTATGTGTTTTTGTGCTGATATAGATAGGGGTTCACTTAAAATATGTACCGTATACTTTTATAAAAAGATGAGTTATTGTCCCTAGCTTGAAGTTAAGGCACTAACTACTCAAATTTTCTTCAACATTGTGGTTTATAGAAACACAACAGTATGTATTCCATGAGTAAAATTCTTACAATATTGAAAACAGCACATGGCATATGTAAATCCACACTATTAACTTCTTGCATTTTCTCCTCTCCCCTTTTTACACAAACGTAACTTTCTGTCCTATATATTCATCGGTCAAACAGAATTTCCAATTAGCTGTAATCCTACTTTTCACAGAAACTTAGGAGTCTCACTGAAGTAGAAGAGACACTTAGATTCCCAAGTATCTGGTGGAAGATTTACAGATTTAGACTTAACCATCTTTACAAATTTTATCCTTTCACTGATGCTGTCTGAGATGTGTGTGCACTATTCTGTTATGTGAAAAGAGTAGTCAGTGTAGCAGTCACCAAATATGAGAGAATTAACTGCTCTGTAAATTAATCCTGATTACTTTCATGACAAGTGGTAACACACATAAATTATAAAACTAAAGTTTCCAGTATATCACTGGAAACAGAAGGTGAATAAACGCAGGCCAAATACTGGAATCATTAATTAGCTTTGTTGCTCTGTCAGACAAAAATCTCATATACAGAGGTATATTCAGATTTCTAGGTTCAACAAAGACAGTAATGAGGATTTTATTTTTTGGTCCTAAAAGTGAAAGATGCTTCATTTCCCAGCCTTTACAGTACAAAATTTGACTCTGGAACACGGATGGTGCCTCCACCAGCATAGCTGGTGCTCTGCCTGGCGTGGGGCAATGGCTTTTGTGAGCTTTGTACAATCCCTAAGCAGGGTGACCATATGAACTAGCAGCTGTTTGAGTTACACAGAGTAACTTTATATGAAAATGCCTTTATAGTCATTGCAGGTTTTGCACACTTTCTTGGAAGGGATAACATAATGGGCAGTACCGAGCAGCCCAAAGGCTAGTTACCTCAGCCCTTCTTGCGTGCTATGGTGGGAGACGTGCTTTCTATGTTTGCTGCACCAAAAGCTCATATAACAAGGACTATTTTCAGCCAGAAATCAGTTCAGGTAAACTTAACTATATCAGTCTACAATATGAAGATGAAGTAAAAATAATCCCATAAATTACTCAGTAATGATTATTCAGGCACATCTAAATGAAGTGCTTGTGTACCTTGGAAATAGTTTGTTCAGAAGTCCTGGATAGCTGAGAATGCTGCAGCTAAGTAGGGAAAAATACTCAATTTTGATTAATGGCCACCAATTCAACAGACAGGAACTATCTGTTTGCTTGAAAAGTGTGTGAGTAGTTTCAGTGCAAGGTTCATGTGTTTTTGCCAGTGGAGATATTTAACACGCTTTTTTGTGCTAAATAATTTTTTTTTTTTTCCCTGTAGGTACGTAAGGAATATGGCAAATGCTTCCGACATTCCTACTGCTGTGGTGGACTACCAACTGAGAGTCCCCACAGTTCAGTGAAGGCATCAACGACAAGAACTAGTGCTCGCTATTCCTCTGGCACTCAGGTAACAAAGATTTTGACAGCATCTTTTAATTAACTTTATTTATAAAAAGCCTACTGAGATGTATTCCAATCAGAAGCACTAATTGTCTTCTCATTATTATCATTTAGATGGCAAATATATACTTTGGCATAGTAGATTTGATTTCTTCTTCTTTGATTTCCTTTTACTTCAGTCTAATGCAAACACCTTATTTTTCTTCTTAATTAGGGGCTGGTTTATAGGAAGGTTTATACCATCATGTTTCATCTAAATGAAATTTAATAAATTAGAGTTTTAATAACAAAAGAAGGAGTTTCACTACATGCTAGAAGAATGGCTTACTTCAGGCCAAAATAAACACAAATATTCTACATAATAGCACGTTAGGAAAAAATCTTTTTGTAACTTACTGTGCTTCTGTTTCACTGCTTTATGTTAACAGAGTCGTATAAGAAGGATGTGGAATGACACTGTGAGAAAACAATCTGAATCGTCTTTTATCTCAGGTGACATCAACAGCACTTCAACACTTAATCAAGGTCAGTCACTGGGAACATTTCAGTTTTAGAAGCCTTAAATTTTATACAGATTTTATATCATTTAACACAGAGAATTGAAAAGAGTGTTTTGAAAAAAAAAAAATAAATCTGGAACTAAAAGCAGAGTTTTAAAGTCATCTACCAGCACATTTTAAAACCGTGTTCCCTCAACTGGTCCCCTGCTATAGAAGTTGAATTCCTCCATTCGTGGGAATGTATTTAAATAAGTTTCATCAATAATTTAACTTAAAAGCAAGATCATAATTTTAAATCTTTCCTAACCTTTATAGGTTAAATCTGAAACAGAAATATGAGTGCAGTAACATTTTAATGCATATTTGACTATGATTTTTAGGTTCAGAAATTTTCCCAGTGAAATCTAATTGATATCATTTCTATGCAAAAGGTGTCTGTAAAGCATTTATCTTTTCTATTTCAAAGAGCATCATATCTGTCACATGGGATAGAATCCAGATTTTCAGGCACAGAGAAACCAAAACTCAAAATTTTTCAGCTCAAATAGACTTTGAAATCTGTAACCTCATTCTCATGTCCAGTTAGAAGACAAGGGTACCAACTGAGACAGAATGTCCCTTCCTTTCTCCCCTTCCCCTTGTGTTTTTTTATGGCAGTTTGATCTAGCAGTAGAGGGAAGACTGCTCTGTGCAAACCAAGTTCAAAGCCTGTTCTTCCACCCATGTCCCTAGGAGAAGAACACATAGCCCTAATCTCATTGCGACCAGTTTCTCAGCTCACAAAGTTTCAAACAGAAAATTCACCATTGTCAGGGCTGCTGTAAAGCCCTCATCAACCACAGCTAGCAAATTTTCCTCCATTGTTTTTTTTCAAGGTTTGATAGCAGGCACACGTACCTGATGCACATTCATTTTAGAAGTAAAAAATGTGGTATTTTGCGAAAGAAAATACTTCAGAAAGCATGATTCTGTTTTTGCTATTTGGCATATAGAAAGTGGGTAAGACCTGCGTGTCTCGCTGCTCCCCCATCTGTATCTTGTACGTTCCTCTGGCAAAATGAAAATAAGTAACTTCCCCTAAGTAGAAAATGTATATTTTTCATGCCCAAGAAAGAAGTACATTCCCTTCTAGTGTCTTAATAAAATCCTGTAAATACACTAGAGATAAAAGTCTGGGATTTCTCCCTATTTTGATGTCTCTGACTCCTGAGGTTTGCTCTAACCATGCTGCACCCTCAGTTAATTCAGACTTGAACAAAGGTCTTGGAAGCATCTCCATGTTTCAGAGCTCCAGTCTCAAGTCACTGGAGATGTTCTGCCATGATAGAAAAATTGAGACAGTCTTTATTCAATTATAATATCACCAGTATCTCAGTGATACATATGTGTAAGGGTAGTTTAGTAATTAGTGGCAAGTGTCATTTTTCCCTTAAAATAAAAATAACGCTTTTAAAGGTGGCAAAAAATTTAATTAAAAAAAAAATTCTCTTTATAAATTACAGGTAATAATTCTAACCAAGATTAAACATAGTACACCAAAAAAAAACCCCACCAAACCCAAGCAAAATATGTTTCAATTAGTATTTCCAGTAATAAGTACATTACAACTGAAAAAAGCTACGATCAAACCTTTTCAGTTGTTCACTGATACAAACTTACAAATAAGAGTAGAATAATTGGGCAATAATTTTCTGAATCTTAGATTTTTCTGCTCATTTCTGCTACCAAGTATCCATGGTGGTACAAAAAGCATTAATATTTGGAATATATACTATCTTTTCCTTGCCAGATAAAAATATCCATACTATAGAAATATAGCTGGCTCTTTAATTGTCCTTGGGTCTGTAATACACTGGTCCTGATATGCTACTGTGCAATGCAATAGCAAAGAAAGTGGAATTTTACCTTAATGAAAGGCTTAAAGTAAGTTTTAAATCACAGCATTGGGGGGGGGGGGGGGGGGGGGGGGGCGGTGTGGTGTCATTATTCCAACGCTTTTTTCTTCTAGTAGCTAGAAATCAGATATTAATTGATTTTTTTAATAATTTCTCAAAATGTGCTGATTTTTTTGTCTAATTATTCTGAGAGTTGTTTAAATGGTGTTGCATTAGCATGTAAAATGGGTTTAAAAAAATCTGTTCATGTAGTATTTTGTTTCATCTTACACTGTTTGTAAACTGATTGTTTAAAGAAAATCTGTCATTCGAGGAATTCTTTTTTAAAACCTGGCAGATAAATTTGCAGCATGAATGTCCCGGGAGAAAATGTGAATGCTCTGATTTCTTAGAGCAAATATTTTGCTTTCCCCTCAGCATGCATACTTTTGCATATACTAAGATATGCTTCTTGCAGTTTGTCATCCACTGTCTGTTTGAAAACAGCAATTCCCTTCCACTATCTGTGTGTTTTTAATAAAGTGAATAACAGCTCTGATCCTGTCATAAGAGATTTTTCAATACCTTTCAATTCGAGAAATTCAGTTCTCAATTCAGGGCAGAAGTGTTCTATATGATCATTTTTAAAGTTATAATAGCTTTATGTAGTACCTTGATCTCTACCCATTTAATTGCTATTCTTGTGTAACAGTGATTTTGTATACATTAGTAAATGTCACTCTCACCAGATGTTTACTTTGGGGATTTGGACAGCACCTGTGAATTACTGGAATCTAACTGTATTTTCCTGCTCCCATTTCAAATACATAGCTCAAATACATTCAGAAATTTTCAGCTGAATTACGTTTGACAAGTCCTACATGATTCATGATGAATAAAAAATATTCTTTATTGAAACTGTCAGCCTAAAATTAAAGAACTGACATTTTTTTCTGTTTCTTTTGCTTTAGGAATGACTGGCAATTACCTACTAACAAACCCTCTTCTTCGACCACACGGCACTAACAACCCCTATAACACATTGCTCGCTGAAACAGTTGTATGTAATGCCCCTTCAGCTCCTGTGTTTAACTCACCAGGTGTGCTTATACTTCCTGAATAAAACTGCTGTTCTTGGCTCGCTCCAAATCCCTTCTTTTCTCTAGATAGAAACTCAAGTTGCAATACCCTAGCCGTACATTCTGAATTTCTGTCAGTTCGAGAAATACAGTATTGCCAATGTCAGCTTGTAAAACTGCACTATATTATAGTAATGCCTTTGCCATAACAGGATTTACCAATAATTATCCATGTTTTTAACACAGGTGGCATAAATCTTAATATACTATTACAGGACTGACACCACATGGTCCGAGAGCCCATCTTCAAGATATATATCACTTAGAGGTATCATGTCTATGCAATATAAGGTTGACTCTAAAGCTTGCTGAGAAAAACCTGCTTATGGAATGAATTAGATACTAAAGCAGCGCAAGGCATCTTGACACCTTTGGATACCCCAGCGTCAAACAGATCCAAACTATAGTATAGTGCAGCTTTATGGTAGATCATTTTCCTGTAGAAAAATCTTGAGAATTAACAGTTAGAACAGTTTAGTTCTGTAGGAATAAAGGGTGTCATCACTTACCTAACATTTTGTTACGTTATCTAGTTGCTTTTTTTAACTACAGTGCAATTCGTCAGTTAATATCTAGCAGTTACTGTTTGATGAGTCATGAGATCACTTTAGTATAACTGAAATGATAAATCTTTGATAAAGAGCTCATAAAACCTTGTTTCCAGTTTTTATTTTAAGTTTCCTTTTTAACTGAACTGTAGTTTCTATTTTCATTCTCTTGTTTTCTTACTTTCCTTATGCTTTCCTCTAGCAACCTACAGAGAGACAAGTATGGGAGTAAAACTTAACTTTGCCTATCAAATGTAAATTTTTTCAGCATGATTTTTAATGGGCACAATTAAAACATAACTAGCGGTCATGAAGTAGACTCAGCGGGCAAGTGGTTCACAATTTGCAAATGAAACGTTTCCACATTCAAAAAGTACTTGCATACTGCTTTTTGGGAAACAACATGAGGTCTGTAGCAAACCCTATTGGTAACAGAAGTTATGCAATGCTGAAATAATTTGCTGTTTAAAACCAAAGCAGTGTCAAGCAGAAATGCTTAACAATTTACTTGTATTTTTACATTCCCACAGTAATCTTGCTACAGGCTATGGAAAGATTTCAAATGAATTACCTGATCATGGGCAACAAAATTTGCCTCATCAAACCAATTTGAATATATTCTAGGATGCTTAACTCTGCAGTATATCATAGAAAACTCATTTTGGATTATCAGATATATTTTGGTATCTGTTTAGCAGAAGAAAAAAGAATTAAAATTATAGAATTAAATCACTTTCATGAGGGAAATGAATGCCAGCATGTGGTCCATGTGTTGTCTACTTTTATAAATGCCATATGTTCTGCGCAACTAAATCCATTGCAAGAAAAATCTTGGAACATATATGAAATTGCAAAACTATAAAGTTGTTTAATCAAAGCTTAAAGAGACCTTTCAAACAGCCCTCATCACTGTTTAAATCAGTACACATGGAGAGGAGTTAACAATAACACAAATACAAAATGATTTGCAAATTACTCAGAATTTATTTGGAAATTATTAATCTATTCTTTAAAATTCAAGACAATCTTTTCATGAGAAAACACAGTTACTTTTTAATTGAAAACAATATTTCCAGAGAAGATTGAATTTTCTAGGATAAGCTGCAGCTTTAATTATGAAAAAAAAAGACAAAATGGGAAAATGTATAATCTTTTCCAAAACAACTTTTTTCATATACTCCTCCAAGCCTTGCATATAATGCAGCAGCCTCACAGTGGTCAGTTTCATTTCAGTAAAGTCACTCCATTCTTTCTTTACTTCAGACAAATCTGTAGATAAAGTGATTTTCTAGGAATGCTCTAACCATCTGACTTTCCATGGTTCAGACTGTTTAATTTCTTTCAAAGTTGTTTTTTTTTTTTTTTCTTTCTTTTTCTTTTTCCTTTGCTTGGGAAGCACTGTGCTGTCATAGTTTACATGTCTTTGTGTCTGTAGGAAAACCTTTTCTTTATCGTGTTACCAAAAAAAAGCCAAACCCAAAAGCATAAAGACCTTAATCATCATGAGACTTCATTTTTTTCCCCCCTTAAACTTCTTTTCATGTTTCCAGCAGACTTACCCAATCTGTCATTCTCCAGCAGCTATGAGATATCGGCCATGGCTGATTTCCTCTTCCCATTCCACAACTAATATTTATTCTTTGGTTTAATTTCTGTGACCCATACTTACAGAAATTCCTAACATTTCTGCATTTGACTTCCATGCCCATGGTAACTGTGGGCCTAACTCTTAATTAACTATTCTGGTTCATTCAGCGCTGTCACTGTGACTGATGCAGACTGCAGGCAAACTTTGACCTTTAGAAGCCTGGGGCCGTTGTTGGCAGACAGAATATTAGTGCAAAAAAATTACATTAAGTGGGAAAAGAAAAGCTGTTATTGCTTAGTAATCTAATTTGCTGAACCCTTGCTCTGACTAAGTTGCTGAGAAGCTCAGTAATTCTTCATCATGTTACAATAAATCATTTTACTTTCTTTTATATATCAGCTACTCTTAGGCCAGATAGCCTGAGCAGACAGACATGATGTGAGTTGTCCAAAGTGAGTCATTCCACCTGCTGTCTATCGTGTTGTTGGATGGTGCTTGTGGGCCCTGGTCCAGTAGTGTGAAAGATGGCTGTCCTTGTTTAACATAAATTCTTTGTATTTATCCATTTTTTTCATTCTTTTCTTTACTTCATCTCAAAAAAAAAAAAAAAAAAGGAAAAAATTTTAGAAATGTTGTTAAAGTAGTTGCTTGCCAGTTATGTGGGTTTATGTTGTACATTTACCTTCAGTTATGTCTGTGATCTAATTCCTTTTTAATTTAGTGTCGTTTAGGACAAATTCTGTTAATTTTCTTTTTCTAAATCATGGTGGTGTACTTCAAAACATAGATGTTTCCAAATGAATTGCTTTGCATTACATATGCAAGGGCATGGAGTGAACAGTTCCTTGTGGAAGAGTCACAGAATTGACACTAAATTAAGAAATTAAAATGCCACTACTCCCCACAGGAAATACATGTTACTATTTTTAAAATGCATCTTTCCTCTAAGGTGTGCAACTGTTTACATTTGGGAATGTTCAATAACCTAACTTTTCTCAAGTCTTACTTCCAAGTACAACTTTGTCCTGAACTACATTAAAGAATTTTGTTTAAAAAAAAAATTAAGTGGTAAAAAGCACATCAGGCAATAACCAGATCTGTCCTTTTCCATTTCAGGACATTCACTGAACAATGCCAGGGATACAAGTGCCATGGATACTCTACCGCTAAATGGTAATTTCAACAACAGCTACTCGTTGCGCAATGGAGACTATAACGACAGTGTGCAAGTTGTAGACTGTGGACTAAGCCTGAATGATACTGCTTTTGAGAAAATGATCATTTCAGAATTAGTGCACAACAACCTGCGGGGCAGCAGCAAGAACCACAACCTGGAGCGCACGCTACCAGCCAAAGCTGTGATCGGCGGGAGCAGTAGCGAAGATGATGCCATCGTGGCAGATGCCTCATCTTTAATGCACAGTGACACCCCTGGGCTGGAGCTCCACCACAAAGAGCTTGAGGCCCCACTCATTCCTCAGCGGACTCATTCCCTTCTGTACCAGCCCCAGAAAAAAGTGAAGACCGAGGGAACCGACAGCTACGTCTCACAGCTGACAGCCGAGGCTGACGACCACCTCCAGTCCCCCAACAGAGACTCTCTTTACACAAGCATGCCCAATCTCAGAGACTCTCCGTATCCAGAGAGCAGCCCCGACGTTGAAGAAGACCTCTCTCCCTCCAGGAGGAGTGAAAATGAGGACATTTACTACAAGAGCATGCCAAACCTAGGAGCTGGCCATCAGCTTCAGATGTACTATCAAATCAGCAGGGGTAATAGCGATGGCTATATAATTCCCATTAACAAGGAAGGATGTATTCCAGAAGGGGATGTTAGAGAAGGACAAATGCAACTAGTGACAAGCCTTTAATAGTGTAGCAAAGAAATATTAAAGGCCACGTACAAGTATTAAAAAGACTTAATTGGCCCCATGCAGGCTCCCTCATATCTGCTTGAAGAGACAATTCTGTTGACCCTGTGGTTCTCCAGTAACGGGGATGACTGGACCTCGCAGTTCTGTGAATTTTTATAAAACAAAAACTTTGTATATACACAGAGTATACTAAAATGAATTATTTGTTACAAAGAAAAGAAATACCAACAAGGTATTTTAAGATATCTTCTGCTGCTGAATTTAACAAAATTGTGAAAAAAAGTGAAATAAACACTTTCCAGCCATTTTACTGCAGCAGTTTGTGAACTAAATTTGTAAATATGGCTGCACCATTTTTTTTTCTAGGCCTACATTGTATTATATACAAGGCGTAGGCTCTAAATCCTGTGGGACAAATTTACTGTACCTTACTATTCCTGACAAGACTTGCAAAAGCAGGAGAGATATTCTGCATCAGTTTGCAGTTCACTGCAAATCTTTTCCATTAGGGCAAAGATTGAATACATGTCTAACCACTAGCAATCAAGCCACAGGCCTTATTTCATATATTTCCTCAACTGTACAATGAACCGTTCTCATGAAAAAAATGGCTAAAGAAATTATATTTTGTTCTATTGCTAGGGTAAAATAAATACATTTGTGTCCAACTGAAATATAATTGTCATTAAAAAATAATTTTAAAGAGTTTGAAGAAAATATTGTGATAAGCTCTTGGTTGCACATATGTTATAAGCTGTTTTTCTTACACTCTGTTCATAGTACAGTAGTATGTTTAAAATGCAAGTTCTACCCATTTTCACTTATTTTTCACTGTAAACAGTGTTCTGCTTTGACAAGTTAGTTTTTATTCTTACGTTTTGAATTTTTACTGCCAAAAAAACATAATTTGGGGAGAAAATTGTTTTAGAAGCCAATTATGCCAAGCCTTGCACAAATTTGGTATAGCTAACAAAGATTGTAACTCAATTCCCTGTTCATTCTTTAATCAGGGTTGGGTGGTAAGGGGTAAAGGGGACACTGGACACTTCTCACAAGCATTCTCGTGAATGAAAGGTGCCTGTCCTTTAAAAAAATAAATAAAATATAACTATTACTCTTCCATATTCCTTCTGCCTATATTTAGTAATTAATTTATTTTATGATAAAAATCTAATGAAATGTAAATTGTTTCAACAAAATTCTGCTTTTTTCATCCCTTTGTGTAAACCTGTTAATAATGAGCCCATCACTATTATCCAGTGTAAAGTTTAACACCTGTTTGACAGTAAATAAATGTGAATTTTTTTCCAAATAGGTAAAATGTGCATTATTATGTACAAGCATAATTGGCATCAGCAGTCCTTCGACCTAGCTGTATCCTGCTTAGAATGGTTTCTTTACATTTCATGATTTAAGTGTCGAGAATACAATAGAAACTGTCTACATAGCTTTACAGAAGAGAGGTCATCTTTACTATTCATTACTGTTAGTCACAATTGAATAGGAACAAACACAGACATAGCAGGGTCATTAGGAAAATGTACTGTAATTTCATATATTTACATAACTTTTAAGTAGGCATCTGTACTGAAATTAAAAGTAAGGTGGTAAACACCACTATCGTATTCTCAGCAACAATAATTAATTAATTGTTAGTGATGAAGATATATTGTTGCAGTGGGGAAAACATGAATAAGCAGCATTTGGATAGCACTCTGAGTGCTATCTAAATAATGAATCCATCACGGCACTGTTTTGAGTTAGATAAATAAGCATGACTGTCCCTATTTTTATCAGAGAACTGCAGAAGGCAGCTGATGCCCAAGATGTTATCTACAAATCAGTGGAAAAATTGGATGTCTGAAGTCTTCGTTCTGTTGATTCCCAAGTTTCGTTTGTCCCTCTCAACCAGGGCCTCTCAAACAGAACACCAAGGACTTCATTTGTCAGCACTTCCAAAATTGTGTTCTTCCAAACAACTCTAAAATTAATGTCCCATCATCACAGAGGCCATGGTTTCATGTATGGCCACTCTGACTATATGTATGATAACAGCAAAAATGAATTTGAAAACCGTAACAATTCTGTTACCTTCTAATGCATTGGAATATACAAAGTCCATTTGGAAAATAAATCGATGCATTTTGAAAAAGTTTGGATTTCAGAAGAATATTTTGGGCAAGACTTCCTGCTGTTGAGACAATTCAAACTGTAAAATCCAGGTTGAGATGGAACCATGGGGTTCAGGTAATCTCAATATATCTGTATTCAGGACTGTGACACTGTAGCAATTGTTCTTGAAGAAAAAGACATCTTCACCATTCATCCTACTGGTAACTCTTGCCAGTATGTTCCTTAACACTTAAAAATTTACAATGTTTGCAGTAGAGTCACTGAAACATTTAAAATTTATTCAGAAACTGTTTACTTCTCTTTAGTAGAGATGCTTCAAAAATCTGAAGTCTCTATGAAATAAGAATTTGTTCTGATTCAGGTTATACAGCAGACTCTTTGGAGCAAAAATGATCCCCTTGGTCTGTCTGGCAACTTAAAAGCATACTTGCTGCCTTTTACCTAGGAAATCATGTCTTAGGGATTTTAAAAATGGTGGTGCTCAAGTAATTACAGTACACATGACCTAATAACGTCACCAACGTTCAGCAGAATCTTCAACCCTAGTTCAGGCAAGTACTCCTTTGTGTCTAACTAAAGGTGGCAAAACTACGTGCTGGAAAAAGGTTTGTAGCATTGTGATCTTAAATATATATTCAATTGCAAATGTAACAAGTATTCATAAAACAAGAAAATGTAGCTGATGAACCTAAGATGAACCAGCTGAACCTAAGTATCATAAGGGAATTCTTTTGTTAGCTTCTTTGTAATGTAGATGTTGCTTTTTAGTGAGCCTGTTTTTTTTAATGTTATGCTAGTGAGTGTCCTGTGTTTAGCTAGCAGCTAGCAGCCGATACCTTGCCAAATTTCTGTTGGTGTAACTTCTCAGTGTAGTAGGTTACAGTATAATTATATAGCCGACAGCTTATTGTAATTTCTTTATGTTCTCTTCTCACGTTCCTGCCATCTTGTCTTGGGATCAGAAGGACAGAAGAATTCAGAGGAAGAGTTCGAGAATAGCGAAATAATGACAGCAGAATTAATGGAAACAAGTGTTTCTTCAGGGTCATCAGTTAACCAGTTCCTATGATGGTGCCGAGGATATGCTGCTATTTTAGGCACTGTCTTTCAGAAGAGCTGTAATTTTCTTATGGCTAGTAATCTCCTGTTAGTATCAGTGTTAACCCTACTGGCTCAGTTCAATTCTTCCTTGTAACTTCAGTCCAGTTATATTAATTCCTACAAAAGATTAAATGGGATGTGCATTTAGTGAACTGTTGTATAATGGTGCTATGCATTGTTTAATATAAAATACATCTCAATTCTACATAAGTGAACCATAACATAAAGAAATACACTGGTAATACCTTTATAGTTAAAATTAACCTTTATCTGTGAATTCTACGATACACCTTTGCTTCTTTTAAATTTGAAATGAAATTACTAATAAAGTTTACATATATTCACTTATGTAGGCAATAAAAGGTGTTTCAAATTGACATAAGTTATGGATAAAATATGTGTCATATTTTATGTCCTAATTTTTAAGGAAATTTTTTTCTGAACTACTCAGAGCGTATTAATGGAACAACAAAAAAAAATAAACAGTCCCTGTGTACTGTTGTTATCCCACTTTGCCTCTAAACTAACAAAACTTGTCTTCTAGACTTCATTATATGACAACATATGCTAGTGTAAAGTTTTGTCCCTGAATAAAATTATTTTTTTAAATCAAGAGAGGCTACAGGTAGACAATTATACAGGTACGACATCTTCCCTGGGGTTTTAACTCACTAGTTCTAGGGGACAATGGAGAATGAAAAGTGATGGGACACAGTAGTAATTTCTCAGTACCAACTCAACACTTATACCAGGAAGGTCACGGTAAAGCATACCTTAGATTTTTTTTAAATAGATAGTGACAGTCACTGTCTACATTTATGAAGACCATTGCTACCATTTCAGTAAGCAAGAGTCTTGCTGTATGGCGGCACTATGAGATAAGGACCCCAGATTTATGGATGCCACTGGCATGCAGGGTCTGTACTCCACAACTACACCACAGGATGGATCCAGCTTTGTACTGAGTTGGGGATAAAAATTACCACCACAGCCCTGGAAGCAAGAGAGCTGTGCCTCTTGTTTATATAAACACTTTGTAAATTACTAGTAATTCAATTAATGGATCCAGATCAATCATCCAGCTCTGACAAAAATCTAGAGTAAAGATTCATTAGGACCCTGTCTATTTCAACAGAGTGTTTGGAGGTTTTTTTCAGTAAAATCCTTCATGTGGTTTTTAGAATGACAACTTCCAAAATCCTTTTATTCATGCAGGATAAATTCTCAATGGTATTTCATTAATTCATGCCTAAGAGCATTAATATCTCTTCTTACTGTATTATGTCATCATTAATTTCAACCGCTCCCCATCAAAGTTCCTGGCATGTGAAACGGATCACACCACGGTGCAGCCTGAGTGGTTATAAATGCTACTGAACATCATACAAGCCCCAACTCAGCAGCAAGGAGATTTTAAAGGACCATTCCATATAGTGCACCAGCTGTTGAAGTCATCAGTCCAGGATCCCCGATGGGGGAAGTCGCAGTTGCAGAAATAACGTTCAGAACAGGTAGTTTTATCAAGAATATTCTTCTATGGCAAACTTTGTGTAATTCTTAATCATTTCTTCCTTGGGTGCATACCTCCTTTGTGTGTTGGGGGAGGAGCCCAGACACAATGTAGACTGTGCACTGCCAACCGGTTTAAAGTTTAGAGACAGCAAAGCTGAAGCACAGAAACATCTATGCACATTCAAAGGTCTGGTTCACAAATAGGAAGCAGCAGGTTAGTATCTGTATGGGCTTTTCTAACGGAGAAGCAGGCTCTCTGAATAAGCAGCCTTGAATAGCTAGCTGGAATAACTGTTCCAGTCCTCTTGTAGGATAAGAATTGCTTTAAAATAGCATAATGATGCTGAACTTTCAGCCTTCATGATTGCTTAAAAGAATGAGTCCCAAAGGTTAACAAGGTTTTCATGAAAATAATTCATTTTCATTCACTTTAAATATACCACTTCTTTTTTGCATTAGCAGGACAAATAGAAACTTCTTAACTTGTAGTCTTTATACAACTCATTGTTTTAAATTCTTCCCCTACATCTCCTATTACTTGACTCCTTTCTAAACAAATCCTTGTTTTCAGCCTCCTCCATTTCTCTAATGCCTTCCTTGCTAGTCTACAGAATTACTTTTTGTCAGTGTGCTTTAAGAGATAGGGAAAGGATAAAATTATGGGTGAATTGTTATCATTGATTTATGGATGGAATTGTATTTTCCATTCTGTACTCCTCACACACACACACACACACATGGTCTCACATCATCTTTTGTTTTCATAGTATCCCTTCACAACCCTTTTTTTCCATGAAACTGAACATAGCAAGTAATGGCCTAAATAGTTATGGTTAATTTAGAACCCTGCAAAGCCTGCAAATACTTCTAATTATTCCCCTGAATGTGTGCCCAACCTTGCATTTGTCAGCATTGCATTTCATCTACATCATGCCACCCATTTGTTCACTTTGTTAACCCAGGTCATTCACAATCTTCCCTAGTTCTGATTAACTGAAATAATTCTCTGTTAACAACAAACAGTGCCACCTTTCAGATATCCCCTTTTTCAGCTAGCACCAGTTGGAATGCAGTGTGTTGGAGCACTACACCATTAGCCTTTTGCCATGATAAAGGAAGTCACCATTTAATCCTGATCTACCTCTTAGTTCCTAATGCACAACTACTTTAGCTTTCATTTCCTCAATACTTGTTTGCTTTAATGACTTCTTGGTAGGGATATTTTTATAAGAATTTCTTTTCTTTTTAAAATCCAAATAAATTACATCAACCATTCCCTTTACTCTCAGCAGCTGCATGATTGACAATTTTAGTATGTTAGAGAGGCACAATTTTCTTGCCCTAAGCAGTTACACCTCTTTTGGCAATGTTTCCTCAGCCCTGTGTGCTTAAATGTGGAGGTGCTAGATGCGAGATCCAAAAAGCACTTAACTGTTCAAAGTGAAACTTAGGTGGAATTTAGGCACTGAAATCCCAAGGTAAATCATCCACAGGTACAACAGGCATTACTACAGGGACAGAATTAATTCTAACCTTGTAGACACATACATTTTTGTCACTAAAGACGTTTTGTCATCCCAAATTCAGTTACTGTGTGTGTGTGCAGCCACATCGTCACAGCGGAGGTGAGCTAAGGCAAGCCAGGCACCACAAGCAGTGTCACTGTCAGGTGTATCAGTGCAGCCTCTGAATGCCATAATCCACAATTTAGTTTACAAAGGGGCTCCTTTCCTTCCCTGCTGAAGCTACTGTCCTGACAATAATTACACTTTGTCTGGAGATAAGAGATAAGCCCTGTGAGTCTGTGTAACTTTGCAGTGTAAATGCCACCACTGAAGCTCTGCAGCACTCGCTGATCTGCCCGTACTTCAGCTGGCTCATTGCAGCAAGAGCTGCATTTGTGAATCTTTCCAAATCGCTGTGAGCCCACGTGTATCCCTTTGCTATGGGAAACAGGCTGTAAAATATCTCAAAGCTCTTTGTTTTCATCACATGGCAGCTGAAGGCTCTGACCACGCTGGGTTTACTGTTTGTGTTGTGAAAGGGTCACAGATCCTGCCTGTGCAGATCCAAAAACTCCACGGGTTTTGGCATAACACACATCACGTGTGCAGGGTTGTATGAAGCTGCTGAAAGGCCGTGTAGCGCCATGTCCGCAGCAGCGGCCATGCCGCGTGGCCTGCAGGTAGCGTGTGGGTGCTCTCCAGCCAAAGGTGGGCACTACAACGCCAAGGTGCACTCAGGCCCCTCCATTTCCCACACACAGTGTCTAGCTATGAAACTCAAAGAATCAAAATTGGGCTAGCCAGAGTAGTTAGCTCCTCACTGTGCCACTGAAGACCTGCTCACAGCAGCCCACTTCTTTCAGTGTCTGTGCTGAGTTACCATCATGCTACTGCTGCAAATGTTGACCTGGGCACTCAGCTCTATTTCTCTCAGGCAGGAGTAGCTTAATGTGAAACTGCTGCTAAAAACCTTCCTGAGGAGAGCATCAACCATAGCTGAAATGGCTGGTGACAGGGTTGTCTCTATGACAAAGCACAAACACATGCAAGTTTATATGACACAGTGAAGGTTTCCAAGCACATTAGAGGCTGCTGGAAGAGCCAGACCCTGGACTTTTTTTCAAAAACTGGGGAGAGAAGGGGACTACTGACAGATGGAGAAGAAAATAAAAGGATAATATGAATCAAAGAGAATTAATTTTGCCCTTTATCATTTGTCTCCTTTCTAGCACCACTAGCTGCTGCCCCTTCAAGACAGAAAAATTTCACTAGTGTCCATCCTTCTGGGTAATTTGACAAAATACTTCAGTTTAGTGAAGCACTTCTAACTCGTCAAGCTTGTTAATTCACGTTTACAGCCTAACATTGCCAGATCACAATATGCTTACAGAAAGCAGTCTAGAAATTTATCATTGCAAGCATATCTTGAAATTTTCAAAGCACACTTTCAAAACTGAATTTAACCAAAGCAACTTATTTCAATGGACCAAAACTCTACCAGTCACAAAACCACTGAAAATGAAGAAAACAGTCAATACACCTAGCGAGAGAAAGTTGGTTAGGCATTTGCCTTAGCATAAGCTTCTCATAAATTGTCTAGGCCGGTTTTCTAAAGCTATGAATACACCCTTCCCTGAGAACAAGACTGATCAGTACCAGCAAGGCAGTGTTACCCATCCAGAGGAGTTGGTAATATGCACGGTATCATACTCCTCAGCATGACTTAAGGAATCTGGTCTACATCTGCTGTTAAAACCTATATATCTGCAGAGACAATGTTTGTCTCATAGTTAAAGGATTGCTGGCCTGAATGAATACTACGAGTAAGTAAGCAAAAGTGTAAGTAAAAGTGACACCTATACATAAAGAAGGCTAACCTACATTTATGGACAAAACTGCTCCTACAAAGTGCTGTGTAATTTGCTGAGGACTTTTCATGATCCAGCTCATGGTGTGCACTCAGAAGTTGCTCAGTGCAGATGGAGAGAGTACAAGAAGATGCATTCTGCATAGTCTAACATCTAAAGTAAGCAGGTAGCTGCTGCAGGGCGTTTCTTCTAGGTCTCGGCAAAAGTTTCTTGTAGATTAACTGGCACTTAGGGGACTACTTGGTCTCCCCACGTCAAGATAAGAACATGCTACAGGCTGCTTATAGTTATAAGTGTTCTAATTAGGTCGACTTGATTATTGTTCTGTGGTTTGATAGATGCTGTATTTAAAGTAATTTCAGATACTAATTTTTAGACCTTTTTTGTGAACTAGTAAATCAAGTGCAATTTATTCACGAAATTATTCTTTTCTATCTTAATGCCTATTCCCTCTGGCTTGTAACTTTAATTAGAACCTGCTATCTGTTCATACTGGTAATGGTAACAGTTGTCACCAGAGCACAGATGCATAGATTCAGCTCATACTGCCACTTTGACTTTATACTTAAAACCTAACAATCTTCCTGGCTATACATCTGAGAATACCATCCATTAATGCTTTATTTCACTGCCACCCTGAACTCCAGCCTCTAAACACTAACAATCTGATTATTTTTTAACCATCCAATAATGCATTTTCTGAAGAATAGAAACTTTATAAAAAATAGCTCCATTTGGAGATAAATGTCTGCCTGAAAAGGTTATTCAGCCCATCCAGATTTCTTTTTTATTACTATAGATTTTCCCAAGGCAGTATTGTTTCTTGAATAATTATCGATCTAAGCAATTGTGTGCTAAAGTAGACTGATTCATTCATTAAACATACACACAGAAAAGCTCTTGGTTGCCCTGGTAAAAACAAACAACTCGTCTTCTTTTTTCTGTCTGCTCCTCAACCCCTCCCTAGAATATGATTACACTGAAATGTAATCAGTTAATATTTGATTTGCATTTGTCAGGAAAATGAAACATAAAATACATTTCTTTGGAGCAGAAGAATTAGGATCTGGAAAATTGTTCAACTAATACTAGCCTTGTTTGGCTTGCTTCTTTAAACACTGATTCACAAGTTTTAGTAACTTGTTGCAACTAGTTGAACTAAGTGAGCTTCTAAAAGCTTTCCAACTTCTTATTTAGAGAAACATTTCCTTCCAATAAAAACTAAATCCTTTTTCATTATGTGATTTGGAAATTGTATATGTTTCACATTTTTCTGATTAAATAAATCAGGAATAGGATAGCTTTCAAGGTTTCTGTTCACTACAAAGATACAGACAAAGATCCTCTTGAAATGGTCTGCATACCTGCGTCAGCAACACCAGCAGGGAACAGGGTTAAGAAGGTACCCATTTGCAAACACTGAAATGAAAAGGACCTTTTTTTCATTGACTTATATGTACTCCATGGATGGTACAAAGTTGCATTCAGCCTAGCAAATCTACGTATCTTCAAACCCCCAGCACCACTTGCTTACTACAGAAGAGCTGCATTTCTCCTGAATGAATGGTGAAGGGTTCCTGCATGTCAAATATTTAGTATTTGGTTATCCTCCAAAACAGGACAAAGGAATAATCTAAAGTGTCTCCATGTGAATGGTGGATCAGCATGCTGTTGTCTGCTATGTGCCCCAGAATGAAGTACAATAGGTTATACTCTCAGTGAGAAAAAAATGGTAGCTCTAGACAAACAATGGCTCAACAGCTGTGAATCTGCTCAGTATACTGAAATTTGAGTCCTGGGTGCTAGAGGCAGCAAGACTTACTGAAAGCATCCAGCTGAAAAAAGTCAGTATGAGGAATGAAATTTAATTCTGTAACTCCTCCACTTGAGAGATCATGAATATATCTGGTTAGCTTTGGCAAATTATGGAAAAATACCATGGCCTTCTGATACAGCTCTCAATATTTTTCCTGAAATACTGAAAGATTATCACAAGCATTTTATTGTAGTTACAAGGCAGTACACAAGCAAGCATTCTATTACAACAGGGAGTGGCAGAGCATGCAGGATCTGCACAAATAAGTTTTGACTCAATTTATGCCAATACAAAATTAGCATATTTTGATTGAGGTCTGTGAGATTATTCCAGACCTGCACTGGTTAACAGGAACAGAGTGAGGTTTCCTCTCTGGTACTGTCTATTACCTGCCATTTCTCTCTGTTGTTCATCCTCTCTGTTTTATTACCTTATCGCAGAGCCAGTGCTGTTCCACATCCATGCTCTTCTCCTTCTTGTCGCATCACTGGTAAATTTAATGCTCACTACTTAATCACTTTTCTCTCAACAGGTAAGGAATAATTGAACAGTTGGGGGGTGGGGAATGACAAGATTTAGTGCATTATTTCCTCTTAGGAAACAAGACAACTCATCCATTTATATTTATGTATATTCAAGTTCTTCCATTAGCCGAATGACCCTACAAGTAAAGGAATCCAGCTTAACTAGTCCAGTTGGTAGTCCAAGTCCAGCACTGGGCCACAGTAACATCTTCAACAGGAGGAATAGTGAAGAGAACAGAAGACAGGAGCTTTTGAGACATATTTCTTGTTGCCATGTTTTGTTTTGCCATCAGCACCAGATTACTGTTCATAACAGTAAAGCCTGTAGTGAAGCCCTGGCCGCAGTTAAATCAATGGCAAAAGTTTTTGCTGACTTCAGTGAGATTCTGATTTCTTTTCTGAATCATTAAGAGGATCTTTTTGTATTTCGGTTTCTTGATTCTTAGAGTTGGGTACTGGACGTTAAAAATGAAGACAAAAAAGACCTCAATTTTTCAAAACGCTTTCCAACCATGGAAAAATGCTTTTTTCCTTTTCACTACTTGTAACCTTGTCCCTGCATGCATCACCCCCAATAAGTGCTATTTCACAATGGAGAGCTTATACTGCTTTTCCCCCACTAGATCAATACCTGTCTAAAAGTATTTACTCACCGAAAGGGCTGTGATCCTTTTCTTTGTCACCCCTGAACTTCTGTTCTGCTCTTGAATTTTTTTATGCTTTTTGACATAGGTTCTTCCTTTGCTTCCTGGCTATTGCTTGCCTCTAATAGGATGGTCTTTTCTTCTTTGCTCTGAAATTTATTATAGAGTATATATCACAGCTTTTCCACTTGTCTAATCAGAGGGTAGGTCCAGCTCTGAAATTGCAGCTATTTTAAAATGCTACCTATAAACACACATTTTATCTTAAGTTCCTGTTCACAGTAGCTTAAAAGAGACAAGAAGATGATGATCAAAATAGAAAATGGGAAAGACTGACTGGGAGACTTGTTTTATAGAAACAGAAGAAGAGTAGAAGGGCAAGTAAGACATATAGGTAATCCATTCTATACTGGAGTAGGGCAGAAGTTATTGTATCATACTCCTGTGAATGTATTCAACTGAACCACTTATATGCTGACTAGCAAAGACTAAAGTGATGAAAGAAGCTGGAATAAAAGGATATTAAATAAGCCCTGGATAGTTGACTGCAATATTCACAGCTTTTGGAATCCTTTATCTTTCCTGCAATTGGCCGCTGACATGCCATTTGTCTTTAGAGGAGCTCGTGCTTCTGTCCAGCTGTCTGAAAAGCAGATAAACCATGTTCACTGTCAGTAGGGACTTAAAAACCTGTATTCTTAAAGCAGTATCCAGAGCAAAAAAGCGGTTGTTCGCTTCCTCCAGTCCAACTGAAAGCTTCTTACAGAGATGGAGACACAACAGGAAAATTAAGGCAGTCACCCTTTTGGCACCTCGAGGTTGAAGTCCTTGCTTTGAACCAGCAAGAAAGGATTTAACAATGGATCCCTCAGCTCAAGGAAGAATAAGCTAATTACAGCAGCACTTGGTGCCCAGCACACACTGTCAGTGCCCCTCCTCCTGGGCCCCGACACAAAATGACCACCAGAATGCCTGGTCTGGGAATGAGTCTCACAACAGAGATGTTTCCTTTATCAAGTGCCCCAATTCAAAGTTTTATGTAACATACATCTGAGAACTTATCTGCTACATTTCATTCAAAAAGAGGGTCACAGCATCTTATTTTACATTCCAGACAACATGATCTTTACCTATACACTTCTCCTTATTCTGATTTGCTTCCAGAGGCTACTAACCTGCACAAGATGTAGCACCATTTACAGCCCAGATTTCAACATGAGACACATATATGACTTTGGAATAAAATCTGAAGCAAATCTTTGTCAATGTAGCTGAAATAATAAGAACACATTTTTTTCAAAGGGCAGCACTTCAGCATATCTCTGAACTCAACATAAAATGGGAACTTTGACAGTGCTCTCTTACATAACAGAATGTATTAATTAATTCACTTTTCCAGATTTCTAGTGGCAGATACCTTTTTCAATCTTAGCAACTAGTCAGATTGCCGTAATTACAAAGAATACACGGTGCACAGCGTATGATCAGAAGCATATAATATACTTGAAGTGTAAAGCGCTCCAACAATAAAGCTAGAATAAATGTATTGTTTAGTTATTGGCACAACTGGTACATTTATAGCTGCATCCAAATAGCGCTGACTCTGAAATTAATGGCTGTGCATAATTTTTCCAATTTGGTGCATATCATTTTTAATTTATTAAGCCATAGGTTAAAGCTGGAGAGAGGAACATTTTAAACTACAAATATATTGTGGCTTATACTATTACATTCATATTAAAGCTTTTTTTACTGGGGTTCTGTGTAGGGGGGCGGATAATGAAAACCTTTTACCTATGCATGTCAGACACCATGTTGAATAACTGCATAGAAATCTAACTAAACCAAAACAAAAGTCAACTTCCTTCCCAAGTCACTCACTGTATTTTCTGCTCAGAGCATATTGAAAGATTAGATAAATTGATATATAAAAACTGAAGTGTCATCAGTTTTATTTCTGGCATCATCTTTCTAGACTCCAAAGACAATTGCAGTTAATGAGCATATTACTTTTGATTTAAACAGGCTTCAGGTCATCATACTGTTACTACTTCATCCTCTTTGTGTTCTTATTGCCATACTTGTATACCATAGCTGCTTTCTTTCCAAGTTTTCTCATTCATTCCAGAGCCAGAAGCAAAACCAGGTAGCTGTTACCAGGCAGAAATGTACTCCTGTACATTTGTACCATTTTCTCTCTAAGCTCCTGCAGTAGCAGTGTCTAATGCAGCACAAATGACTTGAAGCACGTAATACCACTTGTACCCTAGCAGCTGCATAGACCCTTTTCTCCCCTAGCAATAAAATGGCTGCAGCTGACCTTGTATTAGCTTGTTTTTAAAAGAGAATAGCAATGAGAACAGTATCATACCAGGCCTTCATTCTACTGCTGTAGAAGTTATCTGTTGAAGTCAGTAGAAGTTCTACAAATGTATCTTTAACTTCCCTTACAACTTGGTTTTCCACCACCTGTCTGCCACAAATCTTCGCTCCCACTGCCCTCCCCAAAGAAATATTAAACTTACTCCATGAATGTAATACCTGGTAAGAGAGAAATTCCTGATTTCAGAATTAGAGGTAGCTCAACCAACTTGATCACCCAAAACTTGAATCAAAAATAAAATATTCCACAATCTACCCATAAACAATTCGGAGACAAATTTCAGTCCCGCAGTACTTAGGACTACACTACTAACAGCATTCTGTAGGTTACAAGCTGATTTGCCCATATTATTTCAAGGTGACTGCATTTTTATGTAGCATATGCCTAACACCATGGGTATGATTACTACTACCATGTAACATCAGTTTTCATGGGTAATTAATTGATAAATGACAGCCAACTCCTTCTTAGCTGCTACACAAGTCCTTTATTAACACATTTAATTAAATAAAGAGTGAGATAGTACAAATCACAGTGAAGGACGGAGAATCAGTTTGTTCATTTTCATACCCTGACTTCTGCAGTGCTCAGTAACAAGGCATGCCTCATTGCTTTCTCTTACAATGGGTCATCTGCACTCAGAAGAAAACAAGAAGTAAAGCCAACAGACACCGTTCTTTTCCCAAGATAGCTTAAAATTAAGCTGAGGAAAGGACAGGAATCACAGAGACTTGTCCTTTAAGGTTATTCACTGTGGCTGCAACGTTACATGAGGAAAGGCAAGTGAACACTCATAACATCAGCCCCTGGAAAATAAAAAGTGACCAAAAGGAAGCAGGATGACAACAGAGGAACAAAAATCACATAAGAAGAAACAAAAATTTGGAAAAAAAAAAAAAAACAAAGCCACCCAAACCAAAAAAGAATTGGGGTGTTTCAGGTTGACATAGCGCTTAGCGCTTAGGGATATGGTGTAGTTGGGAACTGCCAGTGTTAGGTTAATGGTTGGACTGGATGATCTACAAGGTCTTTTCCAACCTGGATGATTCTGTGATTCTGTAAGGAGGGTGAGAATTTTAATGACACACTAAAATAAGCACAAGTATTTATCCAGTGAGAGATTTAAGCATGAAGACATAATGGCACTGAAGAAGGGATCCAAAATTGATCTTCCTTCTGTGGTGTGAAAAGCAAAGAGCTGGTGGAAATCTTTACTGTAGCTAATTCACTGTATTTTCAAATAAACCAAATTTCTAATAAAAATAGTCTATTAGCATCAATATCACAAATGCCCCTGTTTACTCTTGCGAATCTGAATTCTAGTTCAATTTTGAAAAGGGGTTACCTAGAAACATTTGTTATATTGATGCTGTTGAGAAGAGGTTTCACAACAGCTGCATGAAACTAATATCCATATACCCTTCTGAGGTTAATACTTGTAAAACGAAGATGCAAAATTAATATATGCATTTCTAAAGTGTGTTAGATCTATACTCCTGACAATGCTAACTACAAACCATGTCCTTCACTGGAAAAATTTTAAAGAAAATCTCCCCTAAATTGTTATTCTATACCTAAAGAATAATACAAAACTTGTCTAACTGTTCTTTATTCTAAAATGAACTGGGTTTGGTGACCCTCTGACAGGCTGCAAAAGGCATCTCTCTGACTGAGTTTTGGTGGAATGCCAAAATGAAAGAGGTACATTTTAAAACGTGCCTTTAGGTAGCTAAATATCTTTAAAATATTTACAGCAATCAAAAGCTATTGATCAAATTCCTGCCTGAGTCATTATTACAGTCCTGCTACAATACTGTGGCGCTATTAACTAGAAATTATAATAACTTGGCTCAGACTTAGGAAGCCAAACAACTATCTAACATCAGCCTTGTAGAGATTTTTAATGATTATTTCATTACAAAATAAATAAATGATAACTGAAGAAAGCTATTTTAATTTTACTTTTACTTTTTTTTTTGTTATACCAGTGTTTCTTTGCTGAAAAATATCTAAGTCTGGAATTCCTGTTCAAAACAGAATGAACACAGATGAGCTGCAGTTGCGTTTTCACTTCTGAACCTGATTTTGAATTCTTGTTTTACCTATCTTTATTGAGATATGAGCCGGACTCTCTTCTCCTATACTTCTTCAAGCTTGTGTGGAGGTTCAAAATCAGTTATTCTGCTGTATTAATCCACAGAATACAGATAAATTTAATGTGCACTTGGTGATGGAACTCAGCAGTTAAGACATTTGGGAGAACACAGTGCTCATATATCAGAAAAACATCCCTCAAGATTTTTGTTTTAAATACTTTTCCAGAATTATGAGACAAACACTTTCACTAATGCTTACTTTGTTTAACTGTGCATGTTCTCTTCCCTGGAGCAACTTGTCTGAAGGAAGACTCAGAGAAGCAAGTCTCTTGCAACATGTTCTAGAACAAAGGCTGTGGGGCAAAGTCTTTTTGCACAAAGAGGATGGACCAGCATAAGCACCAAGAGCAAACTGGGGAAGAATCCTTTGGTACAGGTTCCTTTTAAAACAAGATTTTTAAACAGCAGCTTTCTACCAGGCCCTTTGCAAGATTCAGCCACAGCTAGAAAAAAGCCACAACTTAGATCTGCACTCATAGGGCAAATCTCCAGGGCTGTCTAATTACATTTGAGATTTCTCTGCCCCTGTAAGACGCAAGGAGCAGCCAAGCAATAAACAATGAGAATAATTCTGTGCTTAAACAACAGTATCTAGTGTCATTTTAGACACTGAGCAAAGACATCTGCCCAGAGAGCATCCCAAATGAGACTTTAGGGGACCATTCTAAGAGACAGAGCAATTGCTGTTACATGTCTAATTCCTTTAAACAGAAAACAGAAGTTTACAGTGTTTCCATATTTATTAGTTGAGGCCATGATCCTTAAAACATCACACAATATTTAACATTAATCACAGCAAAGTTATATGCAAAGATAAGGAATTGTACTTGTGCTGATTTGAAGGCATTAGTAAAATATGTAACAGTGCTTGTGAAGCTCACAATTTTCAGAAAATCCACAAGACTTTAATTCATTTAACCTCATCTTAGAACTTCTTGCCTCTCAGATATTTTCCTGTTAGCGATACACAACCTTAGGAAGAGGTTTAGCAAAAAAAAGTGAGATATTACAACCTTTGCTATTTTATATTCAAATACATTATCGTTCTACTGAGCAAGAAGATAATCATAAAAATCCTTTTATGTTTGTATTTAATTCTGTGGTTTAAATTGGAAATATTGTGAATTAAGAGTCTTCATCTTTGTTTCAACCATATATGTATTCTTAAAGGCATAAAATAGTTACCATACAAATGCCATATCATACCAAGCAAATGCTGTGCAATCACTAAAAATGTATTATAATTCAGTGTCAAAACTAAATGCAACATATAAATACACATCTTATATCTGAGAATAAAGTCCCAGCCTTTATTCTCAAAACATCAGCAGCTCTTTTAAGTTCTATATCCTCAGCCACTATCATCCACAAAAGGTCTGGTGCACACAGAAATGGGAACTCAAAGAAGGGTAATGGAGAAGTTGTAAAAAGTGGTACAAAAGGAATGATTGCTTCCTGAAGTTCTAGTAGAAATGGAAAATGAGTGTTTTAGAGTGACTCAAAATCTTATCATTTACCGGCTTAAAAAAAAGACCCAGATAATCACAGTCTGGTAATAAACTTTTTCATCCTCAGAGTTTGGGGATGAAAAATAATCCTTCATGAATGTGCTTGCCTGTACTTCTGGAGTTCAGGAGCAGCCGGGGAGGAAAACAGACACTGTTCATCTTCCTGCAAGCTGCATATTCCTAAGTTTGCCTGCTTTTCCATACAGACTTACGTTACTTGTATGTGTCAGCTGAGTCCTCCTCAATCACAAGCAAGCACTTGAGGGTACGGTTTTCTATTCCAATCACCGACTCTAAAAATAGGGGATTTGGAAGATGATAGCAAGACCTACATGCCTGGTCTCTAGCCCTGCAAACTACGGCATGGCAACTGTTTCTCCTGTTGCTAAGAGACCAAGCTGGAAGTATTGGGTTGGTCTCAAGCTTTGTTCTTCATCATGAAGGGTGGGAGTTCCTCTGGGAAAGATTAGCCAGGTGTGCTATTGCCATCTTTTGCTGTATTTAGGTATGAAATGGAAGAAGATGGACTTTAATTCTGCTGATATCTTGAGAGTCTCAGTTTTCATCTCCATCTTCCTCTTCTATCCTACAATTTTATCCATTACAGTGTGGGGAAAAAAAAGTTGGGAAAAATGCGACCTGACAGATTTTAAAGCCAATCTTGGACTGCAAAATAAATCCTAGGTCAGAACTATTGATTACTTGGCATTCATTGCTGACAGCGTCAAATAGGTGAGGAAGATGAAAACCTATCTTGAAAGCATTGTTACTACAGTTATTAAAAATAAAATAAAATCCTGCAATGTCAAATACAACTGTAAGAGAATGGGTTGGACTATATGAGACATTTCATTGCCACGGAACTTCTTCAACCTGTGTCAAATGCTAGAAATAAATCTACTTTCAGCTGTAATTGAAGATTCCCTTTTTCCAGGTAACTGTGCAGCCAGATAAAAGCTGATCCTTCAATTTTACAGGTGGTAGGAACTAAAAAATCATTGCCAATGAGAAGACAGGAGGCTGGACTTAAGTCTTCAGGAAGATTTTTCAATAGGTCTACTCCACTTCTGAAGGAATGTGTCCATTTAGGCTATAATCATTCTGTGATAGGAACCGTGCTGTGTTTTATGTGACACTTTAAGAAATATATCAAAAAACCTCTGGTTTATCTTTTACTTAGTTCTGCTGAATTATCAGAGGTACCTATACTACTGTGTGTGTATATATATATACACATACACACATACACACCACCTTTGGATTTACGGTTTTGCCAGGAAAAAAGTAAATCTACTCCAACAGCAGAAGATAACTTTCAATTCCAAAGCCCATGAGTTTCCAAATGACTTAGGTGACATCAGCTTTTCAGCAGCTGCTATGGCAGAAAACGCTATGGTCTGAGAATCCATTTCATAACAGTGGTACACTATAATTCTTAGCCACAACAGGATATACAGCATTGCCTAAGAGGTTCATCCCATGCTGATAGCTGATGTAAGTTTAGGCAGCTTTCAAGTCACCTTCACTTCAATACAATTAAGTGAAATTCAGTGGTACATAATCCGCATATAGGCTGTTTACACAGGACTAACATTTATTTTGCACAGAAAATACAAGCTCGCTGCTGAGTAATGAAAGATGTGAAGGAAGAAAATACAGTAAAGATCAGAAATGAGGACAGTTCTAATTAATATAAGCAAAAGTATAGCATAACATACAAGACAAAATTGCCCTTTGGAGACCACGGGTGGTGTTTTATTAGCAGTTTCAGAAATACTATTTTATACTTTAAGATATCCGTCAACAGTCTCCAGAGTCAAGGCTTCTGCTTTCACTGCTGAGCTGCTGTTTGGCTGAGCGTTACATTCTCCAATTTGATCCTGCCTGAAACAGACGCTTCCATGGTTGGTAGCACTGAAAACGCAAATTAAAACTTTGAAAAATTATATTAGTGGAAAACATTCACTCTCATATACCACAGCTTTGTTTTGAGTCAGGCTTCCTTGAGCACTCTCAATTTAACCACTTGCATCCTAGAAGATTTTCCATTCTCCATACTCATTCTTAAGGAGCACCATCACAGGTTCTCCACTGTTGCAGACTACAAAGGAACTAAGATGATTAACATAACCGTACTACATGAGGAGGATGTTCCCAGGATAAGTATATCTTGCACACCGCATTTCCATGAATAATTTCTACCTCTAAATATTTAATTTAAATCTAATTTAAATTAATCTAATTATTTAGATCTAAATATCTAATTGCTGGAAGCTGTATGGTCATACTGCTGGGCACTTAGATGGGCTTAGCAACTCTGATGAGGAACACAACATAATTATTCTGGCAAAGGACCACTCTACAAACACTGTACTCTTACACCAGCACTATCTTAGTTATCTTTGTACGGCATCACACTGCAACACAATTATGTTTGTGTGATGATGGAATGGAAAAGGGTAGAACTGCTTTCAAAACTTTACAATGTCTATCTGAAATTTACTGCTATCAAGTGTAAATCAATTTTTAAAGCTGTTTGCCAGAACTACCAATTCACCATGAAAATACTTCAAGGAGAAACAAAATATGATTTTATATGAGAATAGTTCTGAGCTTGCTAACAAAGAGATGTGTTATCACAGAGTAGACAGGGATAGATCTCGTCTGTTGGGGTTTTTTGTCCAGTCACTGGAAGAAATTGATAAATGAGAGATATTAATAAACATATCCACTCAAAAAAAATATTCTCAGTCTTTCTCATCTTTGCTGTGCTTGGAAAGATTTGTTGTTAGGGAAAAGAGAAATTAAATGACTACCAGAAGTACTCCTTAAAATATTGTAACACACTTTTTCTTTGGATGCTTCAAACTTTGTGAGGTTTAGTCTGAAGACTCTGTTATCACAGCCATGCCAAGTTAACAAATTGGTTTGGTGTCCCTAAATGTTGTTGCACTGCATTCAGTTAAAGTCAGTAGGAACCTGTGAGACCCTTGTCTTCTCTTTGTCTTGAACAAGAATATTTCCTGATTTTACTCTCAAGTAGCTGCTGGACATGAGCTTTTCCAAAACTAAAAAGAAACATACACTCAAGTAAAAGTCAAGGGCTTGTCTCTGATCAAATTTAGAGGTTGACGCCAGACCCCACTATGGTTGATCTCGCACAGTTGGTCTATGAGGCTGCTTTACCTTCAGCATGCTTCCCCTCACAGCAGCAGAGGAAAGAGTAATTTTTTAAGCAACAGAGAGGCAACCTAGTAAAATAACTGTCACAGAAGAATGCAGTGAAGTGCTGATGGCAGCGTAAGATGACTACTTAGGTCTGGAAGATATCTTCATCTTTTCCTAGGTTTCCTAAGCTAAACTAAGTTGCACACAATTTTAGGCACTTGTATATCAAACTTAAATATAGCCCAATATTAAAAAAAAATTAAAATGTTAAAAAATATTTCCAATTTAAAAAAAAAAAATTCTACACCAAGAGGATCATCAGGAACTCAGCAGAAGAAGCTGTTTACTCCATACTTCTGCATTTCTAGAACTGGCTACTAGCTCCTACCTCAGGCTCTCTTTAAGCTTACCAGGAGCTGGGAAACCAAGTCTCCCCTGACCTGAGGATCACAACAACCCTCCCCTCTTCAAAGTCAAGATCGTCAGGAAGATAAAGTTGTACCTTTGAGAATAAGAGCAGCTAAGAGCTCTACAGAGGCTGTGAAATCAACAGAACCAGTGAGAGACTGATGTAGGATTGCGCCTTTGTAAAAACAGCTGCTTCTGGCTTCCAATCCAAACTGGACTCTGTGGCAGCCCAGCTGCTAAACCCGATTTCAGGACTAAACTCTCCCTTCAACAACTGCCTCATATAGACCAAGCAAAGATCACAGAACAAATAAAATGTTACACACCTAGCAGCTGTACTAATATGGTTCCTATTAACTTCTCTCCCCTCTACCCCCAAAAAAGCCTTCTAATTCCTGGATTCATCTCAGCTTGTAGGGAATTGTGGTGACACAGGTAAAGGGGCAAATAGCAGCAGTCATTTGCTCCCTTGCATTGATTTTGCCACAGAGAAGCATAAAGCCTTCAAAGGGCCTGATCCTACTTCTTGCTTGAAAGCCAACCTGATTCTTCACTAAACACGTAAGTAACACATGCCTAAAGGAAAGGTCAAACATCTGTGCACAAGATGTACATAATCCTACACAAAACCACCAATTCATCATCCTCAAGCAGATAATATAGATATTTTAGTATTAAAGATTTAATTTCTTAGTTTAGCTAGGAATTTACATGAGTTACTCCAGGAAACCTGGGGGAGGGAATTATAAAGGCAATAGCAGAAGTTGTATGTTTAAACCACTTCTGTAAACCTCTGTGCAAAGTTATACATACTGAATGCTAGGGGAAAGCAACTATGATAAAGAACATCATCTGATCTATGAATAGCTGTAACACAAGAGCTCTTTAAAGTGACAACCCAAGTACAGGGAAGAGCATTGCTTAGACCAAGCCCACATGATATGGCTATTAGTAGATATGCTCTATGGAAAACGAAAATTAAAGTGAACAGTTTGGCAGGGTGAAAATCTTGTAAAAATTTCTTACTTGTATGTAATAAGGAAAATTTATTTGAACATGGGAAGAGAAAATAACTCAGAAAGTTGCTTAATGGTACTACAGGATGGGCCAAACCCTTGAAGCCTCCAAAATGGACAATATTTAGTATTCCACCACTCTGAATAATCACTTTCTTGGACTACAGACACAGCTTCATCTCCTGGGTCACAAATTTCTTAGGAAGTTGCAAGCAAAGGATGGCATTGCAATCATCTGGGTCCTGGGAGGAAATTTTTCCTGTTATGTGTAGGCCAAGAGCACCTAAATATGGAAAAAGAAAATAGTATTTGGTGAGAGGTAGTATGTGCACAGGCCTGCAGGATTAATCAGCTGCTGTCTTTGTCTGTGCTTAGGCAGGGAGAAGGAATGCGAAATGGTCATATTCTTTGTTTCCGCTGTCACAAGAGGTGCCGTAGTCAGGCTTCATAATGTATTTTTCTCAGCTTTACTTGTAGCATACGAAAAATAGCAACAATAAAGAGAACAACTAGAAAGGACTCAGAAAACATGGCAATGGGGCAGGACAGTGAGGTGCCATACAAAATAAATAAGGACCAGTGAGTCAGACCACATCAATAATGTAGGTCAGCATGAATGTCTAGGAGTAAGCTTGTGTAAGGTTTCTGCAATTAAGAAAAGAAAATTCTTTGACCCCATGGCATGTCTTCTGAGATGAATATCCCACGGCTACAATTAGAAATATTGTTTTGGTTGGTTGACCCTCTCTGCACGTACACCCTGAGCTTTTAAAGTATTTGTTCTTTAAGGTGAAAGGAAGAGATCATGACGGTAAAAGAGGTCGGGTCTAGAACTGAACTGAAATGGAAGTTGCTGCTGGCAAATTTCACTTCTTTTTCTTAATTGCTAACTTGACTGTTTAAAAAAAAGAAAATAAAAAAAGATTTACTTTCAAGGACAGATTCATATCGTCTTTTCCCCTCCATTTATCAATAGATTTAATTTTGGTAATTTGATTTAATTAAATCATGCTGCATATTTCTTAAGCTTAAACACTGTTGAATGTTCACAATGCAGATGTACATACAATGACTAGTAGGGCTCTCTTGATAGAGGCTAAATACTCTCACAGCTACTTACAGTCATTCCCTGTTTTCTCCAGCAATAGCCACAGACTTTGCAAGACAACCAAAAGGAAAGCAAAAGTCACAGACCACTGTTTAGTGAAAAACAGTAATATGCTTTTGGTTTTCTCTATCTATTGTCCAGTGACCGATAGCAATGCCAGCAATGCGTGTAGGACTGCCTCGTTTTGACATAGTGCTATGTGTTTTCTACAGCCTTCCATATAATTCTACACAAACTACTTCAATAGATGAATTAATTATATCTGCAGTTGGTATAAATCAACATAGCTTCATTACAGTTAATAGAACTATACTCATTTATGTCAGCATATATTTTAATTAAAAAAAAAAAAGTTTACTGAGCCACTATTTGATGCAGAGACATTGTTTCACTTGTTCCCTTTCTGTAAATTTTCTTCCCTATGAAATGTAACAGCAGAATGTTCACAGTGAAAAATTAAAAGTGGCATGGACACACCAAGAAAAGGTGTATGATGCTCACAAAAGATGCATAATAGTGCCAATCTTGCTCATTTTATAAATAATTTTTCTAATCCTACCTCATTTTTGTATTCCATTAACCAAACTAGTATCACTAATATTACTTAAGCTTTGAGAGTGGTAGATTTGCAGAGGCCATGGACTTCCTATCATAGTTCCTTTTACCAAAAGTCTCTTCCTCTCTTTTTCATTATTCTGTGAACTGAAAAAAATCAGGTTGATAAACTGCATTGTGTCATGTAAATACAAACAAAAAAGAAACATCTGTCCATTAGTCTGGAGGTGCCTGGCCTTTCACTGCTCAGTTTCCCATAGCATTTAACTGCGCTGAAGTAATCATGTTTTAGTTTTTAGAAAATGTACCTTTAATTATACAGTCATCTTCAAGACTAAAAAAAAAAAAAAAGATAAGGTTTTCTTGGCTCTCAGAAGATAGCATTTCATGCCCCGATGATTTTTTATACGGAAATGAAAAAGTAAGTGTGAATAGTTTGAGAATAAATTACTCCAACATGAAGCGAGCTCTCATTCACCAATACTTACAAATAGCTTAAGCAAAGATAAAATAATGTGTATTGTAATTAATATTTTAATTTGCTAAGAAAAGCTAAATAGTGATTAAACCCCTTCCCCTCCTCCTTCCCCCTGATAATAATGAAGCCAGACAATTTCAAGAGAAGCAGAGCAGTCAGGAGTTTAATGTCGTTGATTAAGAACATGTTTCCATGGTGGCTATTATGTCCCTCTTTAAAAGACGAAAACAAAACCAAGCCTATTTCCTTTTAGAGCTACAGGGTTTCTTCTGCCTTCATAAGACAGGCAACAAGAAAATGTTTAGGGATAATTAAAGGCAATTAGGCTCATCAAGGCTCATTTCTGGTCTAGCTCCACTTCTTCTCCCTACAATGTGTGCTAATTGCTGCTTCAACATATCAAGTATCATGGGTTATTTTTTTTTTTTGTACTTCCACAAGCAAGACTATTTGGTCATTACCAGCTTTGACAGTGTGAATAAGAGACTCTTGATTAGCTTTTTGTTTGCTTTTTTAAAGATTTATACTACATGTCCTATTGAATCTGATAATAAAAAATAATAAATTAACACTTAGCAATTGTGCAGTACCTTCTGCTAGAGGATCTCAAAGTTCTTTGCAAACATTAATGAATTAATTCGTTCAACAGTTGTGTATAATAGGTATCATCATCATAATTTTGCAGACTACTGTACACAGACACAAAGAGGTTGGGTAGCACATTTAGTGTCACAGTCAACATGTTTTGTTGTTGGTCTCCTGTTCACACACAATGCAAACAGTAGCTGGTTTGCCATAAACATGCCTCCTGCGTAACTTCTTCGGTTATATCTGTTTTTGATTCATTGATAATCAGGTAATTTAAGGTATTTAAATGTCTAAACTCCAAAAGGAGGTTTCTAGTGGGAAATTAGTAAGAGGCAGATATCCAGAACTAGATACAAAAATATTCAAGTACATTATGTGTTGCAGTAGAGGATATTAGGTAGTTTAGTTATTGAAAGCAGAAAAGGTTCATTAGCACAACTCTCCAATTATCAGTTTCTGATGGCACAGTCATGACTGTTCAACTCCCATGGACCCCTTCATGCAAAACTGCAATCCACCTACCCACCTCAACAGCTCTCCAGCCTTGAAAGCAGTTGGATGCCACATACATTTAATTTTTCTACCAAAAAATTTCTTTCTCTACTGCTTCTAAGTTCAGAACACACAAACAAGAAACTTCATGCATGACTTTATGATTTTGAACATGGTCTTACAATTTTGAACATATTAGAACATTAATCAACAATACCTCCTCCAGCAGTGAAAGGTGGGTAAGATCGCTTGCATGTACAGCACATAACAGGCTGCAGCTGACACATTGATTTCACTTCTTTGTACACAGCAATTTGTTCATGCATCACACATCCAAACAACTGTGAATGAAATAGGTGACAAGCCCCCACCAAAGTCCAGTCTGGATCCATAAATTAGACAATTGTCCAATCTTCTCATCTTCTAGACCTGTCTAGTAAATATAATCAAACAGATTAGGCTTCTCACAGAACAGGAGTTTTCATTCCTCACATGTAAAACCTGGATACAGTTCTCTGCCTTGGAGGGACTTAAGCTCACATGTCCAAACTCCCACCTTCCTATTTACAAAGTCATGAGGTAGAGGAAAAGAGATACTTAACTCTTGTTTGAAGTGTTTTGTTTTGATAAATATTTAATAATTAAAAATAAGAGTACAGGCAACTACATGAGCAATAGCAGTAGCACATCTGAGCTTTGCCACTTAAAAATGGATTGCAGTCCCATCTCAACCACTGATGATGGCTAGCACAGTTTTGAGAGGTAAGAGAAGGGCTGAAACCCACAGAAGATGAGGTGACAACTGTACCCAGTTTGTCACACGCTGGCCGACTGTTTTGGCTACTCAAAAGCTATGTAACAGGGTACCACAGTGTCAGCTTCCATTCACTGTCCTGAGAAGAAATTTAGGATCACAACATTTTGAAGATGTGACAACACATGTCATTTCAGGCAGCCTCAATGACTTGACTAAATGGTGCAGTTATTTCTTATATCATCTGCATTTGGGTGTTCTTTGAAAACTCATCTAATAAGCAGCGTTGTGCTGCTACTTTTTTGTCTTTCACATACACTACTCACACCAGTTCTGCAGCTTTTAAGTCCTGATTCATCATCTGCTTCCAAGTAACTAGAGAGATTTAGGATTATTACCGGCATTAGTTTAGCTACACCTACTTGTGGTTTCTCTAGGGTCTTGAACAACAGCAAAGGGAACAATATGGGCATCAGGCATTCTGCAAGTCTTTCAGCTAGTATCTTAATGCTCATATGGAAATGGATTATATGTGAGTTTAAATAGACATGGCATTACCACTTTAGGTGGTGAATTTCTTCAAGTAAAAGGGTTTATTTGGTGCAGAAAAGCATGCTTTATAAGAGATACAGTGTAGAGAAGCAGTTTGGCTGGAAATTTCAAGCAGTAAGCTATGCTTTTGTACAGCCACAAAGTGAGGCTGAGACCCACAATCTCTGGCTCTAAGCACAGCTGTCTACTGCTATTCATCAGTCTTTGCTCAAGGCAAGTAAGAAACACTATGAAAAAACGTCTTGGCTGTGATCAGACCATTTCTCTTCTAATAATAAAAATGAATGCTCTGCACAAACTTTACTGGCTCCACCAAAATCAAGTCATAATTAAGTTGCTTAAAACAGAATTAATTTTGAACCTACTCACATCCTAGACCTCAGCTTACATTCGTTCTTCTGGACAGTTATATCTCCCCAAAGACATTAGTACAACTGCACATTGTCTTTTACTGAAAAAACTGGCACAAAACTTGCTTTGCAAGTTTGAATATGAGAGTGTAGTCTATTTACAACTCTCAATAAGGCGTACTTCGGGATGAAAGCAGAATGATTTTTTTTCCTCAAGTGAATTTTAGTGTATTCTACAGTATTGTGAAAGCAAGAAGCACCCACTTGGATTTTCTTAATAAAAAGAGTATGACTTAATAAAAGAATATAACACATTTGAAACAGTCAGAGATGAGTAAGACAGCATAGTCCATTTTAAAAATAGAAATACTTCCCTCACTTCTCAAAAGCTGCCCCCATTCTCAACCCATGCCCCTCCACACTCATAATGTCTTGGTGCAGCTAAAAGATTAGTTACAAGGTGCACTATATTCTTTTGGTTCCTTGACATTTATAACCAGGAAACACAGAAGAATTTTTCAGATTCATAAATCAAATCAACTTTTTAAAATACTTTACAAAAAGACCACTTCAAGTATTTCCACAGTGTTTTTTAGAAGACCTACTGAGTACCAGTTATCACATCTGATATACAAACTCCCTGAACGGTCTGATTTAAGTCCCTACTTAACCATATGCTTCATAAAACCTTCTATATCAAGGATAACAAACTACTTACTTGCTTAAAGTTGTCCTTAACTGAATAGGAGTTTAATATCCTCCTTCCTGCCAGTCCTCACATCTGTTCAGCAAAGAAAACCTGGCTAGACCAGTCTTTCTAGCTTCCCTTTCCTCTACTACATCTGCAAACATTTGTTTCATAGGGCTAGGGGGCATTTTGAGACCCACAGATTGCAATATCCTCCTCAGCCACTGTTTTAGACCTCTGTTCCTGAGTACAAGTACATACCTCACTGTCTTCCAGATAAGCAGTAGCTGCTCTGGACTCACACACATAATGTTTTGCAGCAGGCATCTTCAGAAAGGTTACAACGGAGATACGCTTAATGCAGAAGGGCAGAGAATTAAACAACTCTTGTTATTTGCTAGTCACAGGAACCAGATCCAGTCCAATAGTACCTTAAACCAGTTACCATGGTCTTCCTACTGACTTAAAAAGCCAGATATCACTTTGACATTTAGGAACTGAATCCATGCTGCTTTTTATCCAAGATTCCCTGAACACCAAATGGTGAAAGACACTGCAGAATCTCCCGCATGCAAAACCTCACATGGTTTTCCCCCACTGGAGAAGTAGGATACAGGAAGACTTGTACAGCAGTTAGTTGTCAATTCAGACAGCAGTTTACTTGGAGGTCAAAATAAGTGTTCTGACAGTGGTGTTTACTGGATATGCTTCTGAGGTCTGGCTAGTTCACCAATTACCTTCCATTGTTTTTGAGGCGGTTTCTAATAGATGGTTTATGTTTTCTGATGATGACAGCTTGAGAATTCCTTTCACTATTCTAACAGCTGATTAAGTGGCATTCTTGATCTCAGACAAATAATCAAGGGTCCCATGAATATTCTCCTATCCAGGAATTCATTTCATACTCATATATTTTTCTTATCCTGTGAAATCTGCTACTGCATAAGGTAAGGACAGAGAAGCATTGTGCTAGTGCATCCATTTTTAGGGTAAGAACTAGAACACTATTTCTAGAAAAGCTTTTTTTTTATGTCCATTTCTTTGAGATACTGGATATTAAGAGGTTAGCCCTTTACTACCCTATATGGCATCTTACTGAGATTTCAGGCATTAAGATACCATAGTTGAAACATCACCTCTGAACAGTAGTTTCAAGTGGTGAGGTACTGCATAAGGATTCAGTCATTTCCAGTGATGTTCAAATGTCCTGTTACATTTTTCAGTCCTAACCAAAGAACTATTGATTTTAAACTACAGTGTCATGAATTATATTACTGAAAACAAGTTAGGTAGAAACTTCCTTTAATAATTAAACAGAGCTGAAAAGGGAGCTCAGTTCTTTGATTACCTGTGACTTTGCATTTTGCTTCATCTTTGATCTGGACAAGCAGGTAGATAAATGGTTTACATAGAAAGTCACACAACTTTATTCACTTAACACTGAAGGCTGTGCTACATGTATATATATATATATTTATATACATAGCAGACATTTACCTGATGTTCACTTTCCAGGCTTTTAACGAATCCAGTGCAAGTCTGGAGTACTTTCTTTAGCTCTGTCATGGTTTAACCCCAGCCAGCAACTCAGCCCCACACAGCCATTTGCTCACTTCCCCCCACTAGGATGCAGGAGAGAATCATAAAAGTGAGAAAACTTGTGGGTTGAGATAAAGACAGTTTAACAGGTAGAGCAAAAGCTGTGCACATAAGCAAAGCAAAACAAGGAATTCATTCCCCACTTCCCATCAGCAGGCAGGTGTTCAGCCATCTCCAGAAAAGCAGGGCTCCATCACATATAATGGTTACTTGGGAAGACAAACGCTGTAACTACAAACGTCCCCCCCTTACCTCCTCTTCACCCAGCTTTACATGCTGTGCATGACATTGTATGGTACGGAATATCCCTTTGGTCATTTGGGGTCAGCTGTGCTGGCTGTGTCTCCTCCCAGCTTCTTCTGCACACCCAGTCTCCTTGCTGGTGGGGTGGCGTGAGAAGCAGAAAAGGCCTTGGCTCTGTGTCAGCACTGCTCAGCAATTAACAAAAACATCTCCGAATTATCAACACTGCTTTCAGCACAAATCCAAACCACAGCTGCATACTAGCTACTGTGAAGAAAAGTAACTCTATTCTAGCCAAAACCAGCACATTCTCCACCCCTTATTCCATATCATTTACATCATGCTCAGGTCCCACACTATCCAACACATCCTCATTAACTGTCACACCCCTTCCCATCCTTTGATATGAATACACAGATATCATTCCCTTAGTCTATACACCACTCACGTGAAATGTCTCTAAAATGCCCACAAATGTCCTCAAAATATCCATTGAGTTCATTTAGTCCATTACTTTGGGCTCCACCTGTCATTGTGGTCACTCAGGACAGGAGAAGTGGTGTGTTGTGTGGAGTTCCTGGGCACAAAAGCCGATAAGGTTGTGTCACTGCTGCACTTGCACTGCTCCTTATAAGGCTTGTCCTCCATTGGTTCAGGTGGTTCCTGTTATAGTAATTCCTATAACATGCAACTCAAATCATGGATTACAACAATTTAGTCATAGAATCATAGAATCGTAGAATGGTTTGGGTTGGAAGGGACCTTAAAGATCATCTAGTTCCAACCCCCCTGCCACGGGCAGGGACACCTTCCACTAGACCAGGTTGCTCAAGGCCCCGTCCAACCTGGCCTTGAACACTGCCAGGGAGGGGGCAGCCACAGCTTCTCTGGGCAACCTGTTCCAGTGCTTCAGCATGCTCACAGTAAAGAATTTCTTCTCTATATCTAATCTAAACCTACCCTCTCTCAGTTTAAAACAGTTCCCCCTCATACCTACCACTCCCTGATAAAGAGTCCCTCCCCATCTTTCCAGTAGCCCCCTTTAAGTACTGGAAGGCTGCTCTAAGGTCTCCCTGGAGACTTCTTTTCTCCTGGGTGCACCTCAACTCTCTCAGCCTGCCTTCTAAGGGAGGTACTCCAGACCCCCAATCATCTTCGTGGCCTCCTCTGGACCCACTTGAGCAGGTCCATGTCTTTCTTACACTGGGGCCCCAGAGCTGTACACAGTACTCCAGGTGGGATCTCACGCGAGCGGAGTAGAGGGGGAGAATCACCTCCCTTGACCTGCTGGCCACACTTTTCATGATGCAGCCCAGGATAAGGTTGGCTTTCTGGGCAGCAAGCACACATTGCTGGCTCATATTCAATTTTTCATCCACTAATACCCGTAAGTCCTTCTCCGCAGGGCTGCTCTCAATCTACTCATCGCCCAGCCCGTATTTGTGCTTGGGATTGCCCTGACTCATATGCAGGACCTTGTACTTGGCCTTGTTGAACTTCATCAGGTTTGCACGGGCCCACCTCTCAAGCCTGTCCAGGTCCCTCTGGATGGCATCCCTTCCCTCCAGCGTGTTGACCACACCACACAGCTTGGTGTCTTCGGCAAACTTGCTGAGGGTGCACTTAATCCCACTGCCCATGTCACTAACAAAGATGTTAAAGAGCGCCAGTCCCAATACCAACCCCTGAGGAACGCCGCTCATCACTGCTCTCCACTCAGACATCGAGCCATTGACAGCAACTCTTTGAGTCCAATCATCCAGCCAATTTCTTATCCACCGAGTGGGCCATCTGTCAAATCCATGTTTCTCCAATTTAGAGATAAGGATGTTGTGGGGGACAGTATCAAACGCTTTGCACAAGTCCAGGTGAATGATGTCAGTTGCTCTTCCCTTATCCACCAACACTGTAATCCCATTGCAGAAGGCCACCAAATTCATCAGGCAAGATTTGCCCTTAGTGAAGCCATGTTGGCTGTCACCAATCACCTCCTTATTTTCCACGTGCCCTAGCGTAGTCTACAGGAGGATCCGCTCCATGACCTTGCGGGGCACAGAGTTGAGACTGACTGGCCTGTAGTTCTCCAGGTCTTTTTTTCCCTTTTTAAAAATGGGGGTTATGTTTCCCCTTTTCCAGTCTCAAACCCAATCTTCTACAGTGGGCAGTTCTTCATTCTCCCCATCCCTGCCTTTGCCTTCTGTGTCTTGGGCAGTGTGACTGGAGAGCTTGCCAGTGAAGACTGAGGCAAAAAAGTGGTTGAGTACCTCAGGCTTCTCCATATCCTGGGTAACTAGGTCTCCTGTTTCCTTCCAGAGAGGGCCCACACATTTTCCCTAGTCTTCCTTTTATTACCAATGTACCTATAGAAGCTTTTTTTTTACCTTTTTTCCTCTTTTTACCTTTTTTTAAAGGTATTTCCATTACAAACCCCACCCTTGGCCCCTTTGGGCCAGGTTATAGAGTTTAACATTGCAATAAACTCCTCCCCTTGCTCCTAGCCTGGCTAGCAACAAGGTGTTCCCTGCTATAGTAATTCCCATAACATGCAACTCAAATCCTCTTTTACAATAATTTAAATGCATTTCCATTACAATCTCCACCTCTGGTCCCTTGGAAAGACTGGACCATAGGGTTTAACATTGCAATGAGCTCCTCCCCTTGTCCCTGCTCCAGGTTAGACTAATCCACAGACTGCAGTCCCTTAGGGTTGTACCTGCTCCAAATGAAGGCTAATCTATGAGCCACAGTCTCTCCAGACGTATACCTGCTGTGGCATAGACTTATCCACAGTCAAAGTCACTTTGTGGTGCACCTGTTCCAGCATGGCCTAATCCATTGGCCACAATGCTTTCAGAGATATACCTGCTCCAGTGTGGCCTTACCCACAGCCACAGTCCTTTCAGGAGTGAACCTGCTCCAATATGGCCTTGCCCGTGGCTGCAGTCTCTCCAGGGGTGTACCCGCTTTGTCATGGGTTTATCCATGGCCACACACTTTGAGGTGCTCCAGCATGACCTCGTGCACAGTCACTGATGTTTCAAGGTGTGCCTACTGCAGCATGAACTTCTTCACAGCCACAGATGCTTCGAGGTGTGCCTTCTCCAGCATGCACTTATACTTGGGCCACAATCCCTTCAGAGGTATACCCTCTGTGGCACACACATAACCATGGCCTGGGATGCTATGAGATGTACCTGCTCTGGAGTGGACTTGTCCACAGCCACGGAGGCTTCAGGGTGTCCTGCTCCTGTGTGGACTCATCCACAGGTCACAATCAACTTGAGTTCACACTGGAGTCCCAGCCTCTCCAATACAGCAGCACAGAAACAGTAACGATGCCCTGGCATCTGCCAGCCCAAGTGCATGGTCATTGCTGTTGTAAAAATGTTCCCAGGCACAGCAGAGTAAAATGATCAGCAGTACAGCAGTACTGCAAGCAGCAAAAGCAAAAAGCAGTCTCTAATGAGCACTAGACTCTAATACACAGTAAGGCAAGCAAGCCCCATGGCAAGCACATAAGCCTGCCTGTTAATAGTTAAACAGCAATAGCAGCTATAAATTCAATCTAGCACATTCCAATCAAATCTGTTGTTATCTCGAACCCTTCAAGCTCCACACTGAGCACCAAAAATGACTGTTGTGGTTTAATCCCAGCTGGCAACTAAGCACCACAGAGCCGCTCACTCACTTCCCCCACACAGTGGGATGGGGGAGAGATTGGAAAGAAAGTAAAATTTAAAATAAAGATAGTTTAATAGGACAAAAAAGGAAGAAAAAAAATGATAATAATACCATAATAGTAATAAAAGAATTAGAATATAAAAAAAATTTATGCACAATGCAATTGCTCACCACTCACCAACCAATGCCCAGTCAGTTCCTGAGCAGCGATCTGCCCCATCTGGCCAACTCCCCCCCAGTTTATATACTATCCGTGACATCCTGTGGTATGGACTATCCCTTTGGCTAGTTCAAGTCAGCTGTCCTGGCCATGCTCCCTCCCAGATTCTTGTGCACCTCTTCATTGGCAGAGCATGGGAAAGTGAAAAATCCTTGACTTAGGATAAACACTACCTAGCAACAACTAAATCATCAGCGTGTTATCAACATTATTCTCACATTAAATCCGAAACACAGCACTGCACCAGCTACTAGGGAGAAAATTAACTCTACCCCAGCCAAAATCAGGACAAGCTCATAATAAAAGAAACCTAGGGTAGAATTTCCAGAGCCTACCTCTAGAACTCCATCCACTTCTAAGCTTCCTTTATCTACTATACTTTTGATCAGGGACAATAGATGTTTTCAAAGGCCTCAGCTGACATGATTCCAAGGTTTTTCTTCTCCTGAGAAATGAAGTCCATTAGCAGAATCCCTATTCTCATGTACTCCCTTAAAGTGGATCTTTTCAGCCTTTACCTACAGCAAATATCAGCCAGAAGTTATTATGAAATAATATGCTCATATTTTCTAATATTGAATTTTCTGAGTCTTAACTGCTTTCAACTCTGCTTCGTTGAAAAATGCAAAAAGGTTTCCCTTCTAATCCCCCAGAAGTGATCGTCTAGATGAGCAGAAAATGGAGGTGCCATGTTTCCAGCTGAAACTGCTCACATACTGCAAAAAAAGAAGAGAAAAGAACAAAGGTGGTGCAATAGGCTCTTGAAAGATCTAGAATTTAAATAAATGAAGCACTGTTAAATTACTAATTGCAATCAGTTGTCTAGCCTCTGCTCCCCAGTCAAATGGAGAGGTAATTTCTACATGTCAAACATGCTTTTATATCCCCATCCCTTCAGCCTCCAGTTATGCATTCAGCATTACCCCCATGTTGACTGTAAACACTGTGGCATTTTATTCTATTACACTGACATGGGCTCCCTATGGGAGTTTATGATGAGCCATTCACACGGACCTAGTATTCTAAACATTCTTCCTTTCCTCGCCTTTCTTAAGAGTCCAAACCAGTTTTGTTTTTCATGATCAGTATATTGAGCCTTCTGTAGGCAGGAGTCTATAGCTGTCTCATACTCTCCACAACACAGAAAGATCCAGTACAATTTGGACTGTGCACAATTGGTATTATTCTTTCAAAAAAGAAAACACTTTACAGCCAGTTTCTTAAAAACAGTTCTTTACATAAATATGACCTTAATACTTACGATGACTTGGTTTTTTATGCCTTTTCAAAAACCTTTCAAATGGTCAAGTAACATATTTTCATGCTGTAATAAAGGGTATGCATCCCTATTTTATTTAAAAAGAATTGGGGGGGGGGTTAGAATATAGGCTACAGAACATCTGGTGCCTATCACAGAAATCATCCTTACTGGAAAACAAAGCACATACTTATCTATTACTAGATGGAGGCAGTACAAAAAGGGCAAAAATTACAATACCTGTGAAAAAGGAATAGTCAGTGCTTCAGATTTCCGCTTCCAGCTCTCAAGTATGGTACTTCTGTTTTTTATAGTATATGTTTTACACGCATTTCTTACATTACAAATGAATCTATTCTAGGGTTGCAGAGGCTGGGTACAATATGACTAGATACATGGCAATACAGCAAGAGTGATTTACAGCATGTCATTTGTGTGAAACAATTGGCACCTAACCTATAGTATCTATGTTTGTATCTGGTTGAAGGAGATAACACTGTTTGTGAAGTACATCACATTTGTTATCTTGCTGTAACATGGACTTCTCTTGAAATGACTTGCTCCTGTATCACTTGTGAATAGATGGATGAAACTTTGCATGGGTGCTTTCACATGAAGAAAGGAAATGGATGCCCTCACACTAAGATCTCCAATTTAATTCCTAATATACATAAAATTTCAACTTGACTTCACCTAGTGAAACAACTCTGACTTATCATTTACAAAAATAGTTCTTGAAGAGATCCATAGCATTTTATTTTTTAATTTGTCCTTGATTAAAATCCAGATTATGATCCATGATCATAATGCTGAGTGTTGAAATCACTCATATGATTTCAGTTGCAATTATTACTCAATTGCATATGAGTAATTACTCACAAGTGGGAGAAATGGCTGCAAGCATTTCTTTTAATCCTGAAACTTTTCTCTTCAGAGACTCTTTCAGCCTTCGGCTTCTAACTAAGTTACATGCTGAACTTTTATTCTTTCTCTCCCGTTCTTCCTTGACATTTTTACTCTTGTTGTTGTTCTTATTGAGTAAATGGGCTTCAGGATACATTTAAGAACATTAACATTGCAACCTGGAGAAGGTGATGAAAGTTGTTAAAATGTAAATTCTCTATGTAAATTTCCCCCCCATTTTAATTTAATGCCAATAAAGGAAAAAAAGGCCAGAAATGCCAAATTTAATACCAAATTTAATAAAATTAAATTAAAACAGTTGGCAAGACTTATGAATTTAGATTTTTCTCCCAGTTATTTTGTGATTTGTGTTTTTAAAAAAGATGGAGTTTATCAGTCAAAATTTTGAGGTGGCTATCCATGGAAAACAGGAATGGAAAAAGAAAAGCAAAAAAAAAGTGAGGGAAGATTTAAACTGCACAAAGGCACCATAGTAGAAAGCAACCCACTGTACTTCACTGTGAATTGAAAATGCCAGCTGCAGAGGACAACTTTTTTGGTTTGTTTATTTGGTTTTTAAACAAAGAAAGAAGGCTAATGGTACCCTGGGCTGCACTTGGCAAAGCACTGCCAGCAGGTTGAGGGGTGTGATCTGTCCCCTCTACTCAACACTAGTGAGGCCACAACTGGAACACTGTGTCCAGTTCTGGTCATCCCAGTATAAGCAAGACATGGACATACTGGAGAGAAGGGCCACAAAGATGATTAAGGAACTAGAGCATCTCTCCTACGAGGGAAGTCTTAGAGAGTTGGAGCTGTTCAGCCTGGAGAAGGTTCCCCGGGAGATGTCATCAGTTTGTATAAATACCTGAAGGGAGGGTGCACAAAAGATGGAGACAGGCTCTTTTCAATAGTGCCCAGTGACAAGAGGCAACAAGCACAAACTGAAACACAGGAGGTGCTATCTGAATATCAGGAAACATTTTTTTACTGGGAGGGTGACTGAGCATTGGCACAGGTTGCCCAAGGAGGGTGAGGAGTCTCCCTCCTTGGAGATATTAAAAAATTATCTGGACGTGGTCCTGGGCAATTGGCCCTAGGTAGTCATGTTTGAGCATGGGGACTGGACAAGATGACCTCCAGAGGTCCTTTCCAACCTCAACCATTCTGTGATCTTTCTGATCTGATATCCCAACCTTTCAAATAGTCCCTGCTATTCCTTCTCCTGCCTGACCCATACAGTGGCAATCCTAGTCATAAGTGGTGCTTAGCATTCTCACGTCTCCTTGTAATGTATTGCTGGATATATTGCCAGGTACTGTCTTGGTGAGCAAAGTGCTATCTCACTCTTTCCATTTTCGTTCTTTTTCTTGGCAGCCTTCTAGACATCTATTCTCTCTTGCCTTGGCATATCTCTGACAGTAGCAATAGTAACTTCTGTTAAACACGGGTGTTTCTGCATCTTTATAGAAAATTTTACATAAATTAAATGGGAACTATTAGTTTATCTAGAAAAGTTAGTTCAGAGATCATCATTTTGGATTCCCAGCACTTGGGAGTAAGAGTCAAATAAATGTGTACAAGCCACAAATTATAGGTAAAATTCTCACTCGAATAACTCCGGGGGAATCCGATTTTAGGGGATGGGTACAAACACATCAGCTGAGCACTTGCACATACCAGTGATTAGTCAGGCAAATTATTTAAATTTGCTGCTACAAACAGAATATTTGCAACATAAGTAGGTGCAGAATTCTGGGCATATCATGCATAATTAAAAAACATTGGCCAAAGGTTTCTTCCCTAATGAATTTTCCCTAAGAAGCAACAATATTAGAACCTCTGTTATAAATGCCTGGAAGCATTACCATTAAAAATCAAACCAAAACAAAATGGATTTTTCTTCTAACTACATTTTGTTTTTCTTTCAGTATGTAACAGGCACAGCTAGTGTACTTCTTTTCTTGCTGTCTTTACTGCAAAGCTTTCCCAGGATGCTGTATTTAGTCAGACTCTATTAAAATCATCAGCGAATAGAAATGTCTTTAACCTAGATTTAAAACCACAGCCTGATCCAGTATTTAAGATCTTGGCCAGGAATTTGTTCCACAGTCACCATCCATAATGACTGAGAGGTCAGAGGCTACTTTGCTACTCACAAGTGCAAACGGAACAGCAAATGTACTGGAGTTCACTTGCTGCCAATTGTAAGGGCAAGGCTTGTTTTGCAATAGGGCATGGAAGATTAAAATAACACAGGAAACTTGGCTAGAGGATAGGTCCAAGTGGACCTTGAAGGAAGTAATTACTTTGTACTACTGTACTCCCTCTTCCTCCCTCTGCTCTTTCACTTCTTTATGTGCTTAATTGTAAATTACCCTCCACTCCTTCTATCACTGTTTTACTTCTTCCTTGTACCAGTGAAGCAATACAAAGTGCTGGTACTAAATTCCTGCTGTAAAACCAGTGCCAACGCTTGGTGTCTATGAGCTTTGGAGCACTTTGAGCACTGGAGCTAGTGACATTACAAAGCTTGTTAACGTAAAATCTTCTTTGTGTTACATTTTTTGCAATACATTTTACAAAAATCTACCCCAGGGAGCCAAGGGGCAGTTGCTTCTTTATTACATTTTAGAAGAGCCACATTATTAGCGTTCCAGTCTATATATTATGAAATTAAGTGGATACCCTTGGGGTTAATTCCTTGTTGTAATTGTAATGAAAAGAAACAATTTCTAACCCTCCATTTAAGATCTATAACTATTAAAATCCACTAGTCTTAGTGACTCCTGGGGCCAGTGAAGTACTTCAGTGTATATGAAAAAGGGCACTCCTACAGTGTCCAATATCAGTAATTTATAAAAATAACAGCCTCCAAGTGGGAAAACTAACAAATGAGTTTCCATTGAGCCCCTCCCTGCTGTTTACCATTGCATGCTGGATTCATCAACTACGTAAAATTATATGCATATCAAAATTATGGAGCTGGGTTCCAAGATTATATTATGCCTAGAGTAGGAAAGGTAGAGCAGGAGTCACACAATACAGTGATTAAACACAAGGAAAAATCATGCAGTACAGCCATAGAGAATCCTCTTAGGAAAAAAAGTTAAAAAGCAACATTTTTTTTCCAGAGGCTTCTCTGTAGTAAACTATCCCACTTGCTTCAACAAATTTTAACTGATAATAAACCACTTCTTTTTTTAAATTTTCAAAGATTAACCATCTATTTCAAAAACATTTACCTCCCTCTGAAAATGCTTAATTTATTCAGTTTGAGAGGTATACAGCAGTAACAATGCTATTGCCTATTTTCAATGTCTTTATTTGGCTTTTCTACTGACTTTAATACAGCCAGTTTTTATGTCATCATATGTGGCAGGTTTTACCATCTCTCTTACCCGCTTGTACCTCTTTTCACTTTTCATAATGCTCAAAAGAGAGAGAAACATTTTCATAAATGAGATGAGAAAAAATGGATTTTAAAACCACAGTAGTTAAAGGAGATGCAGGAACACTGCACTAGAGGAACCTGCTATTAAATCATTTTTATGGACTGACTAGGTTTCAATTTGACAGCAAACCTTTAGCATGTAATTCAGTTTGTTAGTAGCAAAATAAAATGTACATCATCAGATAGTGTCTTCCAATTTAAAATGCTTATTAAGATCATTGTTTTTATTAAGCTAAAAATTGTATAAGTGCATTATTGCCTAACACAGCATAAATTCCCATTTGGTATGCATGCATGCTGAATGGACATACTAATTTAATAGCAGGAGAGTTTTCTAGGACTTTGTTAGAGTTGGCTTGTGAAAAAGAATATCCCTTTAAGATTTCAGGAATGGTCTGTCTTTTTGACAAAGGTACTTGTTTATCTGTGGCTGACATAGCTTTAATACCATTTATCTCTCTCTTTTATTCGTCATAGCATAAACTTCAGAAAGGAAAAGGGTCAGACATGAAGGAAAGAAATAGTTGTTGTTTTTAAAAATACCATTCTATGGGCTAATAAAATATAAGTTGCTGTGTACAGAGGAGTTTAGAATCTATTGGTTATTTTTAAGGGAAAGAAAGAATGAGGCATCATTTTATATGTCACTGATGAGTGAAAAATGGGTTTATTTTTATTAGTATTTATTGTAAATTCATGTTAATGTCACCTGTTACTATTGGCAAGCCATGCTGGAGAATGTGCTTATTTCTCCAGTGTTTACAAACCATTTACAAATCCGATCATTCACAGCTTGTGCATTCTCTAGTCATCACGCCAACCAGTGAATCTAGCACCACCATCTCAGGCTGGTATCTTAGTAAGACTTAAATTGCCAGCTTCAAAGGACAAAGAACTGTTACTCTTGCCTGCTTTCAAAGGATTAGAGAAAGTTGTAATAAAATAATTGCAGTAAAACATGAAATTGGAAGGCTGATAAGGAACTACATATACTATCATTTTTACCATTGGCACTGCTTTATGTGCTGAATATATGGGTCTTTAGCAATTGATGATTATTAGAACTTAGATAAAATGAGCAGGTAGCCTCCATCTCACTGGACAGATGTTAGCATCACATCTAATGAAGCTAAACAGAACCACTGTCAATAGAAGGCTGTAAGTTTAACACTTTTCATGATCATTACATCCCTTTTAATAAATCAGGAGCTGTTCAGAAAATACATGGCTATCCCTAGGAAGTAGAACACTTTCTAACATTGTGCAGATGGTAGAAAGGGCTGCACTTCTCAAGGCCGGTTGCTAATTATCCCATATCAAATATAGATAGGATGACTGCTGGGCAAATAACTGAGCAGAATGTTGATACTGGGAACCTCAGCAAGGACTGGAAATCATTTAAAAATTAAACAGGGAGATCTGACCTTTGAACTTCTGATAGTTTCTTCCTTATGTCTTCATAGAAATGGGTTTATTCAAATCTATCTGGAAGTTCCCACAATTTCGCTGCTGATCATGTCCTGAAGGGAGCTTTCCTGAAGTGGGACAGAGCAACACACTGATAAGGCTGGGGTGTTTGGAAACTATTGTTTTAACATGCAATATCAAGTATATCGATTTTATTCTAGCATCAGAAATAATATACAGAATTTTGGCATTAAAATGCTACCAATAAAACCATATAAGTGCTGAGAATGTGTCTTTACTATATGTGAGGGAGCATGCACAGGGTGAATGTTAACTCTGTTTAACAGACAAAGATGATATAAAACCCCTGAGATGCTGAGTCTGTGGATTATGCCTATTTACTTCGATAGTTGTAGTAGAGATTTTATTTGTACTGTGTACTGCATTTAGTCAAGGCAAATTCACGTTGATAAGTTTAAAATAAACATAAAACACATCACAGATGCTAACATCAAATTACAACTTGAATAATTGCAGTATAACTGTCTAAAAATTTCTTGTAATTTCAATTTCATAATGTACTTTTTTTCTTACTCATATCCCTTACTTATGCAAATATAAACATCACTACATTTGTGAAAGAATGTATTCACCATATATATATTTGCCAGCTCTGAATAGCAAATATATAATTGTCAATATTGCTTGTTTAATACTGAACAGTAAACTGGTAAAAGAATTCAAAGCAAAGAGCAATACTGGAGCATTCTAAAAAGGTATAGGCATGCTTACGTTTAATTATTATTTATGAAATAATGACCAAAAGTAGAAATTTGCTTGCTACAGAGAAAAAAAAAAAAAAAAAAAAACAAAAACAACCCCCCCCCCCATTCAGTTTAAATGGCTTTTGTTCAATTTTAAAACTTGACATTTTAGCTACTGACGCAATCTCTTTTGAATATATTCCTAACATAAGATAGCTGTATTTTGCAGACTGCATTTTGTGGAAGAGGAAAAAATCACAAAGTAGAACCCCTTCTCTCTTAATGTGCACTGTCAAGTCATAAAGATAAGAAACACTGCAGTGCTCTTGGAAGCTGATGGAAGTTGGTTACATGTTTGTAGATAGTGAAAAGCCCAATAAAAATACCCAGTATTGGCTGAATCAGCATAAAATCTTTCCACTGAAGTTCAACTATTTGTCTCCTTGAATAAACGGACAAATCACATGAGTATAATTTGCTCTTACATCCTAACTATGAAGCCATAAGCAAAGGGCAGAAAGTAAGAACAAACATTAGTCCAGAAACTAACTTGATTCAGCATTCACCTGGGAGAAGGGAATTCTGGCTTCCAGTTTCTGCATCCAATTAATGTTTGGAATATCTCCATCCTAAATACCTCCTAGCCACCAGGGGATGTGAATTCAGTTGTCAAGCCCAGATAGAAACTGAAGTCAGGACTCCTGCATTCCTGATGGGCTCTCAGCACCACTGCATGATCATATAATGGCAGGCACTTGCTAGATGGGTGCAACCCAGACTGAAGGGCAGACTGGGATTGCCTAATGTCCTTGACCCTTTTGGAAAACAAGGGGAAAAAGATGCCTAGCATTGTAGGCCAACACATACAATAAATATTAAAGTCATATCTGAACTAGTGAATCCAGCCACACAGCACAGATATAACTTACCCATGGGTCCTGCAGATTAGCACCATCGTGACGTTCCAGGGTTGAAGACAAGCTATCAAACACTGCAGATAAATTTGCTGTAGAAGAACTATCTCCCCTTACTTTCTGATGAGGATTTTTCAAAATGTGACTGCCCCAACAAGAATAATGAAGAGCAGGAGGAACCACGTGCCATCCATTCTCACCCTGGCACACCACACCACTCAAGCACAGCTGGATGAGGGTTTTAAAGGGGCAAAAGGGACAACTATGCACCCTGAGGAGCCTTTGTGTCTCTTCTTTAATCTCACATATTTTCCACTGTGATTAACTTGCTACTTGTTTAATCCATGTGGGATTGCATTTAAAAAAGAAAAAAAGTGAATAACCTGTTACCTCCTCGCTGATGAGGAAATGGTTCTTCAGTGTGGCAGATATTTGGAGCCGTTTACAATGCAGGGATTACAAGTTGAAGAGCTGGTGTGCTAGACAAGTATTGCCTACAAGCATGTCATTCAAGTGCATGAGGAATTGCCTCTCTTCATACATTCTGTTTAGAAGTGTAATGGTCTGAACTGCTTTGTTCTCCACACATATTAAAAGCAGAGTCATCACTGAGTTAAAGAAAATAAGCAAGGTACTGTCTCCACAGACTTTTAAATAACAGTTCCTCCCCTTTTACTCTTGGCATTGCTACAGATGAATAGCAGAATATTGGATGCTTGCTACAGATCCTTGAGCTGTTCCATTTGCAAAGAAAATCTGAGCTCTTTTAAAGAAGCATGTCATAGTTCCAGCAGAAAATATACCACTACTGAAGTTTCATTTTAATAGTTGCATAAACCCACGGATCTGGACAAGTTTTGTTTTCATTTTTACACTGGAACTGTGAAAGTTTCTCATTTATACTCCGTAAGAAACAACTAATAAACCTGTCTCTGATCAATGTTAACTCAAATCTGAAATTTAAAACAGTTAATCATGCTATGAAGGAAACATTCTGAAAAAAAAAAACCCACCCAAATTTAGAAATGTTTAGCCATATGTAAAAGTAGCATTCTGTCGTAAACGGTAAGAGGGGTCACACAAGTGTTACCAGAAGCTTCATACTCCACACCACCTTGTTTCAGTGACAATTAAAAGTTAAATGCAGAATATCTATTAGATTTTCAACCTGGCCAAAGCCTGGTACTCATATCTTAAACAAATGTATTCAGTACTCTTCTTTCAGGCCAGTTATGGATTGAATCATTCATTAACTCTGGAAGCCTTCTTCATGTTTGCTGAAAAACTTACTCTTTTAGATTTCTAATGATTTCTAATTAGATTACTAATGACTAAAATATTGAGTTACTACCACTTTATTTACTGGAGATATTTTTTTTCCCAGCGTATACAATATTTTGAGTGCTCTGTCAGGAGTTTTCAATAGCAGCAAGTATCAAGTTCAGAACTTGGAGTTCTTAAAAAATGGAACTAAAATCAGCTCAATACCCCCCCACCCCCACCCCCCCGCCAACCCAGGAGAAACAAATATTTTCCTGGGATCACTCACTGGACAATACATTCCCACTTGCAACCAAAAGTTTCAGTACAAAACAAATAGTTTCATTAAATGGAACTAGAACACAGCATTAGTTTGGGAAAGCACAGCAACAGAGTGTGAAACCATTTAAAAAGTAAGCAAAATATACCCCCAAACAGGGTGTAGAACAACTGATTATTGGTAGTACCCCAAACACGTTTGGACAGGCTCCTCTCCAGGTGACAGGAGAAAGCACTACTGGATTTCTTGTCATCTGCACTGCCTGCTCAAATCTCTCCTGCTGGGTGATCTTTCTAGCTGAAATGTCATCTCTGCATGAGGCCAGCCTGGCCTCAGCACTTCTATAGATACTGTGAGAGATTTTTGTAGTTCTGGGCAGGTGTCTCCTGGGGCATCCACAGAAATGCAGCCAATGCTGCAGCTGCAAAATAAGGCCAGGTGCTCATCCACTCTCTTGGTGCTACAGAAAGGGAGATCTCAGGACAGCTCATTTAGATCCTGAAGTCTTCTGCAAACTTCTCACTACCTCCCTCCATGCTGCCAAGTCTCTCTTTTTATCCCTGTCCTTATCCTTCGGAGGAGGCTTAAGAGAATAATAGAGTACAGTCTACTGAAGATACCTTTCTGTAATTAGGCAAAGGCTCTGACCTCTGGTTTATATCCTTAGTGCATCCTCTGGGCCTCGCAGAGTCAAATCGGAGTAGAGCATATGCTTCCGTGCATTAGTCAGCAAAAACTTACCAAAAGCCCAATAGTCAAAATTCAGATGGATGTTTGCACTGTCACAGGGCTTGTTATTTTTGTTTGTTCTTTCTCTTCATGCAGTTCATCAATTTATGAACAGATTTTCAGTTGTCATCTATACTCAGCAAACTATATCAAATAACCATTGCAATTAAACTTAGTCACATTTTCCTTTAAAGTTGATTTAGATTGCGTTGTGATAATTTTGGATATACGTCTTATAATTTTACATTGATCCTTCATATATATTTATCACTTTATTTTGTACATGTAGATACCCTTCAAGAGTTCCTCCTCAATGACTTCTCATCTTGTGGTTGTTTTCTTAAGAAAATGTAACTCCAGGCATATTTGTATTAAGAAACACAAGAATAGGGAGATGAGTAAAAAATATAATGCAGTTGGAAGAACACAACTTCTAATCATCCAGTACTATATTAGCTTGAGAACACTAAATTAATAAAACATAAAAAAACCAAAAATAGATATTGCTCAGTTCTTGACATATATTTTAATTCCAAATTCTTGTATTGGCCACGTGTCAACTCTCTACCAAAGTTGCTTACAGAAAATAGTCATGCTAGGAGTATATATAGGGTTTTGTTACATATAACAGAGGATGTTAAAAGTCTTCTCTGGCGTCATATTTTATGAATATATGCTTTAAGAGAAGCTTGTAGTTTTCAGGGTAAGATCACAGATATTCATAATAAAAAATACTGAAATCATACTCTGATTCCTTAGTTCTGCCTCAGAAACAGACTGAGGGCTAAATATTGCAGGCTGCGCAGTACCAATACCAAGATTTTTGAGAGGTAGCACAGCATTTCTACTACTGTCCCCATGTGGGTAATAACGAAATACCAGAAAGTTTGGCACAAAGGTGATCTTCCACTGTACTAAATAAAGTCAGATCACATTTCGTACAACAAGAGGGTGACAAGGACAAAGAAGAGCTGAATATTTTTCAAGTTCCAAAGACTGTGAATCCTTGCTTGTTGGAGGTGGTTTGATTTTTGTTGTCCCATTCCTTTCCATAGGTTTTTTGATAGCTCACAAAATAATGAAGTCTCCAAATATAGGCCAGCACATCTGTGTCCCAGATAAGGAAAGTGATAAACAGTCCCATGATAAATGATATCTCAGGGAAGGATACCAGATATCTTGATGACTACTAAAGAATTTCCATGTGGAGAACAAACGCTATCAGAAAAAAGGAAGATATGATAAAATCAAAAACATTTCAGGGACATGAGGCAAAAGAGGAAGATGAGGAAATGTAACAGTTGTCTTTGAAACTGCAATGAAAGTGATTCTTTCCATGTTAGTCTTTTTCAGCCAGGGTGTATGAAGCTTTTATTGAAACCTTCACTATTTGTGTTGGACTGAAAATATTTGAGTTGAAATGGATCACAAGTGTTTTCTTCCATTGGAATTGTGATATTCTGTGGATGAAACTGAATATGACTTTACAAGAACTATTAGAAATGCCTTCCTCCTTTCAAAAAGCCTCTCCCTCACTTTTTTTTTCTTCTCCAACATTGGTAATTGCCAGTAATGCCTTTTTTTTTTCACTTTTTAAATATAAAGTTAAAAGGAAAATATTTTCAGAACAATAAAATTTCCATCATATGAACAGTTAATTCAGAATTTGATGGCAGTCACTGTACTGTCCTCACTATGCATAATTCCCTTTTAGAAAAGCCTTCACCCTAGAGTTATAGTAGAAGAAGCAGTGCTTACTTTAGTATTTTTCTTCCTTAATCCAAGATAAATCTCTATAATTAGAATTGACTGCTTTTTAAAGGAACAGAAATGGCAAGTGGCTCTATCTTAAATTAAAAGATCTATTACCTTTGGTCTTCTAATTCTTCTCAGCAATGTGTTGTCTCAGGAGACACTTTCTCATCCTTATGAAAACTAACTTACTGAAGGTGTAGAGGGAAAAACACATCATTGGAGTTATGTACTAAGTGACTGCATAAGGAAGATATATACAAGTTTAGAGCAATGGAAAATAATTGCCAAGTATGTCATGTATGATCATTTTATTAGAAAATTTCTGTAGCATAAGCTATTCATCAAAGAAGACATTTTTATTGAAGGCTACATTCTCATTCCCTCATGCAAATGGGACAATGGAAAGTAAAAAGTAGAGACTCACCGTTTCTGCTTTCATGAGTTGAAGGCCTGAAAGCTTAGTGGCACCTCTGGTACTCTGCAGCTTTGTACAGTCATACCCCAGAAACCCTCATGGTCAGCAGTAAAAGTGGTATGCCCTGCCAGGGTATCATGGCATGTATTTTCAGTTAACTGTTCATTCTTTTTGCTCCCAGGATTTTCTTTTTTCCTGTGTCCTATAAGCTTCTCTTTTTAACTTCACTGTGTCCCTTTCTGTCCTGATCTTTACATGGCTGTGGCTTTAAATTTGGACCTTAATGATCCTCCGATTTTGTATGCTCATCAGTCTTTCTTTTCCTAGACAGACAAGCAGCAGATGTCTTAAGGTCTGCCAGATGATCTGAGATTTTCAAGACCTGTCGTACCCTGGAATTAGTGAACACTGGCAGCATGTACAACAATAATAATGCTGGAAGCTATCTGTTGGCTGATGCTTTGATTACAAAGTAATTTATATAACAGTAACCAATACCATTTGTCTAACTACTCACAACATTCAGTGGATGTACCTCATATTAAGAAGACCTGGATCCACACCAGTCCAGCTTTTTTTTACCCAAGATAAAAAAGACCACAGTACCTAACCAAATGAAACATTGACCAAAAGCAAAAATAATTCTCTCACCGGTCCCTCCTCCAAATGCTTAGTTTTACTCATTCTGACAATTATTTAATCTAGGTAATGTAATACATTCTATATTTCAATGCCTTCTGTTTTTCAGACCTGTATGTATTGCCCTTTAAAATTACACTGTACAACCACACACTAGCATCCACTGGAGGGATTTTACAAGTCATCAACAGGCCAGATAGCTTATGGTTGCTGAACACAAGGTATTTTGACTCTCCCGGCTAATTCCACTTATTTCAGCAGAGCTGTGCCAACAGTGAGTCTGAGCCCTCTATCTAAATTTAATCTGTTCATTACCTCCAAAGACTATTGCAAATAAATAGGCAATCAAGTAGCTAGAAGGACAGAAAAGAGGGATACAGTGTATAATAGGTAACCTTACAGAAGACAATCAGAGCACTGATTCCTTTCCTTCCAAACAGCAGACAATAACAGTTCAAACTAATCACGATTCAAATTTTCCTTTCTACATTTAATTGATACTCTTGAGACTTCATTCAGCTCACTCTAAATCAGTCCCTTGGTAATTGACTTCACCGATAACCAGATCAACCTGCAGGTAAGAGCTGGATTGGGATTTGCAGAGCATAAAGCCCTGTGCTTTATACAGCAGCAGTGAAAGCTGCTCCAATACATACAGAGTGTAAGCAATTGTTGAGAAAGGCTTCAGATGCCCTGACAGTATATTTTACCTTGAACTGGTAAAACAAGCTCAGTGTTTACCTAGTTCTTGGCTTCTTTACTCCTGCTACACTGAGAGTGACACTTGTGAAATGGATATCTTTCCCCAGGGGATGAAGTTAAGAACAATTCAGTTTACAAACTCTAGGGTAAAAAGGACCTTTCAGATAATGCTTCCAATAAGGACTGACTGGGATGTTTCTTCACCTGGAGTATACAACTCACCTCTACACTCCTGTGGACTCCTGCCAGTTGTCTGATACTTTCTAGTCATTACCAAATAAAATTCTATCTCGTTAGAAAATTTCAACAGACATTGCTATTTAAAAGACCTTCCAAAGACATAGCAGAATGTGTCTTTGGGTTAAAGGAGAATCTTATCTCACTATGGTTTCTAAATCTGTAAGGTTTTCTGAGGAATGGAGTGTTGAAATCTGATTGCTGAGGCTGTGCAACAAGCATGAAAGCGAAAGAGAAAGATTAAAGATGTTTAAAGTTCAGATATATCTTTACTATCTTTTTCAGCACATTGACACATGGATTAAATACAGTTTCTCAGAAAAGTGAAAAAATCATTTTAATAGTCTAGTTAGAATTAGGTAACATAAGGATTGCTATCCTCACACCTAAAAGAAGAATATTCTACCATGAAACAGAATAGCCCTTGAAGTAGGACATTCAATAATAACATTACTAAAAGTGCCTGTTTATTTTTGATCAGACTTCAGAATGTTTTTTTTTTTACTCTTCAGGGAAACATGTATTAGATTTTGGTGTCCTTGTGCTGCCGTCTTTATCTTCGAACTCTTCTTCAGAAACTATCTTTTTTTTTCTTCTGTCATCATACTACATATCTACAGTGCCATATGAAGCTCTTCCATCTTACAAGAGCAGTGGAGATCAATCATCTAATGTGGGGCATGAGCTTCCGTTTTACTAGATCATCTTGGTCAAACCATTTAATCTTTGGGAGCTCATGTACATGACTAACATATGGCTAATGACCAACAAATGATTTAAATTCACTGGGAGAAAACTGTAACTGTTGTCTGCTGCAGCTACTCTAGAAACTCGAAGCATAAGTAACCCAGGGAGGGTAGGGGCAGGGATAAGAAGAACAAACTCAGAGTGGCCCAGGTTTACACAGCATATCTCTTAAGGTAATGATTTTTCTTCATTAAGGCTATTAGATATCCTAATATGAGTATCTAGTACCCTCTGAATAGTTCCATTTTCTGCCTAACCATTCATAATGGACTTAATTCCCAGCCTTTCCCATGATTGTTTTAGCAGCTGAATACTCAATAAATAAAGGTGTGGGGGACAATTGAGGAAAATGGTGAACTGTAAAAAGGAAAGGCATTTTTGCATTTCAGAAGATTAGAATAAATCATGTGCACTTAACTGGCACTTGCTTTTTTAATTTAATTAATGCTAGAAAGACACTTTGAGACATAGTGCTCTAAAGGTGCTTGGAAGGAAAAAAATTGTCCCCCAAGTGTCTGATGTGAAGAGCCCCTGGGTGACACTCAGAGTAATGCACTTTTTGAGCACTTCAACTTACTAGTGTCTTTCAGTGCTTAATTAACATAATTTGACACAATTATAGATATAAACACTTTATAAACACTTGGTACTAGGAGTGTCAAAAAAGTGTTGATCTCCATCAGTTTATACTGGAAACAAAAAGCTCTACCACAGCACTCAAACAAGTGCTTAGAACTGTTCTACACTATTAATAATATTCAATGCGCCAAAACAAAAAAAAAGTGTTTCCAAAGTGTTCTCTGCATAAATTCTTTAAAGATTTTACACATTCACATAGCAGGCTACCTAAAATAATTAAAATTGTATGAAATGCACAGTTATTCAATTCTGCTGCTCACAAACTAGCTGCAATGACTGTGTAACTCAGCAGTACTTGGAAAAACAAAACGGTGCCATTCAGAACAACAATTATCACCTTATCTATCATATTTGTATGTTAGATCTTCTGAAAGAGGATTGAGAATACATAGGCTGGTATGTAGCACAGGCCCAAGTCCTAGTGTTTAAGGCAAGACTGAATGGAGGTATGCCATCTGACACTGTACCTAAAGAGTTTTTTTCTGTTTATGCTCCTAACTTATTTGAAAAAGTATTTTGGAAAAAAATGCCCACATGAAACGCACTGTTTATTTTCTCGTTAAAGCTAGTAAGTCCTTCCCTTAATGCACACAAGAGTGCTTCTTTTGAAATGTTCTCCCAGAAGATACTGCTGAGGACAGGTTCCAACAGGCAGAGTTTGCCCAGCAGTGAACCCACACTAACTGTCTGCTACAGAAGCTCCATTTCTTATCTGAGCAACAGGTTTTGTGCTGAAAGTTCATTCTGCTGAAAGTTCATTCTGTTCAACGGGGAAAAGAGCAACAGCACAATGCTTAGGTTTGCTCACAGGACACTGCAATATTGCCTCTCCCTCTTTTGAACCATGGATTTTCTTTTAATGAAAACCATTTTTAATTATTAACTTTTTAATTAATAACTTCTGTGCAGTACAAAATTTCAAATCAGGGTGAGGGCTATGTTTTGTGCAAACATATGGTAAAAGGACCTGTTTCTAAAGATTGATTTGAAATAAAAAGGAAAAAAAAAAAAGCATGCTTTTTTCTGTTTTCCCTTCTCTTCATATTTATAATTTACCATGCATTTACTAAGTCAGAGACTGTGTTTTGCAAAGTGAGTGAAGCACATAAACCCTGATATATATTATCTCTTTGCATGTGAGGTAGATCAGCTAAATTTATGAATATTTCACCTGACAGTTACATTAATCATCTTAACACTTTGTGATATTTTTGCCAGTAGAGTGGAATGACAACTGATCATATTAAAGATCAGTCATCATGTTAAGAAGATACTATGTATCTAAAATAAAACAAACAAAAAAAATGTAAAAGCTGACATTTTCAAAGTCATAATCTGCTTTCACTAGGGTTAGCATCTAACTGCTTTTGAAAATAACCCACTAGAAATTTTCCCTATTTACCTTGTTAAGTGTTAGAAGTATGTTCTTGCAAGATCCATCCATTTTGATTTAGGATATGTGTGATTTGCCTTGAAATTATCTCTGTCACGTGCAATTGCTGAAACATTGCTTGCCCAAACCAGACCAGAACATTTTTTCTTTTGGTTTGGAATGAGGCTGGGAGTGGTGTACAACTGAAGATCCTAAAAAAAGACCAAAATAGCTCTAAAAAAAAAAAGTACCAAAAGAATAAAATTTGAGGCAGCAGGAATTACAGGATCATCTGAAAAAATCAAACCAATTTTTTAGGCACCTACCAGCAGCAACTGCAGAAACTGTGGCCTTCCTCTCTGTGTCTGAAATTTGCCATCTACCAATTTAAGGCACTGTTGCAGCAAAGCACTTAAGCACTGCTTAAATCCTCTTGAAGTCAGAGAGATTTAAGTAAGTGAATAAAATTATGTGCATACTGAAGTACTTGGCTGGGCTGGGTTGCATTGTTGAATTTGGCCATGGACAATTTTAAAAGATTACTCCAAGGCTGAAACTGTTATCTGCAATTTCCTTGACAAAAGAAGAGGTATTCTACCTTTCTCCCTCTAATACATTTGAGATAAATAGGAGAATAGAAACAGCTAAAACTGGTTATTTTTCAGGGGTGGGGAGGAGGAGGAGATAGTCTCCAAGAGAAAAAATGGAAGCTGTTTTTTATTTCCTTTCTGGATAAATAAGATACGTCTCAGGTTCTTGATCCATCTTTTCTAACACCGATGTCTTCATAGTCAAGAGTTCTGTCTCTTTACCAAGTTGCACATTACACCTCCCAACTTTTTGGGTTTTGCTGTGAAAAACACTAACGGTTAGAGATTTTTTTTAAAAAACCACCTCTTCTCCCCTGAATTCAACCACAGTTGAGGAAAAGTCTAAAACTGTGATTGAAAAAGCTCCAGCCTCAATACTATCTAACCACAGAGGCATTTCTTTGTTTGACTTAGTCTAATTCCTCTAGGATCTAGGAGTCTGTTTCAGAGCATGTTTAAAACTATTCCAGTTTTAGCAGTTCATTTAGTTTGTCTTAAGCTTGATAGGAATCCAAAAGTTATGCAGAGGATTCCTTAAATCCTGAAGGGTGCAAGTCGGAGGCAGGTGGTGGAAAATATACATAATATACAAACAGAAGTTGCTCTCAGTAAAATATAGCTAAATATTCTTTCACAATGAACGCAAGAAAAGCATGGTGTAATAGCCTAGGAGGGAGAGCACTCACTACAAATCGGAAATGTATTAAATTCCTTCTTCATCCTGAGAGAGTTTACATGTATATCTCACAGCAAAAATCCCCCACCCTTAACCATGAGGTTTCTTCTCCACAGGTGCATTTGAAAAGAAAACTGCTAACATTGTTCTGGTCTTCCAAGAACAGTTCTAGGTGTATAACATGGGGAGCTTGGGAACTGCAGATTTCAAGTAGGCAGAGTCCAACCTTAAAACCCTAGACCAGGCAACTTAGCTCTAGACAGAGGAGGAATTTAAAGCAGATTTTTTGAAACATATCTTACTACATAGTTTCATGTCTCTAGGTGAACCAGGTGTTTAGATACCTTAGATAGTGTTTAGATAGTGTGCCTTAGTGTTTAGATACCATGCAGGTGTTTAGATAACTTCTCTTTGGTCATAATTCCACCATATTCTAATCAAGTAATGTAAAAGAGATTAGATGTCCAGGGATTAGACACCTAAAACTTAGTTCCTGAGCAAAACCACTTTTGGATGGTTATGGTTTATATTCAATTTACCAATGAAAACCTAGATTTAGCCCTCTTCATGCAACAAATGGTTTAACTTAACAGTTGGTTTGTCTGCAATTTTTATTTCTTTGTTCATTAGAAAGAAATTACAGAAACAGCTTTTTTTTTTTTTTTTTTTAAACAAGAATAAAGTAAGGTGTTTTGTTCTATTATACTACTTTATTCACCTAATTCCACTAGCAAAAAATATCTTTCCCATGTCCGGTTAAATGTGAATATAACTCTGTGGTGGAACAGTTGATCTACATGACAACTATCTGTCTGTTATTCCTCAGCTGCCACTATTTCATCAAAACAGTCTGGCATTGTGGGACTATGCCAGTTATATGACAAATAGGGACCATTTAAATGTGGACCTTATGTATAGCACAATGCCAGATTTCTTAATAAAAGCAGTCCTGGAACAATCAACCTCATCCCTTTGCTCATTTTCAAACCCTGAATTCTTTCAGCATGTATTATAAATCACTTTTTTCCCCAGACAGTAGGCATTTGGGATCCTCCGGCCTTCCAAGGCACTTTACTTACAAAAGGTCTTATTTTCCTCCACTCACAGGTTGCTTTTTTTTTTTTCCTTGCAGTTCTAGTCATAAAATAGCCTTTTACTCAGAAGAAATGCATTAATTGCATATGTAAAGATCATTCATGAGTAGGAGGGGATACGTAAATGACAATGTACTAAGAAGACAATCAAAACAGTTAAAATTGCAAATACATAAGGATACTGATGGAATGATTAAGACAGAGCTGAACTATGTACACACCCTTATGATGGAAATTATATAATATTACTTAGTTGGTTGGACTATGCATCCTATGACTGTTTGTCTTAATGAAAGGGTTATAGTTTGGCATGGATATGACAACAGAACACAGTACTCCAGTGGAAAATGTAAAGCAACCCTAACAGCAACACAATCAGACCCACTTAAACCACCACAGTTATTACATTTTAGGAGGCAAACACATTTGTTCAGCATCTATCTTAATATTTTGCATGTGATTAGCTTAGCTCTGTCACACTGTGTAAGCATGCCAATAACATATTGTTGAAGTGATATCAGCATAAATGAGGCTTTTTTTTTGTCAAGGGCAATAAGAAGTATCCAGTAAATTGTGCTGTACCTAGGCCCATAGCCTAAACTGCAATCCCAGATACTTATGGAAATCAGGCACAGCTGGAATTGATTCTCATTTACCTTCTCTGTGCAGCTGGATTTAATTCACAATTACCTTCTCTACGTCTTTGTCCAAAAAGAGCTTTTTCTAAGACATCACTGTATGCAGCTTTTTCTTGTCATTAGGAAGTTTTGATGATGGTCTTGACAGGTATCATCTATTTTAATAGGCCGAGTAGCATTCAAATCTTCAGTTAATTCCATGGTCTGCTTCATTTATTATCTGCCACAGGTGCATTGTTCCACTTCCAACTCAACCTTTGCTCAGGTACTGACTGGACAGTCTGGACAAATAGCTGCTTACACCTGCTGAGAAGGCGGCAAGAAAATCCCGTCTTTCCTTTCCTTAAGCCTGTCATGTGTTGTTACTAAAACTCGATGTTTCCCTCCTGACAAAGAGGGAACACAAACTTGCAATAACATAAGCTTAAAAATGCTCTGCTGTGCAGATTTTTTCTCCCTCCTCAAATCACTCATATTAATCTACTTGTTTCTTCTTTATTCTCTTCCTCCCCACAACCCTACTGTTTATAGTGAAAAGAGTCTGCAGGCACACCAAACAGAGTGGCTAAAGCCAATCTGAGGGAAACAGATTTGTCAGAAAGCACCACAGAGCTCAGCTACAGAAGCATGGCTATGAGCATCAGATACAACTGCTACAGATCTCATAGAAACTCAATGGTTGGCTCATACTCTGGCGCAGATTTCTGATTGAAATCGATGGGAAAAAAGAGCTATGCAGGCAACTGCAATCAGTTCACATGATGTGGGAGAGTGTGCCATGCTCCCTTGTGCTGGTATGGGAGAGGTGGAGACCTTTATACAAAATAGGAAGTAATTTTATGTTGTGTTGAAACATTAAAAAAATTATTAAATTATCAAATTTATTCACATTTCATCTTTAAACTTGCAATAATTTTCTTCAATTAAAAAACTTTCTCCCATAGCTATTGTATGAAGAAGGGTATGTAGTAAGTAATGTCATTGTGTAATAAGTATATCATAGTAAGTGGAATTACAGAACTAAAAATTAAGCAGTCTTAGTGGCATGAAAATCCACTGTATTGTGTTAACAAGGACTCTAGATAGGTGAGACACGGTTTTAAGAGATGATATCAAGATCTGAACGTTGTCCATAGTGATTTTAAATATTAATGAAGCATCACTGTGTAGCTTTGCATATCCAAAGACAAATTCCAGTTTAGTTTTTATGTAGCTGAATAACTAATCTTTATTACCTTATAATCAAGGTTCTGAGTTTTTTAACATTTACATTATTGATTCATGCATACGGGATCAATTTGCAGGTCATTCCTTTCTTTGTTAACAATTTGTTTCTCCATTATGAAAAATTGCCAATCTAACTATTGCACACTGCATTGGAATTTAGCTTTGTGACTTGGATTAGATCATATTTTTAATATTGAAAAATTACCTCGTGACTATTTTTGGTGACAAGTCTTTTCCTAGTCTTTCACTTCTTTTTCCAGATAACAATTATCAGTTGTCTAGATGATTACTTACTTTCTCAATACTCACAGGGTCATAATTGCTCGCTGGGTAAGTGATACAAAGCCTCATTAATAGAAAAAAACAAAGGCAAATATAATTCTAATCAGACTTTATATCCTTATCCATTCTATATTTGAGGCACAGTAGATGAAGGTATTAGGAATGGACATCTGCCTCTGTAGGACTCTATTCCCAATTACTGCCTCCCAAAAAAGTTTTTCATTGAGCTTTTACAGTTTTTTTGCTGCCTATATACATACAAGGGAGCAAGGTATAATGTATAAAGGCACTAGCATGTATAATGCCTTCCAGAAGAGTTTTGATTCAAGGCATGCTTGCATATCAACAAAAAAGGATAAGTCCACTCATTAGCAAACGATCATCTAAACCTCTAACAAAGTTAGCAAGACAATAATCCTTGTTAGCACTATTTTTTACCTAAATAATAGAAATATATCCCCTGTCTACTCTATGGGACCTATCTGAAGCATGAAGGACACCATACTCATAAGGGAATCGGCAGCAGCACTACATATATACGGGCCATATTGTCAAAGAACACGAAGATTTCAACTCAGGGAATTGTTTTCTCGGAGAATCTTTTGGGACGCCTATGAAGCCTTGGAGATCTTTTGGGTATTGTGAACTGTTCTTTTATTTTCAAGCAAAACAACTCTAATGGAGTTTATAATGCTTAACATCTTGAAGTCTGCAAAGAGTTCACAAGGACCACTTTAAAAAGTATTTTCTGGAAAACATATTTCTTGTAAAATTTGAAAAAGCTTAGGGTAGTTTACTAGATAACCAGGGAATTTACTAGAATAACAAGGGAATTCTAGCAGTGTAACTGACTGCTTCATCTGGACTAAAAAAAGTTTTTAAACATCAAAGCAAATGAACTGAAGAACCGGAAATTTATCTCATCAAAATCATTCTTCAGATTATGTAAATAAATGACCTAAACAATGGAGAAACTCCTACCAGCTACCTACTAAATCTTTGAAAAAATTAAAATACATTCTCTTAGTCACTTTGAAATACACTTCACATACATTTGGATCAGGAAGAATTTAACCAGCTATTTTATTTAAAATATTAATAGTACATATTATACGATGACTTGCATTCCCAGTGCATCACTAAGTAACACACAAAAAGCAAAGATAAAAGGATATAGTTCATACTGAGTGACATGAGCAGCTAACTGCTATAGTGGAGGAAGACAAAAGAAAATCCTTTGATTTTATAGGCAAGACATTGTGAAAGAAGCAGAACAAACTCCATGAAGGCTAGATGGAGTTTCAGACTTTGGACTTGAGGTTTATAGGCATTTCAGATCAGTTGTGTACCCTCTTGTGTCCTTTCCTTCAGCTTTACAAAATAAGGTCAGAACTGTGCACATACAGATGAGAAAATATATTATACACGTAATTGTGAACCTGCAAGGTATTAAAGAGTTAATATGGATCAAAGTATAAGAAAAATCTCAAGCCATTTACTCATTTCATATTCATTTATCTCACACAGGATGAATTATGACCAGTTGCTGTACTTTCCTAGTTAGTCCATAGTATAGACTGTTAAAGGCCAACAAATGTCAACCAAAAGAGGGTTCCATCTTAAAAAGTATTCAGCAAAACATCCAATGATTTTGAATAGTGGCTAGTTCAATAAAGTAAGAATTCATTTTTAAATTCAGTGTAATCACTGCTTAATGTGTCAACATATTTCTTCCAGCAATCTGGATAAAAAATTCCTATTTCATAAGAGACTTCCTTTTTGTAGTCTCCTTCAGAGACACGTTAGAAGATCTTTATACTGTTTGTTGTCATTCATTCCAAACAGGCTCACTAACAGCTGGCAGGGATGGATCAGGTCTTAACCTAGGAAAGTGGAAAAAAACAAAAAAAGACCTACCAGGAGATTCAAATTACAATTGCACTCAATACATGAACTTTCTTTGTAGGAAAGAGGTTTCAGATGCAGATTTATTTCTAGAAGAATATGGACATTTCGTCCAAATGACCATATTCACATATGAGCTCCACTGAACCCTGCTGAAATTGGGCAAACTCATTGTTAAAAATCCTATACAGTAAAAAGCAGGGCTTTCTCATTTCTTGCTTTGAAAGTGTTTCTTTCTCTAAGCTGTGAACTTAGTCCCATTATATCAAATGTAGACATGAAAAAGGAAATCAATCCACATATTCAAATTACTGACATTTACCCTACAAGGAAAATGATCACAATTGTAAACATAGGTCATGAGCATATTTTTCTTGTATGTTACAAAGCTCTGGATATCTTGTGATCACAGTTACACAATAACTCTAGTACACAAGAAACAAAGCCTTGTTATGTTATGAAAACATCAACACATCAAACAAATGAATTAGATTTTATAGGTATAATAATTAATATGTGCAAAAAGGAGAACAAATGATCAAAACAACTTAATTAAATGTCAGACTTTATAAGCATATGCTCACCTATGATACACAGACTTAAAAGCATGTAGGCAAGACCCACAGTAGGAAACATTCTTTGGTTTAATTACTGGAATAGTTAAATAGCATTTACTGAAGAAAATATAGGATCATTTAATGGAAATGCAGAAGTTCTTAACAACCTCCAAGGTGTAAAATAAGAAGTGATTTGATCTTGAACCAATTATAGCTGTTAAAAACATTATTGGAAAACTTTCAAGATTTATTCCAAAAGATTACATTTTTAAAGAAAAAATTTTACATTTTGAGTAATTTACGCAAAATGACTACACTATAAAATTCTCAAAAAGTAATTTCAGATTAATTTTAAATTGGGAAAATATCTCAGATGTGAGCTGTGCAAATCAGAGCACAGTGGACAGTTCTAATTCACACAGTCAGCTCCTCACACAGTAGAAAATGCAAGGTTGCTTTGTCTTGGCACACCTCTGGGATAATATTTTCTAAATGTTTTCATTTGGAACTCTTTTTAAAAATATCAGGTAGAAATACACATTTCTTTAAAACATTAACAGGGTTTTGTAGAGCTGTTAATTAATTGCTTACATGTGTGAAAGACTAATGCAATTATTTTAGGCCAGCCCGGTGGAGAAGACATGTCCAAGACTCATGCTGAATTCCTGTCAATGGACCTCCATAAGCCAAACCTTGGCTTCTTCAGTGAGGACACATGCAGATACAAAGGCATTAAACATATCTATTGTACTAAACCCAAGATCAGCTGGAATTCCAATTCACAAAACAAATGGCACCTTTCCAGTCTCTTAATTAGTTATTATACGCCCTTAGCACTTAGAAGATTCTTCATGTGAAGACCAAAAAATGATAATCCTACTTTATATAAATATCATTCTCATTAAAAAAAAATCCTACTTTAAATTCAGGTAGAGTTCAGAAATAGAACTGTAAGGGATTTAGCCCCAAATTTAGTGATATCAGAAATGTCTTTCCATTGTGTTAGAGGATATGAAAGAAATCTGAGACAACTAACCTCAGGACATGCAGTTAATTAAGAACTGAGCTGGAACAAAGCTCATGGCTTTCAAATCGGAAGCTAATGTGTTGCCAGCTGGAATGTATGGCCCCCCCATGGCCAGGCTGAAAATACACATTTGTAAATGGTGTTTCTCCATGTTTTCTCTGCTCTGGAGAAACCCAGAACTGTAAAAGATACAGAGCAATAAACTGCAATTAGTGCAGTTAAGGAGAAGGCTTTTTTTTTCTCCCCCGCTCCAAAAGACAAAAGACTCCCTTCCCTCCATGAAGGGAAAAGGGAAGAATAAGGATGGAATACCAGTTATCTGGGCAAGAATAGTCAGTAAAGCTTTTTTTTCCCCCAAAGTATCTCTTTCTCATGCAAATAAACTTGCACATAAATGCTGTCTGCTTCTGCATGGGTCCACCAAAAGTTTTTGAATTTCTTAACCAAATTTGACAAAAGGTTGGAGTTGTTAAAAATCAGTAACTGCACTCAGATTTTATGAAAACAGCTAGGGCAAGTAGTAAAGAAGCATCTAAAAAAGTTACAGAATGGCCACAAATGACACCAGATAGAAGAAAGCCTTAGAAAAGCTCATCAGTGAGCAACACTTCACCTGAATCTTGTATTTTTGTAAACATGAATGTCAAACAACTAGAAGACACAAATTCATATAAAACTACAGTTAATTTATCCTGGAGCTTATGAAACTACTTGTCATTTAATTGTAAGAACAGCTTGACTAGCACATTTTTTAAGTATCTAGGGAAAAATGTGGTGGTCATTGTGGTTTATGCCTGTACTAGAGCACTGAGAACTCCCAGCTCATGCTACAGAGCTGTCCTGGCAGACTGGGAATTCATAGTGGATTAGCTGCCTCTTGAAAATGGTCTCCAAACTTCTCTGACATTATGTATTATTATAAAAATAGTCTGATAGTCTTTCCATGAGCAGAGAATCTAATGACCATAAAATAACTAGTTACTGGCACATGAATCTCTTTGAACAGAAAATATTTATATTATTTAACTAGGGAACTGTTTTTCCAGTTTCCTTTACAAACTCAGAAAGTTAAGGATCAGCTTTAGAAAAACTTCAGAGACAACTGGTGATTGATGTTCATTTACATATAGAGACTTGTGCAAAGACATTAGGTGTGGTTTGGTTTAATTTGAAACAGATGTATAACTCATGATTGAAGAAAAGCTCTACCTCATAAATTTAATTAAATGATAAGATTCAGAGAAATCTGTCAATAAATCCCAAACATTCTGGGTTGGAAGAACTATAGCACTGTTGCACATATGCTAGCAGACTGCATGTTCATAAAATGAGATGTTACCAATATACCATGTTACATTCATGAAGGAATGACTTCCTGAATCCCTGAAAAAGGTCCTTCACTGTGCCAGGAAAGAAAAAGAGATCAAGGCAATCCACAAGCGCTAAATACACCTCTCTCTGAAATGAGATGCTAATTCTACATTTATACACTTTCACTTTATTCCTCCTAAACAAGTAAACTGCTAAAGATAAAAAGGAAGCTGCGTTATAGTGCCATGAAAAAACAACCATCATTTCTGCAATTTACTTTCAGCATCATTGGTGAGATACTATTGGCAAAAGATCTGCCAAGAGATTAGATTTAATAAGTTTTTATAATCAACAAATAGGATTTTGAGATCGATAAATTTAAAGTAGTAACAAATCTCTCCAAATGCATATTTTACTGTCTATTGTGCAGTCTGGAATGAATATAAACTTTAATGAACAAATAAATTGAATTTATTTCTAATTTGACATCTCTGATATTCATTAATTTATCTGTTCCAAAACACTCTTTACAGAGAGGTCTAACAAGCAAAAAACCACTGATGTTCATCTCATTATTAAAGTTAAACACTTTTAATTCTGTTACGTCAACTCACATTCTTGCATTTACTAATTGTTAGCTAATTCAAAATGCCAGCAAGGATTTACCAATCCTAAAACTGAATTTCTCTGTCTGTCTCTAAACCATTGCAGTTATCTGTTACAAATAAATTAGGAATAGGACTCTTGTTTCTCTAGACAATAACTATCTAGTAATTTAGAGATAAAACCAATTAGTATTAGATCCCTTTTTACATCTCATTTTAATTGCTATTATATTGAATATTCTTATTCTTCAATGGGTAGTTCCACTAACAGGATTCTAATATTAGCATGTCTTTTGTACCTTTTAACTATCTGAAATTATTTCAGTAAGGAGTAAGACTTCTTAGGCATCTTTTCCATTTACTAGTCAGCTAACACTGTAAGACTAATATTTCATGTTATGAATCCTTATTGAATCAGGAATTAAGGATTAAATAAAGGATACAAAAATTGCTAAGTTTAAAACACTGTTTAATTTTGGTAAAGGTATGCAAATCAGACACTGGAACAACGCTTGTGAGAAAACTATTTAAGCATGCTTGAATTTCTCTTTAGTTGTTTAACCTTCCATTTTTTTTTTCCCGATAAACATTTGCCCTAATGCCTATTGTGCAAAGAACAGTAGGAAAATCACCACAGCTCCCCAAACTGTATCAGTGACTTCCTGAGTCATTACCTTGCAGCTACCATAAGTAGCATGAAAAGTGTGATTTCTACCACTCCCACTAGGAATCCAGTGCAAAGTATTCAGCATGATGTCTCACAGGGAGAAATCAAGATCTAGAAGCTGCATCAGTACCCACCTAAATTCAGTCTCCAACCTCCAATGTTAGATTAAAAACATTCCTAGTACAGTTAATGCATGTAATTCCATTTCCTGTTCTTGAGTAAAACTGTAGCTATATGGTCTCTTTTGTTACCTTGTTGATGAGGCAATTGGCTTCTTTACTGGCAGGTATCAAGGTGAAAATGAAAATCCTAACACAACCTGATAAAAGGTTGTCTAGGCAGGAAATCCCATTCCAAGAATGAAAATGCAGTGTAGAATATATGCTAAAACATTATAAATTTAGGTAGTACAATAAAATACATTAGCCTTTTTAATACATTAAAAGTTTTCCTTCCTTGACAAAAACTTTAATCTTAGGGATGTCAAGACAGCTTTTGTTGGCTTTTACAGCCATAAAAACAATTATTGTGAGCCAGGAGACTGCCTTAGGAGTATGGTGATTAAGTTTACTTTTTTTAATATATTCTTGGTATTTTTAGCCTGAAAGAATTTTAAGTCTAACATTAGTTAAAATCTAGCTATATGTTATTTGAACAGAAACCAAATTTTTTGTGTGTATATATATATATAAAAAGACAGACAACACAGTTGAAAGAATGATTCATTAATCTCCTCATTGCCCTCAGTACTTGCAAATCCTGATTTCCAGGAAAAAATACTGCCATGTTCTACAATTACATGAATAAATACGTAAAATCTTAGAGAATACAGGATAGTTGTTCTTCAGCCAATGTCAGAGGAACAACAGAGAGTAACTGTAAATATTAGTTTATAGCAATACCATAGGCACCTGTGTTGTTGCGTGCATTTACTTTTGGCTCAGAATATAAAGCATCCATCGGTTATCAGATGGCAAAACCTGCAACAACATTTGCAATTAGCAAATGCGAATCAGATCAATTCAGCATTTGCTGAAGGTAAAGGAAGAGATGTAAACAGTCATACATACTTGAAAACTAAAGACTAAGTAAACAGAAATCAGAGTTCTTCTGTGGAACTAGATTATATCCGTGACATTTCATCCAATTGTTTCTGTCTCCCCTGTTATTCTTTGCTGGAGATCTGAAGGCATAAAACTTCAAAAGTCTTATGGGGACAAAGCTCAGGAGGTGAGAGAGAGAAAAATAGCCTGGATAAAAGGTCACAAGTTGTAGAGAAGGGCATAAAGTAGAATCCTAACACAAGTACCATATATGATAGATTCCTAGGCATATTTCCATTGAAATTATCACTGAAAAAACTTTTGAAAATAAGTGCACACAAGTATGCATAGAAACAGATAGTCCAATAAATCAGTGTGAGACTAAACACCAATGCCACAAGACAGTGAATCATCACTACTGATAACAAAATATTGAACACATACACACACGGTACATGCCAAAGACTGTGTAGTTCTTTTGATTGTAATTTTTTGAGGTTTGTATGAGTATCAATATTTGCATAGTAGGAATTCAAGGGTTATTTTAGCCTCTTTTAAAAACCTTTGCTTTAAATAACATTAGCTTATATAGAGTGCTGCGGTACATTTTATAACACCAATATTTCAATTAAAATAACACAACATATATACATATGAAAATATATAAAAGTATGTATAAAATTCTATTATTGCCATCATTCAAGTATCTGCTACAATTAATTATGTCCAGAAAAGGCAAATAATGTCATGCATTTTTTCCTCAAAATTAAATCCAGGAACAATTGTCTTTTCAGGCAGAATAGCTTCCAAATTGATCTATATATAAAGAACAACCTTTGTTGTGTACAATGATTGTTTTTATAGTTTTGCATGAATACCTCAGTATATATAAGCTGCACTGTGAAAACACATTAGATAGTTTAATTAAACTATTAAACCTGTAACCTATTAAACTTGCGCTAAAAGTTGTCAAATGCTGGGGAAGCCATTCCACAAATATAAGAACTCTTATACCACCATTAAGAAAATAAAACTGAAAACAGTTACTGAGCACTGTTTCATAGCCACATGAAATAATATTTTTCTATGTCTAACACATAATAAGAAACTATCCCATAAAAATCACACATACTTGTTAAAAGAAATAAATACCCATGGCCTTAAAGGCGGACAAATCATTTCATTTCATTAGTTACACTGTGTAAGGCCTTCATCGAGCAAAGATTTATGCACGTGTTTATGCACACAAACAACCTCATGGATAAATCTCACACATGTAGTTCAAGACAGATAAGCTGTTACAGGATCAGAACCTAAATAAGTGCTTGCTCAGATGATTGGGAAGCTGTTCCTGAGATTGATACTCAGCCACCCTCAATGTTGGCTAAGATTTAATTGAATAATCCAACTGAGTGCATTTGAATTTGATTACTTGTGGAGTTAATGCTACACAACATGAGAAAAATGGCAGCACTGCACCATTAGAGATGACAATTTTTGGTTGATCAACCTGAAGGTATAATCAGGCTGCAACATTAATGAGAAGACTGAAAAAACCTCAGGGGAAAGAATCAAAGAAATGTTTCTTTAATTAAAAAATATGTTGAAATCTTTAGTCATTATTATCATCAAACTATTTTCATGCATTGTTTGGGAGAATTAACCAAGCCAATATTGGAGGTATCATAATGTCTTAAAAACCTATAAACACGGAACAGAAAATTACTTAAGTGTGTAAGGTTGGCATACAGAACAAAATTAATCTTATTTACTGAACTTTGTTCCTGCTTAGTTTCAGCCTTGCAGGGGCCAAGACGATTACCTATCTGAGTTTACAAAGAAACTAGTTCTGTAAAATGTAAAAAAAAAAAAAAAACAACAAAACAACAATCCCTAAGTCACCATTTGCTCTTAAAAACACACCTATCCTGCTGTGCTATTACCAGTTGATGAGTAATGAGTAGCATCAAAGTAATTAAAGGCAATATAAGAAAGATGGTGCATCTTAATGACAGGCAATATTAATTATGCCCTGTGAACGTACACTACAGCTCAATGGCCATCACACAAAGAAATTATTAGAGGCAACTTACTCTGATTTTGTGAGCCATAGTTCAATTAAATTGTATTTGCCCTCTTAGAGTCCATCTAAACATTCAAATGAATTGTTTTAGCTCACAGAACTGTGTGAGGAATTTTATACTTGAAAATGTTTATGTTTAATAACTGAGCATAAGGTTCCCTGGCACAAAATGGTGGCTGAAATAGAATGGCTGCCCCCATGTATGTAGTGGGGAGGGACGTTGGGATCCTTATACCATGTGACCAGAAAAGGGGCGGGGCACTTCTCACTTCTCATTTTGAAGATTAGGGTCCTTACACTCCTCCTGTTTATTATTAGCTTCATCATATTCATTTTACATTTTTCTGTTTAAAACAGGTGCAATCAAAGAGAAAGTGCATCACATGACACATCAGTGATCAGCCACACACCACATGCAGTGCAGAGCATACATAACCCACAGGCTGTTTTCAAAATACCTAGTGAAAACAAATACATGAAAAGAAATCAAACCTCGTTTGCTGGAATTCCTCACAGAAAACATGATCCCTGTCTTCCAGCATGCATGGGATGACAGTGAAGGGTGTTTGATTAGCTCTTCAGTGTGTTGATAATGACTCTCAGAGAATTATACTATACTCCTCTGTTGGGGACAGTGAGAAGATTCAGGCCATATGGGGACAAATCAATCTGGTTCACCTGCTTTTAATAGATGGTGTGTTTAATTTAATAGAATTACATCCACTTAGGATTTGCCTTGAGTGGATAAAAAGGTGCTGGCCAACACTGGCAAGGTGTCTCCAGTCTAATCCAGTGTAATTTCCACATTCTTAATGTTTGGAAATAGTGTTTTCAAACATGGATTAACCTAGTTTTAATTCATTAAAGTATTTCATATGAAATACATGAGTGTTTCTAAGCAGCAGTAAGATGGACACTCCAGTCAATTCAGGAGGCCAGTTTCCATTTAAGCCATCTGGGACTAACAGGCCTTCACTGGGTAAAGAATGAGGAAGGCAACCTAGAGCCTTGGTGTGGAAGTCCTGAGATAATGACCTGATACAGCAATCTATTTTGTGAATGAGATTTTAAAAAAAAGAAAAGAAACCTAAAAACTTAAGCTGTTCCCAAAAGAAAAAGCATTTTAAGTTAATAGCCAAAGTGAAAAAGAAAATCCCATATGGAATGAATAATTTTCCTAACACATCTTTTTTTAATTTGAAATAAGATTTGTGATAACAATGTTAATGCTGGGGATTTTAAGTGACAGAACATTATTCTAACTCAGTCCTTTAAAGTCTCCAAAAAAACCCCCACAAAAGCTCCTTTGTTAGGCCTAGTTTAGGCCACCTTAAAGCTCCTTTCAATCAAAGTACAGCTTCTCATTAAGAGAAAAATGATTATTAACATCCTCATTTTGCTTCCTCTTGTGAATTATTTGCATTCAAAAATGTGCACGGCATTAGTTTCAGGGTAAATGCAAATATGACAGCAGGATTTCTCACCAAGCTCCTTTTTATTATTAGCTCTTTTTATGCCCTCCATTTATTATTCCCTCATCTTTTTTTGGAATGTATTAAAATGTTACATTTCCTAAAATAATAATATTTTCCTTCATTTGGTAATTGTCTCAGTCCAGTCTACAAAAGCCTCCATCACAGTGCCTACTGTCTATGATTTGGAATAGTTTATAATAATTGTTCATCATTGCTTAGGGAATCTTGAGCATTAGCTATCACAGTTATAGAATCCCTTCTCTCCCACTGAGTATGTGATTATTTTAGGTGAAGTTCACATGACAGGGAGAGAGGGCAGGGGCATTGCAAAGCTTATACTGTGACTGCCCATAGCAGACTCTCAGTCTGTGGTCTGAAGTTAAATTGAGATGTTTTTCAGTTTTTTAAGCTTCATCTCTCCCATGTCTGCCAGAAACAATGAGGCCAGCTCTGAAACATATTTCGAGATTATTTTAAATAAAACACCAAAACAAAACAAATAAACTATTACTATGACTCATCTTCCTGACATTTTAAGAGCAATGATCTTGGATGCTGAAGATTAGTCAAAACATAGTGTGTTCAGTTAGAACAAAATCAAGTTACCAGTGGCATACTCTCTGCCAGGGTTGTATTTGATAAACTGATTACAATTACTTCTTTTTTCCCTGGTCATATTAAAAAAATGGAAATAGATCTGACTAATAAAAGCAAACTAATAAAATCATTTGATCATCCTGATTCACCGCACTTCATTGTGCCAAGCTTCCCTGTTGACTCTCAAATTGTTATTGTCAAATTCTCAAGCATTTATTACACTCAGGATGACTTACGTGTCCCTTTTTTCTGTCACTGTCTTGATGTCCGTCATCACACCATCACCACCATTTAATTGCAGCAAGGCAAAGACCTCTCTGATACCACCCAGTGAATATGAGATAATTTTGTTTCAGAGTAACGTATTCTGTAATAAAATCATCTACTGTGATCTGTATTGACATGAACACAGATAACATCAAATTCAGAGATGTATCTAAATACATTTAGAAAGAGTTCTTAGTTGATATAATTTTCAACTTTCTTCCAGGGGAGTCCCTAAGATTTATCATAGGATCATTTACCAGCATATAATTGAAACATTGCTACTGAATTTGACCTACTGGTGTTGAAAATTACTGAGGGAAGAAGAACTAATAAAGCAGTCACTAGCAGGATGTATGCTAAAAGCAGATTATATCCTACTTGTATCTTTCCTATGCCTTATTCCATCTCACTTGCACAAATGTACGTGCCCATTTTGTAATCATGAGCGTCAGTATGAGGAATCTATGTAATTCTGAGTTCAAGTGGTGTAACTTACTGCCTTGGAATTTGTTCCTGTTCTTAAAGTGGTTTCTCAGTTATGGTGGATTAGTTTTCTGTGATGTTTTGTGGGAGAGACTTAAGTTAACTTAGGGTTCATCATGATATGGTACCACAAAGAGCTGGAAGTGCTGAAAATGGCAGAAACACATTGTCCATGTCATTCAGTGGTGATCCGTGTAGCCAAATTAAAAGCAGCATAAATGAACTCCAAAAATTGTTCTACCCATGTGAAGTCAAGACAGATGTGAATTTGGGGGGGGGGGGGGAACGGACGGACGGACAGGATGGGACATGGAGAATGGGTGTGGCAGTGAATTCAAGACACTGCAGGCTAAAATCCTGTTTCTTCTTCTGCTCCAACCGTCTTTTAACAAGAGTGTCAAGTATTAGCATTTGCATTTCTAGTTGTAATGGCCACAGTGAATTTCAGATTGAAGTAAGCTTTTGAACCTAAGAAATTCTAACAAGTGTGCTTATAGTCTCTTTTTCTTTATAATTTAACTTATTTCCTATAGCATATTTTCATCTTTCCTTCTCTTTTTTTCCTATTCTGACATAACAATATGCAGCAATTACCATTATTATATGTTTTAAAGACATATTTGGCTCAGCTACGTTTCTCTCATTCTTTACCAGAGATAATTACATCAGTAACTTATATTAAAATACAGAAAAGATATTGGTTGTACAGAGCTTATTCCCTGTTCTTTTCAGGAAAGTTCTTCAGAGCACTGAGCCTTTCATTTGGGCAAGTAGTACAGCTTCTTAAAAAAAATTTAGTTTAATGCCATCTAATTCTGCAATGATCAGTTAATTATGGACTTCTGTTTAGTTTCCAGTCCAAGACAAAGACATAAAATCATCACCTGATGATTAGAGGAGTACGTTTCTATGATTTAAAACATACTGTAGTACTCAGATACACCTTTAGTATCTCATTATTTTAGGAATAGTAAGGAAAGGAGCACAGGTTGCAGCACAAGGCTGTATTGACTGTTATTAACTTTTGCCAGTCATCTCTGCTTCCACTTCCTTCACCACATGGAGATTTTCTGAACAGACAATAAAACAACGCCTACAGTACAGATAGCAAACACAAAATCTGAACTCCTGTCAAAACTAGTAAGATGATGCCATTTTCAAGCAATCATTGAAGGGACAGCATTTGCAATAGAACTCTTTTTTGAGAGGAATTCCATACATTTGCTATTTTCTATTAAAGGTAAAACAAGAAATTAAACAATACTTCCAAATCATTTTTAGTTTTCTTACTTGGAGAGTGGTGGTTTTCCATCTTGGAACCTGACCTTTCTGTTATATGCAACCGCTGCTGGAGACAGCAAAGAATTGTTTCAGAGTTGTATTTCAGAAAGAGTTACACGTCAGAATGGTTATTCTAAGGAATTATATGGTCTGTCCTGTGTTTCCGTTCCATGAAGCAGAAAGCCTCACAACCTTTCGGTTAGCAAATCGAGGAAACTTTTACTCTAACCGTGCCAATCTCTGTATTATAAATCTCTCTTCGTTTCCCTCTCAGCATTTGCCTTTAGCTGTTCCAAAGCCTGTCAGAATGGGGTAATAATCTCTGTTTGGACTTAAGGTACATCTAGTTCACAACCACCATACCACAGGTGAAAGAGGTCAACAAGATTCACCGGGGCCAAGGTCTACCACAAGGACAAAATACAAACTGCATTTGGCAGAACACCTACTTATATCACATACAGGCTAAGAATATATTGTTGTTCTTTAGACCTATGAGGCCAAATCATGACCTATGCATCTATTAGCTTTTGGCTTCATAAATATGTTTCCCCTGGACCAAATTTATATAAGTATGAAATATTGCATGGCTCCAGGCAGAAGTAGCAGCATGAACACTGACTCAGCTTTGTTGAGATCACAGTCTTTACAAAGCCAGTAGAAAGGACTGGCCATTAATTTTCTCTGGTATGACTGTACTTTTCTCATTACCTGCAAGAGTTTTTTTCCAGACTAGTAAGCTATGGCTGTAGGCTGGGGAGAATGCATTTCAGTGAGATAGAGCTCATAAAAAATGCGACAAACTGCAATGCCAAGATTGTCTCAGTTGCAAGTGATGTACTGAAATTAAACCCCAGCCCAAACAATAAGGACACTGACAGAGCTATGCTAGTTGCAATAGAGCGTCTTATATACTCCACGATGAGACGTAGCCTCAGAAGCCCAATACACTTAGAAGCTCTAACACCCCAACCAGACATTTCAGAAAAACAATTTAAAAAAATTACTAACAATTATTTCAATCTCTGAAGCTATTTTTATTTACTTATTTCACTATTTTTCCTTTTGCGATCAGACCAGTGAGATATCCAATTAAAAAAAAAAAAAAATCAAGCTCTTCCAATGCCCTTCTATGGTCCCCATTAATACAGGAATAAGCTACTTCAAAATATTTTGTAGGGAAAAAATATCTCCTTCATCCACTATGCAATTGTATATATTCAATTTCACTTGATTTCCTCTCTCTTTTATCAGATATGCTGTTCCACCTGCCATAGAAGTTGAAATGTCTATCAGAATACAGCAAAATATACATAGGAACAATAGGTCTGGTTCTTTTATTAGTAGTCTTTACTGAAGATACACTCTCACACAGCTGCAGGCTGAGAATAGAATAGTAACTCTTATAAGATATACATTTTTCAATTCAGTAAGATGTGATTGGCATAACATGATATAAAAGAGATACTGAAACAGGTATCTTCTGATAGGTAACTGTCTACATCTCCTATGAGCACAACTCATCCAGGACAGAGAGATGAATATCAGGGTGTTGATCCATTTGAGCCCATTCTTTTAAGAACAGGTTTATTGATAAGAAACAGCTTATTATTATTTGGAAGTGTGAGAGGAGCATTGCATGTCAGAATGGAAAAAAGTGAAATACAGAGCTAAGAGGACATCCCTGGAAAAGGAACAAGAAGTCTGTCAATCACCTCTTTTTCCATGAGTACTCTGGAGGTCCAAAAATACTAAACATGAAAACAAATAAACTGAAAATATTATTTCAATGTTCAATCAGAAAATATTACTTCAGTATTAAAACAGATAGAAATTGGCATTTTAAAAGTACACTCCCAGAAGAATTTCTGAGGGTCTTGGGTTAGCCTTTTAATTGTCTTTGCTGAAACAGAAATACTGATTTATCTCTATCAGGGCAAATGAATTCCTTTTGTGGTATTTAATGATGTTATAAAATACCTAGGAAGCATTTGCTACAAGAGAATAAATAATTATAATCATGAACTCGATATTGTGCTTCTTCAGTAAGAACTCATGGAGTTTTGTCAATAAAATCCAAAGAATCATACAAAATTGTTGTTCGGATTGTGTAACAGGGGATAAACTATGTTCTGGTGTACATAGATGTACCAAGAGTGAACATGAAAGTGTGGCAGGAGGGAAAGCTGTTCTTGCATCACCTTTGAGCCATCTACATTGAAGTGGGTAAAAAGGGATATTTTCCAATTTATCGGAACTACCTGGGTGTAACTGCCTTAAAACTGTGATTGCTCCCTGCACCACATTCCCTCTTCAGTCCCCACATAACTATACATTTTTCTTGTACCTTCTAAAACTTTGCTCTGGACCCAGTATGACGCCATATCACCATGCAAGTCCCAGCATTGTGCTCTATTTTGTCATAGGCCTGGAAGCAGCACAGTGCTGAAAGCATCTGGTTAACAACAGACCTCACCCATGGAGCTCAAAGAAATGGCGGCTGCTCCGTATTTCACAGCATGGTTTTATTTGGAGAACAAGGTTTTTCTTCTCACTTTTTCAGGCAGTGAGGCATTCTGGGAAATAAGAATCCATATGGATCAGTCCAGGGTTTTTTTTGAAAGGAGAGCTATAAGGAATGTTACACAGTGTGTAGAACTCTGCAGATTTACCAGGCTATTATTGCCTGTAAGCCAAAATATGACGGAAAATAACAAGATACAGTCCATTTCTGTTTACATATACGAGATTAAGAATTTTCACAGATTCTGCATCTTGCTGGGCAAATCAAATCCCGAAGCTTTGTCTTGACAGTCGTTTACACAAAAGCATTTATTTCAGCTTTCATCTTAATGCCTTTATCAGATGAAACTTTTACTTAGTCATATTTATATTAATTTTAGTAGCCAGCTTAGTGACTCAGCTTTCTACAGGGCTATCTTCTGCTTTCTTTCCTTTAAAAAATGGAAGCAATTATTTGTGCTTATGAGAGCAATGGGAACAGCAATGCAGTAAAGACAAAAATATATGAAATTATCCACAGGAAAATTACAGAAAAGCTACAGCTGCAGTAAGTGTTCCCACTAACTACCCATTCACTGACCTCCTTCTTGAATTACTTACTTGAGTGAATGACACATCAGAGAGACAATCTGAGAGACCCATTTGGCTATCACCCCACTGAAAATGTCAGCTGAGCTCTGTTAGGGAATTCTGTTCATGTTGATCAATTGCTAAAAACCTTAATACAGTAAAGGCTTAGCAAGCACACAGCTGACTTCAGTGACAGCATCTACATAAATAAAGGCACAGATTTGCTTGAGTCTTTTCAGCATGATCCCTTAACTTGAGATTTAGAAATTTCCATTGCACTGGGAAAAAATAGTTTAAAAAGTATAAAAATCCTACAATCTTAACTAGGAAAGATGGTGTCAAGAACAGTTTTTTCCTAATTTTTAAATAAAACTGTTAAAGCCAGAATTTATTCAAGCAAATTAGTTTGCTATTGTATAAATGTTGTTTGACATTAAAAAAAATCCAGCTATCTAGTACAATGGGATGGTATAAAATACAGATACACTACATATTAGTGTTCAAACCCAAGATTTGATTTATAGAAATGAAAGCACAGTATATTAAAGGGAGAATGTCGTGACTGATTTGAATGAGAGATACTGGACTTCTCAATGTTGTTACCCTGTCCCTGTTGCTAAGGCACCTTTCTTTATTAGTTATACTATTTGTATGTGGATGAATCCATCCAGAAAACATCTTCTGCACTTAGTAAAAATGAAATGTAAGAACCATTAGAATGTAGGTGGAAAGGTATTTTTCAGAAAAGACAGCAAGTTCAGTAGAACAGTTGTTCTAGCACTTATTAAAACTTTCCAAAATGGTATTTCATCTTGTGTCCCTAATTACTGAGCCACACTTCTTGTATCCTGACAGATAAACCTGTTTAAAATTCTTGAAGAGGCTGAAGAGAAATGACGTACCCAGCCCAAAGCACCTTCGCCACATCTCTGACAACATTCAGCTCAAGGCACTCTGACCCCTCAGTTGATTATCTGTGCCTTGACAGTGCTGTCTACAAAAAGTGCCAGAAAATTAGCACTTCTGAATGCCCTGTTTTGCATTCTTCAAGTACATTATTAGAATTCTTTTGTCAAAAGAAGCATGCTACATCATTGTATTCATAATAAATGCTCTTTGATTTGTATGACTTTGTGTTTGTAATACACCCAAACAAAGATCTCATTTGTTCTGCTGGCAAAAGCTAATCTGTACAAGGGGTTTTTTTTATTATTTTCTGCAAAAATTGCCTTTCTGAGCCTAGAGATTGGGTTAGCTAAAAGCTTCACATTCATTATCTTTAAGGTACCACGTTAATGAAAGGATTTTAATCATTGACATTGCTATGTGAATTATTATTACACAAACCCCTGCTGTTGAGTAAGACAAAATTAACCCACTGTAAGGGGCATTAAAAAAAAATCACAGCTAATTAGTAAGCTAACAGGAACAAAGAGAATGTATAACAAAGATGTTGAGAGGAAGACACTTATGTAAAAGCTGTAGCTTCCATTCCAACATTGATCTTTCTGTATGGAAATCTTTTTTCTGTCTGATTTGTTCCATTAGACTTAAGCATTTTTATGTTTTGTAATTAGTTTTCTAAGCCACAATGTCTCACTTCTCTCAAACTGTAAAAATCCAAAGGCTCATAATAGAAAATGGAAGATATTTAAAAATGCTTTTAAATTATTTCCCCAGCGATCTGTATCAGAAGCATAAAGTAATTCTCTGGATTATTCTAGGAAATTATTTCCATTCTCTGCTGTTCTCCATGAATTGCAGAATACTTTAACTAATCTAGCCAGGTTCCACTGGAATAAACCCTTCATTTTAATGGATTGATACTATTGTCCAGGTTGCAATTCCATATGGAGTAGATAAATGAAGCTATAGGTTTAAATCACTGCATGGCTTCTCTTCTCCTAGTCATGCTGGTTTCCAATGGGCAACACATCATTGTGCTGATGTAAGAGCCAAGGATGAGACGATCAAACCTCAGAGAAGTATTCATGCTGGGTGCCATTTGTTTATAATTGCTCTTTGTAAGTTATAGTTTCAGATAAAGCTCCCAAAATGGAAGGAAGAGAAAATAATAATTAAGTCTGTCTCTCTTTTTGAGCCTGACAAAGGCTTTAAAATTTTTTTTAACGTGTTTGTCCTTCCATTCACTATTCCACACATTCCCTGGCTTCTCTCTTTTGTTCATCAGCCTTTTCAGCCTGATAATTAAGACTCAAAATATTTGCTGCCGTTGTTTTTTTCCAAACCATCATTTGGTTTGTGTTGTAAATGTGCAACAACAATCATCTAGTTCTCTTGTGTGCCAGTAATTTAGTATTTCAATAATCTCCAATTGTTGAAAGGTTTAAAACAAATCAACATTTCTAGCAGTTTCCTTTTCTTTGTGGGGAAAAAATATGTGAACATAACATTTACAGCATATACTCATATTTTCCCTTTTTTCCTCCTTTTTTGTGATCCTTATGAGGGAATTAAAACATAGGGCAACTGCTGAGCATAAAACAGACGACTCACTTCAATAAAAAAATAACATTCTTGCACAGGGGCAGTTTTTACAACCAATATCATCTCTTCAGATCTGCTAGTGCTGGATAATTCCATTAACTCTTTTTATCCAAATCCAAGTAAAATAAAAGAAAGAGGTAGTATTTAATGCTTCTGCAAGGGGAAGTGCATTTCTGTTATGTAGAAATTTCCACGGAAGTATCTTACAGTGTTTTAAAAATATTAGCTAACCATACCAAAAAACTGTAAGTCAAAATTGTGTTAGTTCCACAATGTACACAATGGGTTCAGGAAGCTTAATGACAAAACTGGGAACTAGATATTAAGCACCTCAGAACACATTTTAGAGAGTAATGACATGTATTTTATTTCCAGAATCCCTGGGCAATGTCTTTCTCTCCAAATTATCAAGTCTGTAAGGAACTGCCTGAGTCACTATTCTGGGGAGAACTGGGGATGTTAATCAGGCCAGTTGTCTAAAATGGATTTAGATATCCAGTTTACATAGCACTGAAACTGTTTACCAGTGATTGGCCTAGAGTCAAGTAAATCGGTGATAACTCCCAGAACAGAACTTACCCCACAGTCCTCACTCCCAGTGTATTTTTTCATTTTTGTAGGGTTTGGTTTTTTTTTTCATTTAGCATTGATACACCAGGAACAAAATACAGTTTTTCCTACATTATAAGTTTTCCTATAATACAACTTTAAGAGCACAGAAAAGCAACACAGAAAGTCACCCTAAAATTATATCAAAATCCACAAATGATTCAGCTGAAAACATAGGAAGGACATTCAAGTTGCAGACGGGAGAGAGTGTGGACCTGTCTGACTCCTTTAGAAATTGGAACCGATTCATTAGTTCAGTTGAGAAATGACTGGCAGTCACAGAAGACAGCATCCAGTCTCTCACGCTGTGGCTGTTCCCAGTGTGCGGCAGCTGGATCTCTAGTCCTGGAAGTGAGGAACCTTCCAGGGAGTGCGAAGTAACAAAGCTACTCAGTAACGTGTGCTCTCCCTGCGGTCAGTATTCCTATAATGCCATCCAGTCTTCAGTTAGATTACACCCTCCCTCTTAAAAAATAGTGCTATACAGATGTGGAAAAAGCTCCTTGGATAATCACACATAACTCACAAGCTTCCTTCCTTCCAATTTTTAGAATATTTTGGCAAAGACTTCCTATACATCTTCCCTCGCCACCAAAGTGGTTCCCTTTCCCTCCTTGTACTAAATCAGTCAGCTTAATGCTGACCTGTTTTGAATCTTGCAATGGGGAAAACTATGAATAGCTTTATCTGTAACAACCCCAACTTATATATCATTCATATGCTGTATTTGACTAAGCATGAATTGAAAATAAACAATTTCATGAAAGAAAAGAAGCTGAATTAATTTTTCAGATGCTCACAGCAAATCTCTGTTGTCTATTGAATGTCATGTTTTTACTGATGGTAGATAGCTATGTATTTATGAAAATTAGATATCTATATGTGTATGGTTTCACATATAAGTGTGTATGTGCATTTGCCTGTAAGACTTGCATAGGAAAACTGATTAGAAAAATAAGACTATCAACCCTGATCCATTTGTGCTTTTCAGCTTCATATGCTACATAATAATTTGCTCAGATTTCATTCTGATGTCAATAAAAACTATATGCAAGCAATGAATGCATGATTTACAATAGAAATTTGTTATTTATAGCAGAGAGGTTTCTTTTCTTCTTCATAAATATTATTTAAGCTAGCCACTAAAATCTGAAAATATAGAGGTCCTGACAATACCCTTTTTGAGCAACTGTTTCATATTGTTAAAATGATTCTAGCTCTGTTTCTTCAAAGAACTTATGTATATGCTTCAACATTAGCATGCATTTAAGTTTGTTGCTGAATAGTGTTGAAATTCCACTTTTTTTTTTTTTTTTTTAAGATACATACTGACTATTCTAATGGTAAAAAATGAATTCTACACCCCTTCTTTATGTCTTATACAAATGATTTACAAAAGGTTTTGAATTTTTATCTTTGTTCTGCTGCACTACAAAGCAGTTATCAGACCCCATTGTGAACACTTTGGAAAAACACAGCCTGGCTGACAAATTAGTAGTATTTGGTGCTAATATTACTAATTCAACATTTGAAAGGGCTGCTCACTGGGGAAAAATAACATGTTCTCTAAGTCACAGGAGAAACTAGGGAGATAGTTAATGGGTGTTGGCTGTGCTGCACATATTGTGCACAATGCTGTTCACATTGCAGCTGACTGACTGCCAATAGATGTGGAAGTAATTGTCAACAAGATTTATTGTTACTTTCACATTTATACAGTTAGAGAGGAAAGGTTGAAAGAGTTTTGTGAAGTTCAGTGCTGACTTCTAGTGAACCATAGCAACACGCACTGATTATCACTAATGCATGTCACTGAAAGAATTTTGCATCTTTGGAGGCCTTAAGTCATTCTTTCTTGTCAGAGCAAAATTCCCGCAATCCTCAGTAAATTTTTTCTGGGATCAATACCTGAGCTCTGACTTCAGTTCTAGCTCACAAACTAGCAATTTTTCAGTATACAACTGGACTTGGAAACCTCAAACTTTTTAAACAGAATTAGGGCACTCAAGGTAATTAAAAAGTAACCACTAGAAAGATGCAGATGGTTTTTACTTGAAATTAAGGGTTTTAAGTGGGGGCAGGGAGGAGGCCTTTGCAAAGTAAAGGCTTTAGCTCACCAGTCTGAAAGAGCACAACACACTCGTTATATAAATGTATAAATTCCAGAGGCATGAATTTCAATGAATGCATTTTCAGCTTCTGTTCCTGTGGTTTAGGCTTCTAGAGAATGTTTTTAACCTAGCTTCACTAAGGCAAAGCTGTTTGATTTAATTATAATTTTTTATACATATATATTCAAACTTTAAAAGGATAGATTTATTTTACCAAATGCTACAGAATTTAATCAGAATCCAAGACTCAATGTCTCAGGCATTTTTGTGTCTATCCAGATAGAGCAAAAAGTTTTACTTTGAAGGCTCTTAGGACTGACCTGCTTGAATCTATGGTGGGTTTATTTCTTTGTTTCAGATGGAAATCAACACAGGTGAACTTGGTTACATTTTTGCTGTAGAAGACCCCTCTAGCTCTGGCATCTTCTTAACTGATAGCTCGAGACTATGATACACAAGACAGACTGACAAGAGATAGCCACAAAAATTTCTGCAAAGAAACTAACGTGGAAGGGAGAGGGGGGCTACAGTTAAGAGGCCTTATGCAGTGCTATTGGATGTTGTCGCAGTCTGCACCAAGATCTCAGAAAGCCAACAGGGAAGATATTTAGGTCCAGTTATTATGCGTGAAACATACTCTTACAGTACTACACAAATACATGTGTGCAATTACCCCATCTGTGATGAAGATAATTAACTGCTCAGTCAGTGAGGTGGACACCTACTTGTTCATTTGGCAGGATATTTTGTCAGTTTCTCTGCACATAATTAGCCCTATTAAAGTCTCCATTTCTATCTTACAGACGTCACTGGTACTGATAAAATTCTTTGTTTTATTATACTTTAAAAGTCCAATGTACCTAAGGCAGCAAGTATATTTAAAAGTGCTCCCTGGAACCACATTTCTGTTTGCTTGTGGTTCTGTACTTACCTATTAGGAAGCATGACCCTAATTTCAAAACTAGGCATCCAAACACATGCCAGACAAACAGCTGATAAAAGTCTCTGAGTTCATCTGTTTGTTGCCAAAGAGGGTACAGCTTATTGTAAACTAATAAAATAAAAAATTATCTCTTCTCAAAACTTGATCTTGTTTTCCAATTTCAGGTGGCATTTCCTAGCACTGTTGCAGCTGTTTAGAGAATTATCTTGGTAATGAAGGACATCTGGATAATGGACAGAGTATCAGGATATGGAGAAAATAGGATGGGAAAAGAACTACAGCAATTTTGGATTGGAACTACTCTAAAGTGTCCTAACAAGTATTAGAAAAACCAACATTTCAGTTAAGCAACCTGTTTATCTAAACACTATTTACATTGCAATTACATTTTTTGCAGGAAGACATCTGAAATTGTAATGCCATTTAAAAAAAAATTATTTCACTACTAAGAAGAAAATCAAAACAGTTTGAAACAGTATTCTGATAATGAGGCAAACACTGTTACAAGATACAATATGGGAAAGATTCTGTACACATCCTTGTGAAAGTAATGAATTGCAACCTCAGTGTTGAATGTTACTGACAATTAGATTTGGCCTAGAGGTGAAAGCATTTTATATCTATGTCCCTCTTCATTTTAGGATTTCCCCTGTTTTCCAAAACAGCTACTATTTTATATTGCTCTTCATAACCTTCTATATGCTTATTTCAGAAAAAAATATATGGGAATAGTGTATTTGAAAATAATATTACAATTGTCATCTATGTATGGGAAATACGACTGCTCTTTTCACATAGGCTGAGAGCTCCATGTTCCAAGTCTTGAACACATGTGCATGCACATACACCAACTGCTTCTCCAACTCTGCCTACACTGACTGTCCCCAGGGTCACAAACAAACTATACACCCTCAGGCAAATTTAGTCCCTGATAGTCAAATAGTTCTCAGAATTAGCAGAAGTCTGAATCATGTGAAGTGCTGAGAAATCACTGATGACTGTTGTGTATCTGCGTGAGCCAGAATAAGAGCACTCACACAGCTGTAAGAGACTCAGAAGGTAACGCAAAGATAAAGCAAAGTATTAACAGGGGTAATTTCTGAGAGAATGAGGCCAGAGGGCTAGGTACATGCTGTATTGCATATGGCCCAAAAGAGACCTCCTCTGGCCCTTCATTCTAGCAGTTCTGTGTTATGCATATGAAATAAATGAAAACTGGCAACAGAAAGATATGCTAAATGGAGTAGTTCAAATTAGTGATTTTGGGTAATAGAAATTTCTGCCAATTCCTTTCTCCTGTAGAGAATCAAATTCAAAGCTTCATCATATTTGCCTGAGCAGCTCTACAGACTGACAGCAGAAATTAAGTTCTGCCTTGTGTGGTCCTCACCCCAGGTAAAGACATGAGATACTACTTGAGTTATAAGCAAAGTTTTCTCTGCCAAAGGTTAAAATCCTGACTTCTTTCAAGGCCCACATCACACCCCCAATATTTAAGTGTTCTTGTTCAAATGGGAAAATGGTTAATTTTGTAAGAAAACTTCTAAGGATTCAAAGCCTATATCCCATCCTATATCCATTATCATGAGCTAACAGGTGGAAACATTACAGTCTGAAAATAAGTTAATCTGTTGGACCATTAAAGATAATTTATGTGAATAAAGATACAATTGCCCAATTTACAAATAAGTCAGGTAAGGCAACAAATTATTTAGGAGACAAAAATAACTAGGTGGTTATACAACAAAAATATTTACCATGACTTTTTTTTAAGATAGCATTACAGATCTCTTTCATCATGCCTACATGTTAGAGGCAGTAATGGAAGAGCTATTTTAATTACAAAGAATCAGTGTAGCACATACCACTATTTGGCAGCTGGATGGCATTAATGCTGAGTAATGCAGAAAGTTTCCAGAGATAACATCTTCATTAGCAGGACTATGATGTCCTACACTGTCTTGCTTTTAGGTCCACTAGGCTGAAAAACAAATATTATAGATGAAACCTTCAAACATCATGAACAATTTTGTTCCATATTTGCTGCAGAGAAAGAAAAAATACTGAGGTATAAAATGATAATCTGGTGACTGATGCAGACAGTCATCTGGTGCCCTGTTTCCCTTTCTCCCAAGCACTCCGCTGTCTGACATCAGCCCCTCACCCCCTGCTCACCTTCCCTTTTTATGTGTCAGTAAAAACCTAGTACAGATAAATTAAGGTAGTTCAGAGCGTATCCCTGGGTTTCATCATCTCCTCAGTTACCAGCCATAGGACAGATTACAATTTCACAGATGCTAGGAGAGGAGATATTATAGCAAAGCAGTAGTGCCACTACAGATAAGGTTAAGATGGCACTTCCATTATAAACACCTATTTTCAGTGGCTTATAACTTCAGGCTACAAATTTCTCTCAGGCTGAAACCTGGCATATTTGGGCTCAGCTTGGTAATGGCTTTCCCTCTCTCTTCATACCATTTTGATTAGGTGTTTGCGATACGAGAATGGAAACAAATATATGTCTCTGGTCATTTCAAATGGCAATGAAATACTTTTCTTTCATGAAAAAGCCTGGAGGGCAGGATGTTCCTGTCATTCTAACACCCATTTTACTGTCAGCTATTTCCCCCAAAAGATCATTTTTAAAGTGACAAAATTCACATCATTACTTCAAAAAAACATTGAAGACAGCTAAGGGGTATGGTCCATGCCGATCTGCTCTGAAGGACATGCTCTGTCCCTCTGAGAGGCGAGAGCTCACGGTGCTCACCAAAGCCATGCAGTCCGGGCTTGTTTTTGCTCAGGGTTATGATAAAAGCCACCCTTAGGAGAACAGCATTTCTGGGAGTTCAACATATTGACCAAAACTTCAATACTCTGGCATGAAGAAAAAACAAGCATCGTTATATAGCACATAAATCTCATTATTCTAATAAGTCATTTATTCTAATTGTCTAATTATTTTGAATTATACCTCATTATTAAAATCCTGTTTTTTCATTCTGATCTTTAATGAAGGATGTAATGAAATTCCTAAATACAGTACTGGGTTTTTTTGCAGCCTTCTCCTCTCATAAAGTTTATAATTTTAGCCAAAGATGATAATTTTTCATCAATTCTCCAAAACAACAGAGACCTACTTGCATGTCTGTCTACCTGCCTGGCTCCCTTCATGATAGTATCTATTTCACCATCTATTTAAAAATATAAATAACTGTAATAAACTGGCTGAATGAGACAAAGTTCGTGTTACTTCTCCATTGTATTTCTCATGTACCAAGATATGCATAACCCTTCTGTACTTCCAGTGAGCTGAGAAGACGCTCAAAGTGTATTTTTAAAGAGTCAGACTCACAGTGGACAGAGTAGAAGAGGACAAAGGAATGGGATCAGGAAGAGGAGAGAAAAAAATGCATACCAACATTTGGAGAGAGAATATAAAAATGATTAAACAACAGTTATTGTTGATGTTTTTAATTTTTTTCAAAATTTATTTCTGATTACCATCATCAATTTCATTTTTTGCCAGCATATCTTGTGCACACAACTCCTTTGTAGTTCTGGAACATGTGTGGTAGGCACATCCTTCATCCTTACTGGGCTGCAGTAAACCTGCTATGTACTTTCCTTGGGACACTGGGCCCAGACACACTGGGGAGAGGAAGAAATCACGATGGCATTATGTTAACTAAATCTCCTTAAAGTCTGTGAGGGCACCATATTGATATTTATTGTAGACAAAGACATTCACATGTGGCAGATATAGACAGTGGTATGAAACACATGGAAGGAGGTAACATACTCCTCTGGTCACTCCAGCTTGAAACACTTGGCAGGACTGGGAAGAGCCAAAGCCATAAGCAATTAAAAACTGAACTGCTGTTGTTTGCTTAAAAAGTGACAGAAAAGGGAATATCATAAAAATTATAGCAATAATGCCAGAGCAAGAAAATTAGGAAATTCTTACATGGAACATACACAACAAAAAGCCACCCATTGAAACAGAAAGCAATGATTTAAGTGTGTGCATATACTGTACTGCGAGAGTACACCAGCAATGACTGCAGTACACCAGAGAGAGACCCACACTACCTTTAAACTAGTAAGCTCAGGTACTGCCAGCAGTCAGCTAGGGCAGCACAGAGCTCAGCATGGGCTAATTTACCCAGCTTCTCAGCAAAGTAAATTGGTTGTGCTGAGCTCAGTGCTGCCTTGGTTAGATTGTTACCGGTGTTTGAATTTAAATCTAACTCAGGTTTCTCTGCATTACACTGCAGGCACTTGAATGATTTCTGGGTAAACCTACTGAAAGACTTATAGAAAGGCAGTTTTTAGATAAATTGTACACCTGTGGAACTCCTAAAAATATCATTAAGTTAATAGTATAGTGCAGCAAGACTCCTCCCAAAATACTAGATACATAGGCCGTGGGAACATTCATGATTGCATTACAGAGATTGCAAAGGCCATAAGGAAGAGATATTATTATGCTGCAAGGTGTAAACCCCTATTTAAATCTCCCTATAAACTATTAGTTCAGGTAAGGTTTGGATGACAATCCTATATGGTGTATTTTATATTCCTAATTGAATATCCTGATTAAAAGTACCTTTCTAGTGACTGTTGTAGGAGAATCTTTTCAGTACATGTAAGCCATCATTATAAACACAATTTAAAAGCCTGAGTCCAATCTGGTGAAAGGGTTTTACATCAGCATGGATATACCAGCAAAAAACCCAAACCAACCTAAACCAAAATACCCTAACTTAAGGATGTTTAGCATTTAGTTCTAAATTCCAACTCACAAATGCATCCATCGACCTCAAATGTTACTTTACTAGTGAATAGAATTATGTGTTGTGGTTTTGTCAGATGACTGTATGTCATACAAAAGTATTCCTTGAAGAGATAGATGCTTTTGCTTCTTTGCAAGAAGGATTGCAATGGTTCAGCCAGACTGAAAAAATACTTTTGAGTTAGGCATGGGCTGGTGAGAATTGTTTGTGATTGAACGTCAATGGGTGAGAGCGCAAAAAAACCCCATATAATGGCAGATGACGGTATGTGAAAGTGCTGGTTACATTGATACAGTATCACTCTATCAAACTTTATAAATGAAGGGCAAATTAAATTAGGTTAAATATATGGTTATTTAACAACACTCAACCAAACATTTTTTTGCTGGATAGCAAATAAGGCTTGTATTTAACCAAAGATTAGTGCATTCCAATTTTAATACCAATGCAGTTTGTTTTTATAGGAGGATCTAAACAGCACTTTATGTTGACATTTCTATTGCGTATTTAATGAACGCATATCAAATATGCATGGCAAATAAATACTGTGTTCCACGTAAACCTTTCCTGCACATTCCCTATCTTTTCTGCTTTGAAATATATTCGTTCTCATAAAAATGCATATCACTACAATGTAACTAAATCTTATTTCAATTTTTTCCAGACAAGAAACAGAAATCTAGATCATTATAAGTACTGCTGTTTTAAAATGTAGCCCTAAACTGTACTTCTGCCTCCCTCTAAGCAGTCAGTCTGCCGAGAAAGTACCCTTCTGACAGAACAGATTACGACTATCCAAAATTCCTTAATCTACTGTCCATATAGAACAGTGCTGTGGCATTGCACGATGCAACCAATCAAAATTAGACCTGGCAGAAGATCCTAACTACATTTTTTAGCCTGCACAGCTAAATGTTTTTGTGCTCAGCTAGACACAGGAATGCCTCATTTGATAGCATCTGGTTAGTTCTAGGTACAGGGGCGTTAATTCCAGCACAGTGTTCAATTTTTCTTGATAAAAGGTTCATCATTCACATCCCAATGGATCCTAACTGAAGTTTACTTCATTGGGAATTCTAGGGGACACGTAGAAATGTCTGGCAGACATTTGCTATGTAGGAGCCTAATATGTCTCTTCAAAGAACTGTTTAAGCACATATTGTGAATTATACTATATGAAGAATAGTTTAACATATATGTTTATTGCACATATCTTCTGGCTACTTGCAAGTAAGTCTAAGGCTATGAGAATTGTTCCAATTTTAATTTTAAATGATGTAATCTAATCTATCAATTTACTATTTGGTTGCCCTGCTTAGCTTGAACAGAGAGCAGACAACTCCGTTTTCTGTGCAAATATATTAACAAAAAGGCAGTAATTAGTGCTTTTTTTTTTTTTTTTTTCTGTTTTGATTCACAAAGGCTTTTCAAACAATATTACAGATTTTTTAAAGGAAACACAAACATTGTATTTGTTTGGTACCTTCTAGTCCAGAAATAACAAAAAAAAGATTTCCTTAGCTCAATAGATTCTGAAATGAATGCTTGTTTCTGCACACCTTCAGGTTTTGGTATTCTATAAAGGAGGTTTAATGCTAGTCTGCCTAGTAATTCACTATGGGATGTCTTTATATACCACTGACAGTAATACAGCTCATTTTGGGTGATTAACTTAACCCCCAGTATTGCAAGTGCCTTGCTACATTAGCATATCTTTCAAGGAATAGTTGCAATGTGAGAAAATTGCCTGTAGGATTATTTGCAACTAGGAACCTGTGAAATGTAAAATAAAATTGAAGACTATAAAGTAAAACATCAAAGCTACCTAAAATATTAATAGCCAGTACTCCAAAAAGTAATTTAGAAGAATTGCATGAGGGAGTGAAAATTACTAATTTAAAAACAGATAGCCTTGGCAAAATAAAGTCGGAAGTTTAGAACAAACAATAGATAATACAAATTCATTGTATACACAATATGAAAAGAATGCAACCAGCACTAGCAGCTTTAGTAGCTGAAGAAGGCTGGGACAGAAAAGCCTGACCAAGCAAGCAACTAGATCTGTACAAACAAAACAACAAAGTTGCATTATATTGAGTTTAGGTTTCTGGAGAGAAAGAAAAACAACTATTCTTTAATCCATCTAGTTTTCTGTTACATTTTCATTCTAATTGAACATAGGAAGAATTTGTGGGCGGATTTTCTTTTTAACTGATGCATTTGGAGCTGAGAGCCATTGTCACGCTGTTCCAAATCATGTTTTCACCTGCTCACTGTGGGGCAAACCATGTTGGAATTTTCAGTCGAGCTTCTGTGAGAGATTACAAGCTTCAAAGCTAACATTGTGAAACCTGTTTCCCTTTTGATATGCACTTTTTCTTTTAATAAATTTCAGAACAAAGAAACAAACTCAGATGAATCATAAAGGCACAGAAAATAGAAGAAAAAGTCCTTAGTCTTGAATCAGGCCTCAATTCTGCATGACACATGGCAGAGCTTCGAGTTGGATTCATGTTTAATCTTTTTACCAAACCACTGCCCCAGAGAAGTTCTTACGCACTTATGCCGCTCACTGCTCAGAGCGCTAATACTGGTCCAAGAGCACGAGCACAAGCAAGCTCTGTGTGAGTCATGGAGGCTGCCTGCCATCTGGGGCTGCCCAGCCTCAGCTCTCCCTCTTGGCTTGGGATTACACAGGCCAGATGATGATCTAAAGGCCTGTATGAAATTCACGGCACGTTCAAGACTACGCCAAGTTGCACCAGTCGCACGGAACACCTGCAAGTGAAAGCAATGGGGCTACTCTGTCCTTGTCTGCTCTTGACTTTGTGTGGGGTGATTCCAGGTCAAAGTCTAGGTAAGAAGCTGTGATTTACTGAAACCCACATTTGACTTCTGAAAGTCCTTAACATACTGTTGCCAGGGCTGTTCTGTGAAACCGCATTAATGTCACAGCAGGTGCAGTTTTAAATCTTGCCAGTAAAATATACATTGTACAGCAAGGAGGGGGATTTCTGAAGAAGTTGCCACATATACAGGGTCATTCCCTTATGCAGCTGAATAGTGCACAGGCTTTGGAGGAAAGTGCAGAGTCCAGGTATTTATTCTCATATCTCACCTGTTTTTTCTGAAACGGCCAGTGACCTAATGTAGAAGTCTCCCACAATAAGGCATTAGTACACGTTCTACAGAAAACATAGCTTTGGTTGAAAGGGGGCTGACTTAATCACTGAAGAGGTCTTTTTTAATCTCTAATAACTGTGATCCTGCTATTTCCATAGACATTTATAGTCTATAGACCATAATCATTTATATATAAGTGAGCACTTATATATCTATATATACACTTATATGAGCAGCACAAAGGAATTCCTGCCAGTAAGTCAGCTTCATCAGGGGCTCAACTTAAACGCCTCTAAGCAAATGCACGTAGCATGGGCAATAAACAAGATGAGCTAGAGACATGTGCGTGCCTGCAGGGCTATGATCTTATTGGCATCACAGAGACATGGTGGGATGGCTCCTATGACTGGAGTGTTGGAATGGAAAGATACAGACTCTTTATGAAGGAGAGGCAGGGAAGACGAGGAGCAGGGGTCACCCTCTATGTCAGTGACCAGCTGGAGTGCACAGAGCTCTGCCTGGGGATGGATGAGGAGCCGACCAAGAGCTTATGAGTCAGGATTAAAGGGAAGGCAGGGACAGGAGATGTTTTAGTGCGGGTCTGCTACAGGCCACCCAATCAGGAAGACCAAGTGGATGAGGCCCTCCATAGACAGGAGCAGCCTCACGTTCATGAGCCCTGGTCCTCATGGGTACTTCAACCACCCCGATATCTGTTAGAGGAACAACACGGCAGTGCATAAGCAACCCAGGAGGTTCCTGATGATAGCTGATGATAACTTCCTTCTCCAAGTGATAGAGGAGCCAGAGAGGAAAGGTGCTATGCTGGACCTTGTTCTTGCCAACAAGGAGGGGCTGGTGAGGGGTGTGAAGTTCAAGGGCAGCCTTGGCTGCAGTGACCATGAAATGGTGGAGTTCAAGATCCTTAGGGCAGCAAGGAGGGTGCACAGCAAGCTTGCTACCCTGGACCTGCACCTCAATTACTGTGTTCAGTTTTGGGCCCCTCATTACAAAAAGGACATTGAATTACTCGAGCGTGTCCAAAGAAGGGCAACGAAGCTGGTGAAGGGTCTGGAGGACAGGTCGTACGAGGAGAGGCTGAGGGAACTGGGGTTGTTTAGTCTGGAGAAGAGGAGGCTGAGGGGAGACCTCATCACCCTCTACAACTACCTGAAAGGAGGTTGCAGAGAGCTGGGGATGAGTCTCTTTAACCCTTCCAACCCAAACCATTCTGTGATTCTATGATATCATGGTATGATGTGGATAAAAGGATTACAAAAAGAGTATTGATACTACACTTCTAGCTTATATTTAAAAGTCGGGGAAGGAAGCTTTTTCAAACTGACCTATCTATCCAAGTATCAGATGAAAAAACAATGTCAGCAGTTATTTTCAGATTACTTACTCTAAATACCAACTGGAATACAATGCCTTTAAAAGAAAGGTGGTTTTGTTCTTCTTTGAGCTATATAATGTGTAGAGCAATAAGGGAAAGGCACCTTACAGTGAATGATTCATTTTTCTGCAATGTGTGAAACCTCTTCTCATTATGCCATACTTACAAGGTAGCAGAAATCACCTTTGAAATTACTTAACTGAATTGTAGGGATTATTCTACGGATAACCTACCACAAGGCTGATGTATCTTTTCTTCTTCCACAAAGGGAATCTTCCTAAATAACACTGAAGTTCATTGTATTGATAAACTCATGATCTCATCTAGCCTGTATGGTTTCTTTGGACAACCATTCAGAATCATTCAGAGCTGCATGAAGAGTCTAAATCAGTGTGGACTGGGAGGATTAGATCCACCTTCCACCCCTGTTGCAATGAAGGTATTTTGACTCCAGTTTCAGAAGTCATCATGAAATGGCACTGCTTTGTTTTCTGAACTGGACTTTAAGAACAAGGTTACTCTTCACTCTAAAAAGCTTGCCTGAGCCAAACTTTATAGGTCTTGCTTAATGGTTTCCCAAAATTCTCTCACATCTGTCTGCTTCTACGTATAATGAACTATATGACCAAGACTGTTTCAACCAGTGAGGGCAAATGAGTGACCTTTATAGAGAAATCTGTAATAACTACACTGTCCAAACAGACATTTTGACGAAAGAATAGAAAAATAAAAATACCCAGAAATAATACTGTGGTGTAAAAGGGACTAAATGACCACTAACTGATTTCTATTAATTTCACTATTGATTTTCTAAAATAACTGCTTGATGCGTCCTATGTGTGCTAGATTCTTTACTCAACAAATGTGTGTGCCAGAATTTCCATGTCAGAAGTTAGTGCTGATATTTATGAGAAAAGTGTCTCATCTGTTATGAAATGGCAAGTAACAATTAAGTCAAACTAATTCAATTTTTTTTTTTTTTTCCCAGCTTTACATTTAGTACCGGAACTTTAGAGAGAGAACTATGCTTCTCTCAGCTGTGAAATACTGTGCCTTGGCAACTTCCAATCTGTGGATCCATGATCCTGAGGCTGGTGGCCACACAGATGCCAGGACTATCTTGACCAGGCTCATGCAGTCTTTTCAGCAGCTCAGTATTTCTGAAATGCATCACTGTACTGATTCTTTCACCTCTTCTCTGGGAGTGATGCTTTTTGTGAGGCTGCCTGGGCTAGACTGCTCTCACCTGAACTGGTGGCTTGACTGTTCCAAGCACTTGGCACCTACATACCCACTGAAGGCAGGGGGAGAGATGAGTGTTCTGAAAATTTAGTTCATCAGCCTTGAAAACATATGCAATACTTATACTGGTACATTACTTTTTCACCAGCTGGGGTAGCTGGCACAAAAAAGGCTTAAAGCTTGGAAGGGTTTTGTTTTGTTTTGTTTTCTGAGTACTTCCATTCCATTCAAGACCATACAACTCTGTGACTGCAAGAAATTTTTGTTACTGAAGTACATGACACTTCTATGAGAATTTGTAGTCACTTGACTTTTGTGCGTGTGTTGATAACAGTACTATTTATTACAGAAGCCTAAAGTGTCTCTTTGAAAAGAAATTACCAAACATAATATTTCTCTTTGTACAAAAATATCCTGTAAAAAGATTATTTTCATGAATAGCAACACTTTGCTTCAATTTGTATGTCTGTTTGCAAATTCTAAAGACGCTTTTAGATAGATCTCATTTCTATGAGGATTTGATAAGACAACTCTGAGGATATAATAAACAGATTCTATTTATAATGGACTTGCTAACTAGCACTCAGAAAAGACTTTTATGCATGAGGTCTTTTTCTTTGAATTGATTTTCACTGGGATAAAACTACTATCATAGAATCTCGTTCAGTCCATAAGTATGTGGGGACCTGATTCTGTCTGAACTCACATCTAAGGAGAAAAATTCAGTGTTTCTGGGAACAGTAGGTGATGGCAGTACATTGACATTTCAATTAAAAAAAAAAAAATAAAGAAACCAAGTTACTGTTCCCTCCATTTCAGGATTCTTGGGGAGATCTCATAACATTGCACCCACAATGTCCAACTGGTGTCTCATCTGTGGTAGTATTCACATCTAACCAGTTTATCAAGCATACTTACTTTTCTCAGATTACACATTGACCTTAATAAGGATTGTAGAATTTATATACTGACACATGGTGAAAAGTTCAGGGGGCTGATTTTCACAATTACAGGAAGTCCAAGCTTCCACAAATAATAGCTTAACATGACTGAATGAGCAAATTGGTGATTTTCACATACAAATAGATATTTAATGAGCAGAAGTTCCAGGAGTAACAGGCAAGTTTCCAGTGCCCAGTTCATGATGTTCAGTAGAAATGGACAGGTCTTTTCATTCTGAAAGGCAATGCCCCTGAAGAAGAGAGCTGATATGAAACTACAACTGAGCAGTTTGACTCTGCTGCCCATTTCCACTCAACTCAACCACCAAAATTTTTGTTTGTTCATTTGAAGAGATGATTTGAAGAGCTATCTAATCTTATTCCTACAAGATTAAAGTCTATGAAAGGCCCATCTTACTCTCCTGTTGCATGCAGAATTTTGTCTGTATGGTAGAAGCCAGTATAACTAGTTTAGACCAACAATAAATTAATTCCTGTGCTCAGGGACCATGAGGAGCTCTCTAAATGTTTTTGAAGACCTGGGGCAGGATAATGCAAGTCAGTGGGAGAGAAGAATCATCCTGGATTGCAGGGTCCTTTCCTACAGAAGGCACCTGTAAGTAACTTTGAAAGTTTCAATCATGAAGAAGTCTCCAGTGTATCAAAGGTTACTGCTTAAATCTTCTTGCCCCACATACTTGTTACCACCTTATCTGGCTGTTCTTGACAGATTCAGGAAACAGTGCAGAAACAAATGATACAAACATATTCAGAACAGTTATCTCTAAAATATTACAAAGGAATTGTAGTTCAGTGGTGTAAAGAGTAAAAACTAAAAGCTTGACTTTAAAAGTTGTTTTTTTACCACCACAATTTGTTGACGCAAATAAAAGTATAAAACACTTTACCATTATTTTAATGGATACATCATGTTCCCCAGCATCAGAATTACAAAGGTGTAATTTGTTGTATTTATAACCTCTATCCTCATTTGCAGTGAAAATCTTACACATTTTCTTTAAAGACATTTCACTTGGAATACTTACCTACCTTGCTATTTTGCTCTTATTTATTATTATTACATATTTTATTCTATTCTTTCTAAGAAAATAAATGGCAAAAGACTAACTCATTATACAGAATCTCATAAAGCTCTCACATCTCTTGGAAAAAAATGGTTTATGCTAAGATTGGTACTGACAAGCACTTTTTTAATTGCTAGTAATGTATACACAAAGAATACGGTAGATATTAGCACTGATATTGCTGCTGAGGCTAAAGTAATATTCTCTGTATCAGAAGTCCCTGCCATCATTTTGTTCTCCAGAGGATATGGCTTGATTAGGGCAGTCCCATTGCTTCATCTGAAATCTTAGTAGATTAATACTTTCATCAGGGCATCAATTTGTCCCACTTTTCTTTTTGCTGCTCTTTGTGAGTGACACAGCCAAAGGAATGCACCTCTTTAAACTGTCATTCAGTTTAACTCCTCCTCTGCAATTATACTGGCATGCATAATACATCATAACAAATTGGATTTTGCAAAGAAGCAACAACAGAAATTATATTTGCTTGTGGCATAAAACAGAAGCTGTTGTAATAGGGGAGAGAGAGGGTGAGCAACGGATGAAGAAATCTAATGAATTAAAACCACTTACAGAAAACAGCAGTTGCCTTCTATTTTCTAAAGGTTTCTTCTTCTTCTTTAGTATAAAGACCAACTGCAAAAGCAAAATGAAAGAAAAAAAGGAAAAATTAAAACAAATAGCTTTACAATTAGCAAAGGCTTTACAAAATTCTTTAGTGTGTTTGTTGTTCTAGCAGGAAGATTTTCTTCTGGCTTTAGAGGTTAAATGTAACTGCCTTACTTCAAGTAAAGATTTCTGTTTGAACAAAAATTGTTGAAGAGACACCACCAGGTGAAAAATCCTATGTCATATAGGACAAATACCTTTACCAGATCTCCTGGTTGGAATAAAGAACTTCCATTGTCCTTTGATGAGTAAAAGCCTTTCCCCCAAATACTAAACTCTGTGATGCTCTTCCAGGTCTCTCTAAGTCTAGCAGACTCAGTGGCTGTTATCCTCCTCCATACATTTGATTGCCAGAGTTACTGAAGATAAGGGGCAACACATAGTCTCCTTCAAGTAGCTGACTAGAGCCAACAACATATCCCCAGTGTGCATGGGACTTCAAGACAGCAACCAGATCAGTTGTCTGCTCCAGATCCCTCAAAAAAGGCGAAATATGCACTTGGCAGAACATCAGCAAAAAGTCTTTTGCTTTATAAAAGAATTTAGATAAAACAGAGGGATGTTTCCAGTGGAACACTGAAACCATTCTAATGTTTTAACTCTGAGACTGCCTTCACGGTATCCTTCAAAATTTAAAATGTGTTTTCCCCACTCAATTTCTGCTAGCTTCAATTAATTTCATACTCTATGGCACGTGCTTCACTTCATTTAAAAAAGAAAGGAAGGGGGGCATCAGCTTTACTGGGACTAGGAAGAATATCTGTCCTTGTAAAAATGTAGTATTTTTGGCTCAATGTTTATAAAACAAAATTTTGTGGGTAAAATCTGAACATTTAATATAGAATTAGAAGTGTATTGTTCAGAAGCCCTGTCTTAACCTTCCCCCCCCATCTCGCATCTCCCATGATGATGTGCTAAAAGTTCTTGATTCAGACTTCAATAACCTAACAACATACTGGTACGCAAGAAAAATAAAAGTCAGAGAATAAATAAGTGGAAACACAATAAGCAAAAGCACAAAACCTAAGAACAGTAAACTGGCATCTTTATGAATTCCCAAGCTTTTTTGCAGCCGGACTTTATAGTGATAGATACTCCCTGGAATGTTTCACTTAGCTTGAGGATAGTAGCAGTGACATAGGTGGTGACTTCACATGTTGTGGATGTAAGTGATCGAGATATAAGGGGTATCAGTGTGTGATGGTTTTGGCTGGGATAGAGTTAATTTTCTTCACAGTAGCTAGTATGTGGCTATGGTTTGGATCTGTGCTGAAAACAGTGTTTATAATACAGGGATGGTTTCATTTTTGCTGGACAGCTGACCCCAACAGACTAAAGGGATATCCCATACCATATGACATCATGATCAGCATATAAAACTGGAGGAAGAATGAGGGGGAAAATGTTCAGAGTGACCGCATTTGTATTCCCAAGTAACCGTTATGCGTGATGGAGCCCTGCTTTCCTGGAGATGGCTGAACACCTGCCTGTCGATGGGAAGTGGGGAATGAATTCCTTGTTTTGGTTTGCTTGTGTGCACGGCTTTTGCTTTACCTATTAAACCATCTTTATCTCAACCTATGAGTTTTCTCACTTTTACTCTTCCAATTCTCTCCCCCATCCCACCAGGGGGGAGTAAGCGAGCAGCTGTGTGGTACTGAGTTGCTGGCTGGGGTTAAACCACAACACAGTGATAAAGTGATAGAAGGTGTGAGTTTAGACAGTGAACATTTCAAAATACGCATGTTAGAACTATGCAGCACATCTTTATAGATAAGGAATTCACTCTTTTCTCCTCTAAAATGGTATCCTTCTAACTTTTACCTTAATGATGGATGAGAGCTCCAGGACCACTGCAAGGCCTCACAACATGGAAACATTATAATACCAGTTTGTGGAGAGTAGAAATTACCAGAAAGATGACAATTTCTAGACTGATCTTAAAATAACCAGGTACTTTCCTTCTTATAATTAAGCCAAGATCTTCCTTCTCAATTAGACTGGCAGAAATTCCTTCTCAGTGAGACTGGCAGGTGGATACATAGTTATTTCCAATAGGATTAGTGTATGTCACAGGGGTAGAAATGAATCAAGAATTGGGAAACAGGAGAGCCTTATGCAAACCGGCAAGTTTGACTGCCAATTATTTTGGTTGCATTAGCAGACTGCTATCTGAGATGCAACTACAGCCAAAGTTGAAAAAAGTGGTATCTTTGTAGCACACACTGTGTTCATCTATTCTTCAAATTAGGATAAGACGTTTGGTTGCTTACACAGTTATTACATTAGTGACCATTTTCAAGAAGTATCCTTCAGCTACTGCTTGTCCCACACTAACACTGCTGAAACAAACAACTTGGATTTCACTGTGAGTAAAATGAGTATCTTTTGAGAATGATTAAAGAACAGACTCTAAGCACATTTCTGTAGTTTAGTATCCTCCTGTCACTAAAGTAGTAAAACTGCATTTTCTGTAATAATCTTTGGCTTGCACATTTATTTTAATACTATGTGACTGTATTGTTACACAGATAATTGTGGGAGTTGTCAATTAAATTCTCATTTATGTTCAAGCACGAGCCTGTACTTATTTCCTTATGCACATGTGTAAAAGAAGTCTGCATCTTGTAAACTGTGCTTTGCTTGATATATGCAGTTTTTATAGTTTATCAGATATTATTATGCTGAAGACTTCCATTCTCTTCACTTTTTTCTACAATGCAGTACTGCATAAGAAGGTACTCTATATTCAGTTTTTTCAGACCATATTTTAAACTTTTTTTAAACTTTAAAAAATAATAATGAAAAACTCCCAGTGGATTATGTCCAAAGATCATAATCAGGTCTGTATCTGGGTGAGATTTTTTTAATAATTTTTCCATTCTATTGAAGTTAGAGAGCATATTTCATGGCACTACTCCTTCTTAACAATAAGAAATTCACTTCTAAGTGTAGGGCAAGCAGAATACTTGCATGTTAACAGGTAGTGCTGTCTGCTATGTGTGGGACATTTCCCACAGAAAGAAGCGTGCTGAGGTTGATCTAGCTTTTTATGATTTTCATGCTAATGAATGTGCAAAAATATAGGATCACAGGTAATGATAGAAGTTAAAACAATATTTGTTAGGTTTTTAACATTCCTTTGCATTATATGTGAACCCAAAGAGTACAATAACATATAGTTCAGAAAATAAATGGATCAGTCCTTTCTCTTTGTCCAAATTGAACAGGAAGTTGACTAGCAGCAATAGGTGGTGAAAAATAAATTGCATTTAGAAAACTCCATCAATTTAATAATTTAGGGTATAATGAACAATACAGGAAATCTGATTAATTCTTTTAATGAGTTTTAGCCTACTGTGTCCTTCTAAATACAAGGAGGATCTGCCACTGAAATCAAAGGAAGTTTTGCAGTTCACCTCAATGAATCCTAAGACCTGCACATCAGATTTTGTAACAATAATACACACACTGATCTGGAGTAGTAGATACATAGGCTTTGCCTGAAAATTAAAGGCTGGAAAATAAAGGGTATACTGCCCTGGCAGCCTAATTCACAGGCTACGTTATCCTGCCCGGAGGTTAAGTGCCCTCGACTGAAAAAAAAGCTTTAGCTATTTTCTCATAAAATGTAACATATGATGCAGACATTTAATGGTCTCCACAGCTGGTGAAGAGTTACTCTCAGAGGGCTGGTAGGTTCAGTAACTTCCTTAACTTTTAAATACTTAATGGACCTCCCCAATGAAGCTAGAAATCTTGTAAGACCAGGCTTTAAAAAATACCCACTGCTGTCTACTTCTATCCAGATGAGATGTACCAAGAAAGCAGCTTATATAACTAGATCCATGGTTGAGTCTCATTTTCTAAACTTACAAGATACCCTTGAAATTCTGCAATACCAGATGCTGTTATTCAGACATTATTGATTATAGTAAAGATTTGTTTTGTAACAGACAGCTCAATAATGGCAAGGACTTGAGTCACACTTATCACCTTGTTACACTTAAAGATGACATACACTGTAAAGCCTTTCCAAATCCCATGGGCTGCTCTGCCCAGAGCTGCTGAACAATATATACCTTCAGTCCTGGCATTTCATCACATTCATCACATCCCACATCGTAACACTTCTGAATTCAGCCTGTATTTTTCCTAGATTAAGAAAACCAGAAAAAATCCCAACTTTAGGACACTCCTGACTGGAGTAATCAATGTATCATTTTAATAAGGACTATCACAATAGTCTAGTTACGAAGAATTCAAGCAGTGCAATGGTAACAGGGCTGATGGGTCAAAGAAACTAAGGAACCATATTGCACACCAGGGGGTTGCAGAGCTGTGGGTGGATGGTTAAAGGACAGAAACCCTTTTGATTTCTGGTATGAGAGTTCATGCTTATCAGCAATATAAACCAAGACTGTTCTCTTCTTTCTTCAAATATGCCATAATTTCACAGGCCTCACTGATAAGATCACCCTGCATATCCAGTTCAATTCAACTAGAGTCTAGCAGTAACCCACATATACTTTAAAAGGCTCAGAAATGAGGTGGAAAAAATTTAATTATAAATGAATTAAAGGATTGCTAACATTCTAGACCTGAAACAACCTAGAGTAAAATGGGATCATGAAACTGAAACTGCTTAGAATTAGTGATGGATTTTTAATTGTAAATAGGTGGAAGTTATTCACCCTTATTGTACAAATGCATTCAACAGTTTCTCAGAAGATGTTCTGGTATCTTTTGAAAGAGGAGACAAATACATGGATTTCAGTCCTTCTCAAACAGCAATAATGAGAAGTTTTACTTCATTTATTTGTGGCATCCCACAAGAATCAATTCTCTCCAGTCATTTTCTATATTACTCTCAATCACCAAGGTGAATTTGTCAAATTATCTAGATTTATGTGTCAATAAAACAATTATGATATTCAACTCTTCCTATGTTTTACCACATCTCCAGTACACAAAGTGCTTAGATAAGATCAGTTCATTTATAAAAACACCTGGCTGCATTTGAATCTAAAAAAGACAGAGTGCTGAGGGGCACAGGAAGGCATTAGGAAGGATATGAAGGAAGGTGCATTCTTCTTTGAAAATGTTGGGACCAAATTAGCCAGTTCAATACATAGTTTGAGGGTATTTGGATTCCTTGATGCAGCTAAGTTACATAGCACTATTCATAACCAGCAGTTTCTGATTGCTACAAGGCTTCATCCCATTTTGGCAGATGAAGCCCAGTCTTTGGTTATTTACATGTGTCACCTCTCAGCTGGATTACAGCCATGTAGTTCCTGGGCATGAAGCCATCACACCTTAGGAAACTCCAATTAGTAGAACATGCTGTAATACATGAGCTGCCCTGAGCAAATCTATCCTCTCTTACAGTGGCTTCTTATTGACTCTTAAATCAAGGGAAATTCTCAGTTACTACTTTTAAAATAAACAATAGCCTGGGCCCAAGATTTTTAGAAGACTAAATAAAATTCTGGGATCCACAACCTCAAAATACAGCTTCACCCTTTCAGTAACATAATGTTCAGAAAGAGAGTTACAGCTTGTCTACCTAGAAGACGAAACATCCCCAATGATGGAAGACAGAAATTAAATCAATGTGCATTTCTGTGATCTTACAATCTTTACAAAATACATATTGTTGTTAAAAAAAAGAGGGGGGGGAAGGGGAAGGGGAAGGGGAAGGGGAAGGGGAAGGGGAAGGGGAAGGGGAAGGGGAAGGGGAAGGGGAAGGGGAAGGGGAAGGGGAAGGGGAAGGGGAAGGGGAAGGGGAAGGGGAAGGGGAAGGGGAAGGGGAAGGGGAAGGGGAAGGGGAAGGGGAAGGGGAAGGGGAAGGATCAGCACCAACAATAATACTGTCAAAATCATAGCCTCCACTACACATGCTTTCTTGCCCCTAGGGAGACTATTTTGAGAATAAAAAATAAAAGGCAATAAGGAAATAAAATAATAAATATTAAACAGATGTTTCCTAATAATCTACTGAAAAGCACTTGCAAAAGATTAACAAGTGCAGCACAACACCTGTATAGAACTGAGAGCAGGGATTACCTGACCATTTAGTCATGTTTCCAGTCATTTAGGTGTTTTTCTTCCTGCACATATCAAATCTATGGGTTAACAGGGCCATTATTCCTTCAATGAGCAAATTCCTCACATAAGAGAAGGTGACAGTGTAGTGACAAAAACGTCATTAACCATCCACCGAGTGTGCACTATCATCTTTCTGAGAAGAACCCAGTTCCTGGAAGACAGATGTCTATCTCCAAACTGACACCACTGCTGAAAATCTCAGAACACAGGCCAAGGGATACTGGCACCTTTGTTTTCTCTCCTTTGATGATCTTCCCTCCTAGTGTGGTGAGCAAGTCAGTGCTGGTGCTGGAGCAGAGGCTGCCCTGCACCGAGCCCATGCTGCTGCGCCACACCTGCTCCTGCACCAAGCCCAGGGCTGCAGCCCCCAGGGTGACCATTCAGCACCTTTCAAATGCACTAAATTAACTCAGAAAGAAAGAGATTCCTACTGCAACTGAGACGCATGAGGAAATGATGCCAACTCTATGAATGATGAGTGTTCTGCTTGCCATGTTGAAATTGTTTGTCCTGTTGTGCGTATCCATAAATTAAGCAGCTGTTATTTTTTTTTCCAATTAAACACAGCCCTTACAATGCATAATGGGTCATTCAGATGTGTGTCTAATCTGTCTATCCTCACTAAACAAAAGACTAGATTCAGGCTTATAAACAAGGAGTCAGCTGTAGAACATTCATTTAAAAAGAAAAAAGAAAAAAAAAGCTGTGGAGTTGAGTTCTGAAAGGATTAACATTGGGAAAATGTCCAGACCAACAAAAGAAACAAGTGTGCCCACACTCCAAACTTGATGGCAAAACTTCCTCCCAATCCTCTCTGCTATTTCAGAGGATAAGAAAAGCTTATGTGTAATTAAAAATAACCATGTATTTGCACTTGCTAAACTGACCTCCAGACCACATAGGCTTTTCCAATAAAGGCCATACAAAATGCTTTGTTCATTTGTCATCTTTGTATTCAGCTAGTATGCAGATTCCTGTGGACAGGTGAAGCTTGTGTCATAGGTCATTAATCATATATCCTCCCTCTCACATCCAAAAAAGCAAGGCAATTGATCAGTGATCCTTAAATCTTTTCAAACTCACTGAACTGCAAGAGTTCAACTTTTCCTAGAACCTGAGAAGCTGAATTTCATTACAAGCAAACCACTCTCCTGCTGCTGAAAGGCTGTGTTAGATAACTCAAAAGGAAATGCTGGAATTCCACATTGTGTGCAGAATAGCCTGTCCTTTGAACATATTTATTTCTTCCCTCTACTCCACTCCGCTACTTCTGTGCCAGTGAAAGAGCACATCTAACCTTTATAACCTTGAAAGTTGCCTACGGTAATAATCTTTTCTTATCCATATGAAATGTGATTTTCTGGAGGCTCTTGTTTAATAATTTGTGATGGGTGATACCTTGGAGCAAAAGCTCAACAGATAAGGATGAAAGCAACATACACCAACAAGAGTGACCCCTCCAAACTGGATCCTTCAGTTCAGCTGAGCTGGGCTTACTGAAGACTGCAAGTAGGAAATGAAGACACAGTTGAGGATAGAGTAGAAGGTAGACTTGGGTTGCTAACTTCAGTCTCATCCTAGGGAGACAGTCACTTAAAACCTTAAAAGCAGGTTAGCCTTAGCTGTGCCTCTTTATTACACACTGACACTTTTGGAGGGTGACACAAGAGTTATAGGACAAGGAACATTTCCAATGTTTATCTCTCTTTTTGCAGTAGAGGTGAACAGACTGAACATACTCAATATCTGTATTATTTAATATCATGTTTGGCTTGGAAACCAAACATGCCATTGCTATGTAATGGCCATCTCTCCAGGGCACCACCTGGTGTCTCCTTTGCAGGTTTGGAGTGGATAAGGGCTCATGAGACCGCAGCAATTCAGGCAGGATACAGCTAAAAGCATGAGGAAGTCTGGGCTGGTCTCAGATTTCATGCATGGTCTTAGTGTAGTAATTATGTAGGCACTTCTTAATGGGTGAATTCCCACCCATAGGATTTCCTACCTCCCTAGGAGTATTTGGTTTATTAAAAATGCCAAAGAGCTCCCACAAACTGAAAAGAGCTGGAAAAAAATTCATTAACTATAACTGATATTTTCACCCAAGTTTGCTATCGTTGCTGGTTTTACAGATGTAGACCTTTTAATCTGCCAGAAAGCCTTGTCTCCTGCTGGGGAGAAATGGGACTTTTTTCTAAAGAAAAGAAAGGAAGGGAAAAGAAAAGAAAAACTACGACATTTTCTTAAAGATATTTTACTGAAACAGTCGTCAGCCCTAGTAGTTGGTGACAATTGTGTCTGAGAGAATAAATCAATACTGGTAAAGCTGCAGACTGTTAGATGACATTTTTCTCAGGTGACAATGTTCTACTGTGTCTCCTGGTGTTATTACCTTTTCATTGGCTTTGGAACAGTAGAGAAAAGAGTGAAGAAAGGATTCTGATCAGAACAAATACAGGACAAAGGCAACTGAATTAAGACCTTCTATATGAATCTCTTCTTCCCCAAATCTTCATTGTCTGCTTAGACTGCAAGGATGTCAAACGGGGATAGCTTCCTGCTGGAGCTGCTTCAGGGCCCTGGTAGGTCTGGGCACCATACCAACAGCCACTTACTCTCGCCACTCATCCTCTTCCACTCTGATAATCACAGCAGCAGGTTGATTATTGGGTTGTAAAATACAAGGGATTTAGTGCTGACTGCAGCACTGAGTGCCTCCTCAAATTCCTCATTGCAGATCATTTTCATAAAATTTGTCAAGGGTCTTGTCTGAATTGTATTTTCACATAGTTAATCCTCTGTCTGTACAGCAATCTGGCCCTGTGCTGCTTGCACTGCAAAACACGCCTGTGGCTGACCTGTGTGTATTCCCTGCACATTCATCAGGGATGTAACTGGCCCAGCCACCCACTTAGCAGGTCCTGACAAATACTGCTACAGAGACATATGGACTGGCCACAAAGAAAAGTAAAGACAGTGAAGAAGTTAAAAAAATCTAGAGGAGGTAATATGAGATTACTGCTGACAGACTTCCCCTAAGTACACCCTGCAATGTGTAGGAATAGTCCGTGGAAAGGTATAAGAGATATCTCTGACTTTCAGGCCCTGAACTTTGGCAGGGTTCACAGAAAAGTTCACTGGGAGCCAAGCTTAGCAGTTTATGATAAGGATGAGTTAATAAAATGGAGAATGAACTTAACTGGTGCCCAATAGTAGTAGGCAGAGCAAGTTCTGACTAAGAGAAAATGGACTATTAAAACACAAGTTATCTGCTTGACCTTAATACTAGAGAGAGAAATAGTCGGAGTTTTCCCCATCCATTTTCTGGTCCAGCCTTTTCATTTGGTGTATTTTTGTTTTCCTTTCTTTCTTTTTAATTATGAATGGTGAAACTGTTGCCACCTTTGATCCCACTTGTGACCACATTCAAGGTATTTATGCCTTGCAGCTAAAAAAATTTTTTTTTGTATTTCCTCCAATGCCTCACTACTTACAGGGCTGAAAAGGATCACAAATAACTGCTTAGAAATAAGGACAGTACAAGGGAAAGACACCACAGGAATGCATTGTATTTTATCATGACAGACAACAATACTCTTCTTAGGTCATGTTTCCATTCTGAAAATTAAGTACACTGGAAAACAATGAAAGTATTTTGTAAAGGAAACAAAGATTATATTATTCAAGAAGGAAAGGAAGTGGTACAAAAATACCTCGGGAGGAGACAAGAAACAAAATGTCAAGTACTTCAATATTTATTTTTGGAAGCTCCATCATTTTGTTTTTAATTAATATCTAGTAACTCATCTCTAACAAACAATGCTTTCTTCCATACTCCTCTTCAAACACAGGCTATTTCCATTATGCATTCATTTCTCTAAGTATTTTTAATAAATAGTTTTTCTAGTAAGATGACTGATTTGTGGAAAAAAAAAAAAAAAAGAGTTTGCTGTACAGCTGAACTGAGAAACAGGACCTTGTTCACTCTCACTAATGGATCAGCTGACAGTCAAAAACAGAGGTGTCCTTTCATCTGAAGGACAGCAGCTTAGTTAGCAGAATTCAATGAAGTTTTCAGGTAAATTCAACTAAAGTAATCAAAGTCTGTTATTTTAACAAAGAATATAAAAACCTATTAAGTCTCTTGGCTCAAAAGCTGTGAGAAATGTATAAATACAAACATGGTTCAAAAAGTAAGAGAAATGTGTAAATATAGACCTTTGAACACAGAGTACTTTTTTTCTGTAACAGCATTAAGCTGCCTGATGACCCAAATTCAACAGCAATGCATTGTATAGTCTTTATACAGTAACATGGCCAGCTCTGGCTATTATTCTTAACACTTCTTTCTTTACATACATTTTAAACAGTCTTCCTAAACTGCAAAGTAATACTGGTATTTGCTAGCTTTTGTCAAGTGGTATTGCAAAGATATTTTAAAGTAATTTATTTCCCGTGTTCACATTACCGCCTTGTGTTCATAAGAAATAGCTGCTGAAGAAGACACCTTCATGCTCCCATTTATTCCTTTTGCCTGATTGTAAAAAATGTTTCTTAGTAGACTTTTTGTACTGAAAATTATCACTTTGTCACTAATGATCTACTTTAACTTACTTCTAATATTTTGCTACATATTCACAAGCCTATTCTCATTTCTGAACTAAAGGCTTATTACCATATAATTACTTCTGATAAAAATAAGATTATCATTTCACTTAAAATGAAGTGTATGTGAAGTAATTCTATTAACTTTAAGGGGTGACACTCTGAACTTAAAGCGTAACTACACTTAGGCTCCAGTACTTAGTTTTTAACTCTCAAGGTTGTTAGTAAGCATCTGAGAAGTGCACAGAGGAGGAAAGGAAAAAAAAAAAAAAGAAGATCCCTGTTTCCCATTTTCTTAAATTCAGAGTGTTTTGGTATGGCAGTGTTGCACTGACAAAATATTGTAAGGAATAAATTCTTTATAAGCAGTTTCTATTTAAAATTCTGTATTCTCTTTTTCTTCAGATAGCAGCTACTGAAAAAAACAACACCATATTGTAATACTGAGTAGTGAACAATCACTATCACCCCCAGGCATTCTCTATGTAATGCAGTAGGAGCCTGTGTTTAAACACATTCTGAACGTCTGACACACACATGCTATACGATAAGCGTCTGTCATGATGGTGCTATCCTAGGGCCAAAGACTCTGAACTACTGCCTTAACCCACAGGTACGATTTTTGAAGATCAGGATTGAAATACAGTACCAATGGGAACAAGTAAAGATACTATTACCCTAGGAATTCATTACTGGATTATTCAAATTGTGTCCTTTTCACAAACACTAAAAATTCCTTAAAAATACATAGAAGCCACAAGAACAAGAAAGCAATAGTTTTCACTCCCAAGACAGGGAAAACTGAAGGCTTGCAACTTCTGGCAACAGGCAGAAGGCTCCTTCTCACCTGCAGACCTGCAATTGCAGAATAGGTTCCCTGACAGCAGACTAGGGGAAGAAACCTCTGTTTGGGGCAGCATCATGAACAGGATGCAGCAGGTGACAGTGGTGGGAGACCCCTTCCTGCCAGGAAAGTGGCACCTATCTGCCACCAGACTCGCTGTGCAGGTAGGCTTGTTGCTTACAGTGGCACCACGAGGCCATCCGAGCAGTGGAGCAGGGATGAGAAAGGTTGTGCAGTCTCCTTTGGAGGTTTCCAAGGACCAGCTGAAAAAAACCCTGAGCAGTCTTCTCTGACCTCCAGCTGCCCCTGCTCTGAGGTGGCAGATGGACTAGAGACCTCATGAGGTGCCTTCCAACCTGAATTATTCTGTGATTCCATCACGGCAGAACATATTGCTCAAATTACTGGCAAACTGTGCAACTGCATCTTCCCTTAGCTACAGTGGCATTAGATAATGTGAAAAAATTTATGCCAGCCATCAAGGGCAACAAGCTGGCAACAGAAATTTGTACAAAACAGAGGGACGTGAAAAGCAGTTTGTCCTAAAAGTATATCGTTACAATGTCTTTGCTTTGTAGCTTCAGGCCAGGACAGTTGAGGTGCTGCAAGAGATTTTATGCTTAAAATACAGCTGGCATACACATCAGCAACAAAATTCACCCTAGCTTCAGTAAAAACCCCTTACATTAATAAAGCCAGAATGAAAAGCAAGGGCAACTTTTATAATTGTGGCAGTACATTGCAACTGTGATACACCAAAGAGGCAGAGATAGCAGTAAGTGCAGTCCTCCAACCAACGGTTGCAGTCACAAATGCTGTTATCCCTCGCTCCTTAAATCCCAGCTTAACATCTTATTTCATTTATCCCCATTCACAAATCCCTTGGTTTACTCAAATACTTTGCCTCTGAGCATCCCTTCAAGGAAGGAGTGTGGAAACCACCCAAAGACTTTCTAGACTCAGCTTGAAACTTGCTCCAGGCTCTTAGCCAGGAAGCCAACAATGCCAATGTTCTCTGTGGAAAAAAAATCCCACAGGAAAAGCATGAGGTTGGCACAGCCAGATCAGCACACTGTGTCCCTTTCCCTTGCACCCTCAGGAGTGGGTTAGCTCTGCAGTGAGCTTGGGTGGATGGCCACGCTCTCAAATCCCAGGTACAGGGAGCGACAAACTGGTAATTTCAGGCACCTGGTGTCAGTGTCAACCCACCGCTCTGATTCTCTGCCCTGCCCTTTTTGTAACCTGCCATTAAGTGCTAACAGGGTCTAAAACATTTCCAAATCAGAGAGGCAGTATTTTACATGCCCTTTCCCCTTTGATCTGCACTGGCATAAAGAAGCTGTGTTATGCCCTTTAGAAGCAGTATCAATGATTTAAATGACTCCTTTTGGGGATGAACCCGCTTTATCTCCCTCTGCCTTCCTGATGTGAAATCTGCATGCCTAGAGTTGCATCCTGGCCCAGTTTCCCCACTGGTGACTGAATAGTATTTTAGACAAACTGCTTCAATGGTCAGACTGTTAAAGAAGCAGAGTAAACAACAATTACTCATTTTTGTTAGGAAGCTTCCTTCCCTTCCTATGGAAAGACACTGCGAGTAAATCAATACTATCTGTACAGAACACTCTATTGCAGGAGTGCACCTGTAGAAGATAACTGTAGCTCTTTTAAAACTGTAGTCTTTTAAAAACGACTAATGTAAAACTCTGCCCATAAATAAATCTTTATGACAAAAAATATTTATGACTAAAACTATGGTTTTAGTAGAAGATGTCTAACATCTCAATTTTATAATCAAGGCAAACAAGTCCCATGAGTACAGACTGAAATGTAAACACTCATCTTGGTCTTCCACCTGAAGAATGCTCTACCACAAATTTCTAAATAAGAAAAAAAAAGAGTATACAATATGATAAGAAAAAGAACCAGTAAGTTATTAATGTTGTTCAGCCATTGCTATAATCGATGAAACACTGATAATCGTTATTTACCAATAACTACAACTGCTAATGAGAAATTTCAGCTGAACAAAGATGCATGCATCTTATTTATTCACTTTATGCATGACTCAATACTTCCATTAGTAACTTATTCCAGGCTTTCTAGGCTCTGCCGTAGAAGAGAGCCACTGTGCTCCCTCACCACCATTCTAGGGTATGGTCAGATTGATCAAACTGAGAATGTGAGATTTTCCACTTCTGCCTACATACAGAATCAGCCTGTACAGATACTTTCACAAGGAAGACTCCTGCTCAAATTTGACTCAAGCTGGTCACAGTTGCATTTACTACCAAGGAGTACACAGCTGGTGTTGCTAAGAGGAATCTTAGCAAAAGGTTAGCACTGAAGAGATTTTTTTTGTTTTCCCTCTCTGCCACAGGATCCATGGATTATTTTAGGGTATTCCCATGATCTACAGATTTACAAAATCTAGCACAGGCAAGGTCCTGATCCATGGCTAAACCTCAAGCACTTCAGTAATATTTAAATATAATATGCTTTCTGCCTCTCTTTTTGAGAAACTTTATTTCTGAACTAGGGATAGCAACACTTTGTGACCTCAAAAGAGAGTTGCAATACTGCACTAATATCTTAAAAGACTTTCACAGGGTACATCAAGCAGAAAAGCCTATATATAAGCAAACAGGTCATTTATCTGTACATGTCTACAACAAGCTGCTGGTCACATTATACTCCTAATGAAAAAATGTCAATGTCAGAACACCCACTAGGACAATTTTCACCCTTGCTGGTAGTCTGGGAAGAATTTACAAGGACTAATTGTACACAATGACTGGCTTTCCAGTTTGTAAAAATTCTGCCAGTTATGACCATGAGTGATGACTCTTTTGGTAAGGGGCCTTAGACTCACATGTTTTCATTATAACACCTGTGCCTACTAAAAATGCACTTAAATTTAATGTGTAAAAACTTCAGACTTTTTTAAAGCTATGAGCTGTGGAAAACATTGGAAGATTGAAACAGATTTCATATAATATGTTTATCTAGTTAGGTATCTATTTATTGATCTAATGTGTGTGTTCACACAAAATACACAAATGTTACACAAAAAGTATATAGTAGCAGATGCTTTACACAGATTAAATGTTATTTTTATACATCTCTGAAGTCTCTGCCTCATATTAATACAATGGATTGTCAGAATTTTCCATTGTTCCACTTCAAAGCATGCAATTATATTACCTTAATTGGAAGCACTGATGTGTTTTCACGAAGGATGTTTATTTGTATTCTGACTACTGAGATATAAATATTGGACCATTTGCTATATTTAGTTTTCTACTTACATGAATTTTTGTTCTCTGCATTTTATCTTTACAAACTATCATATTGAGTGTATTTCCAGTGCAGGAACTATGAAATTAAACTAATATAATCTAAAAACTTTTTCTTATTGGGATCTCTGATCAATTCTTTACAGTCAAGGAACATGTTAACTGCAGAGCACAGCAGTGAGAAGTGCCACAACTTTTTGACATGAATTGCAGCAGAATCAAACAGGTTAGAAGTTCATACACTGAAGAGCTGGCATCCATTAATCCGAAGGACAAAGTTTATGTGTAATTTGTTCTCAATACAGTCAACATGGATACACAGAACTTTTTATAGCTTCATTATTAGTAAAAATAAAATGTATCTGAGACATTCTGAACTGTTGGGATGAGAATGTAATCCTTCTTTCAGGATTTTTCACTTAGACAACATTCTCACATCATGATACAATATCTGTATCAAATTACACTAACCCTTTTCTAAGCCCACAATAAAAATACATTACTTTGCCCTGCACTTTGTTTACTGTAATACAGTTCTGATTATCATCATATATATAGAGGTCTGCACACGGCTTGACAGTACACTGACACCTGCGGTCAATGGCTATGAGAACTGTGTCTATTCATTAGAGAAACAGTCTTACATTTCACTCCATGGAACATGCCCTCTAAGAGTGTTTTTCCTCAGATAATTTGCTATTAACTGAAAAAAACATAATTCAAAAACATTTCAAGATTACTTATCAGGTCATAGCATTCTAGATTTATCATTTAATTAAGGTTTTACTCCACAAAAGGGTATATCTTTGGGCTTCACTTTGACCATCTAATGTGCAATAAATGTATTACTGAGGGTTTAGGCTTGCTTGGTTTTTGGTCTCCTGGTGATTTACACTTGAATTTGCATAACAGCACCTATGAGACCATTTCAGAAATGCAATTCCCATCACAAGTCTAAAAAGTGCACATGAAGTACCTAGCTGTAACCTTATACAATCACATCTGTTCACCTTAGAATTGTCTAATTTGACCTTTTGAATTTAGCTGTTTTTCTTGATATTCACCCAGTGTTCAGACCAATGAGAAAAACATTTTGGATTTCTCACAATGTACATCAAGAGATGAAATGTCATTTCTCTGGGGGATGATCAGAACATGTTTAGTGTTATGCTTGCATTAGTTGACACAAGTGCTGATTAGATGAAAAGGTCTGTGGCCATCCTAAACCGACAGTATACAACAAAGCGCAGGTACTAATCATGCTTCCCCTTTAGCTTGGAGCATAAAAATAAGTGAAGAAGAATAAAATGAGGAACAAACTATCCAAAGTCTGAAGGAGACTAAAAATATGAAGATCTCTGACAGCCCCATAGCCCACGGAATCATATCCATATTCTCAGTACTCTCCTGACATGCTGAGGTTTTATTTTTCAGAGGCAACAACAGGAATGGCATCAAAATAGTATGAGGCAGTATTCTGGACTTCCCAGCGAAACTTCCCTACAGGATCCCAAAGTCTACCTTCTAGGTGTGTTCAGAAGATTTTGCAAATCCTGAGATTTTTATGAACCCTTGTCTCACTGTCTCATAGCTTTTTCTTCCATAGGAGAGGAAAACAGACTCGCAGACAGCAGCAGAGTTTTTACTTTTCACAAGATGTGGAAGGCAAGAAAACACCCCTTCTAATTTGGTTAGGAGTGGACTGCTGTTAAAGCCACAACATTAGAGTACCATTACTGAAAAGTCATTTTTGCTGATACGCAGATAAATCAGAGGCTTTTCCCTTGAGCAGTGATCTCCTTCTTTGGAATGAGCATACGTATAGCAAGGAATTGGATAGTTTTGTTTGCACAAATGGTACGGATCCCACAAACGGAACTCATCTAACAAAATGTGCATGTGTTCCTCTACTTTCCCTTTCTCTGAGTTCATCTGTGTGTTAGATGAGTACTGTATGAACAAGGCAGGTGACATCTCTATCACAGGCCAACCTAGTACTTGAGTATTTTACTACCTCGAGATGCCACTGACCTGCTGCAACCAAAATCATTGGTAGCAGCAGGTGTGGGAGAGGGCTGTCATTGAGAGAAAGGAAATGCTTTTGTTAACCAAGCTTAGACACAGAAATACTGTCATAATAATAAGAACCTTTTTCAGCCTTTGCCAAAGCTTTTATGAAGGAGCAGATGCAACTACACGGGGACAAAGCAACTCAAGGTTCCATGTGCCAAGGTACAGAAATATGTAAAGGTAGGTAGAAATGTGTCAGTCAGGTAAACAGGAAACATCCCTCTTCTGGTATGATCCAAGCCACTTACATTGTATTACTGTTCTCACTGCATGGGGCAGAAACTAAGGCACCTCTCTTCTCAAAAGTCTCTATCTTTGATATATAGACAGACTTCCCTGCTGAAGAATTATTATCATGTTATACCTAATATGTGTTACTGAACTGGATGAGACACTAGAGCTGCTTTAACTTTGCTAGCATTTATAGTGATATAAATGTCCTTTTAGCAGTAAAGTTCCTCCTTTAGAAGAGCTCCTTCTCATTCTTTGTGCATCACTAATGGCTTCAGCTCACTGGAGAACGGATCCAATCCACCGGAATCAGTTTTCAATGATGCAAAATGCAATCAAATCAAGGTACTGCCCTAGGATATCAGCTACAGAAAAGATTATAAAAAATGTTTCAAATTTTAATTTCAGTGCAGTGAAGTTTTTTATAAGAGTTTCTCTAGGTGCCTCTGCAGAAAACAGGTGAGGTAATATGATTCCTACCAATCTTGACAACTTCCTACAAAAAAACCCCACAATCAGACAAACCCCACAATGTACTTTCACCATCTGCAAAAGCTGAAAACATCAGTACGCTTAACAGATGCGACTCTGCAATTCCTTGAATATCCCAAGAAGCCAGGCTATAACACTCATATCTTTAAAACTAAATTTACTGGATTTGCTATTAAACATATAAAAGATACTGGTTTAGGTAAGTATGAGATAAGGATATTCTTTTTGTTTGGCTAAAGATTCTTTAATGTAAATTAAACAACACATGACAATGTGTGGCTGTGTGAGACTGCATGACCTCCCATTTTGTGAATTTTAAACAGGAACAATGCACAAAGCATTGCTTCACTTTAAATGAAACAAACAAACAAAAAAAAAGCCAACATTCCCCATGGAACATGTAATATGAGCAAAGGTCTCTACAAGTCCCTTAACAATGGAACAAATCTTTATATCGCAAGCCATAAGGATGATTGAATGGTTCCTCTGTAAAATGTGTAAAGATATACGGGGGAAAATATTTTAGAAGATGCCATACTAAATTAGCAGTTTCATGTCTGTGAAGGAAATCTAAGGAAAATCTATCTACAGGGTAGATTTTCACTTTATTACAGTATTAATTATACTGCATATAAAAATTATACATTTATTAAAAACAATGACTGTTTTATAAAATGTGGTTGTTTCTGCTGCTTTTTCTCTTAATGAACCCAAACAGACCTACTGCTAATATTAATGTTTTATACATAAAAACTAGGAATAAAATATATATGGGGCACAAGCCTGTTTTTGCTAAAATTACTTGACAGCACTCTACAGAATCAGGACCCATGTATGTTTTGGCCATACAAATTAACTGAACTTAAAATACTAAATCTTGAACATTTCCAGAAACTATACCTCATAGTACCAAGTATAATAGCTAACTTAACATTTCATTAAAATTATTCATTTAAGTAGCAGTTAATCATTGATTTAAGTAGCAGTTCTTATTATTTAAGAATTCATCATAGAGAATGCTTTTCAGGAATTTCTTTTTTAGTTGTTTTGTAATTAAAATATTCTCAAGTGGAGATTTTTTTTAATATTACTCAATTAAATAAAATTTTATACTTTACGCATCTCATTTTCTTAAGGGAAATTTGTAAATCATGCATTTATTACCCAATATTGTTCTATTTTTTAAATTACTGTCAAATTACATATGTCTGGTAACTCCCTTTGAAGTAAATGAGTAACATTTATTCTCAATAAAGCTTTCATTTTAACTAGGCACATTAGATATCATTAGCACAAATTCATTATAAATTATACTTCAGATTTCATACAGAGTTATTTACCTAGCCCTTTTCTATATTTGAAAGTTAACTAAGATAATATTAGTTTTAGTAAATGCCCTGCAGTTACCCAGATATTAATATGAAATTATTTTTCCTTGTTTTCTATTATATTCACAAGGCATAAATATATAATCTAGGTTTATTTCACAAGTATTAAATTAAGTTCTATATTTATTTTCATTCTAATGATATATCTAAATTTATAAGTGTAATTTAAAATGATGCATTACAAACTACTATTTTGAATGTAACTAATTACAAAAGGTACATGAATTCTAAATAATTGCCTAAATATAAATGAAATTAATGCTGTTTTATATGATCCTCCTTTAAAAAGTGATTTCTGCTTAATGTACTGCTTTCAGCTTCATTTGTTATTGTTGCAGTACCTACATCCATTACTTTTAGTAAATTCATAGAAAACTCATAATTTCTGCTCTGCATCCAGCATGGATATGAGTACTGATAGGAGCTGTTGTCACTCTGCCGAGCTGGAAGCTCTGCAACGGCATACAGGATGTTTCTTGTACTCAAATCATACCTGTTGTGCTGCTCATTGAAAGCTGCTAACATGTCTGAATTGTACACAGGAGCTGTCAAGCCCTGCACACAAAAGTACAAAGGAAAGAGCAGGACACAGAGAGGAAGAAGCCTCAGTCTTTCACCAACAGCTGTACTACCAAGTCACCCTGGCGAGGCAGCTGGAGAAAGGAGCCCACACTTTACTGCCACACTTACATGCTCTGCATCTTGCCTGCTCCTGGGCTTCCGTGGAGACCAAGACCCACTCTCACCAGGGCACTAGTTGGGCTTTGCTTCCGCCTCTTCTCAGCCACCTTCTCCCCAGAGGAGAGGCACAACCTTGTACCAAGAAGCAGGGACAGTGAGCAAAGGGAGTAAGTGATGAGCTGATAACAGCACACCATGTGTTGAGGCTGTATCAAGCACAGCTGGGCTCCCAGCCATGACTACACACCCCTCCCTTTGCCTTCATCACTCCTGCACCTGCACTGTGGCCCTGAATAGGGAAAACACAAACAAGGAAGGGAGATAAAAGAGTATAGAAGGAGAAAGAACTCGTGCAGTCTCTGCATGGGCCATAATTTGGCTTCAGGTAGCTCAGCTATGTATAAAAAAGAAGGAAGTGTAACTGAGAACATTGCCAAAATTTCTACAACGGGGTTACAGCAATGGTGGATAAGGGAAGAGCAACTGACATCATCTACCTGGACTTGTGCAAAGCATTTGACACTGTGCCACATGACATCCTTGTCTCTAACTTGCAGGTACATGGAATTGACAGATGGACCACTCAGTGGATAAGGAATTGGCTGGTTGGTCACACTCAATGAGTTGCTGTCAAGGGCTCAATGTCCAAGTGGAGAGCAGGGATGAGTGATGTTCCTCAGGGGTTGGTATTGGGACTGGCGCTCTTTAACATCTTTGTTGGTAACATGGACAGTGGGACCGAGTGCACCCTCAGCAAGTTTGCTGACAACACCAAGCTGTGTGGTGCGGACGACAGGCTGGAGGGAAGGGATGTGCCATCCAGAGGGACCTGGACAGACTGGAGAGGTGGGCCCATGCAAACCTCATGAAGTTCAACAAGGCCAAGTGCAAGGTCCTGCACACAGGTTGAGGTAATCTCAAGCACAAATGCAGGCTGGGTGATGAGTGGATTGAGAGCAGCCCTGCGAAGGACTTGGGGGTACTGGTGGATGGAAAACTGAACGTGACCTGGCAATGTGCACTCACAGCCCTGAAAGCCAACTGTATCCTGGGCTGCATCAAAAGAAGTGTGGCCAGAAGGTCGAGGGAGGTGATTCTCCCCTTCTAGTCTGTTCTCATGAGACCCCACCTGGAGAACTGTGTTCAGCAGAGAAAGACATAGACCTGTTGGAGCAAGTCTTGAGAAGGCCACGAAGATGATCAGGGGGCTGGAGCATCTCCCTGATGAGGACAGGCTGAGAGAGTTAGGGTTGTTCAGCCTAAAGAGAAGACTCTGAGGAGACATTATAGAGGCCTTCTGGCACTTAAAGGGGACCTACAGGAAAGGTGGGGAGGGACTCTTTATCAGGGAGTGTAGGGATAGGACAGGTGTCCCTGCCCATGGCAGGGGCGTTGGAACTAGATGATCTTTAAGGTCATTATAGAGGCCATTATAGGCCTCATTATAATGACCATTAAGGTCATTATAAGGACATTATAGAGGCCTTCCAGTACTTAAAGGGGGCCTACAGGAAAGGTGGGGAGGGACTCCCCACAGGTGTCCCTCCCCATGGCAGGGGGGTTGGAACTAGATGATCTTTAAGGTCCCTTCCAACCCAAACCATTCTATGATTCTATTCTAATTTTTCTGTCAGAAAGATTTATGAGTTTTGTTTTGTTTTGTTTTCATAGAAATGCCAGGAATGAATAATATCACTGAAGCAGGAACAACAGAATAGATGTGCAACATGACCCTTATAATTAAGTAAAGGATGCAAATGGCAAAGCTAATGAGGGAGAAAGTACATTCATGATCACTTTACCTGTTTTCTTTAAATATTTGTTTTCTCTGTTTACATTTAGATATTTTTCCTTTCCTGCCCACCCCAAATTAGATAGGAAAGAGGAGCCAGTGTTCAGGTAGGAAAGGAAGCTAGAACTCCAGCTGTGCCTGCAGCTAGAAAAGCAGTATGAAAGAGACAAAAGAATTCTTGTGCTCTTAAAAACAGCAAAACAGCAACAAAGGTCAAAACAACCTTTTCCCTTTGCCTTCCCTTTTCAATCTTTGTTTCAAATGGGCAAATCACTTCAAAATGACTGTTCTCAATCACCAGACTCACAAGATTTATTCTGTCCTCTGAAACCCCAAGAAAATATATGAAAAAGCTCAATATGAAATGTAATATGGTCTGATTTTCAAAAGCTATCAGGAGCCACAATTTCTGAGACCTGCAGGTGTTCAGCAATTAAGTATAAAACCTTACTCAGCTTTGTTAACCTAGTTGCTACATTTTTAAGAAGAATTTATAAGGTAATAACTTCAAAGAGCTGAAAGTTCTAGAAATAAGGCAAGAAGACATAATCAAAGTTTTTGTCTATTAATTTTTTTTCTTTTGGTTCTATCAATATTGCAGAATTTCTTACCCATTCTTACTAGAAACTTGGCCAAGTTTTTTAGTATCTTATAAATCAAAACTGATTTGAATAAATTTTCCCACCAAAAGTTAAGAACAACTGGCATGTTACTGGACAGGAAATGAAAAAAAACAATCAAGTCTCCATGTGAAATAGAAGGTAGGACTTCATAATGTTATTTCATTGAACCTCAAGTACAGGGAGATAAACTCTGGGTTTGTAAAACTTGGGCTGTCCTCACTGTTTTTCAAACTATGTGGCACCACTGCTGCCTTTGCAGTAATTTCCCACTATCAGAGCTGAGCTACTCCTTGAGCAGAGTCAACCTTAGAGTTGTAGATGAATTCTGTTGCAGGGTTAGTCTTCATCTTCACCAGCTGCATCTGCACTACTGAGCTTGGCAGACTTGAGCTCAGATCTCAAGACCAGATTTGCCACCCATACCTACTATGTCTGTCAGAAGCATCATTGGCCTCATGGTTAAAACACTTCATATTTCTGGGTAAAATCACCCAGACTGTTGCAGCACTCTCACCAGTACACTTTGTAGACCATGTTTTAACACGCCCTAGAAAACGTTCACTGTAAGAAGTTCCTGGTATGAATAATTGTGGCTGCTAAGGATGCTACACTTCCAGCTGCCTTCTGGCTTCTGCTGGAACTTACTAGCTTATGTAAAACACAGACAGCATCACCGAAATTACTTCCATGACAATAGAGTCATTATTTGGTGATACCTGCAGATTGGTATCCACAACAACAATTCCAAAGTCTGGGGTGATGTTACTCAAATAAGCCTTGTCAGAGCCTCTAAATACCACACAAAATTATTTTTTTCTTTTTTCTTAGGGTAGTATAGTGAAAATATTGGATATAAGTTCATCTCCTATACAAGCTCAACAATTTTATGATTTTCACAAGAAATCACAATGTATCCCAACAACTCACTTTTTACCCACATTACTATTATTTGGCACACTTAACCCTTCTATTAGCATTTTTGAAAAAAAAAACCCTGTTTTCTGTTATAGACTCATGTCCAGAGGCAATAAAATTCTCCTCTCAGTGCCCTGAATTACCCCTGGAAAAACCCACAAGTGATAACTGACTCATCCATGTAGTTGTTGCCAAATCAGAAGCTCACTGCACATCATCATGTGTGGGCAATCAAAACTATCTGTGCAGAGAAAAGCCTTTATGTCACTACAAATGTAAGTCTATGTGCTATTTTCATTAAGTCACTTTCATTAGCTACTTTCACATCTCTCAGGTTGACTGTGGCCCACTTTCAACACGGCTGCTTCCTATGACCTAGAATGGTGACAGTGGAAGCTCATCCTCCTAAAAAAGCTCTTATATTTTTATGAAAATTCCCTTTTCTTATGAATTATTTAGTGCCTCAGACTTTTTAATGTTGATTTTTTTTTAAATGGAAATTTAAGAGGTACCCAAAAAAACACATTCAGAAAATAACAACTTGGCTAATGTAAAGTGCCAGGATAACATTAGCTTTACTGTTACAAATTAACTTTATTCACATTATAAAACACAACTAAGAAAATAATGTAAAAAAATACTGTACGATAAAGTAAAAACAATACATAATTAATGCCATAATAAAAGAGCAATATGATGGAAAACTGTAATGGAACTAAATACAGCACTGTGAAATGCAGCCCATAAATGTGCATAAAATATGCATAAAGGTGCAACTGCTCTCAGCCTGGTCACACAAAGGAGGATTTCATGAAGTGACTAATGGTTCACTTGTTCCAACCTGTAGTCAAGGAAAGTACTGAGAGACAGAAATTTTATTTGTCACTTGAACCACTGGTATTGACTGAAAAAAGAGTAAAGCACCAGAGAAGTGGTAAGGGGAGGGTGGGGGCAGAGGGGCTGCCAAGAAAGCTGAAAGAACATATGAAGTACTGCAGTCAGCGGTGGAAAGTTTTACTCTATCATCATTTATTCATACCATGGTAGTACCTAAATACCATAATCAGGGATCAATGCCCTGTTATGACAGGCTCTCTGGAAACATTTTTGTTAAAGGCAGTATCACCATCTAATTTTATTTGGTATATTTTCAATGCCATTCTAATTACTCCTCAGTGTACAAATCATCAACCAGAAAATACAAGAGAAGTGTTATATGGTATTTTTGCTCTTTGGTATTTTAGAATAATACGTAACAGAAGTTAGGGGTCTCTTTAATTAATTTGGTAATTACTGCCCAATGCCATAAAAACATGAGAAGAGGTACAAACAATATCTTTAATTACAGCCACTGATCAGAATCAGGGCCACACTGTATCCCAGGTACACACTGAGTACTGTTTTTTACAAAGATCAGTTTACTCAAGGACTCTGGTGCACATGTCAGACCTGGATATCTTTCACATGCTGAACATGAGACTAACAAGAGTTGAGTTTTACTCAAGGAGGAGAATGAAGATTTCTGAGACTGATTGCTAAATTTCCTGTTTTATGCCGGGCTTCTCAGTACTGAAAAGATAATCCATGACCCCCCTTTTTAAGCTGTATCCATCTTCCTTTCCTTTGTTTATTTGCCCATTGGCATGGACAGATACCTGATTTCACACACATAAAATTGGGATGCATAGCTATCTGCCTAAATAACTTGAAATCCTGATCTTAAATAATTTTGAGAATAGTTGAGATGCCAGAGTAATTTCTAGTTTACAGAGTTTCTGTTCCAAGCTAAGATGTTGCTATACTGAATCATGTATGGCTGTTTTATCTAATACTGTTTAGAGAAATATTTATATTTTTCAGAATCATAATATGACATATTCCCAACCAACTCAACATACAAGCTGTGTATTAGATCCCCTTCCTGAAGCCAGTGTATAAACAGAAAGAGAGACAGATTTTGTTTTAAGATGAATTATGGGAGAGTGGGCACTTGGAAAGAAATGTGGGCAGAAATGCTTTCTTGAGTACTAGAAAAATAAAGTCATATCACTGATGACAGTACAGCACATTTCCTATTACTTTACGAACACACTGCAGCACCATAAAAAAATTAAAGCAGTAATTAGAAAAAAAGACTGTATTATATAGAATAATATGATAAAGAAAGAAAACCTGGCTTTGACTAGGATGAATTATGCTTCTTAAACCCACTATGATTATTTGAAATGGTAAACAAAACAGTGGATAAAGAAGCAATGAATATGATATACTTATGACTTTTGAAAGGCTTTTGATAAAGTTCCTCACAAGAGACTATTAAGGAAATTTAGTAACCACAGGGTAAGAGGTAAATTTTTGTCAGTGATTAAAAGCTGGTTAATAGGCAGGAAGCAAGCAGTAGGAATAAATAGCCCATTCTCAGTATAGGAAAGATTAATAGTGGGATACCCTAGGGACCAGCAGAAAGGCTAATATTGTTTAATATATTTAATTATGGTGAGAAATGGGCCAAAACAAAACCCACAGTTCCAAATATTTCTGAATGCAGCAAGGTTTGAAATCAGGATCTGGCACTCAAAACTTGTAGCTCAGACTACTTTCAATAAAGTGGCTAGAAGAAAATTGTGAGGAACATCACAGAAACACAGAAACTTAATGAACCTGGTCCAGAAAATGCAACATTACATGAAACACACTGTCCAAAAACTCTGTATTTCATGATTGGCTGATGTTATTTAAATATATGTTAAATTGCTTTAATCATTCAGGATGATACTGACTAAAGGTAAGCTCTTCAAAATTACTGCACCTTCTTGACCTAAGCATTCAGTTGAAGTTCAGAACTCTGTCAGGAGAATAAATTTCTTCTCTGTTCCCCTTCTCTAAAGAAACTGATGCAATGCTTCTTTCTTCAAAGGCATGTGCAAAATCCTGCTCCTGTTTTAGAGCAACAATCCTCTCAAGCTCTTTTGTTCATTTGTTTATTTGTTTAGGGCCAAACTAAAAGCATACTTGCGGGGGTGGGGTGTTGGATTTGTGTTTGGTTTGGGGTTGGGGGAGACAGGGTTGTTGCTTTTCTTCTGTCTTCTCACCAGTTTCTTTCATTTTCTTGTCATTTCTTTGCAGACAAACTTTCACAAACCACCAGTCAAATCAGTGACTGCAGATACTTTTTGTCTTTCTGGTTTTGGAAGAATGCAACTGAGACTATTATGTCTAATACAGCATTGTATAAAGAATATAAGGGTAACATAAAAGAAGTTAACAGTAACTGAGTAAATCTTTTGACTATGTATTTTAAATTAGACCTGTGGTGCAAAAGGCAAGAGACAGAATTCAGTGGTCTTGATAGACTCCTCAGCCCTATGTTCTTGTTGCCCTTACTCACCTGACGGCAAACTTACTGTCTTCTCTGTCTTTGTGAACTTCTGTAACTTTTGTATTGAACTTCTACAACAGTTTAAATTGCAGAGTATATATATAAGCAGTCTATATTTTGCACACCTTCTGAACCAAGAGAATAAATTCTATAATACATTATTAAAAACAGATCTTCTCTCTAATGATAGATCTGAAATGAGTTGCAAGATGTAGAACAGGTGAATATATGAGATTAGTGAGTTGTGTAACAGGTCTCGCTTAGCATGGATTTATTGCAGAATCCTACCACTATATGCTGCATACTGGAACTTATCATATCCTAGTACATAATATTTCAGAGATGAATGAAAAGAATGGGAGAAATCTAATTCTTCACAGCTCAAGAGGGCTCACTGGCATTAGGAATTTAATTTGGCTGCATCACTGGGAGGAAGAAGGGAAAGCTGCAGGGCAGTACTGGGAAGAGGAAGGAAGAAAGAAATACAGTCCCTTACCCTGGGCAGTACACAGCTCAGAAGTTGGAGGGACTCTGTGTGCCAGTGTCTAAAAGCAGCAGAGAGTGGGAGCAGATTATAGTAGATGAAAGGGCCTTCTTTTCTTGTCTTTTTTCAACCATAGTTGAGAGAAGGATGATTAAGAAAAACAGCACCTGCACCCATAGCCATGGAGATCTATCCAGAAAAGCTGCTAGAAAGTAATTAATTTTTTTTGCTGCATAAGTATTTTAGTTTTTAATAACATATTCTACATAATGGAAAACCCCTGCCCAGTTTAACAATGCAAGTCAAATTTGCAGAAAATTCTGATGTTCTAGAGAGGACAGTGCGTGGATATGCTATATTGGACATAGTTGAAATTACATTCACCTGTGCCTATGCTCAACTGCACTGGTAAATAAAAGAGGTTTTTCTAATACAGACTGAAATGAAGCAAGGAAGAGCAAAAAGAACAACAAAGTCTGCAAAGCTGCCGCTTTAGAGTCTGTATTGCTGTCCAGCAAAAGCAGTTAATAAGAGTGTGTTAACACACAACATTACAAATTAAAATTGACAAGCAAAGGACTTAAATATCTCTGAAAGGGATCCTATTCAACACTGGTTTTGAGCATTCATGTAAAATTAAATGTAAGGAGTCACCTGCAGCCATGTAATTATTATAACAGTCTCTAGGACAAACCTGCTAACTTAAATGATTACAAAATCCCTGTGCATAATGCAGCTTTCTTGGTCAGAAAATCAATCACCTGCATATTTCAGAGAAATATTTACATACTTGGAGGTGAAAAATTAAGTTTTTACTGCTTTTTGGAAATTTCTGTTACTTCTACAAGAACAACACAGCAAACAGCACTTGGGATGGCATTTATTCTGTGTATTCATCTCCTTCTTTCATGGGCCACTGGGAAAAAGAAGATTGTTTTGAAACTCCTCTAACACTTGCCCTGATGCATCAAGCCCATTGATTACATTCTGGGTTTCTACCTGCAAAAACCAGGAAGGATCTGATGCACAGACCATCACTAAAAATGCCCAAAGACGTCTGTCTCAATTGCAGCATTCAATTTTGTAACTTCATGCTGTAGTGTATCTCTTCACTAGTATTCATGCCAGTGAATGCTAAAACTGTATACGTGCAATGGCACAACATTCCTTCCAAGCTAATAGAATTAATATTCCCCATGTCTTAGTTTATTGGGCGTACTACACTGTCACGCTCAGCTGGTGTCTTGCTAACATTGTGCTGTGCATGGAGATACACAGCTAGCAATAGACACCAATGCCCTTAGTTGAGATGAAGAATTTGGGGGGGTAAAGAAGGATGCACAGTATATACAGTCTATCTATTAGCAAAATCTTTTTCATTTGTTTGACACTACGCCAAGAAAAAATCAGCTGATAATTCTTGTTTAGATACATGAAAGTAGTTAGTTCGGTGCAAACTAAACTGGTATTTTAAAACAGTTTAGTAATTTTTGCATTTGAGTACGGAGAATATGTTACATCATAAACAAAAGAGCTACTTTACTTCAAAAGTACATTACAATTAACCATAATAGCCCCTCATTTTATGAAATGAATCTTGAGAGAAAGCACTAAGCTTTGTGTGTCATCATAGCAAAGTCTGCAGGGAAATGACATACAAGCTTTCAACACCTTAAGAAAAATTAATTACATGAAATAAAACAGACCAAATGGCCAAGCATAAGGAGTAGCATCAGTAGTATTGACGAGTTGCTGTATAGCAAAATTCTCCCATTACCACTTTGTTCGACTAACTATACTATGTAATTATAACAAGCTCTCTTGAATGTTATCATTGCATGTTGAGCTGCTTAAGGTCTTTAACTAATTGCAAGTCACTCCCATGGATCTCAAGTACAGATGACATCATTTCTAAGTGGAGAAGACTGGGGTAAAGACATGGAGCCATGCTCTTTTTCTACATTTCTAATATTTCTATGTATTGTAAATTACTACTTAGATCAATTGATGCTTTCATCTATTATTAAGGATTTAATGGATTCTCTTCTGTTGATTACACTTGAGGTAAGATGCAGGACATTCTCAGCAGAAGGTGTGTTACTCAACATCTCTCTTATTAGTGATTTGCTAGTGGAAACCTTAACAGCACATTTTTTTGCGTGTAGTTCAGTGTTCTCTCTTCAGGTTTGAAACTCAGACACTGCTTAGAAAAATGCCTGTTCATTTTACAATGTTATCTTTTAATGTTATTTTAAATGTTATCTTTTCAAACAGTAATTGCTGTTTTTCCTCTTCCTTTCTTTGGAAATTGTGCATCTGCTGAGAATATTGTGTGGGCCTTAATCTATATAGGTTATCCCTTCAACGGGTCAGGGTCCACAGTACTCAGTCATTTAGAAATTTTTAGAACCTCTTGATCTGCATCTTTACAGATAGAATTTTAGCAAGTAAATGTTAAATCTTTACATGCATAAAAGGATATATTCCCATTTCTGATCATATGGGACAAGTCTTAAAAGGAAGCTTTTACAAAGTTTTGGTAGTTTTGCATCTGGTCCTTCTTGAGTCAAAAGAGAATATTGACACATTCTGAATGCAGCTCTCATGGTTGCAGTGTGCTTTATTAATACACAGTCAGACCTACCATCAAAAGAACCAACTTGGACCAGAAGAGACTCCCTTTTGACTCAGCAAGAATCAGACTGTAAATAAGAATATAAAAAGAGAACTGGTAGTACTAGCCTGGGTCAGAAGCCAGAAGATGAATGAAATTAATTCAGCTGCTATTGTACTTAAAAATTCATCTTATATTTTTCGGTGCTAGCTCATGAGCTTTGACTGCTTACATTACCCCTGATTATGGAGTCATCAGGGAATCTGCATATCAAAGATTCAGCTTTGGATCTTTTTCCCCTAGAAAATCATCTATTTCTGCAGGTAATGACACATAGCTCCAGGTGTCACAACTGCAGCTTCCTGTATTCACCATCCTCACTTTTTTCTGACACCTTTTGTGCTGCAAAGTGTCAGTCTGGTTCTGCTCACTGGCTTTTGCCTCAGGACCATATTCTGCACAAACGCTGTTCATCTTTAGCTACTATCTCCTGCATGGGACTGACTGGCAGTACTGTCTTTATTAATGACATTTATTATCAAGTATCTTCAAGGACAATAATTGGGGGGGGGGGGGGGCGTTGTCTGCAGAAACACACTCAAAGCTTGATTTTAGTTTCTTTTCATTCTCATTTACAAAAACAGATTAAAAAAAAATTAAGGTGATACAAATGAGAAGAAAACTGCCTGTGTCCACATCCTCTCTTGCTCAGAGGCCAGGTGCAAAAGCCAATACACCTTAGTGTGTCACAAAATAAGACAGAAGTATTCTTGTGGCCCTATACTTATCCACCTCGCTTAAAAGTTCACAGGTGATGAGGAAGAATACATCTTACACTGGCCAAGAATGGGAACTGCTAGGAGCCCTGCAGATACAATTCTCCATAGCTCCTGATAGCATGTACAGGTCTATAGACGTTTGTAATCTAGGCAGAAACTCCTACAGCTTTGCCTGGAATAGGCAAAAATAAATGTTATAAGGAAAATAAAAGCCTCTAAAAGTAATTATTTTGGGAGAGGGAAAATGTAAATATAGCATCAGTGTTTCTCATATTATTGCTACTTTGTATCTTTAGGAATACACAAGTCCATTTTGTTCTACTTGATTGGACTTTTTTTTCCATGTATGGTTGAGCACAGAATAAACAGGCTCGTAACTGTCAGCGCATAAGTTACTGCCAATGTTGCCTTGGGGTCACATTAACTTATATACCTAATTTTTCTTCTTTTTAAATTTTTTTTTTAATTAATAGATTTTCTTACATGTATACATTTAGCATTTTCTTGTTTAGCTGACATGGTCTCCTTTTGGGGTTTCCCCTGTGGGTGTGGGAGAAAGAGATTGATGAATTATAATTTGATGAAGGTAGTTATGGTAGCAGAAACTGAGAAATGGAATATTTGCAAAATGCCAGAGGTGAAGGAATAGGATACACATGATTAAAGTTGCTATAAAATCAAAGCTGTCAAAGCAACAATAGCAGTAAAAGAGAAATATTCTAGCAATGTTGGCTTCCCCAGAACATCCAGTGGTGCCATGAAGCATATTATTTAGGCAAATCTGTTAGGAGTATAGGAGATTTGGATTGGTTATTTCTCTGACTACAAAAAACATATGTTGAACTATAAACACTGTTTGCTCCAGGAATTTAATCCAGGACAACTGGGGATTGCAATTTCCTAATAGCATTCACAGTGCAAACATTTACAGCAGCCTATACGAGGACTGACTGACTGAATGAAAGAAAGGTAAAGGACCTGGAGACCAGACCTGGAGAAATAAAAGTGCAGCAGAAGAACCAGAGAGAAACTGGCTTAGCAAAGGACTGAAGTAAGCAGAGTGCAAATGCTGTCTTTAATATAAAGTACATTTCATTGTGGTCAAATGTGTACAGTCAGACTTTTGGAGTATTGGTGGCTCAGTCACCAACGCCTCACGTAAGAAGGGGCAAAAGAGCAACTAGAAGCCAACTTGGCTCTTAAATATAATCTAGGAATTTATGGGTTTTTAAAATATAATTTTCTCCTTTGAAACTTTGTTTCCAAATTTGCTGACAAGAATTTAATGCTTGTTGCTAGAAGTTTGTTTTCAGCGTTAAGATTAGGAATGACAGAGGAATGTGTCCAAAACACACCATTTCTTTGGAGGCAAAAAAAGCCCCTAAATGAAGTTCTGTGCGTGCAGACAAAACCCTGTGGGCAGCTCTAAGACTGGAGAATCTCAGGAGATACACATATTGCTACGTATCAGCTAGTGTCCCTCTGGCAGAAGGTGAGGAGGCAATGGGGAGACAGTTCCCATACAGGATAAACTCATGTTGTTCCTTTTTTCTGTCTGCTATGAATAGCTATTGAGAAAGAACTGAACTATATTTTATATATTCCCTTCAGAAAAGAACTTAAGGGAATATCAAAAGAGGATGATGACTGCAAGAGGAGGCAAGAAAAATATTAGGAATTAAATGATTTAATATAAGTGGCAGAAAGAAATACACAGCGAAAACTGCTTTTTAGTTACTTAAAGATGTCAGTATGAAGCAGGGGCTACAGAAGAATAAAACAGACATGTTTTCAAAAAGAGAGCACAGAAGCTGCTGAATGCTTCTTCCCTGCTTGTAGTTCAGATTGAGCAGCTTTATCTGCTAGCCCAGGGAAACAACACATTCCTCGCACAGAAAACCTCAAAAGGTGCAGGACAAGGCTGGAGAGCAGTGATGATGAACAGATTTGGTGTCTAGTGTCACATTTATTGTTGAAAGATCCATGCCTTATTGCTCTTTTGTGCCAGTCCAGACTTCTGACAGCGCTGAAGTTGATGCTGTTGCCAACGGTTTGCAAGAAGGCTGTGAGAAAACTGACAAAAAAATTTCAGCAGAACCAGATGAGATTTTACGTGGTTCCAGCTTTTGTCATAAACCTGGAACTCAGACCAGATTTGTCCAAAAATGTTTTCAGTGACTCATGACAATTGTTCACCTGGAACTTTTTTCAGTGAAACAGGTAACATATGGATCTGTTTATGCACGGACTAAAGAATGGGTTTAGTTTGACTTAGAGATTCAAAAGCAAAAATAAAAAATGCAAAACCACAACAGGTACAAAACCTACAGCTGCATTCAGATCCACACTAACAAAGGACTCATACCAAGGAAGACAAACCAAATATTCTCCTCCTCTGTGTAGTTTTCTAAAAGATGTTTATTAAGTATTGGAGACACTTATGTTTAAACATAGGCTTTACTGTTTGACATTCCACTTTTTCTCTCCATTCAACAGTGAAATAAAGGATTTCAGGTTTAGCCCTGGAATCATCAGAATTATTCCAGTCACATTGCCAGGTTAGTGGCTTACCAGTTTCCCCCCAGTGCAGAAATTGTAGCAATGCATTTGTTTCCATAGTGACAGGATGATGTTGGAGGGTGGAAGTTTCCCTGCTTCAAGGAGAGTTGGGCTGCCATGGAGAAAGCCTTTCGCTAATGACAGCGAAGGGCCTTCAGGGAATGATCAGGGACCAGAACTTCTCCAGGAGCAAGTGCTTTGCACTTTTAATGTTGTTCTGCCATTAAAGCTGAGATTTCAAAGCTGTCTAGAAATGCCTAATCTCAATAGGAGTTTGGGCACCAAAATCATTAGGCTTAATTTTTCAGTTTATCTAAACAGAAAAATAAAAGAAGTTAAATATTAAGTTTTTCATGAAGACTTTATATATATATACATATACATTTAATTAAGCAAGTTTTTTTGTTTTGTATTAAATGAAGTTTTTATGAACACAGTAAAGTAACATTCCTAAACACAATGTACTAGCACTTTTGATATATGCTAGACTATTTATATCCCCATCTGTTCAAAAGACACTGTCTGATCCTTTATTCCTTCAAGTTCTTTATTGTCTCCTCATTATGTATCCTTGACACTACTAGATGAATTTGGACACTGAAATATTTCTCACATCTTAATGCAGTCTTCATGTTATCTGGTTTTTGCTTTCATTTTCCCTGAAGGCTTTAGCAGACACAGTGGCCATCTCACTGAAAGCAAGGTGTGGTACCAGCAAAGAAGCTTCAAAAGCTATCTGAACACAAAGAAATGCTTATTGTTTATCTTTTGTATTCAAGCTCATCGAAACCTTATTCAGTAGAGTGCAGTGATTTGAATCAAGAAATTAAAATTAAACTATTTTTAAAAAGGCAATATTAAATCAAAATCAAAGTCAATTGGTCTTGGTTCCATCCAGTCACCAGATCTGATTTTCTAGTTTTGTTATGTAGACTCTAAGTCCAGGCAGCTAAAGGATAAGCTTTTAGCTGAAATAGCAAACTTGCTAGGGTCTAGAGGGAACAGACAGAACTATGCAAAAAACCAAATCTTTGGAACATATGAACTTCACCTGATTTTGTATTTACAAACCCAAAGCTCTTTCCAATTTACTGCAGTCTAAAGGTTGTAAGTAAAATTCTGTATATTACAAGTCCTCCAACCAAATTTCTGGTGATCAAAAGCAAAGCTATAGACTCTTATTCCAGAACATAGTCTTCTGAATTTTTGACTTATTCAAATCCAACACATCAAAGGGTGAGAGCTGAAGACACAGGGATCTCAAGAGAGACACAAGATAATGCCCTGTGATGTAATTCTGCAAACATATTAATTACCTGTGTACATAGATGAAAACTCAAAACTAAAAATATTACTCTAGAATCCACCACACACAGAAACACCAAGCTCCTGTGCTTGCTATCCCCAAATTCTCTCCTGTGTTTTACATATGGTATTATCTGTTACAGCCAAGGATATTTCTTACAATAAAAAAATAGAGTATATACCCTTAGGTATTTGCAGGCACTTGTATCTCCAAAAATACAATAAAAGAAAGAGACATTAGCCGTGGAGGAATGATGCCACAAAATACTAGTTCCTGGTACCATAAAATTTACAGCATCCATTCTCTACCAAAACAAAAGGGATACTTCAAAACTAAGCATGTAAGCTATGTTCTGTATTACATAAAATGTGTAAAATTGGAAAGCTACCCCACAAGTCTAACATAACACAGTGTTTTAAGTATGATAAAAAAGTAACTTCAAAGACCAAAATCATACTTGGAATACTTATTCCACAAAAGCAGAGGATGGGGTTTAAAGTGGGATTTAGTATTTCTGTTGTAAAATATAGTTTTCTCAATTACCAAATGTTTACATGTGCAAAGAAATGTATCTTTGTAGTCTTTTCTGGACTCTAGATCCTATTAAATTCTAATCTCTGTCTTTATCTTTCCAAGCAGAGTCTTTTTCCTGTTCAAAGGCAGTAATCTCAGGATGAAAACTCTCCAAATGGAAATGGATTCAAAATGTGCATGACACAGGTTTCTCCAAAAGTCACCAGTTTTACAATACTTTTAGGTCACTGTAGATCTGATATGATATGCAATTCCATCTGAAATAACAGGATTTGGGATATATTTATAGTGATATTTCTATAGTTCTTAGTAATTCTGCAGTACTGAGGCTGTTCTTGGTCAAAAAAGAGATCGCAGTATGAAAGCAAGCTCCTTCCTTCTACCAACCTTCTTTCACCAGAAGCTCTTTAGAAAGAAAGACAGTCCAAGCATTTAACTACAGCTCTATCTACCCCAATGTTCCTGCCTAGAAGCTGGAATGCAGTAACAATCATAACCCAGATCTAATGCTGAAAACCTGGCTTTTTTATTTTAAGAGGAAAAGTTTAGAGGTTTTCTTCAGGCATTCTAGATTTGCTTTCATACATACACATAAGTCAAGAATCTCAGTGCATGGAATACAAGTGCTCCTTTCGCAGGAGAGACATTAATTTTTGCATGAAATAACTTTAAAGATCATACAGTGAAGCAAGCACAGACCATTATTCCCTACAAATAAACATTCATAACTATTCTTAAAATTAGTAAGGAAATCAATTTTACTCTATTTTCCACTGATTATTTTTGTATTGCCGTATTTCCTGGATCTAATCAGGGATGGAAGTAGATCTGTGGAATACTGGAAAAAAGCGAAAAATGGAGTTGAAGTCCAGTCAGAAATATGAAGTGCCAGGGTCTAAAAAACAAGCATATTCTGAGAAAATGGTGAATGCAATAATGCAGACCCAGTAAAGCTATGAGATGAAGGACCTGTTGGCAACTGCAGCAAACATCTAGAGGTTTGCTTACAGCTACTGAGGATTACATTGAAGGCAGAAAATCTCCTTGTGGGACAAGTATTCTTTAGTTTAACTTTGGTTTTAGTGAAATTATCCCAGCACATGAAAAACACTTTCCACAACATGCCAACAGTCCCATGCAAGAGGATCTCTATGCAATGATTTTTGTCCCACTTGCGTAAGGAAGGAAAGTCCCAGCCACCCTCCTTTCCAGGTCCAAGGCATCAGGCTCACTCTGGAGAACTTTCTTTCCTAGAGAAGCAGAATATTTTGTGCCTTCCTCCTAAACAGCATGTTTGAGCACAAGTTAATTCTGCTGGTTTGGTGACAGCACCATATAGATTAAATATGAATATTCTCAAAAGAGTGATTCACATTAACTGTGTCAAAACTTACGTACAGAGTGCAGAGGGTATCTCTGTGGAAAATTACAAATAAACAAAAATTATACTAAATGGACAGTGGCAGAACAATTTGCTTGGTATTTCTACAGAGGAGAAGTGGTATATAGGCAGCTCTTCAAAGGTTCTAAAATTATTATAGCTATTACAGTTTGTCCTCAAGACTGTTTTTATAACATAAGGAGACAGAGATTATTTGTGGTTTGGCAGCTGAACTGAAAAAGAAAAATGTTCCTCAACAAATAGTTCAGAGCAAAGCAAACTTAAAGTGATTAGGACTTTTGTTGCTGAAATGAAGAAACCCAAAAAACTCTCTTTTTCTTGTGCAAAACTGCAAAGGAAATGAAAGGGCAGATTCCCATAACAGAAGACAACCTCTTTTTAATAAATAGACCAGTTGGTAACAACTTCCACCTGACACATGGGAAATATGGTTTCAACATCTACCTCCAGCTAAAGAGAGCTGAAACCATGTTTCTAAAGCACATGTCCTAACCACCAGGCTAGATGATAAGCCTTGACCCTAGATTGTCAGTGTAAACAACAACTAGAAATTCCATAAACCACTTGTAAGATATGAGAAAGAGATGCCTTCCCAAATGCACTTTTATTTCCAATACTCAGGTACCCTTTTAAGACTTAGGTGTACTTACTTTTATAATCACACACTGTGCCACCAAAGCAGAAAAAGTTTAGGTTTGAACTTGAGTTTTCTACCGTTGTAACTGAAAAAATAGGCATTTGAAGGTGCCCCCCTTCACTTTGACTTTGTGTAGAGTATTTAGTAATTTAGACAACAAAAAAATAAGAACAATCTTCTGAAGTGCCATAATGATGGCATTCAGCTGTGTGGTCAAAGGTACTTCATCTTTTGAACATTGAACGATTTCAGATAAGAAAAAAATAGTTTCAGTATTAGAGGGTGGGTAGTATACATCTTAAACATCACAGAACTTTCTTGGTGTGTGAGCTCTAATCCCCTTAGACAGGTGTGTATGTGTATATGTGTGTATAATATATAAACATATATAAGAACTGACCTTTGATTTTCCACACCTTGAACAAACATGTACTTCTGAACCATTCAGTGAAAAGGCAACAGTAAACTGGTAACTAATTAAGATATAATCCTCACAGATATTTTTTATTCAGATAATTCCAAGCAGATGTTGTAAATATGGGGAATGCTTGAAATTCTCCACAACATTTCCATTGGAAAGCTAGGGAGGAGACCAGTGAAGCTGATCCAACCCTTCACTGACTGTTACGATTGGATTTCTAGCCCTCTGAACCTCGGAGCAGCAAAACCAGGCTGTAATGCAGACCAGAATCTGGCTCTAAGCCTTTATGTTTTCAGCAGCAGAAAATAAGATTCATATAGTTTTGAATAAGCACAATGAATGTCATAGGCCCGAACAGATTTTCAAAGTTAGGGCCAAGTAGTTGAATGTAAAGCTACACATTTCTGTACAGTGTCTAGATTCATATAACAGAGATCTTTACAGAAATTTAAGCGCTGACAGATAAGATGGAATGCTTTCATGTATTTCATGTCTCTCCTGCCCTGCTAAATGAGAATTGTAGTGCCACAGTTTAACGTGCCTGTAAAGCAAACTACCTTATCAAAAATTTAAAATCAGCTTTATTTTTAAAAATGCAGGAAGAAAGAAATGTTAAATAAACATAAACCAGTAGTATCTAAAGTATTTCAAAGTTGTAACAGTCTCAGTGTTTTTTTCCTGTCTATTCTCAGCATTTGTAACAGAAGTTGTTTGAAATGCAATTAGCGAGAGAAGTTTGAAAGGAAAGCTTGACAATTCTGTTCAATAAAAATATTTATTGTTATTTTACCGGTCTGAGAATGTCATGATTTTTCCTTTGGGGCTCAGAATTGCACTTTAATACCTTGATAGATCATAACTGTTAGGTTATTATAAAACGTTGACAGATAAGGCTGTGATTTGTGAAAGCTCCATATGAATTTTACGTTTAATTTCTGTTAACATTTGACAGAGCTTCATGACATTAGAACCACAAAGTTCATTGAAATTCAGCAGTAGTTGCATACATTTCTCATTTATAGATAACACTTGTACATCTCCTGACACAAAGATTCAAAATGAATCTCATCAAAAGCTGTAAGAAATACACAGTGTTTTATTTCACAATAAAACTGAATGCATCAAAGAGCCTCAGTGTTGGTAAATTACTCCAGTTGGGCATAGGGAGAATTTTTAATTGGTTTGCATCTTTCCTGTTCTGACAATGTTATATCAAACACATCAAAAAGTAAATAAATGACTGAGGTTGCCCCCAAGGTGGCATGTCAGCAGTGGTGCTTCTGAAAATTATTACTAAAATCATGAATGGTTCATACAGACTAACAGCTTCTGGAATTTTTTGTTTATTTGTGTAATAAAAGTATGAACAATCTTTGTGAGTTTTGAATCAATATTTAATGAAGTCTAGCTTTCATAACGGATGTCTGTACTTATTAACATAATCAGCTATTTGAATAAAAATATACCAATACTAATGTAAGAAAATAAATAACAAGCAATAAATAATGAGTACACAATAAATATACTAATACTAATATAATAATTTTGGTTTTCCCAAAATTTTGTGCATTAGTCCTACTTTACTGACTAGGGTGAAGTATTATTCAAAACCACTTTTATATCAGTGATTCATGGAAGATGAAGAGATAGCTTGGGAAGAAATTATGTGCAGCTTTTAAAAATTGCATCATATCAGGGCACTTCTTCAGAGGTCCCTCAGAGGGAAAGCGACACATCAGGGAGAACAACACTCCCCAACAACAAATCAGCTGTGGAAGCTAGAAGTCAAGCAGCTGAAGCCTGGAAATTTACAGATCCTCCCTTGACAATCTGCAATACAGAGTGGATAATCCAGATGTCTTTCTGAATACTCTTTCAGCCCTAGAAAGAGCATTTCCATATTCTTGCTCAGGAGCTATTGTAGAGGTTACAACTGCTCTGTTTTTTTCCAGTAAATAACCCAAGGTCTAATTTACCAGGTATTTCATTGTGAAATCCTTGAGATATTTCCCAAGGATTAAAAGCATGAGAAAATGTCTAATAAGAGTCAAATTTTCTTCATCTCATGGACCCTGTTGACTTTGAACTACCATTAATTTCAGCAGAATATGCAGACTAATAGCAGGTTTGTGATTTCATATAATAGTTGCATCATCTTTACTACTTTATTTCTAGTTAAATATCATCTTAACAGAACTGGAAGTGAGAACACCATTTTCACCTTTCTAGGTGTGATGAAGTTAATCCAACTCTGTAACCTGCTTCATATTTGAAAGTATTAGCTGGTATTCAGATCACAGCAGAAGGTATTTAGTTGAAACAACTGTCAGATTTGATTTATTTAGCATTATTCAGATTTACAACCAAACACTTTTAACCGATGTGCGAATTCTAGAGAGACATTTAAATGCCTTTCTGCTATTTTGATTGTTTGTTATAAAATTTTGTCTTTGACAAATTTACAGAAGTGCATTATCTTTTATCATTGTGACCATGGTCCTTTTGGTTGAGATGTACGTGCCTTGTGTTCTGTGTTTATTTATACTGGAGTTATATCAGACATTCCTTCCACAGCCCACACTCTACTAAGGAGTTCCAATACACTTCTAAGGTTTTTGTTCCATCTTCACAAATACTCACATAAGACAGTAGATAACTAGGTATATTCTGGTGATAAATATACAAGGTCATTCAACCAAGTACTGAATGTAGATTTTCAACTGCCACAAGTGTAGGTCTCTTCCATTTCCCTAAAGTAATAATTTTATTTGCTACTTTTATATAGGCAAGTATCTTGTGCTGGGACAGGAACTAACTGTAGCTAACGAAACGTAGGTAATGTGTAATGTATTATAAATTAAGTGCAATAGCTTGAGAGATGGACCAAGATTTTGATTTTTTGGATGCTGATCTGACTTGATCTTCAAACCTCCTAAAGTTGTGTTACTGGTCTGAAATAGAATGTTGTGTAAAAATAGGCATGTTTGTTAAAAAAGAAGGAAAATAGAATGGGTAACTTAATTCAAATGCCAGTCTTTGATAAGTAACACTTTGGCATAGAAAAGTATTGTGAATAACATAAATGGAACTGCTCTTTGCAACAATATGAATGAATGCTGTGAAATAAAAAGTTATCTTTTTTTTGCCTTTATCCTGAACTATTTCAGAGGCAAGTGTCAAACTCCTTGATGTTTTCCACTGGAATAGCAGCATGCCAAAGAGAAAAACAGCCCAGATACTTATGAACATGATCAACTGGAACATCCTTGAAATGAGCATCACAGGGATAAGAAAAAAGAGAAACACTATTTATTTTTGACAGAGCTGTGTGTACAACTCTAAGTGATTCATCTCTAGATAATCTATTTCGGATATAAAACTAGTAAGACCTTTCTTTGAAACATAATCTAGTCAGATAGAGATGAAACCATAAAGGTCAGGATACATTCTGGAATTCAGATACATACTGAGGTGCCAAACACATTCAACTGGATAAATTTATCCTTAATGTAATTCCCATTCCTGTTCCCTAGACCCCTGTGAAGAAAAGTGAAGTGATTATTATATTTTCTTATGCTACCAGACTGGAAAACAAGAAAAATCTGTAAAGGTTTGTAAGTCTAAAAAATGGTATCGAAGTGGGATTTAAGCCACAATTACAGAATAAAAAGACTAGGAATAAATATATGGCTGAATTAAGACCATCAGAGCTGCAGTCAAACAAGAATGTATAACCTTTTATAACATGTCCAATAAATGTTAAACCAGGCACATTCTACACAGAATAAATGCTTTTTATATATGAATGATTTTTAAGTCTAAATAAAGGAATTAAGATTAGGATTCTACCATGCTCTATTTATAGGATTTTCAGAAGATGTAAAGTCACTGCAGTAGTAAGGATTCCAGCAACTACAAGTATTCTAAAGGTAAATATTCAGGGTATTATGTCGTGACAGCCTTCCAGAAATAATGTCTTTTCAAGCATTGTGAAAAAGAAGAAAAGTGATGCATGCGAAGTAGCAGCTGGTATCCAGTTATGGCCAGTAACCAATAAAACCATTAAGTACACAAAAGTATAAAATAAAACTGTACAAACAGAAACAACTTTTGACAGTGATCTATAGCCCCACTTCAAAAAGGAAATCTTAGTTGAGTGACACATCAGGAATTGTAATAAAAAATTAGACGCTCAATACTACAGTCCCAGGCTACATCAGTCTTTGTTTCCAATGACAGTTTCTGATTTTGAGTCAAATTGTCACTAGAAAATTGAGATAAGTTCTTTTGCTCACCAATGTCAGAGAATCAATATTCATGCCATGCATAATTTTCCAAACAGAAGAGAAAAAATATCTAGGATTTTTCCCAACAATGATCAAAGGGTTAGTCTTACACAGTCTTTGAAAAGACCTGGATGTGACTCTTTCTAGATGTCAAAAATGTTGATCCAAGGTCAGTCAAAAAGGATTAAAATAACATCAGGTTTTGTTTTCCATAACAATCTCCAGCTTTTATACTCCCTCTGAACTCCTATGAATATAGCACTAAACTAAAGGACTTCATGATCTCATGTTCTCTTCTACTTCCACTGGGAGCTGAAAAAACAGGTAGATATAATTTTTCTCTAATTTAAGCGATAAGATGGTATTGTTTAGCTGTTACATTTCTATTTTCTTACAAGTTGATTATCACCACAATATGCAGAGTCTGCCAAGAATTTTAAAATAAATAATGTCTCTCCCTTCTCCAGAGATCAGAAAAAATGAGATAGAAAAGTGTGTGTGTGTGTCTGTGCATCAGAAATTTAATGAGGGAAAGCCAATTCAATGAGCTGAGTTTTGCTGAATGCTGTGAGGTTGAGAGTCATTTTTATTTATTCCTGTGGTAAGTTTCATAAGCTTAGTTCTCCTCTCTGTGCTAGTGAGATTTCTTCTTCTGGTCACAGCTTCGTGATTCCAGTGGAATGTAGCTGTCAGAGCTTATAGCAAGGAGTATATTTAAAATATATAGGGCTCTGAATATCAGGGAATAAAACAATCTACAACATATATTCACTAGAGAGCCCGAGTGGAATGCAGAACAGAGAAATGATGTTTTCAGTTGCTTGCAATTTCCACCACTTTGAACTTTCATCATTATTTGCAGTTTCTTTACAAAGAGTGGATTATAATAAACACTTCTGGAGGTCAGAAACCATCATTGCAACATCTGTGCTCAGGAGACCAAATTATACATTTGGTATACACATTTGTGGAGAAGTATGTCCCAAATAGCAATAGAGATTTTGAAGCCATGATCAATCAGAAATCTGCAGTAATATTAAGGGAACCATGATAGCTATATAACATACCTATAAAATATATACAATATAACATATTTTTAAGGATTCCCAAAAGAAGACCAAGGCTGCTGACGTCACAGACTGAGATGTGTGAGGGAGAAAGATTCTCTAAAACCCTTGTTCATCAACACTCTTCTCATCTCTCCATCTCCATCTGGCAGGCAACGTTTTCTTTTTCCTCAGAATTGTCTTTCCTTTTGTGCCTTGGTTCTAAACTACAGGACAAGAGGAAGAGTCATTTTCACTCAGCATAGCCAGATTCAGGGATACAAAGGAGCAAGAGGGACTGAGAGACCAGATTTACAAGGCACAGCCTCATTGCCACCAAATGCCTGAAACGGGAACAGAAATTGGTGTATGCTCAAGAGGCAAGAAACAAGATCCTCTCCTGAAAACCAGTAGCTCCTGCCTCTCAGTTTCTGTCAAGGTCTGAGTTAAGCAGAGAGTGCACAACTACTATAAAGCACACGATCTTTGTTTTGGTGAAAACTAGCTACACCTAGGTTTTAATTCCTATAGAGTTCTGAGTTCAGTGGTAGCTGAAAGACACAGCTGTTGAACACTGCTATCTTAAGGCAAAAGTCTAAATGTCCCAGGACCTTGACATTCAGTTTGAAAGACTCTCCAAAATCCAACAGTGGATGACAGGTTTGCCAGATATGAGGCATTATATGGAAGGTCCCCTCTGCTGTATGGAAAAGCCTCACAACCCAAGGGAATATAACAGAAGACAGTTTTTCCTTTATTTTGGGGCAATAGTACGTAAGTTTGACATGGATGTAATGGAGTATATGTCACATGCCATGTTTAACAGCATAGATAACCAATTCATCTGTCCAGAAGAAGAAAAGATCCTAGTCAGTGTGTGTCAAAAGACTCAACATCTCCAAAACAGGCTTGTATTCAAGGATGCAGAATACAAGGGAGAGAGTTTGAGGGAACATGTTCTATTATGATACAATTGTGGTTGCTGGTCTTTAAAAAGAAAGCCAAAAACCCAAGCATGCCACACTGGCATATTGTTCACTATGCCACTTGTAAATACCGTCTTTAGTCAAAATGGCTATCGGATCCCTACAGTCTAGAACACGTATCCATATTAAGTAAACCTACAAAGTAGTGGTTGGAGAAGCTGGAGCAAAACATTATTTCTTCAGGTTAGTAAATTTGAGGTTCTTCACTGGAATGCCCAGTCCTTTCATTGTATTGGAATGCAAGTCCTTTCAGTTTTCTTGGTTTTTCTTGATGGACTTGGAAATAAGCACAGAATAAAATACAAGTTGGTGCTCAGGTCTTTGTAGTACACAAATCAATCAAGATTCAAACAGAAAAAAAAAATTAAATTTGAATGCCTGATCATCTTGTCCTCCTCTAGTCTGCTCATCTGTAATACTTCCACTAATTCTTTTAAGCTCCATCCTCTTTATGAATTAACTGTACTTCAAACAATACCCTGAGAATTCTTTCATGTCTTTACTGTTGTTGTTTTATTGTCTTCACTCCTTCCTGCAGTTTTATACTTCACCTTTTGTGTTGGGTTTTTATATCTTTTCATGCTTCTTTTCTTTTTTCTTTTTTTTTCTCCTCCTCTTTTTCTACAGCTTTTGCTTAAGATTTCCATATCTATCTTAACCATGTCTTTTCGTTTCATTTCAATCCTGAAATGAATTGGTTGAAGTAGAGTTTATGGAAGAGTTGCAAAGAAAATATGAGGATCAATCAACTTTTGGACGAACACTAAAAGTAGCTCTGAAAAGACGGTCATTGGCTGGGAGATTTTTTTAGAGCACACAGCTGTGGATAAGGCATTTATACACTTACTATGACCACTGAGCTTCTGTCTAAACCCGGAGATGCTTAAGCTTCATTGGCTCCACTGCAATTTTCCCAAAACCTTTAGAATTGAAAACTCAGGAATCAACATAATAGTTTAGTCTAGACAACATTCAACAGCTTGACAAGCTCAATCCAGAAACTAAGCTGCTTAATATAAAATACAGAAGCAGAAATCTAACTAAGTAGAGAGAGACCAGAACTCAAGATCACTCCTTCTGGCAAATGTCCTGATCACTGAACTACAGATTTATGTTTCTCTGCTTGCCAGCTTTCTGCATAACGGTACATATGCACCAGGAGAGGAACGCATGCCACTGCTGCCTAGCTGGTTTGGTAGGCATATTCCCAAGAGGTAGAAATACCTACTTAAATCTGCTCCACTAGAAAAAAGGGATTGAAGTACTAGAAAGTCTGTGAAGACACTATGAATCAAGTACAAGCCTGCATACTAAGTGTGAGACTGTTATAGAGGAGTTCTTCCCTTTTATGTGTGTTTTAAAAGATAGCAATGCCTGAAACTTGTAAGGGGAGGAGGGATGGTAGTATAGGCACCTACCTTAGGAGGAAAAAATGACTCCCTGAGGCCCCAGTTGAGTAGTCTTTACTTTCCTATAAGCCAACCCATGATGGCAGCTTTGAATCCCATCCTGAGGTTTTTAACTCCCCCATGCACTAATGCTGAGAGCTTCGCCACCCAGCTTCAACTTCTGGATTCACACTGGACATCTAACAGCTGAAAATCCGTCAGCACAACTTGCGCCTCCCAGGGAACTTAGTCTTTTACAGTGTATGCCTCAGTACTCATTGTAATTGAATAATATTACTCATTGCCTACATATGGATAAGTCTAAATATGAGTATGCTTATACATAAGTAAACTAAAAGATGGTGATGCAGCTTACAGGTACTTCAAATATACTTGCATAGGATTTGAATTTCCATTAATAGAGTCAACCCAAAGGACTGACTTCAGACTTCAATGTTACTGAAGAACAATGGGCATCAAAATTCAACTGTCACTCTGCAAGCTGCCCCTACAGTTGACCCTAATTACTGATTAGCCAAACGAATACTACTAGGTTATGGCCTCTTCTGTAACCAGCTAGGATTTGAAATTTCGGTCAGCATTTTTCACTTTTTTCCATGTTTGCTTCCTACATTCCAAATGTTTTGTGAATTTCTGTTGGGTTAATAATGTTATTCTTTTTGGTGAATGTCATCTCTTTGGTAAATATCACCAAATGTCATGTGTTTGGTAAATAACGTTAATTGTGTGCCCCAGCTAAATAAAGAGGTCAGACTATTTACAGGAGTCTTAAATTGTTTATCACATGTAGTACAGAGGAGCCTGCTTGTGCTAGAACTGTGGGGAAAACAGACAGAGGAATAACAGACAGTTATGGTCATAACCTAAAGCATAAAAATTCTCTAGGATACTTCGTAACTATAAATAACTAATGACACATTATAGGTAAATTTTGCTCAGTAGTCCCAGATTGGAAAATCCAGAATATTAGAAGACTTCTAAAAGTCACTACTTTTGTCACATTCTTTGGTAAGAGTCAGAAAACAGCTGTAGCGAAGAATACTACTTTTGTTTAATCTGCTTATTACTGGTTAAGCCAAACCCTCTGTAGGTACTTGGCCAAGAAAATATAGAAAGATATTCAGGTGTCATTGGATGTAATTTTGAAGTTTACACACTTTTTTAGCCTGGCAAGCAAAAATATTTCACCCAGGATATTATGCATGCACAGGGCTGCCAAAAATATGTTTAAATGTTACAGATCTACAGTGCCATCTGGCCAAGCAGCTTTTCAGATATAGTCTAGAGACATAAGAGAGAGACTGCTGGATATCTCATAAGGTACATAAGGGAGCTCTATTTCCAAGGTATCAAAGACCTTATCTAAAAAACAGCAGACCACTGTCAGAAGTAGCCACTGTTATATTTTCCAAGAGAATAAAGGAAACAAAGCAGGAAGGAGAAACTTCATAAGCTCTCAAGAATATAATGTATTCACATATGTACGAGAGAGAGAGAGAGACAGACCCACATCTATATTTGGGTCTGTCAAAGGTGACATGATTTGTCACTATTCCCACTGATGTTAGCAGGACTAATATCAGAACTAACTGTACAATGCAAAAGAGGAGAAATACCAGGTATTCCTTAAAGGAAAAGACAAAAAAAAAGAATTAAAAAAAGAAAAAAGAACAACAGAAATCTGCTCAATCTATTCATCATTCATCTTCTTGATGCTCTAGATACTTCTAATTACCTGTTTTACAACAGGTACCAGGCACCATTTTACCAGCTTTATAGCTTTGTATTTGAGGTCATTCACTAGTGTGGCCTCCCTCTAATTTTCTTCTTTTGCCAGCATTCATAACCTCTGCAAAAGAATTTTTCCAATAAAGAGGAGATAATACGTATTTCGAACTGAGAAAGTGTAGGCATTATGCAAGTGAAAACTAGCAACTTGCTGATAAAAGCAAATGTTGCATAACAGCAGAAATTAAGAATACAATTGCTAGAAACTCATGGAGATTTAATACAATCATTTAATATTAGAACAGAGGGGAAACCCCCACCACCACCACAAAACAACCATAGTGAACAATACACTCAACAAATGTAGTTTATTATCCTGCTTCCATAGATTGTCAGCAGACCATGCTTTCACAAATGCATTCGTATTTTGTCAATGAATTTTCTTTACTATTTTTGAAATAATTATTTTTATTAAGACTGAGTTTTATTAAAAACTGTTAATACTCAGCATGAAAGATTCTGAATGACTAAGAGTTAAGTAGTGTCATGCTACTTCATAAACAGTATTAGTCTAATTTTTATAACTTTGAACCTTTTTTAGAGAACCATGACTTTAAGTCTCTGGGAGAGACAAACCTGAGGGAGATTTAGCTGGTAAAGAGGATCAGGGATTTTTTAATAATTATGAACCTTTCCATGGAGGGAAAAACAACTTTTGTCTGTGTCATTGTGCAAAAATGAGATAGACTACTCTAAAATTGACTGGCTAAGGATAGAATCAGTTTTAAAAGTCATCTTAGAATAAACTGATGAACAACAACTGCACAGGGTATAATGTTGGACAATACAAACAGGTCCCTTACCATATCACAGTCCCCTGAAACCCGATTTTTTGGGGGGAAAGCATTAAGAACCTTGTATTCCTGCTGCACTAGGAATAATGTAGTTTATTAAAATAAATAACCATCCATGCATTCTAATTTTCTGTCACCAGCACAAACTAATTGAGTAGGTGGGCTTGTTATAAACTCAGAGGAAGGCAGTTATCCTCTTGTCTGGCTTGCTTAACTGGGTCTGTGCCAGAGCACTGTAGAATCTGTCATTGAACAGTAAAAGCGAAGTCTATCCTGTGTCACACATCTATAAATAGGCATGTATGTATATGTATGGGCATGTCTCCATGTATTTCATTTTCTAGTGCAAATAAACAAGCACATCTAAAATTCCCTCCTGAGCATTTCCAACAATTAATTTTTGGCAATTTTCGAACAACACAAGGGCAGTGGAATGTACCGCCTGTATTCTATTCACAAGAATATAAACTGTATGCATCACATTCACTTGTTTCCCATTTTCTTGTTTCAGGTACACCTGGCTGCTAGTCATTCCCTGCCCACATTACCCCAACACAATGAATGGACTTCGTATTTTCTGAGCTGTCACCTTGACGGCAGAAAGAAAGAATATACATGCTTACCACGTATATATGAAGATACATCTTCATATGTGGCTGTCAATACAAGAATATAAAGCACTAATCCAACACAATTAATCCTCCACATAAAGCACTAATCAAACAAACCTGTAAACCAATCAAAATAATTCAGTATCTCTTCTTAGCTATCCTTTCCACAGATGCAGTAGAAGAAACAATTCAATATTGATCTGCAAGCCCTCTCTCCCAGCTGATGAGTGGAAAGTTCAACTGCAACAGCCACTTGGGCCTCTACACTTGATGACTCTTCCTCCTTCCTATTAGAAGAATTTTTCCTACAGCTCTTCCTAAGGGGTCAAAAAGAAATTTAGTGTGATTATACTGGGGCAACCACAGTCCCTGAATCTCTTTCCCATCAGCCAAGAAGTTTTTTCGTCGCTTATGGCAGCATCCCTTTCACTCTGCCAGCAAGAAACACCCTTTGTCAGGCCCTATAAAGAAACAGTAATCTAAGATAAAAACCTCTTCTTTCCTGTCAGAATTAATAAGAAATGAAGCTGAAGTATTCTGCTGACAAGGATGAAAAGGCAATATTTAAATTAGAGCAAACCCTAGTATACACTGTATGTTACTTGATTAAACAGAAATCTAAGTGATCAGTGTTAACAAGGGTCCACTTTGATAAACAGAGAAACGTTAAACAAACTCTTCCCAATTAAAAATACGGCCAGACTGCCTGCTGCTGCGTTCAGTGAAACGAGGGTGGCCTTCACAGAGCCAGTTGCAGCAGCAGCTGGCAGCCATCCAGCATGGTGCAAGGGAGACGCATCGCTCCTTGCTCAGGTACTTATCAGCAACTCCAGCAGCGAGGCCGGCACCAGAAAGTCCCGAACAAGCAGATCCCCACTGCACCCTGAGACAAGATAGCTGGTGGCTACTCACTGTGTCTAAATTACAAATCCACTTGCATGAAACAGAGCCTGCCCAGTGCCAGAAAACAGACAAAGACTATGCAAAGAGTCTGCCCTCAGAAGGGATAAAGCAGCTCCTAGAGGAGAAACAGTGATTAAATAAAGTCCAACAAATGATGCCAATAAACAAGTTTTCAATTACCAAAGGACACCCAGGCAGCCAAAAAGAGGCTGCTAAAAGCTGTAATCACACCACTCTACAGTACCCACTTCAAAAAGTACAGAAACATGTAATATATTTTGGCTGGAAAAGAACACGTAGAACAGACTATTTAAGAAAATTGCAACCTGCTACAAAAACAAGCTTGAGTGCCTTCTATTTAAGAAAGTGGGGCTGCATTTCAGATCCCATTTCTTACTTCAGGTGAATTATATCTCTGAATCACACAGCAGTTATCTGCCTGCATCTGTTTTTCTTTGACACCATTACATCCTCCTGTCCTTGACCCCATCTGAGACTGACAAGCTCTGGGGATTGCTAATGGGGCTAAATTTTCCATGAATATTTGCTTGTATTTATAGATGAATTTACTTAAGCCACATTAATGTCATTTGTGTATTTGCTTTCTGAAAAAACTTGTTCATTTGGGTTTTGCTGGCATGAATGTTTACTAAAGTAAATTCCAAAGATGTAGCCAGAGATATTAGGATCAGAAAGAGGCTTTTAAAATGTACTGAAGTGTGTCAGTGCATTTATATTTGCACAAGACAAATGATTCTCACTAAGCAAGCCAAGGAGAGAAAGAAGATTTGGAGGTTTCCTGACCAATCATAATTAACCAATATAGCATGAGGAATAAGAGCTGAAAGCAGGAAACTATTCGTAACCAATCAAAACAGTTTCATGTGTTACCAGAGAGTATTTAAACATTTTTGCAGACTGGATAGATTCAAAGATGCAATATGGTCATAGCTGACTATGTACAAAGTCTATACTTTATTAGAAACAGTTTGTGGCCATTCGATTGAGCTGAAACAGCTGAACACAGAGTGTTTCACCATTAGGTCATCTGTGTGTACTGTAGCCTCTAGTGAGAGCGCAAACAAGAATTTCATGTCACAAGGTGGCTGATCAATGTCTTATATAATACAGCCAAGATCCTGATAGCACTTTTTTGCATCATAATGGCATCTTTTATAATTTATGCTCCCAGTAAAGATTATGGACTAGTTTGCCACTGATGCTGCGCAGATTTTATGTTCAATATATCCTCTCTCCTTTCCATTTTACCTTCAGCCCTTGATTTACCTCAGTTATAGTCAGCAACAGGTTCCTAAGCAGAAGTGTTGGTAACAGTAACAGCACTACTGACTATTATGCATTCTGATCTCTGAATATCAACCATGATCATTTCATAAGGGGAATCACAGCTCTGACCATTTAAATTTTGCTACCTTAATTTTTCAGAAAATTAAGCATTAAAGCTTTTGGAGGCCAGCCCTTGCAGCAGCTGGACTAATGTCGATATTCACACAATGAGTTAACACAAAAGTGCTCCCTCCTCCCCCAATACAACTCGCTGAAGAGGAATTTAGGCATGGCTACACAGTTTGATCAACACTAGCATGCCTCCTCCTTGGCACTAAGGACATGAGGTCTGATGCCTGAAGAGAGTTTTTAACAGAAGTAAGTATACTTGGTTTTGTGAGAGATTTGGGTAATTCAGGTATAACAGTCCTAACTGACAGAAAAAAGTCCTGCTGGACTCCAGATTAAGTTTCCCTTGGTGTGAGTTGCCTTTAAAACTGTGTCTTTTTTTAAATAAACTTGTAACCCTGTGAGCATCGTAGGCAAGAGTTTTAGAGTTTCCTAACAATAAATATTTTGCACAAAGGTTGTATCATTAGCAGATTTTCATCACACACTTGTAGTCATGGACAAATTTCAAAACAATCAGCTGGAATGAGTGACACCAAATTGATCTCAATCACTGAGTGTTCTTGTCTTTGGTCTCCTGTTTCCTTTTCCTACCAACAGGAAAACAGGGCATTTCATGAACCATTCACCGCCTGCCTCAGTCCTTCTCTTCCCTGTAATAATAAGCTTTGTTGCCCTCCATGAAACTAGAAGTAAGTGACTTGAGAAAAATGGTGTATTTCTATATTAGGTCTCTACAAACCTCCAATCAATAATAATATTTTGATAGTGTTTAAGGTCCTTTACTCATTCTTCATGAAATATTCTGTTGTGGTTTGAACTCAGCCAGTAGCAAGTTGCCACGTTGCCAGTTGTTTACACACACACACACACACCCCCCCCGGTGAAAGAGGGGAGGGACAAAAAAAAAAAATTGTAGGTTAAATAACAAAATTTACTTAGCAGAAGAACAACAGTAATGATAGTAGTCCAAAACGGGTAAAATGCAGTAGTAGCTCACCGAACGGCAACTGGTACAGAGCTCATCCCCAGCCCAGCCCAGCCCAGCCCGCCGCTCCGGAACGCAAACCAAACCATGAGAGCACGCCCGCCTATATGCTGGGCTTTGATGTCACGTGACACGGAATGGCCCAATGATCGCTCAGGACTCAGCCCCTCAGCGGGGCTCCCTCTCAGCCCATGGAAAGTTAACTCTATCCTGGCCAAAACCAGGACAGACTCCTTTTCTTTCTCTGTACGACCCTTTCACTGTCTTTCAAGTCTTCATGATTGGCTCTAACAGAAAAAATTCCAGTGCTGTTACTCTCAGCTGCCACCAAATATAATCAAGTAGATTGCTCTTTACCTCTTTCATAGAACTTTTAAAGTCTCCTAGGATAGGAGCTCACAATCCATAAGGCATTTACTTGTTTTGATACACAAATCTATATTTGCCCATATACTGTACTACACCAGACTTCCTGAAGCACCACAAACCATCAAAATATTTTATGTGGCTTATGTCTTGCTAAGTTGTCTCACAGTACCAGGTCCATAGGAAGACCAAATCTGAATGTGGGTTTGAACGTAGAGTACAGGGGACTCTGAACAATTAATTTTTCTAATTAAAGTACTGTGCAATTCCTAACTTATTTTGCTTTTAATTCCATGTTTGCCCAACAGCAGACAAACTGTAAATTACACTTTATTTGGTTTGCTCTTTTACTAATTTGTCACACTGGAAGAGAAAAAGTGCATGTCAGCTCGACAAATTAAAGTCAAATGTGGCTTAATCATTTTCACTTTAGCCAAGACCATTAGCATGGCACAACTAAATAAATCCTAGAAGCTAGAAGAGGAATCTGCAAGGCAGAGCTGGCCTTCCTGCTGCTGAGCAGGAACTGGGGAATTGCTGGGAAACAAAGACACCAGTAGCCTCTGCCCCACACCTGGCCCTCCCCACAACAGCAGCAGCAGCAGCACCTTCCTTGACTTGACGGAACAGGAGCTTTTTTCTAATGCTCCCACCCGGCCTGACCATGTCCTGCCCTAGGCAAACAGCTGTCTGGAGGATTTTCTGCCCTTAGTAGTCACAGAAAATGAAACCACCCTCTTGATGTTGGTTAGCAACCTCTCCCAGACTCCCATTAAAGGAGGCTGGGACATCAAATGGAAAATGTAAAGCCTTGCGGAAATCGAAGAGACCAGTTTTCAACCTATTTTTGCCAGCACCATAGTTATTTAAAGCACTGAAGTTTGGTTTGAGTGTGTTTTGGTTTACATGATGCTGATTTGAACCCCTCCAATCTGAAAATCAGTCTGAATTCTTCCAGATTCAAGATTTTAAAGTACTTCTTATGTGAAGGCAAGATATATTACAAATAACATTTGTAATAACATTACAAATTATCTTATACACCTTCACCGTAGTTTTCCAGGTCATTTGTGAACTAAACTTTGAAGAAAGCCTTTAGTTCTTTCTAAGATTATTGAAATTGATTTGCCTTTCACTGGTCTTTTAGACCTTTAGGGGCATTAGCCATCATTACAGGTGTCATATGATCTCAATGTAATATGCTGTGATTCCCATAGCTAGTGAATGGTATTTAGGAGGACTATAGTGGATTAACTAACAGGTTAATTTAAATGGCATATGTTCTCATTTGAACTATTTGTATGGCTAAACCATGTATTTAGACATGGTTAAACTCAAAGCACATACCGATGATAATATATCTGGCAACCAGAGTAAGCAATTATTTTCCTAGGCATTTCATTTATCAAACAGATCTTTATAAGGATTAAGAAAGTTCCCAAGAGATGATAGTCTTTTCTTGGGGATTTTTGTACCCATTTGGAAAAGAGTATCTCCTTACATCATCTTACATAGGAGTCCATCCAAAAGGATATACACTCATGTTAAGAAACTTTAACATACTGAGCAAAACAATTTTTGGTGTATAACCTAAAAACATTGCTGTGACATGCTGGTGTTGAACAACTGCAAACTCAGCCGCTCTGATGCTGCAAGGATTTCCTCAGCTGTCAAATTCTGGAATCAGATTCTTCTCCGTTTATTCTGATGTATGTTGACAATCAGACTGGGTACAGTATAATCCGATTTAGCTAAGAACTAGAAGAACTATAAGAGAACCATATTTTAAAGAACTACGTTAATTATGTTAAGAACTATAAAGAACTATATTTCCAAAACATGACCTTTCAGAATGGAGGGAGCCAAGTCTCTGCCTCTCACAGTTCCATGTGCATGCTGGGACAAAGCATGAACACAAGTGTGGGGAATCTGTCAGACATTCAATATATCTCAGACATTCAAACAGATACTGGTCCATGTTGCTCAGGTCACAGAAACCTAACGATGAGGAAATCAACTCCATACGTGTACCCTGATTCCCAGCTCTTCCAGGTTTATTAAAAGGAAACCAAACACAAGCAAACAACACAGTATGGGAGAACTGTCTGCTCAAAAATCCCAGAGTAAGAACCCTAGCAAAGCTCTACTGAAAACCTGTGATATTTATTCCACACTGTCAGGGCAGTATTGCTCTTCCTTCAGCTTCAATTATAATTTTCCTGGTGGCTGAAGGTAAAAGGCTATTCTGTCCTTTGCTTTATTCCCAAATGCACTGGCTTCCTTGTAACTCAAGCAAGTCTGCCATTTTACATAGGTGTAGCAGGACACAGCTATCTTTCTCTGTGTTGACCAGTGGGAAGTTTAGAAATCACAGATTTATTCATCAACTCTCATATGACACTGTAGTTTTTTATACCTTGAACAGATCTGTAACATACATTAGTTACACATAAAGTAACAAATGAAAATTCATCACACAAATACTTAGCTCTGCAATAGTTTGTATTTAATATATTAAAGCCTAGGAACTTTGAGTTCCATGTTCTGTAACAAACAAATCAGTCTACCTGCAGAATTTATGATTTAAACATATTTTTGTTTATAGAGCAAAACAGATTTAAATTATGATCTTGGAATTTTGTGAGCTCATTGGAACATGAGCTATTTTCAAAATGTAGCCACAAATGTTTTAATTCCTGAGGGAAATGTGTTAGGATTCGACCACTTTGAAAATCATCTGTTCCCTTTGGGAGTCCTAAAATAGGATCTAAATCCACCTGAAAATCTGTTCCAGTTGTGTGTGCTGGTTACTTGAAAAACTAGAATGTTATTGAAATTTTCTTCTCGTATGCTTCACTGCATGATCCATGCATAGAATTAGTGTTCATCAGCATGGGCTATATGTCGTGCAATGGGATTCCTGGTTGTTATCCAGCTGTGAGAAATGCACAAGCTGTAAAATAAGTTAGGAAAGGAGTGAAAGAGACTGAAACCAATGCAAATGAACATAGTAACAAAGGAAAAGTGTAGTACTATTTCTAGAAGGAAATGGGAGAAGACATGGATAATTCAGGGTTAGGATCTAACAAATATTTTCACACCGAATCTCTCAATGTAAATGGCACCTTCTCAGTTCTGCAAATTTTATATTTTTCAGGGATACTTCTCAGTGAGAACAGTTTTGCCCATGTGTTAATACACAAATTGTTCCCTTTGACTTGACAATTCTGTTGGTTTTTTCTTTGTATGGAAGTAGCCTAAATATCGATGCAAAATAATTCCTATTCTCATCTTAGGTTATTAGAATTTTACCTATACCTTACTCTTGTCCTTTGAAGATAACAGATTTTACATGTTTATAGTAAGTGCTTACTTATTTATTAAATGAAGGTTAGGAAATTCCCAGATTTAAGGGAAGTCCCAGAAAAGTTCCAGTGTTTGCTAAGAAACAACTAACACCAAAAGTATTAAATAATCATAGCCATAAATGCCAAACTTATTACTGCAAACTATACTTATACAGAATCTTGTATACGGATTTCTGACTTAATTCTTGAAACTTTACTATTTCTTTTGAGAGAATGTGCATAAGTATGTTAGAGACTCGTGCACTCTGCAAACTACTTGACAGTAGTCTTTCACTCCAAACTATAAACATATTATGAATTGTGAAACAGGAAAAGCTTGCCTGCAGGCAAACTACCAACAAGAATAACTTCTAAGAGACCAAGACATTATATCTTTTTACAAGGTAGCAGCTGTTGTGATCATGATCTTTATTTACAGAAAACAAATTCTTTAAAACATTTATGCTTTAGAAGAAAGCATAAGTATGTAAAATAGTGTAAAGACTTAAAGGATAACTGTCAATCAATTTGTTACCAGGGTTTTAAATGAGTAGTGCTTCTCTTCTTGCAAACCTTTAGTTTTAAGCTTATAACAAAGAATTCTTGAAACTCATTAGAAATATTCTACATTCTCAAACACAGTGCAGAATGCTTGAAACTGAAAAATGTTTCCTGAACATTTTCTTCTTCAAGAAGCCTCTTAAATGCTTTAAAATATAAGCTTTCTTTATGATGTTGGTTGAAAATATTGGCTGCACAATAACGCTATTGTGTGAATTGTGAGATGTCTGTATTCAGTAAATCAAATGGAAACAAATGAGCTTTGATCAGATCACCTTAGTATGCAGATAGATAAATTAACGAGCAATAAGGCATTGTGTATTTCAGTTAAATCTTGATTGTTCTTTAAATGTTTTCTTTGAAGTGAGTTGAATATTTTTCAGCTTTAAAGGTTTAATAATCACATATTTCTATCCAATTTTAAACATATATCTTACACACTGATAACATATAAATTGGTAACCTACCACTCATCAACCCTTGAATGACATTCCTTTCCTCATATATAAGCTTTAGAAAGCCCATATAAAAATCCATATGTAAGTTTTAGAAAATCCCCAAACCAAAATCACGTATAACACATTGTAACTGGAGATATCATTGCTGATCTCTTAACTATATAATGTTTTATCTATCTTGTGTTGTATTATTTCTTCCAGTAATAATAAAATATTCACAGCTAACAACTATAATTATTTTCCTTTTCTTTAATTATGGGGCTCCCTTAAGGTGCAGTCACAAACCCATGTGGCTAAACTACCGAGAGTTGTTTCCCTAAATAAGCACTGATGAATGATCTGCCAGTCTTTGTGTACATTTGAAATATTTTTGTTAATTACTTGGAAAGCAACACCTTAAGCACTCTTCCTTATTCTCTCTCCAGATAATTGTACTGAATAATAATAAGCATGGTCACTATAAATAAAAATCCACTTTCCCTTGACGCCCTTAAATGTCTACATTTCTTTTGTGCTGAAAACTAGGGCGGTGGTAGGCTATGATATTTTTCTTGTTCCAGATCCAAGTCTTATTTTTAGATATGTTATTACTGCTGAGGAAACAGAGAAACTCTGCAAAGAGTGTTTGTGTACCACAGTTACATATTTTTTCCATCTGGGGAAAAAAAAGATTTTCCTCAGCCTCCTTTTAACATATGGAGTTTGTCACATCAATCACTGGTGGAGAACATGTAGCGGCATCCATGTCATATGGGTGACAGGGCTGTTTTACATAGTATCAGTATTTTAGATTCATGCCTTCCCAATCTACAAAGCGCAGATATTCTACTTAGCAATAACATAGTTCTTCCAAAGAAGAGCTGTCTTTTGTCAAGTATTTTCATCAGAGAGATGTAAAAATGTTACAAACCATCCAAAAGTAATAATCTAGGTACTTCAGCATGCAGTCTTTCCCTAGCTTATATAATAAATTTGAGCTGGGTGCTTAATACATATGGGAATCATCACTAGGGAAACCATTCCCTTGGTACCAATACTCATATAGAAACCTTGTCTTGCTTTTGTCTCTGGCTCAGCGTGACAGTATTTCAAAGATCAACAAAATTTCTAAAAAAATCTTGTCCCATTTATGTCTTTTAACTTTGAAAAGTAAGTGGAATCTGTGTTCTGTCTCAAGCCCCAGATGTATTGTAATGGGTCTGTTATGCTCTGCCACTTTCCTATTACAGATCACCTACTACCAACATTCTTATGGCTCCTTTCCTACTCAAAAATGATGCCAGCTCTGTAGTATCCTTGTCCTCTTGTCTGCAGGTGCCACAACATTGTCAGCAATTATCATTTACCCTAGCAAGGCACTTACTGCCAGTTACTGTTCAGTCCATTGGCTTGCTGACCTCTTTGCAAATAGCTAGATAACTAATTTAGGGTATAAATGGCTGTGATAATTATAATTCAATTTAATTTCCTTTCAGTGATTCACACACAGATGTTTTGATATTACTGAAACTATTAGCCAAAGGGACCACACACTGTATAGTGCCTAGTGCCTAAAAATTTAGCACTGTGTCCTAGAGGACTTAGGCATGGTATGAATGCAAAACTGCCAGTTTCTGTAGATGATAATTTCTTAGAATGAAATTGTAGTCCTCAAACCTCACCCCACTAGGAGACTCAGCCTAGAAAGCTTGAATTTTGGTGTTTAATTAAACACCTATTAGGCATGGCAGTGAGAACAGGTCTGGCAACCAAACCTGTCTGGTTGTCCCTATCATGTAAAACCCACCAGGATGATTTTCTATCTGTGTCAACTCTCTGCCCTGTTCTAGTAAACGTTTCTAGGTCAGACAGCCTTCAGAATATAACCCTTCAGGTGGAATGATCAGTCTCCATATTTTCCTTCATGCTTTTTAAATATTAATTCAGTGAATAGAACATTATCATAGGACAATATGATTTAATGTCCACTTGCCCATGGGAATTTGCATCATTTCTCCTAAGGAATGCCCCATTCTTAGTGGACAACCTGCAGTGTTGAAACTGCATCCATGACACACAGGCTTAAATATTCATTCAGCAAGAGAAAAATCTCCTAGTTTAATATTAGAATACTGACAGTGAGATGTTCCCAGTTCTGCTGGTGAGATGGTCTCTTTGAAACAGGCCTTTCATCCGCAAAGTTTTACTGCCTGAATGCGGTGGGTTTCAATAAATTTGCCCTTCATTTTTGAAGGGGGACTCAAGATCTACCATCTTTGCAAATAAATACCTAGGAACAACAATCCTCACAATAACAAATTCCCAACCAGTCAGTACAAGCAACAAATCCTTTAAGTTTGCCTCACAGAACTCCAAGTGGCAAGGGAAAGCTGAAATCTTTGTCACTCCCAGAGCCACAAGGAAAAATTAAGAAGTCATTGTCATATGGGTCCCTAGTGAGCCTAATGACAACACTTGACAAAGCACATATGTCATTAATGTCCAGGATAAGGAATGTATTCCTGTCACAGGACTTACTGGCATTAATGCCCCTGTAGGAGTTTGTCTAGAAAAGCAAGTTGTCACTGCTGTCTCTGAGTGTCCCTCTCAAAGGAAATGTATCACTTTGCTTTTAGAATGAGACAAATAAAATAAAGCACTGAGCATGACACAGAAAAAAAAAACAAGGAACCTCTAAAGCATGCTTACAGTTTCATGTCCCTTCCATGGGACTTGTACAAAAAGGGACCAAATGACACATCAAGGCAAACTAGCTGTGAAGAATATGCCTAGACCATCCTGATAGGGAAGTACCTTTTGTCCAGTAGCCTGCAAATTTTTCAAGTACACAAGCATATGAATGTAGAGAATTCAAATCTTTCTGCATAATGCATTTTAGATGGTTTTCCCTGCTTGAAGAAATTGTATGTAAACTGTCTGCAAAGGTGATTTGTATCCCCGGGTATAACTGTTTCATTGGGCTTCTGGCAGCAAGCAATTGTTTGTCAGATGTGATGCTCATAAGACCCTTAACTATAGTGATGCTAGCAACTGCCTCTATAATACTTAACACATAAAACAAATTATAACAATATCCTTAAGATTAGCATATAAGTAATAGTGCTATATAAAAACTCATAAAAACAAAATGTATGGCTACAATAACCATATTAAAACAACCATAGTTCTGCTTTAAATAACCATATGAGCCACATTTGGAAGATATTATAGTATTTACTGATTAAGCATAAGAAAAAGTCTACTGCCTTCATCTCAGAAGGAAGAAATCGATTCCAGTTTCTATTTTTCCTGTGGGTATTGGAAGGCCAGCTCATGATAAAAGCCCAACAGAACCACCTAAGGAGCTTCAATAATCCTTTGATAGTTTAAAAACACATCATTTTTATGCATCTTTTTTGTTTTTTCCAAAAGGGTACAATGACGTGTTACAGGCAACAAAAGAACATGTTACATATCATTAACTGAACACTGAATCGTCTTCCTTTCAGAGAACTGGACCTCTTGACTGCATTGGTGACTTAAAAAGTCAGACTTACACTGATGCTAAAAAGTCATACTTACACTGTTGTTAAACTGGCATAGGAAAATGAATCAGGACAATATATCTCTTTTAAATAGTGACATCATTTAGGGTCTTGGAAACTTAAAATGCAGAATGGATTTGTCTGAATAACTGCTAGACAAGACTGTACCTAAATGTTGAGAATATTTTTCTCTGGGTGGAAATTTGAAGAGGAAACCCTTGCTTTGTCACAGGACTGGTAATGCCAGTCAGTTTAGCAGTTTCATTTTTCACTTGGCAGCCAAAGCGCTGAAATCCAATGAAAATGAAAACACACAGAAATACTATGTTTCTGAGACCAGTAAAAGCTAAAGGCAAGAAGATTATCCCAGTAGGCAGGGACCAGTTAAAAGGCCTTTTGCACCTCCGCTGAGGTGTGCAGGGATGGGCATAGGTGTGTGGAAGAGAGGAGTTACACAGAAGACCCCTGGGGAAAGGAGTAGCCAGCTGTTTCCCATGCTCCACAGCCTCTGTCCTTCCCATGGCATGGAGGCTGCCCAAAGCCCAGTGCACACCAAGGAGGGATGTCTCAGGGACAAGGCAGCGCCTTACCTTTCTACCTTTTCTCCAGCCCTGAGCTCAGTACAGTGACCCACTAACAGACAATCAGGCAGAGCAGAGCCAATAAAAGAAACACCAGTCATTTTTCATTTGCTTATGGACAGGCAACTTATGATGATACTCTGATGATTACTTTCTATTGAATGAATCACCTTCTGACCCATTCTCCTCAGTCATTTTCATTGTACACTAAATTCCGTTTGCCATGTCAGACCCTCAATTTTATCAGAGACACTAACACAATTTTCCAGAGCAGCAGCATTAGCTCAGCTTCCTCATTTTGTCTCTAGTGCCTTGTAGTTCAATTTATAGGCGGAAATAAAGACTTGTTGGAACTTGCCTCCTTTCCCTAAGGGTAATCTTAACCCAAACCCAAGGGCAGAATCTGGGCCCAACCTCCAGGCTTTTTCTCCCAAGAGTTGATATATCATCAGATGATCCATATAAGTCATATCACTATCATTGAATAAAAAGCAACTTGCGCTATCAAAAGCAGATTTCCAGCATGGAGAGATTCACAAAGATATCTGAAAAGGGAGCACACTGTTTTACTTTCTGATAAAAATGGGAGGAGCAGAAACACACACAAAACCCAAAGCACCAAATGAACAGAAAATTACAAACCAGCATAATGCAAATAGAAATATGTTTGCAATAATTAATTTCTGAATCCTTCTGCACATTCATATTTAGCAGTTATATCTACCTTATATAATCAATAAAATATATCAAATATTATAAAAAACCCTAGAAAATCTTCTGTGTTTATACTAAAATAATATTATGTGAAAAACAAAATTTGACAATTGTGGATAGAATAGGGGATTCATACTTTTTTTCTTTTTTTCCCATTGTGTGCAAGTTTTAGATCTGCTTAACACCAACAGTAGCCTGACCCAGCACAGCATTACTTTGGTCAGAATGTCTGTCTTAGCGTTTCTTAAAACAACTTCACTGAGAATTAACCATTGCTGAGGTCTCAAAAATATGTATAGGGCAATTTCAAGTTCAGTTAGCAACTAGGAACTGAGGACATGACTGTGTCATCAGAATAAAAATGAACATTGCACTTAGTGCACTGACTTGTCAGTTCATTTACAGAGATCATAAATAACAATGGTCCAAGGATAGATCCCTGAGGTACTTCTGTAATGACATCCATTAAATCTGACATGATGCTGTTTAATAACACAAGCTGTATGTGCCCTCCTAAGTAGATAGCACCCAGTTAATTACAGATGATTCCATACCTAATCCACTCAATTTATCCTGTAAAGGAATATAATTTATGAAATAGACAATAAAAAACAAATTTAAATTCACTTCATACACATTCCCTGGAAACAACTCGCACTTAATCTGCAGTGTTTAAAAGCATCTGATTTTCTCATTCTGAATTAACCATAAACATTCTAATATTATTCTGCTCGAGAGTCCCTTATTATTGGTATGGCAAAGGAATACAGTGTCCAGTCTTCATGCTGCTGAACCGCCAGCAAGGGGTGCTCCATGGGAGCACACCCAAACTAGATGACTTGTGTTCAAACTGTGCCTTTTCAAGGCGTGCTACACAGATTCTGGGTAATCTGCAAGTCTGAGCAGGGCAAGCCTGGCTTCGGCCAAGTCTCACTCACTCTGGATGCAGTCTGCGCTGCCACACTTCTCTCCAGGGAACAGTGAAAAATGCTGAACGAACATACTGGTGCTAAGAGGGCATCAATGCTTCTTTTGGAGATGAAGAAAAGGAGCTGACGTGATTCCCAGTGACAACCAGAAAGTGTGAGAGAGGGAGAAAGGTGAGAAAAAGAGGGAGATCGGAGACACTGCCTTGGCTTGCTCTCCCACTTAAGAATGAAGGGAAAGCAGGATGTCTCCATGGCAACCATCAAAAAGCATGGAAAAGCAGAGAGCAACAATGATTATAATAAGATTAGAAGAGGTCACACAGATCATCAGATAGTCCCCCAAAATCTGAGGCAATCACATAATAATAGCCGCTTAGTCTGGAAGTGCTCTGTGGAACAAGTACTCCACATCCAGACATCACAAACTTCTTCCCAACTTATGACTAATTTTTGTAGTTTAAAATACAAAAAAAAAAAAAAAAGAAACTGATAAAGATTAATTATTATACTCTGAAGAAAAGGAGATTCAGCGAACAGGTATCCTACATTCCTGTGATAGGAAGGAATCTACATGCTCGATCTGCTGGGTGATTTTAGGACAAGTACCTCACCTTCTGCTGCTGAGCAAAGCAAGCACAACAAACACCCCACATCTGCCCTGAGCAATCTGATCTCTGGGAGAATTACTTCTCGATACCAAATTGAGGAACCATGTTAACCCTCAGGATGAAACAAGATGCATCAGTGAGATTTCTGAACACTAAAAGGGACACCAGGTCACCCCTTCCTCATGCATCTTGTCTCTGACAACATATCAGTATGGACTGATACAGAAGGTACTTGTTTCTTAAAGAGGTATCAGTGAAAATGAAAAAAGGCAAGGGGACCCTCACACACCAGGTTTTAGTTGCAACACACAATTCACTTCCAGAAAGTGGCCAGACACCATGACGGTGAATAAGATATAAGGCTTCCAAAAGAAGGAACAATTTACTTCTCTCACCAATGGCTGGGTGAGATTTTTTTGGAGGGCAAAGAAGGAACATGTTCACATGCTCCTCATAATGGCCAGAGCACAGGAGATAAATCTAGCTGCAACTTGCTAGACAGAATAAAATAAAGATACTCAGTCTGAAACTGAATGATGCTCCGCACCTTTAGAAATATGCTGAGTGTTGTCATTTCCCCCTGATATTAGAAGGAAATGTGGGGGAGAGAACAGTGCTTGTAATCTAATGCACTTACACTTGTTATTTAAAGACCAATGACTTTTAATTCTCAAATACACTCCCATGGTTATATATTGCTTTCAAACCCACGCTGATGAAAAAGTAGACAATTAATGGTGTAAGTCTCCACTAAACTGACACTGACCTGAGATGCAGTTCAGGGTGAAAATCTTTAACTAATCCCTGTATGCTCTGTGTGACCGGGGCTAGAAAATAAAGACACTTTTCTTATCTACATTCCTATCCCTCACACCTTATTAGAGAGGGTACTTTATGTTCCAGAACCGATGTTTCACAAGATCCTGAAGAATTCCAGTGCCCCAATAAATAAACAGAAAAGTCAAGTATATTATATATGTATTTGTAGGACAGATTTTGAATTGGCATTCTTACGTTGCATGGTGGTTTGTGCTGCATTTTGTTGTTATGTCTAATTGGGCAATTTGCATACCCTTTATGCCTGTCACATTGCTACCTGTGACACTTCATCCAGGAGTGACTTGAAAGTGCAAGTTATACTCACGTTGTAATTTCTGACTACAGGACACTCAGGAAAGGCAGCTCAGCTGAAAGTCTTAAGTCAGTATATTTAAGATACAGTTTTCCCACCTTGTGTGAAATGCAGCTAAGTTTTAGGGCTGCTTTAGTCCAGAATGAGATAATCCACATGGTGGAATCAATTTCAGTTATTTGCCTTAACCTTCCTAAGTCCTTCTACATACATGGACTTAATTTGTGTTTTACTGACTCTGCCCTTCCTTCCTCTGCAGGAATCTGTCTCAGGCTTTTGTATGTCAGCTATTTGAAGCAGCATTCCTATACCTGTTTTCTTTCTACTGATACTTTCTACAGCTGTGGCAGATTGCATTGTTTTTTCTTTCCTATTGAAGGGCGGAGGGTGAAATCCAACACGTTAGCTTCTTTTCAGTATGCTTGGCAGCAAGGCATATGTGCTTCTGCCTCCCACACTATTTTCTCCATCCCCTGTATTACTGTTTGTAACAGATGTTTTCTCTGGCCTTTGCTTCTTCCTGTCGCAGAGCCCCTTGCTTCCACCGGGACATCTTTACCCTGTCATTTCTAAGTCTCCAACAGCTTCTTCTGCCAATATTAATGTCGTTACATGTGCTAACAAATATGTCACACACATGTACAGGCAAGCATGATACGTGTCCCAGCCACTATCATTGCACCAAAGGCTTATGACCCCCACTGGGGTAGGGCCAAGGAAGCCCAACAAGCACACCTTTGTCCCATTCATGCGTTATATCAGCAGTGGCTTTGCACCTGAATGTTCACACAGAAACTCATTTTGCTATACTTCTTAATCACACCCACAATATTTTCTCAGCAGGAACTTTTTTACCTCTCTTTTTTCATTTTGTTCAGTAAGAAGGAAATATTTCCAATTCCACAGTGGCTAACCAAGTGATAAGTCCACTAATGAGGGGCAAAAGCAGGATGCATAGCATGCCTGGATAACGAAAGAAGTGTTGTTGCCTTATCTTTCCCTTACTTTAATAATCTCTCTTTAACAGAAAAGCACATAGTGGAAGTTCAATACACAGCCTTGAGCTTTAAACTTCTGCTTGTCCTACAGGGGATTTCCTGCCCTGTCGGGTGAATTCCACTTAATAATACTGAATTCCTGTAACAGAACAATTCCTTCCTGTGGGAATTTAAAGACTTCAAGACTGTTTATTATATTTTAACTGGTGATTTTCCCTGCAGCTTCAATTGTATTTGGTTTAATTTCATAGAAAATGTTTATTCCCTTATATTTTTCTTCCACAGACTTCTCGGCTCACTTCTACCTTGCCCACAAAGATAAGAAAAGTTACTTTTAGTTCCTATTATCTAACCAATATGTAGGATGCACTTAAACCCCCCAACAGAGAGGTGTTATTTGCAAAATGTATTACCTTTTCTTTTCTTCAAACACTGCGTGTAATCTCTCCCTTGCTCGAGTCTCTCTGGTGTGACATAGGTAAATTTCACAATAACAAAGCGAGCTCAACCACCACCTCACTGTACATTATACACCCTCCAGGAGACTTTACCTCATATATGGTTATTTTGGACCCCTAACAAAACAAGCACCACAGCTCTACACAAATAAATTTGTGTACTCTTGTTTCAGTTAAACAATATTTTGCTTATACCTAAGATAAGAGATCTGGAGGTATTTTAATATTAAATTATTATTTACATGTGGCCTAAGCAGCAGAACAGGGTTAGTAAACCCACGGCTCTTGAACTGTGCACAATTTACAAACAGTTCATGTGGTCCCAGCCCAGACCTCACGTAACCAGCAGCAGAACACAGGAGCTGCTGGGAAATACAACTCCCCAGGATGGGGAAGAAATAAGCCAACAAACAGGGAGGACTGAGCTCAGTGCTGCTAATTCACCTTGGGACCTCAATGGACTCTGAGTGCAGGGCCAGCCCCTGACACAGCCATCATCATCATCTTCTTTTGGACCCCTATTTTATTTTGGACTCCATTTTATGGCTGTCATCTGAGACGTTTCCCATTGGTGGCTCATGTGAGTAGGAAGCAGTTACCTTGAACCCAAAGGTACTCTTTGTACAGTACAGATTAGAGCAATGCAGTGCCAGGGCAGGTATAAATCACCACTTGTCTTCGATCATATTTCAGTTAGAGGAGGACACCATAGCAGAACAGACTAGCCTCTGGGCTTGCATGAGACAAGGCAGGGAAGGAAATTGTATAGTTGAAGGAAATACACCCATATATCCCATATATTAGACCAGTCCTTAGGGCTGAGCCAGCATAGGTTAGGGCAAACCATGTCCCCATAAGCAGATCCTTACTGCAAGGCCTTCTGGATCACACTCCCATCTGTTTTAATTTAATGTAGGAAATATTTTGTCTGTGTAAAGAAATGTTAGTTCAAGGAAAATATTTATGTAATGCAAAATAGTGTATTACAAATATAATTAGAGTTATAATGCAAAACGCAAAAGGTCTTTTCAGTTCCACATGTGCAAATCTGTAGTAACTAAATTAAGTTAGAGAAGTCTCTCTGGTGGTGATAATACTAAAGAGAAGGATTCATCCATAAATGATTTGCATACCTCCAGAAATATCTATGATAAAACAAAGTATATTGCAATATTAATGTTTTACTTATGTTGAACTTAACATTATACAGATTTCTATTTAAAATATATTCATCTGATAATAAAATACCTATCAAGTAATAAATATGTAGGTTATCTGATGAAACATATTTGAATCTCTACTTAAACATTCTAACTTTTAGTTGAGACATTAACCAAAGCCAAAGATCTAAAAATCCATATACTTCAAAAGAGACTGATTTTTGATACTGTGGCCTGGGACAGTATGTAACTGAGTTCTCTGATGATATCTGTTAAAATGCTATTTGGAGCCAAACATTTGCACAATGTATATCATGAAATGTATTTTTTTGCTGAACTACATTTTTATAACCTGGCAGTTTGTTAAAAAGAAAAAAACCCAAACAAACCTTAATACAGTTGGTAACCAAAGCACAGTGATCTTATAACACAGATTAACATATAAACTGTTATAGTACATTTTTTTTTAAATGTCAGAGGCAGTACAGTATAATATGGACCACCTTGTTATATAACATTACAGTTTTAACAGGGAGATGTGCTCAGTAATATAATAGTTTTTCCATCTGTAACCTCTTTGATTCTAATGAATGCAATCATTTTAATTAAATGCTACAAGTAATAGCATAGTATAACACTTCAAATTGAAGAAACCATTTTCAACATATGGCATGAGGTTTTGTATTTGGTCCAGACCAACAAAAAAAAAAAGTGTTTTATTTAATATTTGAGGTTGTAAGACATTTTTATTACCATGTAAAGTTTCAGAAACATTTCTGAACTATAGAAACCATTTTCAAGTTAACAACTGAGGTTCTGGATCCACTTCAAGGCTAGCAAAAATAAAATAATACTTTAAGTTTAGATCTCTCTGAAGGCTGTGAAAAACCGTTTGATATTTTCACTTTGAAAATAGTTCACTTACAAATTTTAACTACAGCACAGATAACCATCTGATGGCTGCTCAGTGGATCGTGTGAAATGAAATCAGCTTCAGTCTATAACATTTAGGTAGTACTCAGGAGCCACATTAGTAGAAAAACCAGAACACACTTTATCAAATATGGAAGCATGCATCTTGATCTGAATGGCTCAGGTTTCTGGAAGTCTTTACTTTCCATATTAGGCATGCCTACATGCTTTCCAAATTATTAGCAGTTTAGACTATGCAAACACAACTTCACTTTATTTGCATATCCATCCCCACATATTTTAAAATTGTTCCCTTAGTAACTGTATTCTGATGGAAAATAAATGCAGACTTCCTACTTGCAGTCCAAATAAGAAAACAACACACCAGTTGACATCTGCATGCATGATATCATATAAATTACAGAAAGAAAAAATTTACATGGCAAACAAAACAATGTGAGAAATAAAGCTGTTGGTAGGTGTTTTACCATTGATGATCATTGTCCTATATGGTGAAAAGATCCCTTTTCTATCAATAACTATAAATATGAAATTTAGAAGTATTATGATTGTGGAGAGAGGGAAGAAACTAAAGAAAATATATTGTTCTCATTCTAAGATACTATATTTGAGATTAATTTCATTTGTATTTTAATATCTCTGGATGCATTGCCATTTACTTTTTTAATGTAGGTTATGCCAATATAGTTTAAAGAGAAGAAATTATTTGCACCCAATTTAAAGTCCCTTTACTGCCAAGTAATATAAAGCAGCCCAAATTTAAATGAGAATTGGGTCACTGCCCTCTAAAATTGTATTACCTTCCACACCATGGAGTTAATTTACATGTGTACAGAAAGAATTGCAATACAGTCAGATTTGAATGAAAATACTTTATGCTCATTTATTTTCCTCCTCTTTTTCACACATGCAAAAGTCTACACAATGGATAAGAGTGGTGAAACAGACCTTTGAAACCTAAATTTAAAAAAAAAAAAAAAAAAAAAAGAAGTAAATAATGAATATATATTTAAGAGTGAGAAGCATTTGAGGCCACAGTACAGGAATCAAAAGTTCCTGAACAAGGGAGGTTAAGATCAATATGCCATTTTGCTGGTTTGTACTCAGTCTCAATTTAAAACCCAAGAGTTGCAATGGACACTGTATTTCTAAAGAATTTAATTGTGGGAAAAAAGGTTGGGAGCTTCCGAAGAAGCTTCAGCTCCCCTAATTGCCTTGCCTGAGGATATACCCTACATGACTGAAACCATGTCTTTTATCAGGTTTCTTGGCTCTTTATTTTCTTTTTCAGAACTGATTTTAATTTTACTTAATATAGAATTTTATAAGAGCTAAACCATTGTGCTGAAAAGGGGCATTTAAGTAGTTGATATTCAAACTATTGTTGCAATGTTTTTAGCTATCATAAACACAAACACTCTGAACTATGGTTTGACTGACACTCTGCTGTCTGTAACACTGTGCTGAACTATTCGCACTCATGATTGTGTCCTTTGCAGCCATAAAGGTTGGAAAAAGTCTGAGGACAGAAAAGGCTAGTAAAGGGAAATAACCACACCATTTTCCATCTTCAATAGTTGCTAACTTAATTATTTCACATTCTAGAGTTAAGGCTTTATTTACTGTTTCCAAGTTTTAGCTAATTTCTCCATTATCAGATCTGGTGTGATATTGGATGAGTAACTGAAGGATTCCTAAAGGACACCTGACCGAAGTCCAGAGAAGTTCTCTGCCCATAACCTATTTCAGAGAGGTATCCACTGAGACTAAACAGACTGCACTGAAAACTCAGGCCAAGATCCACAAATGGTTTAGGATGTAGGTCCAATGTGATGGGAGAAGGCCGAGCACTACCAGGCTTGTACTCCTTCTGAGACCCAAACAAATATCTGTGCATAACTGTGCAGTGAATCTGTGTGCATCATTTTCCTGCCTGCACATGGGTAAGAGTATTTCCCATCTCACAAGGTTGTTGTGAATATATGTCTGTTCACTGTTTCCACATCCTACCATATCACAGTTACAGAGGAGAGGGAGACAAGAGCTGTAACAACATCTGACAGATGACATGGATAATAAATCAGTGCTCCCATCACAATACAGCATCAGTTCTTTGAAGACTACATTCACTCTAAGTGATCCTGAGTTTAACAGTCACAAACACTAGATTACTAACAAAGTCAAACAGAAAAAGGGGGCAGAGTAAACTTACAGGTGTTTCTTTTCACAGTGAAAATACACTGATGTATCAGCATGAAAGGAAAAGACAGAGAAGGGAAGTTGGCAGTAACACCAACTTGTTTTCAAAAATATACTTTCATATCTGCCTCTGCAGGAGAAACCTTTTCAGCATTCATGTGTTAAGCTTCATTTAGAGTCTGGATGGTCGTGTCCATGTTCACTTGCAAATAAAATATTATTTATGGGCTGATCTCACAAATATTTACTACTGAACATATGGGTGAATGTTCAGCTGGTGTAAATCAGCAGAACCACCAATCTCATTTACATTAGCTGAGGCTCCAGCATGTTATGTTTATTACATTAGAGACCCATTCAAATGGATAGGATTTACCCTGGTAGCCATCCATAGGTTGGTTAATCTAATCTACAGGTTGACGATGATTGCAGAATCCCTTCCCTACTCATGCTTTGTGCAATGCAAAGCCTTAAACTGTCATTTAATGAATATTTTGTTATATCTCATATACAGATTGAAGATCAATGTTGTGTTCCTGATATTTTCATAGAAACCAACCTAAAAGTTAAAATATTAGTTTGTAAACCCTTAATTATAAAAACAGTTGCATGAAATATTCAGCAATGCACACCCTAGGCCATAAAGGTGCAAGCCGTACTATAACCCTGAGCACATCCTGGGAAGGGCAGTAATCTTTTGCTGCTGTTCAGGACACTCAACACCTCATAGGATTTACTCAGCAACCTTGGTGTCAAATCAACAACTTGTCAGAATATTATACCAACAACACATGGGTTTCTGGAACAAGAGAGACTGGAAGCACTTCTTCCTTACAGACCCTCTATGCCAAAAGCGAGAAGTGTCTTCTTTTGTGTGAAGAACTTTGGTGAAGTCTTCCACTGTAACACTCACAGTGGTCCATTTCTATATGTGAATTAGCTTTGCATCATTATTTTTAAAAACAATAAAACCCAAGGTGCATCAGTACCTTGGTTTGCCTTTCAGTTCTGAATGAAGTGCAAAGGTACATCTAAAAATTACTAATGCAGTCTGAAACAGAAGTTATGCAACAATAGAAATTTCATATCTTTTGTCACTGGTTGTATATATAACCACAAATACCAACATTTTATTGCTAGATTTGCCTATCCACTACACAAACAGGTTATTACATAGCATGCAGGATGACTGGAGGTAAAACTGAATTTTCTCCTACCCCCCAGCCTGTCGTTTCTCATTTTCTCCCAATTACCATATTTTCCATATTGTTTCCTGCAGCATTTATGGCTTACATTTTGAACCGTGGATCAAATACTTAAAAAGCATATTTCCCTCCAGGTTTTAAAGTTCTTTACTTGATTTTTTTCTTTCTTTTTCCAGACAACTATTCAAAGCTGTTGCTAGAGTAAGTAGTAATAAAAGGTAGCAGACAACTGACCTCTGTATTTCTGGAAAAGTAATTAGTGAAATTCTCTAGAGACCTGGAGACATGGGTGATATATTACCACCTGTAGGTGGTTTAGAAAGGCATATTTTACAACACCCACACAGTCATAATCAACTTACATATTTTAATGTAGAAGCAGTATAACAATGTTAGATGGAAGTGTGTTTTTTAAGCAATGTATTTCACTTTACTTGGACTGATACTGTCTCCTTTAAAACACCTATTATTATAGACCCAGTGTCACAAAGACAACTGATGGTGGCGGCAGACATAATCAACTAAAGTTTTCAACACTCCTTATCTCATCCAACAACCAATAACGGTCTCTCTGCTAGGATTTTGCAATAGAAGAAACAATGTAAACTAGGCACACTCATTTTTCATCTTCTCCTTTGGGGATTTTTGCTTGTCATCATCACTGCATGCATTTACCCCTTCATAAGTGAGACCTAGAAGCTGCCTTCAAAACAATATTTCAGGTAAAATATTGAAAAGCATGATTGCCAGCCAGTGATTTCAACAAAGACATCTTACTTTCTCTTTTAAGACTAAAACTAAATCTTAAGTATCCTTGACATCACATTCCTTTCAGTATACATACATTTCTAATAATGCCAAGGATTTCAGATTTTCCTATTTTTACCCTTTAAAAAGAAAAAATAAGTTTTCATCTCAGCAATCTCATTTTTACATATTTGAACTACTACATATAGTACTTCAAAGGAAAACATCCCAAAAAGCTATAAGAATCAAAAAACTAGAAGGAATCAAGTGTACCACACAATACTTTTTCCCAAATAAATGATTCAGTCAGTTGATTACCTAAAAAAAGGTAAATAAAGTACCTGTACAGGATGTAGCTGAGCTAATAGAGAGGAATATGTTAACGGAGGGAACTGACAGATCCTCATGACACTGAAGAAGGTAAAGCAGTGTTCAGAAGGCTCTTTTTTACAGTTATGTCTTTTGTATTGCTCATGTCAGAATCTCCACAGGGAAAAAGAGTGGCTGCATTCTCACTCCCTCAGTGCATTCGATGAATGACTGAAAATGAGAAGTTGTGACTGCCAAACCTTTTTAGTTCCCTGTATCTGTTGCTAGACATACTGGGGCATTAGCAGGAATGTGATGATACAGCCTTCATAGTCTTGCTCACCTCACAGTTTTGGGGCTAGACAGTGTAAGAGGGGAGATGGGAATGCCTGGCGTATGTCAAGTCCAAGACTTAGTTCAGCATGCTGTTCTGCTCTCACAGATCCCTGGATTTACACTCAGTCTACTTTTCTAGTGATTTATTGCAATAGAACAACTTGTATGAGCTTTTGTCTTTATTTTAACCATAAACGGGGCAAGGAATGCAAGAAAATAAGCACCAGCAGTAAGTGAATTCAAAGTTCAGTTCCAGAGAAGTATGAATCAATTTCTGATTGCATGAACATAGGACAAAACTTGGAGATAGTGTTTGACTAATAATGATCCAGAAGGAGGAATGCAAATCAAAGATTACATGATGATTTCTATGAGAAGCCCTCAGGAATAGAAACCAGACTGAGATGTCTTGGAATCCATACAGAGGTATTGATCTACTATTTGGAATCTGTGAGAGCAATGTTTTATGGCATTAATTGTATGAAGTTTTCTCTTGATGTATCTCTTTCTGGTTCTAACTGATCTTCTTTTTTTAAGAACTAAAAATTATATCCCCAGAAACAAGATGGCAAGAGAGATTTCTTCACACTGGTGACAACACCACCTGTTCTGCACAAGCTTGAAGTGACATAAGCCAATTTCTGTTTCAAAAGGCATACAATTGCAGCACAGTTGACCTGTCTCATTATATTTGTCAGAATGTCATGCTAAAGCAGCTGTGGAGCTTTGGGAGTGGGGCTGACCTGGGCATGACCAAGTGAGACTAAGTCACCTCTCAGGCAAAGGAGCCTGCACTCACTCACGTTTATCCATCTAGACATATCTAGACAAAAAGTAGAGCTGGACTGTAAAAATAGAACTCAAAACCAGATCAGGTGTCAGTGAAGTCAAGAACTCCTCGCTGTTTTAATGGTGACGTTAAGCTGGTTGTTAAATCGTGGTTTTTTGTTTGATTTATTTTTTTTTGGTATAGTGTGGTTGTATTTAAAATTGACTACAATGTTTATAGCCATATAGCCTGTTGTGGACTAAAGACCCTTAATAACTTTCTGTGTCATATGTTGCATTTTCTGATTTAGTTGCCTTGGTTACAATACAACAGCAAAAAAGATGTTTTTTATCCATGGATCTTAATATATTTTCAAAGGAAAATACAAAACAAATTTGCCACTGAGAAAAATAATTTATAGAAAGGTACAGTGACCTGCTAAGACAATACAGCAGGTCTATAGGTAACCCAAGAATAAAATCGAGGTCTTTCACTTCTCAGAGCGTGTGTATCCTGTGACTGTACATTTTCAGAACCAGCATAGCCCAGAACTCAGCAAAGGATAAAAGATCCAAGTTAGTTAAGCTTTCACAGAGTAAATTTGATGACCATGCAAGCATGCCATTACAAAGGCACATACTTTCAGTCCTGTCTCAGTGCATCAATGTCTCTTTTCATTTGCTTTGTATGCTTTCTAACCTTTCAGATCTATAACCCCAATACTCAAAAGTAAGTGTACAATGACACAGCTGAAAGTTTCAAACACAGCTTATATAAGCACACTAATTCCCCAACCTGGGCTCTGCTGATGCACTCACAACACTTTTGTGCAAGCCTAGGATAGAAAACTTGTTATGTAAGTTGGTCTCACCTAAAGTGAGCATGCATCATGCATCATGCATGCTGATGTAGGAAGCAGAGTGCAATGTGAATACACGTACGAAGCTATTTTTCACTTCACAAATATTTCCGTGTAAAAGTAACTCTTTTCCACTTGAGAAAACTGCTTTGAGTTTTCTTTATAAACCCAAGGTGAAAAGAAAAATGTTTTGCTTTTTCACAAAACTAAGAAAATAGGATTTCTCTGTGTAGCGGAGAAAACATTTCTGTTGAGCTGTCACACTGCTCATTTGAATAACTATAAGCCAAATTTTGCATTTGGATTGTGCATAACTCTTGCTCATTTTAAATAGGTGCCATCCAGGAGTAGAATTTGACCTAGTTTTTCCTCAAGAGTATGCACAGAGGAAAGATACAGGAAGAAGTGATGAGATCAATTCATAGCTGATTCAAATTACTGTGGAGCCACTAAATCTAGAACACAGTCTCACAAACAAACAGTTTCTTGAAGATCTGTAGTGAAAGGAGCTATCACAAATGCCAAATATTGTTAGCTAATTCTGGAACTGTGACAAAGTTTTGCTTTGGTTCTGTATCTTGTGAATTTGTCATGACTTTGTATATTATTTGCCTAAATAGACCTCCTCCTATAATTTTGTTAAACACAGCTATAAGGAACTGTATGTTATGGTTATTCAAATCAATGGACATATTTGAAGAAGTGAACCTAAAGGTGAGTTAACTGAACGTGAGTTTTTGACTTTGGCTGCAAATTCAAAATTTTGGAGGTCTTGTTTTAATTTTTACCAGAGAGAGCACAACAGATGCATCTCTTCACTTACAGGTTTTCTTAAACTGCATTGAGCCATGTGGTATAAGAGATCTGCATTTGCTGACATAGAATAATCCTCCCCATTCACACATGCAGTTCTGGGACAGGCACAAAGGCTGAATGGAGTTTATATCTATCCCTTATCTTCTAGTCACTGCTTGCTTTTCTATCACAGTAGCAGTTTTGTTGAAGCTGTTCTTTTCACGTCCCCCATACTCCTGATCTGGTATGCCCCGGTAGAAGAGTAGAAATGTACCCCATACACGTCCATGCAACAATCAACTACTGAGGAGAGACTTCAGGATTCAGAGACTTTTTTGCATTGTTTGACTGTATTAGCTCCTGAAATGTCACAGTAACATGAGGAAATCAGATTAGTTAACTAACCTAACAATGGTTTTAAGAACCCAACTGCATTCTGCACTGCTAAAATTATGCACTGCTAAGTAGATTTTGAGGCAATTCTTATTGATGTTTCTAATAATATCTACATTCTTGCTGAACACAGATTTACTACTCAGTGTCTTTTCCAGAATCATTCTTTGTTTCTTGCACATATATGGAAATTATTTTCACACGTTCTAGGGTCTTAAGTGAGCTCTCGGAAATTCTCACCAAAGTCCCTACTATTTCCCTAGCTATCTACATCCAAACTCTGGAATCTAATGCATTTAAGCCTGGTGCTCTGTCAAAGTTAATAGTCATAATTGCCTAATTATCTGCTCTAGTATGATGGTAAAACCTTTTAACATTTCACTTTTCCCCAAGGAGAGTGTATTGCAGTTTCTGGAATGCTGCCTTACCCTTCTTTTGGGAATACTTAGGCAAAGAATTCATTTTGCTCTCAGCTAAATGAACCTTATGCTCTCCCTTTGTAGCCATACTGTCTCTTTGCCTGGCCGTTTTACGTGAAGTGTACACATCTATATTGAGATATATAGTAAATTCACTAGCATGTTCTGTTTGGCAGATTCCCATCTCACAGTAATATAAGTCACTATGTAAGTCATTTTGTTGAGCTAATCAGAATTACTTTAGCTGTGCAATGTTATAATGGTTTAAATTCCCTCTGATTCAGCCCCTATACGTGCTGAGGTTGTCCAAGGCTACCTAAATTAGAGGAGCCCTATAATGGCTCTAAACTGTACCAGAAGATCTAGTCTAAGAGTAAATTGGCCAAAGCTGGTTTGCTTCCAAAGCTTGAGTAAACTCCTAAGGTAGCTTAGATACTTTGATGTTTGGTGTGCACAGATATACTGATTGTCAGATTTTTCCTTCTATGCACGTATTGTTAATTTTATTAATAAAAGCAAGACTTGGTCCTTACTGGCTATTTCAAGTTATATCCTCATAACTGCAGAATTCTGCTTCTGTCCCTCCATCTTACTGCAAGACTCCACTGCCATTTGACCAGCAAGACATGTAAGCTGAATCCCTGGGACCAGGATATCTACATCGAATATTTTAGAGAGTAGCCTTACTACCCACCCCTCTGGCAATTGGCTGTCCCAGAAAAGGACTCCAGAAATGAGAAAAGTGCAGCAAGTGATCACACATGGATCACTTTTATTAGGCTAATAGAGAAATGACCTTGTGGGAGGACATCCTTTCAAAAGTAACTAAATCTGCTGATGACACAGAGCTGAGAAGTAGTAAATACAGAGGAACAGAGCAAACAAAGTCATAATGATTTGGATAGAATTAGGCTTATGGGATGCTAAGTAGTTTATGCAGTTCCATGTAAAGAAGTAAAAGGTAATGAGGCTAGGGACCAAAAATAATCATGGAGACTGAAGTCTAAATTAAAGCACAACACAGAATACAGACCAGGAAAAGGAAGTGGGAATAAGATAGTTTAAAGTGTTTTCCATGATCACACACAATATTTGGCAGCAATAAAAAGGCAAACAAAAGTTCAGAGCAGGAAATTGGATAAGGTAGAGGGGAAAGAATAAAGAGGGAATTATAATTTATCAATGGAAGGCATTCTGGCACCACATGAAAGAATACTGAGACCACATGTGGGATATTGTGTGCAATTCTGATCACCACATTACACTGCAGAAAGGGCATCACTAGGATGAAATAAAGCACTAGATGGACATCAAAATGTCTTATAATTTGGGAGGATGGGTTATTCATTTTGAAGAATGATTAGTCAGCTTCAGCATTTGCAGGTTTTCAGAAATGATTTACAAATCATCATAGTTTTATATCTCATACTAAGAGGAAGGGCACGGATCAATGACAGGCTGATAGTGAATTCAAGTAAAATGTTAAATTAGATATTAGAAAGTACAAACAGGAATTCAGCTAGACAATAAAATACTTTGCCAAGGCAGACTGCGGCACTTCTGTTTATTTTAGGTCCTCAAAACAGGCTGGATTAATTTAGTCTGATTCTGCAACTTTTAACAGGCAAACATCCTATTAACTTAGCAAGAGTTCTGCATGAAAAACACTTAGAATTGAACTCATAACCCATTAGAATTTTAAGGAGTTGAAAAAAGTTGAGATATCGTTCCTACTGACATCAAGGACAACTGTGTAGCTAAAATTCGTCCACAAATTATTAGAAATGGTGCTGTAAGAGGCTGTAACTCTGAGTGAAGTATGTAAGTACATACTTCAATTGATACATATTCAGTAGACTTAGAGACATGGTCAGTGAAACCACTCATTTAATTAAAGGTAAGCACGTGCTTGGGCAATATGGTAAACTGCAGGTAAATGCATAAGAGATTTCTAACTATTTGGCAGAGGTTTTTAACTATGCAGTCTATAAACTTCTCATGTATTCTACAACATGTATAGGCCCAAATATGAAAAGACAGAATATACATACATTTATGTTCCTACATGCAAATCATTCCAGTGTTAAAGTGGAAAATGTGCCAAAATTTGTATGACAACTTGACTAGGTCTTGAAAGACAGATTTTTAAACATTCAAAATATGGTTAAAAATGTACCACCTAGCATGGATCGACCATGGAAAGGAATGGCTATTTAAATACCTAACACTTTAAGAAAAAAAAGCCATCATTATAAAAAAAATTAACCACTTAAATATGTATCCAGTTTCACTTACTTCATATTCTTAGATACCTTTTCACCTCTGGACACTACAGACTAAAATCTTTCAAAAAATCTGAAAACACTACTTGGTGGTGAGATGCTATACCAAAGGGTTTTTATAAGAAATTATATAAAACATTCTGTTTTCTAATATTAATTCTAAGTAACTACATACAGAAGTTGCTAAAGTGACTTATATCACACCTTTGTCTTCAATTTCAGTCTAGGAATCTAGAAATTTTCAGACTCTCTTTTCAGAGAAAGGAAAAACAAGTCAAAGATACCATCATGTGTGCTCTTCTACTGAATTACTGGATAGTCCTATTGCTAAATGGATATTCTATATATAAACACCTATAAGATAAACAACTTTCAAAAAATATACAGATAAATGTAAAGCTGTTTTTATGACATTCACTGCATTAGAAAATGCTAATAAATCAAACAGTGTACAAAAAGCAGGTTTTATTTCTTTTTACAAACTAATAATTTAGATGTTATATGCAATCAATAGATATGAATTAATTTATTTTGAGGGAGTCATTCCTACTCAGTCAGGGCATACCAAAATCTTCTGTCAATAAAGCCTGGATTAAAAAGCCAGCACTGTCTGATTTATTTGGCACTTTGACCAGCAGAAATTCTGTGGGAACAGCAAAAGTGAGAGACATCATAAAGATGCAGAGAAAAATTAAACCCCAAAAGCTCCTAAAATCAAGGAAAAGAAGAAAACAGCCAACAAACCCCAGACAAAAAAAACCCAAACTAAATCAGCAAGATGCTGAACTAGAACTGAAAAATATGTAGGACATATAAAGGAACAGAGAATAAATAAAAGGGATACAAATGCATGGGAACAGAATTTTCTAGAGAGGTGGAGGGTAGCCTGGGGGAAGCCTCCAGAAAAAGAATTGCATTAAAGTGTTACAAAAGAAGAGAAAAGGTGGAAAAAGAAGGCAGTGAGTAACGAGAAAGCAGAGAGTGCACAAAAGCCATAAAGCACAAAGATGAAAAATGTAAAGAAAGCATTTTCTTTCCTCTTTCTCCCCCCTCAAGATATATTTGCCCTCAAAGAATCATTCTTTCGCTTATTTTTTATTTCTCCAGAAACTGGAAGATTGGACTGTGATGGAAACAAGAGTTTCACTTTTCTGTTTCACTTTTACCCTTGTATCTTCACATGTAAAAATCGAAAGTCTGAATTTCAGAGTTGCTTGCTGACAAGCTATGAGGCTGCTTTGCTCAAACACTTAAAGGCCTAGCATCCAAAACTTCCAATGGGGGGATTTGAGGGTGCATGGAGTCCCAGACAATTAGGTCCTACATAACAAGATGTGCATTTAAAGCTTTTCACTCAAAAACACTTACATTCCTTTGCCTCCCATTCAGCATATCCTGAACATCACAGACAGACAATGCTACATCTAAGACAATCTGCAGAAGGACTTATCAGTACTGTTGTAAAACAGGATGGAAACAAAATTAAATAAAACTCCTTGATAGCAAGGGGACAGTTTTGCAAGTGTGGAAAACATTCTCTCACTTTTCTAACGTACGTGTTTTCATAAATGAAATAGTTTCTCCTCTGTCCTGCTCAGAAAGGCACACTTTACTGACTGCTCTTACAATCATTAAAAATGTTGTAGGGAATAGAATAGTTTTCCCCAGTTTTTCCTTCCTTATCAGTTTGCATGTTCAAGTTCTATAAGTCCTGTATGTATATGTAGCAATGGACAGTGTATGAGCACTAAAGTGAGGAAACCAAGCTAGAGAAAACAATTTCTGTATTTAAAAGACTTTTTAGAAAGACACTGCTAGAAGTGTAAAGATGAGTTTTAAGTACTTCTCATTAGAGTTCAGCGGGAATTTGGTTTTTTTCCACCATAAAGACTTCCCAAAGATCATGAAAAATCAAGGGAGAGCTCTAACGCAGACTAAAACAGTGGTTTGAATACTTCTCCATTCTGTTTCTGACTAAGAATTCACACGTAATTACCTACATCCCAGAAAACATTTTAACTACCAAACTATTACATAGTCTAGAATGCTCCTTTTGGCTATTAGCTAAAATACTTCAACAGAAGTTCAGCCAAGCAAATGAATATACAGAACTGCCACACGTAGTAAGGCAACATTTTCTCTTGAAAAAATATTGTAGCTATAAATCCCAAATCAGTACTCCTTTATGATCCTATGTAGTTCTCAGATTTCTATCATCTTTGGGGAATGCATCATCAGCCAAGCTCCTTCTAGGTATTTTAGTCACTGTGTGCCACAAAAGACAGAAATCACGAAAAACAGACATGCAGGTTAGAAGAATGTCCACATTAGATATAAAGAAATGATAGTTCAGTTCAATGTACATCAACTCTTGGATGAAAGAAGTGGAAGTGGTGACAGTATACCGAGTAGATCAACTGTTAACATGCCCACAAATGTCCCATACATTTCCTAGGTATTCTCTCAAGGCATTACAGTGTGCTACTTGGTTCCTAGAAAACTAGGCAATTAATATATTTATTTTATCATTATCGATATGCATTCTGCCATCTTGATAGACTTCACTAAGATTTATTTCTTACCTACAAGGAGAGCTATTTCCTGTAACAGTATCACAACTAAGTTGTCTGATGCTAGGAAAATGGAGTCATGGTGGTTTTTTGGAAGGAAGAAAAGCTCTTTATCAGAGGGACCAGAGTCCCTCATCAGACAGACCCACTGAGGTTTTTGGCTGGTTCAGAGTTACTTAGGAGGCTGAAAGGAAGAAAACATTTGTCAGGCTATAAAACTTAAAACCACAAGCAGATATTTAGACCTGGAGGTCATTAATCTAGTAGAGCTGATAAGAATTTAAATCTTTTCTCTCATAAACTTAAATCAGAGTAACAATGTATTCAGGTCCTATTTTAAAAATAGGATGAAATAATATGGGGACTATATACTTTGCTTCAGTTTACTTTCCTTATAGTTCTTCTGAAGTCAAAAATGCTTTTGTTAACGGGTCCACTCCTGGGGAAAAAATGCTCCAAAACTAGCAGCACAAAGGAGGACGTATTTCAGCTGCAAATTTGTAATCTGTATTTGATGTGTTCATTAAAGCTATTCGTTACATCACTCTAAATCTCCATGGTTCCAGCCATTTTGAGCAATAGCTAAATGGCAGAATGAATTTTCACTGTGTCATTCTCCATCCACTTCCTTTTAAAACTCTAGACTTCAAAGTTTAATTTTATAAGATCTGCAAGACAGACACTGTGACAGGAAAAGGATATTTTGAAGAAGAACATGCTATTAGGATCCAAAGGCCTCTTAAAAAGTGAACGGTCAGTGTCCCTGAAGGATGAAAGAGTATGTTTGATGGTGGATGTTCTGTTTATTATATGAAACTACTCCTCCTCTGAGACTTCACAAGCTGGAAATGCAGTTTCTCTGCTGTCTGTTACACTTGGGTACTTTTGCTTAAATTATCCATTCCATAGATTCCTTCTTGTCTTAACTTGAAGCTTGTCACATTAAGACATGATGGAACACTAATGCAAGCAATTTTTATCTAACAGATACAAATGGTATTGACTGCTATCTCCCTAAACTTTCTTTTCTATTGGCTTAATGTAAACATTTCCATTTAAAACATCTAGGAAGTCACAGATATAAAATACATTTCTAAAGTGAATACACATACCATTTACATTCCCAGATATTAAAACCAAAAGGATATTGCAATCTGACAATATTAATATGTACATAAAATAGGTCACTGAATTTAATGCAGAAAATCTTGCATTGAGGGTTTGTCCAACTCACTCAACCCCTGTCCCTGAATGGGAAATAAGGATCATTACACAAATAATGCAGGACAACAGTGATTCTCAATAAAAAGATGTAGATCAGCTAGTAAAAATTCCTTCATGTTAGTCAGAATGGCGAAGTGAGAAATTCCACAATACAAATTTTGTCACAGCACAGGACAGCAGCTATCGCTTATAACCCTGTAGACAGGAATAAAGATGCATTTCTTCTTACATCTATTATAAGAATGTGCTCCTCTAGGCAAGTGAGGCTTATAAAGTTTTGAGTCATCTCACGTTTGTGAAAGAACATTCCAATCTCAAATCTCAGTCTCAAAGATATCCCCAACTCAGCCACACAGCTTGTCTGCTAAGTAAGTCCCAAAAGAATTGTGGTGATCCCAGCTAGAGAATGCTAAAAAGGAGGAGGAGGAAAATTATTACATTAAAGGGCATATGCATAAAAGTGCTGTCTATTGACTTTCATTTACAAAAATATCATTCGAAAGCACTCTGCATTTTATGTAAAGCTGCTTTGGTATAAACACAGTGCTCTTTCTAATTCTGCATTGTCAAATCATGATAAAAACTTGTGTTAGTGAAAGTGGAATGCAATAATTAAAAGCATAAAGTAAACATATATATATTTTTTTCCCCTAAAAAAAATCAGATTATCACAGAATTTCCTTAGCCATGTCTTTCAACTAGACCCAACTGGCCTATTCCTTACTTTATGCTGATACTACAGAACTCAAATTGTACCTCTTCTTAACATGGGACTTTTCAATTTCTCTCCAAACCAATTTCTTTCCACATTAAAGAAGAATGGAACAGAAACTGTACAGTGTATACTAGAAATAAAAAGATGCAAATGCCAATTATAACAGGGTTATATATTAACTACTTCTGTTTTCAGAATTGCTGTAAAAGATCACATTATGCTTTTCACTAGGAGAGATACTAGGCTAAAAGTACCACTACATTGACAGTATTTTCCCATCTGGAAAGATGAAAAACTTTAGAAATACTCAGTCAGAGGAAAGTCTAATTCAGATTTTATTGCTAAAACTTGCAGCCAGCACAATGTACTTTAAGTTACTATTTATATTTTTAACAAGTCTTCTTTTATGAGTAAATGGGTAAAATACTTGCATAAAGTAAGTTGCATAGAATAAAATAGTTAAATATGATGAGTGTGACTGGCTTTTTACCATCAAAAGAGCTGGCACTTACTTTACTATAGCACTGGCTCAGAAAACACCATTCTTTATTCTGATGTTGGTCCCTTTTTGGCCCTAATTAAACAAGACAGTGCTGTAAAGTGTCTTTCTACTTTGTGCACATACATCCACTGATGTTTGCATGTATAACAGAAGCTTATGGCTCAACAGCAAGATATTCCGGATTGGAACATGCATACGAATCCAGATATCAAAGTTAGCTTTAGTTTGACTTTGTGAGATTCTAAAAGCGGCTCTGCTTTGTTGCACTTCCTTAGATCCCAATGGTGATTTAGTTCTGAGGATTATATATTTGTCTCTTATGTGTCAAAAGTCTTATCCCTAGTGACATTACAACTCTGTTTTTGTATTTAATGTAAAAGCGTGATAGCTTCACATTGATGATTGTCAGCAGTTGCTATTTATCATCTGTCAAAAGTTTTCCTCATGGGAAGACAGAAAATCAAATGGATTATGGCTGGTTTTTTAGTTGCTTAAAGGAATCTTACATGACACAGGCTAAAAAGAATGGCAAAACTGCTCCTGACAACCAAGTTAGCATTCATAGCAATATGCGATTTTATGTACATAGCAGGAGAACTGTCAGCTGCCTTGACAAAGCAGCACATTTAAAAATGCTATGTCAGTTCACTCGTCTGACCTCTTGGTTGCAAGACCACCTGACACTGTAGTTGCATCTTTCTAGAACTGCTTACAGTATTCTCTAGAAAAAAAAAAGGTGAAAAATCAAAACTGCAAATACACATGACAGATGAAATATCTAACAGTAGACAGCAAAAGTCTAATAATAGTCTAATAATTACATCCCTGCATAACCTTTTGGTTAAGATTTTTAGAACTATGAGGGATATACTCTCCAAAGAGAGAAAGAAGAATGAGAGAGCCGGCACAAGTGCAATAGGACTTGTCTGTGCCCCTAAGTCACTTCCCTGCTCTTATACAATAACTAGAGGAAGGTATAATTTCTTGAAAAAATTAAGAACTTTATCCTATTAAAGGTGTTTTCTTCAATATGGCTGAAGAAGAAATTAATGAGAAGATACTAATTTAGACTTAGTCACCTCCCTACTTGCATCAAGAAATGCACACATGCGCACAAAATTTGATCACAGAGCAAGCTATGGATTTTACATAAAACTTGCACAAATCTTTCTGGTTACCTCTAAAAAATTAAGCCACAAAAATTGAGTGAGACATAAAATTTTCTCATCTTTTTGCCTGTTTAATGCTTTAAAAATATGTCAATTCTTATACATAACTATAAGATAATGAAATGAAACGTACTGTCTGATTGTTATTTACTCAGTCAGGAAATACAGGATATTCAAGAGTTGGGGTTGAAGCTTCTAGAGGCATGATGGGTGAATCTCAAAAACTGGTAAACCCATTAAATGTGGAAGTTAACTGTATTATGAATAGACTCTTCATTCAGCCTGCATTCTGGGAACAACCATGGACCTGGTTCATGTTGTAATGCTTTGAAAAAGGCTATTTTTAATGACATTTCATTTGGAATCCAAACTACAAAAGTGGTTTGCTGGTCCATCATTCTCCATGATCTCCTTAACCTGTTTCAGGTTTGATATCCTTTTATCTTTAATAAACCTACTGAAAGGGATTCGGTGTTTCACAGGTAATTATGCCCCACCTCTAATTTCAATACATTATATCAGATAGATTAAGAGAAATTCAGGGAAGCAATAGGGATTTAAATGACATAAAATAGAATAAAAGATTTAAAATTCAGTCTTTTTAGTTTCACCTTGCATTGTCAGATAGAGAAACCAGCTTTATTTCAACCTTAATGGTCATGTGGAGATTACTGGTCAAAGTGCAGAGAATATAAAGCTCCTGTTATAGAAGTACTTCTGAAAAACCTGAAGCTTAGATCTGGGCTTCCACCTTCTTTGAAGCTTATTATGAAAACCTGTTCTATGACAAATGTCCAGATAATGATATACTGTAACAATACCTTGGTTTTCAAGAGCCATCTTACAGACTTGTACTGCACTGTACCACCATTGGAATTATACCTTTTAAAATATTTTATGTCCTTCTAGAGTTGTTAAAAGTGACAAAAGTCAGAACAGCTCTACAAATCTGAGTTTGAAAAAAGTGACGTATACTGTACATGGCCACGGTGGAACAGTGCTAATATTAGGTCAGTGAACAACAAAACCACAATGATTAAGCTCATTAAAAACAAAAGGATGTATATCAGCAATGAAATTAAGCAATGATTTGTAATCATGCTAACAAAAATACCCCAAATAACACCAAAAAAACCCTCTCTTTTGGTGCAGAGAAGTTTTGAGGATTCAGTGGTAATAAATGAGGCAGATGAATAATAGTGGCAATGAGTACTATCGAGATATGTAAAAAAACCAGTGTTGACTTTATGCTTTGTCTGCATTTACTAACTGAGCTGGAGGATTTTGGTTTCCTTGTTAGGTATCCTAATACTTGCAAACAGGAAGAATGAGAAAATATATATCTAAACACCTTTGAATCTTGCTGGGTGCCAGTGATAAGAAAGCATTTTAGCAATGAAAACATGGCAGGCTCATGAATTTCTAGGTTTTATTAATTCTCTTCTTTAGATGGAACAAATTTAATGATCTATTCAAAATTCTAGAATCTTCTTGACTATCAGAACACAGATTAAATCAATTTTGCTAGCTGTCTAGACTGTAATTTCACTTTTTTCTTCATCGCATTCACAGAGTTACCTGCACGTGTGTACGTGGTTATATACAATGCACAGCCTCACACACAGTGGGATTTTCAAGTACACACAAATTGCAAATTACACTGGGGCTATGCACTGATGCATAAAGTATCGTTATACATAAGGTCACATTCAACACATGCATTGAGCAATCGCCGTTTTTACATTAAACAGTCATTGCTGGAAGTCCATGATTGCCTATCTATGCTCAATACCCATTTGTAGGGTTCACTCAGCTTAAATGGCTCTCTCTAATGGTGCCTTTCTTTTACTAAAGTTACAGGCGAGAGAGGACTTGTCCCATCCTTGCTGTAGGCTTTCTGCACAGCAATAAAGCTGGGATGAGCACGACAAAAAAGGTAGTGCCTGTGGGTGTGAGTCTGTGGGAATTAGTCCATTAACAGAGCTACCCCCAGGCAATTTTTTTTTCCAAGCTCTGTTCTTCATACTGAACAGTTCCTTTTAATGAGCACTAATGTCCACTCTGGTCAATATCTGTTGCAGAAAGCATTACTGTCACTTTCTCTGGTCATACCCAAAGTAAAAGAGAATTTCCAGTGTTTTTTTCAAGCAGCATAAGAATTCCAGCCAACCACTTCTTGACAATGAAATATGGAGAAGCAGAATGAACATAAACACTCATGGATCTTTCTCCTCATGATGGCCCTTCTTAATTTCACGACAGCCCTGTGATTGATACTGTCAATATCCATGACACAAGCCACTTCTCCCCATTTGTCAAACTACAGCAGAGCAGCAGCAAATGGCTGGGAACACACATGTTGTTATCCGTAAGACTTACTCAGCACAAAAGATGTTGAAAGCATTTTTACAGCAACAGACAAAAATGAAGGAAGAAAATTCACCCTTAGGCCTGCCCTTTTTTTTATGTTAGCATTTTTTTAGGAATCCATGCATGATGATATCTCTTGCTAAGAAAATGCTGATACTTGTTTTCTAGTTCTTATACAAAGACTGAACCATTCTTTCCCACAGGCAGTGGTGTTGAGACAGTGGGATGTGATTCCCTGTTATGGGAGACAAGCTGCCATGCAGAGTAGGGGAAGAAGGACCACCATAATTCAGAAATTTGGACAATTCAGTCATTATTTCCCCCCTCTTTTAGCACCACCATTGCCAATCATGACAGTCTTCACTGATCACAGCATTACACACTTTTGATCCTTGTACCAGTCCTCAAGTGTTGACACCACTGAAGAGAAACGGGCGTCTGAAGAGTTGCTTAAGGCCAGCCCAGCGCTACATGACTGGGGGAAGGGAAATATTTCATATACCAACCAAGAACTTAAAACTTCTACTGAATTCCATTTGTTGATGAAGTAGTTATGCCATGATCCCACTATTTTCCACACAGTACATCAGTTTCCAAGGCAGCAACTTCTTCCTCGGGAAGTCTCTGACACTCACAGCATAATATTGACCACAATCAGCAGAACCAGAGAGGAAGAAGCTTGGTCTCTCACCCTGAAAATCTGCCTTAGATTTATCTAGGCCCCTCTTTAGCTAATTTCTCTTCACCTAATACAGTTCCATTTCCTTTAAAGTCCTCAAATCCATTCAAATTAAAGAATTAGATAGGACAGAGATGGAGGGTCCTTGGTTCCTCCAATTACCTCCAGCAGTGAGGACCTGACTTACAACAAAAGAAGGGAGTATGGAAGAAAAGAATATTCCTCTTGCAGACTTTCTGACATTTTGGGCAAACAAGAAATTAATATCCCAGCTGTATTTGGGGTAAGGGAAAAAAATCCATGCTCAAAGCCTGAGTTAGCATTGTCTGAATTCAGATCCACTCATCATATATCTACATGCTTCTGCCTGCTGAATTTAAATGTAAAGGATGTCAAAGGTGGCATATTTTATACTTTAGCTTAAAAAAGGAAAAGGAAAAATGGAAAATCTAGCACATACGATAGCAGTTTCAGAGATCAACAGCATACTCCTATGCAAAATAAAGCATGTAACTATCATTACTTACTGAACAACTTTAACACAGGCAAGTTCTCTGTGCTCAGAGTATCTTTCCAAATAATAATGACATTCCCACTCTCCAAGCCATCAGTGAGGCCAGTAAATTTATATGATAATATTGAACAGTAAATTCATTCACTTGCGAAAGTAAACTTAATTCCAAAAATTTTCATGTGCCCTGTCTGCAAAGAATTTAAATTAATGTAGTTTGCATAAATAAATATGAATGTCAAGAATTCCAGGCAAGGTCTGGAATAGTTTTATGTTTTTGCAATACATTCCTACTCTTTGCTGCTACATTGAGAATAGACTATTTTTCATTGCTTCATTCAAGAGCCATTTTTTTTTCTATTATCATCTCTACCACCTCCACCTTTTAAAGTGTCTCTCTTGCATTGACTAGTGGTCTAACAGGAAAAGCTTGCAGCCTTCTTCAAAGGCTGTTTTTCAGTATTGTTTTGAACAGACAAGAAACAAATAGATGTTACAATTGTTCCTCCTCTAGCAATCCCTTAAATACCCTTCAGGTATGCTTTGTCCCCCAGCCTAGTTAGCTATTCTGTTGGTGCTTGCACAGCAATGACAGACTGCCTGTGTAGTCTAACCTTGTCAGCTGTTTCTAATTACTGCAGCAGCGCTGCAGACTGTGCTCTCTCTGTAGGCCTACCAGGCTGGTCTCATGGGATTTACCAGTCCCACTGATAATTGACATCACTCAACCATAAACATTTAGAGAAGCATCTATCCCTTTAAGAGTCACATCTACATATCTTGACAAAATATGAAACTGCACTGTGGGAATGCATTGGGTTTACATGGCAAGGTTTTGGTACTGGGGGAGGGGCTAGAGGGTGGTTGGCTAGAGGGTGGTTTCTGTGAGAAGCTGCCAGAAGCTTCCCCTATGTCCGACAGAGCCAATGCCAGCCGGCTCCAAGACAGACCCACTGCTGGCCAAAGCTAAGCCCACCAGCAACAGTGGTAGCATCTCTATGATAACATATTTAAGAAAGGGAAAAAGTTGTGGCACAGCAGCAATGGCATCCAGGAGAGAGGAGTGAGAATATGTGAGAGAAACAACTCTGCAGACCCCAAGGTCAGTGCAGAAGGAGGGGGAGGAGGTGCTCCAGGCACCAGAGCAAAGATTCCCCTGCAGCCCATGGTGCAGCCCATGGTGCAGCCCATGGTGCAGCCCATGGTGCAGCCCATGGTGCAGCCCATGGTGCAGCCCATGGTGCAGCCCATGGTGCAGCCCATGGTGAGGCAGGCTGTGCAGGAGGTTAGCAGGGGAGCAGAGATCCACCTGCAGTCCTCATGCTGAAGGAGTCTGTGACCCTGTGGAGAGTCCACACTGGAGCAGGCTCTTGGCAGGATCTGTGGCCCTGTGGAAAGAGAATATCACGCTGGAGCAGGTTTGTTGGCAGGACTTGTGGCCCCGTGGGGGACCCACGCTGGAGCAGTCTGTTCCTGAAGGACTGCACCCTGTGGAAGGGACTCACGCTGGAGCAGTTTGTGCAGAACTGCAGCCTGTGGGAAGGACTCACGTTGGAGAAGTTTGTGGGGGACTGCCCGCTATGGGAGGGACCCCACAGTGGAGCAGGGGAAGAATATGAGGAGTCTTCCCCCTGAGGAGGAAGGAGCAGCAGAGATAATGTGTGATGAACTAACCAAAACCCTCATTGCCCATCCTCCTCTGCCACTGGGAGGGAAGAGGTAGAGAAAATCAGGAGCAAAGTTGAGCCTGGGAAGAAGGGAGAGGTGGGGGGAAGGTGTATTAAGATTTGTTTGTTTATTTCTCATCATCCTACTTTGATTTAATTGGTCATAAATTAAATTAATTTTCCCCAAGTCAAGTCTGTTTTTCCCATGACTGTAATTGGTGAGTGATCTCTCCCTGTTCTTATCTCGACCCACAAACCTTTTGTTATATTGACTCTCCCCTGTCCAGCTGAGGAGGGGAGTGATAGAGCAGCTTTGTGGGCACCTGGTATCCATAAAGGATCAACCCACCACAGGGAATAACAACAGTTACCTTATGCAATAATGACTCTATGCACATGATGTATTTATGCATTCCATACTCAAACGTATTTTTTTACTAAATTAATTAGGACAGGGACACAACAAAGTCCTTAATGTCTAAGGACATTAAGTTCTTAATTCTCTGCCTTCACAGCTCCTGTGGTTTTACTCACATGGCTAAAAAGACAAAAGAAGTTCCTGCTTTCCAGTTTAAATGGCACCAAAGAATGAAAATCTGAATCGTGTGCCTACATAATTTCAACCACATGTGGAGCAACATCTTGTAGCATATTTCTGTATTTTGTTATTACTGATTCTGAACCTTGGTCCCCTTGCCTAACAACAATTTGGTCATCTTTACGGTAGTGCCCCACGTGCTTAACCATAAGTGTGTGAATACTCCCACCAAAACCAGTGGAACTATTTAACCTTTGTATTATTAAACACATGCAGTAGCATTTGCAACACTCCATACTTGAATGTGCTCATTTGGCTCATCTCTACCAAAAACTTCAAATATATCATCTGTCTAACAAACAATTCTGACTGCAGAATACCTATAAGTAGAATTAATTCATCAAGCATATTACTTAGAAAAAAGCAAAATAATTCTTCTTAAAATGTTTTATACATATGGCCAGCCAAAAATAGCTTTTTGTGCACAGCACCCTTCAAAACCAATCATGCCTTATACAGAAAACAGGAAAACTACTATTTAGGGGCCTGAGAATATGACAGGGTCTCCTAGATGCATTCTGAATACTGAGTCTCCCAAAGCTAGTTTCATTAATTATGGCTGATCATTTAATTCACAATATTCTTACTGATACTATAACTTATCAAATATTTCTAGCCATAACAGTCCCCCCAAGTGAATTTACATTTGCTTTTTCTGATTCAATTTGAATAAAGATAATTTTGATACAAAGTAGGTTACTATTTTCAAAAGTGTATTTTTATGGTTATGATTTGTTAGAAGCAGTAGGGAATTTAAATTTATGGATCAGTTATATCAAGTATTTAACTAAACCCATGAGAGTCCTGAACACTATACTGTTAATCCCAAGATAAATATTTTAATCCACTTTTCAGTAGAGTCTTAAAATAATGCTTCTTTCAATATGTATAATTTTATCATTTATTTTTCTCTGAATAGAATTCCGTGGATGAATTAGTAAAAAAAGCACAACTTAGAAAGAAAATCAATAGTTCTTGACTGAAGTCCACTTACAAAATACAATCGGGTAGTAATTGATTTGTAGTGAAATTTGCTTCTTAATTCTAGTCACGTGTAACTGAAGTAAAAGCATGCACAAGAGATTATAATTTGTCTGTGTACTAATGCTCCCAAGCGTATCACCTCTGCAATGATTGTAGTATAACTCCAATAAACTAAATAAAATTTGAAATAAGCTCAGAGCTTGCCAAATGCACCTTTTGTTAAGGACAGGAAGTTGTGTGTTGGCTGGGATTTACCACTGCCTTTTATTGGAGAGCCATTCATAGCAGGGGAAGAAAGGGGAGAATAATGATATAAATTGGGCTTAGCATGTATGTGCTTAGAATAAGATAATGATTTACTGTTACCTCGGAAACAAATGGGTCCTATATTGCATAAGTTGATGACAGCCATTTATGCACAGGAGAAATCCGCTGTGGTAATTCTAGAGGGAACAGGATCACATTAAACCAATATTTGAAATTTAAAAACACCAAACCACCACCACCAGATAATGTTTTATTTGCAATTGTTCCTTGTAATGTTCACAACAAAAGCACAACACCTGACAAATGGCTTGCTATTATAATGAGTTAGATATAAACTTAAGGTCATGGGTTTTTTTTAAAATGTTTCTTCTAAGTTGCTGTAGTATAAAACACACTCCAAGATCCATCCATTAAGCACAATATTACATTATATGATAATCTTTTGACCTAACACCTGCACATCTTTAATTTATACTTTGTGGCTCAAAAGGTACAGCATATCATCAAGGTCACTTAGAAAGGCTTTAACTCAGGGTGCTTTTTACAATAAAATAAAAAAAATGTAGTGCCATAACAAACACCACTCCTGTAAATCCTGAAGGAGCGCATACTTCTGCATGTTTCCATACACACAGTTTTTCACTACATACAGTATTAGCAAACACTGTATGTTAGCAATAAATTGTTTCTGAAATCAAGCATTCAAAAACAGGAGATACCAGAAGTAATTTGGAGTCAGCTATTTTGTGTATAAGCATTATAATCCTGCTTTTAATTATGTAAGGACACACTGTTTTTCTAAGAATTCCTGACCCCATGTTTAGCATAATCAATATTAATTTAGAAAAGTGGGTATTTACATTTTTTTTTTCATCCTTATAGTTCCATGTTAGGACTGTAGGCTAGCTAACCTTCACTAATTTATTTTCATCATCGACTTTTTAGTTCTTTCCATCACTCCAGAATCTTAGAGCTCTACGTCTCCACTCAATGTCTTGATGAAATGACAGTTGGTACTGAAATATACAGTCAGTAAAATAAGGCACAGAGGAATGAAGTTTAACATTTTCCCACTCATTTTAGATGTCTGATGTGAAATACACAACTCTTTTCAGAGGCTGCAGCATGGAATCTCATGCTACCTGTTTGGATCACCTCACACAGATCATTTATAGGTAAGAGTATACATCATCCGTTCAAATTATCACAACATACAGCTCAAGCTCAGCATCTAATCATGTCATTCTACCTTTGCTACACTCCTTTCTATTTAAGTCCTACCCATCCTCTGTATCCAACCCAGTCGGTCTCCTTCCCATCAGTAAGAAACTGGAAAGCATGGAAGGCAGTCAGTTATTTGGTGTATAAGTGATTAAATTATAACCATTAATAAATTACAACTCATCAGCTGATTGTCACTTCCATAACTGGTCACCTTCCATTTGCAGTGGTAGGAGCACAAACACACAATGAACTGAAGTGCTTCAACTGATGAATGGTAACTCATCAAGCCAAAGAAACTCCATCATCTGCTGTCACATCTACATCGCCTAAAGTGACTGTTCCTAGTGCCTCAACAGCCACTGAGAGCAATAACCCAGCCGCTGCAATTTGAAGCGCTTTCACACACTTGAAGCCTGGTACTGACCAGTGTGATCCATAGATTAAGTCTTTGAGGAATTTACTTCCAATTCCTTCACCTACTTTCAAACTGTGGATTTTTTGCTTTTAGCACAATCAGCTTTGGAAGGTCTTTCAGTTGGGCAGCAAAAGATGTGTTTGATATCATGAACCATTCTGCCAGATGGTGGGCAAAAGCATGGAAATGCATAGATTCCTCCGGAAAAGGCTGCAGCTTTTAAAACGTGAGAACATTTTTCCTTTAATACCTTCTTTCAGAAACAATTATTTTTGCTGAAATAATTGTTAAAAGAGTTATCACGAGAGCCACAGAGAGAATCCTAAGTTAAATTAGCAAACATGAAAATACTAGGTGACTTCAACTCTAGCCATAACCATCATTCTCAGCAATAAGAAGGAAAAGGCATAAGAAGGGTAGTATTGCATGATGATATCATAGTGATGTCATATGATGCTTCACCAGAATTTCAAAAGCCATTAGAAAATGGATTCAGGTATGAAGGGGTTTGTCGCATACAACAGAGGAAGAAAATCTTTTAAAATAGTCTGAGGTTTTGGCTTCCTCTGGCTCATTTAGTGTTAATCTCTCCCAATAAATGGTCTGCCATATTTTATAGTTAACCACAGAGAATTTTATCCTGAAAAGCATTGTTACTTCAGGCAATGTTATTACCCAAACAGTTATGCAAAGAGCTCCCAATAACAAGTGAATAGACAGAGAACTCTATTGTATGGACCAAGTAATTTTTAATAGTGAATTACTGTACACTGGGAACTTTTCTAATTCTGCATGAGTTCTTTCAAGCAATTATACTGAAAATGTTGAAAAGACACAAATGCTTTGGTCAGCATTAGGGATAGGGGTTTCCTGTGATGTGGCATTTATGACAGTAGTACAGGTTCGGTTTGCAAGCCAGATCTGCCTGGAGGCAGTTCTGACTTAAATGCCATCCCTGGATGTTCATATTGTTCATATTTTCCAAAATAAAGAATATAGTCATGGTAAATTAAAATTTTGGTCATTTCTACACAGAGTCTTCTTTGTATATATGAAGGTCCAACATTTTTCTCTCTTTCAAACATATAATACTACCAACCTCTCTGGAAGGAGTGACATTTCCTCTACTGAGAAGCAGTTGTATTTTCACATAACTTGAGCATAAGACCCATGCAGCAAGTATAGCAAAGTTATGAAACCAAATGTAACATTCACTTCAATGCCAAGAGTCTATTCAAGGTTTCACCATGAGTTTCACACAAATTCCAAGATAAAGTTACTTATAAGAAAGTATACAGACCGTTCAAAGAGGTTACATTTTCACACCCACAGCCCCCCAAATGATAGAAAGAACTGAGTTTTGTGAATGGAATCCTATAAGTAGATACAAACAGCTACCAAAAAAAAAAAAAAAAAAAAAAAAAAAAAAGGCAAAAGCAGTGTGCAATTATCCTTGCATCAAAGTACTACACATCATATGCATGGATTTTTAAAAATAAAGACAGAGATGTTGCTATGCAATTGATGAGAGTGAATCCCACATAATTCCTCTCTCCAATAGTGTTTCACATGATAAAGGCACTTTATATTTCTAGAACAGGGAAAGCATAAAACGTTTTTACATCATCCGAATTCAGGAACCTCTCTCTCAGTGTAGCTACAGTTATGGATGTTACAAGGGGCTCCCTGCATCAGTTCAATGACCCACTTAGCCTGTGCTAAAATTCCTTATTTTATGAGGTGACAACCAGTGGTAGAAAGGCTGGGAGGAAAGTGAAGGGAAGGGACAAGATAGCAGTATTAAAAGAATTCAAATTCAGTCCATTTTCTGGAAACATATTCTTTTACTGTAATAAAGTACTCTTTTCAATGTGTGCAATTTGAAGTCTGTTGCCCGGTGTGCAAGTATATGTGCGAGAGAGAAAGATGACTTTTTAGAAGGTAGTTTGGGCTTCTTCTCCAGGAACTTATGAGACTCAGTGCATTTGCTCCATTTAGTTCAGTGAGCTACATTCTGAAGGCAAAAAGCATCTCTTCAGATAATCACAGGCAAGGGTGATTTTTATAATACCAAAGGGAGGGGTGACCTCTCCAGAAACAGCCTCCTTTAAGTCTTAAAGCAGGCTAAGCAAGAGGTTACCTGAATCAGTGAAAACCTGCTCCAGCATATCACTGTGAAGGTATAATCCATTTCACTGATGCTTAAAGTTCAAGCTGAGTTTTCTGAATTGCAAATAAGTTCATGTGTAAAGAATACTCCATGTATGTATCCAGTCAGGGTGGTAATGTTGTTATTACAGCACTGTCTGCAATAACTCAGCTGTCAAATTCACTTCAGGCTGAAATTCAGTCTACATGGTCTCAGCTGGCCAGCAATTTCTTTTTTCATATACAGTAAGTTTAAAATATATTCAGACTGCTGTGAGTCATGAGGTGGCAAGTAAAAAAAAAAAAAAAGGTTGGTTTTTTTTTTTAAATTTAAGAAGCAAAAAGATGCTAGGAAATTTTAAAGAGTTATCAGTTTTGTCTCCCACTTATTTGCACCATTGTATACTACATTAGAATAACAACTTTGTGACATCATGTATTTCACTTGTTCGTTTTATTTTCAGCATTGATTTTAGGGACAAACCTCTTGTTATGAAACATTTGTCTATATTACCTTTTCTATTTGGCTTGTTTCTCCCTTAACACGCTACTAGCAAAGCCCACATTCTAGACTATCCACAGCAAATGGACAAATTATGATCTCTGTACACCCCAATAAATACATTGACAGTGGATTGTGATCAAGCAAAAAACCGTTTTGTTACTCTGAGTCCACACAAAAATTCTGTCAGTTTGTACCTACCAAGTTTCAATTGAATTTCAATGCATAAGCACAAATACAGTGGAGTCTGGAAGCCTAGTTGTTGTTACATACTTGTTTTACACTGAAATTCCTTAGCAAATGTCTACCATGAAGAACTCTTAGTGAATCAACAGCAATACTTCCAAGAGACCTTGATCAGATTCTCCCGTTGCTTGAAAAATATGCAACTTTAATATACATCAATGAAACAATACAAAAACAAAGACTTCAAACAGGATTCAATATCAGTATTTAGTTCTTATGAAACATATTTCATGTTAAGATCACCATGAGCTTTATAGAGCACAGCTGATAGGTGCATTGACAGAGACACCTATACAGTGCCTGCTGTGGCAAATTAGAGGCTAGAACTTTGCTACATTAAAGACAAGACAGGATAATAATTTTACTTAAATAGCATTTCACTCATCAAATCTCATGTAGCTAGAATTAGCCATAAAATTGAAGATATTATGTCTCAGCAGTGAGAGAAGTTGTTGGATGAAAATGATGGAACATCAGAGAATGTAATACATTATAAATAATGTATTTAAATTTTTAAATACTTAAATTATTTAACTTATTAAATAACAAAGAGAAAATTAATAGCCAAATCTTATAAACTAAAGGTTAGAAAAGTCACTGACTGTCCTATGTGTTAATACAAACATGGCTGCCCCAGAAGAAAATTACTCAAAGGTAAAAAAATTTAGCAAAATGAAGCAGAAAACCATATATTACAGGGAACTTGGGTCAAATTAAACAGATTTCAAATGCATAACACAAGATGTGGGACTTCCTGTTCAAGCCAGACTATTTGCAGGAATAGATCCAATTTTGATGCCCATGATGGACAACCCATCACATCTTGGTACTTTCATCACTGTGATGTTAAATCTGTGTTGTCTTTTCAACACGAATTTGCTTGGTTCATCAGTTACTACTGATTATTGTTGCATCTTTTATGCTAGGCAGAAGAGCACTCTCAAACTCCTTTCTTCCCTCTCTATAATAGTGTGGAAGAAGTTGATGATTAAGGCCCACTTGTCATCAGTCTGGAGCAGCACTGCCTTGTCTGGTATAATGCTTTGTCATTGCAAGAATGAGATGCCACATCTTTATATTTGATGTTGCTAACTCTCCCATTAAATCATCTAAAATAAGAGCAACATAAAAGTAACAATCAGATGAACAGCTGATAAGAATATGTTATTGTCCATGACATTATTGGAATGGCAAGCCAGTTTATGGAAGCAAATTCATCGTATTTTACTGTACTGAAATATAGCTGCAAGAATTTGTATAATCTGATGAGATGAAATATCAAATGTTAGGGGATTACAGCAGTCCCCACAGCTCCTGCCAGACTTTTATAGCAGCTGGCAGTCCTACATAAGTTTGCTGTGCTACATCAGTCACCTTTAAAATATTTAAAATTTTCTTTTAATATTCAGGGTGGGAATTTTATGGCAGTGTTAATTACCTGTAAGTTGCACATGACAACATTTGATTACTATGTTGCTTTACAATTGTGCTGCTAAGCTTTTGTCATACTGAGGGGTTTCTAAATTTGCTCCTTGGATAGAACTGACCCATTAGAATTTACCCATATTCTGCACCAACCACAATTCACAGACAATGCCAGAAAGCTTGTGAGAAGTCTTAAGAATGATTAACTACACAAGAAGGGTAATAGAAGTTAAAAAAATAATAAAAAAAATTCATCACCCGTGACCTTTTCACATTTTCGTGTCCATACAGCCAAAGAGAAAAACAATGATCCAATATATCCAGTAACTGGCACCGTAATAGAAGAGCAAGAAACCCGTATTTCAAAAGACAACAATTTCTATTTATTTATTTATTAAGTCAAGAGCTCTCCAGTCTTAGATTAAACCTGGCCTGAGTGTTCAAATTGATGGAAGATCATTTGAGGTCTTTTAACAAGCCAGTTGGAAAAAAAAAAAAATCAATTATGACAGATATATGTATTTTAGATGGGGGATTTCTCTCTAAATGGCAATTCAATGCCCTTTTTACACTTACACAGCTTCATGAGATATATAACCATACTGATTATCATAATAAGGAATATAATAAATTGAGATCACCTCTGCCTAAAGTGACTAATGAACAAACCTTTACTGGCTTCTTAATTTAATTTTTGTTTCATACGGATGTACATTTTATAACTGGATGTTTCTTGAGTCTGTTTAAATCATTTAGAAATTGCCAGGAAGATCATCAAGACAAGATTTTTCACTACACCCATGAAAAAAAAGATACTGACAGTAAATCGAGAAGTCCACCAGAGATTTTAAACCTCTGCCTGTAGATTAAAATAGTTAGACCCGTTTTTGGCACTATCCGAGTTGAAGGAGAGTAATGAGTGTTGAAAAAAAAATGAAATTAATTAATAGCAGTATTGAACAGATATTAAAATATTATTGAATTTCTGTCTGGATTAAGCTTTTATGAAGGTTGACATAATGTAGTTGGACAAGTAGGCACTTGTCCAAGTGTCCATTGGAGTCTTCCTACTGACTGCACACAATTTCTGAACAGATACATAGTAGAAATAAAAGTATTCATATATATGGCTGAAAATTCAGCATTATTTTATATTTCAGCCACTTTTATATACACTTTTATTAATATTTCCAGGAAGTTGTATAAATCAATAGTAACTTTATGAGCATTTGCTAATAGGCACACAAGCATAACCAAACAATTTCCTGAAGTACTCTTCTTACACTGCTAGAGAGGGAAAACAACACACTCTATGTTCTTGGTTGACCTATCAAACACTTCAAAAGCAGATTCAGAGTGCACAATAATCAATAATCTCCTTGCCGCAAACAATCCATAAATGTTGCCTAACATCCCATGTTCACAAAATTGTTTTAAAACTATAATGGATTGCAAACAAATTCAAAACTCCTGTTAGAAAAAAGCCCTCTTTCTAATGAGTAGTACAAATTCCTCAAATATAATAGCAAATGCTTTGGGGTTTGAAGTACCAAACTCTAAAATAGATCATGGGTTAAATGAATTTCAAAGCACTTTTCATGCTAAAAGATATGTAAATGTGCAGATTATTCAGGAAATATTTAAATAGGATTATAGAAAGGCATAATCCTTTTTAATATATTATTTTATTTTTTTAATGTCTGTGTGTCTTCCATTTTCCAATTGGAGGGAACTATTTTTAGACAGCTTCACAGGAAATATTAACCATTATCTTTCCTTTACCATAACTGTCAAAACCCTTCACTGATTTACCTTTATAATATGCAGGTTTTGTATATTCTATACATCATGGTGTATTATTGTCGACTATGAATTAAGTTTTCAAATACTTGATATGTTATTTGAAATAGAGCATGTGCTTCAGATTTTTCATAATCTTTATAACTGATTGCTTCTGACTTTGTCTTTTCATTCTTTTATGTACATGTCCTTCCATGAACATATTTTTAAAGTACTAAAATGCACTTGACAATGTCACTTTAAAACAGTCTTTTGTGTCTTATCTCACTAGCTGTAATCACTCAGGAATACCAAAGTTGTGTATTGTGCTGCTAAGGAAAATGAACTATTTCTGTGCATGGACAGAAAACTGGTGTAATGAGAGCTCCAAAGTACCTAAGAGGTTACATAGTCTGTCATCTTCAGTTCTGAGGTTAATGCCAGTGAGCAAGAAACTTACAATAGCTGTACTCTCAGATCTGACATGAAATGTCATGAGATAGATGAGGTAATCATAAAGTGCAGTTACCAAGACTAGACTAGTTTGAGTACGGCAGAATGTAAGAACTTAATGCATCTCCCAATGAGGCTGTTACTTCTGAAGTACGAGCTCTTCTAGTAAGGCTAGCAGGTGATCAGTTTGTAAAGTGAAAGGCGGCCTGCAAAGTACACATTTAACAAGATTTGTTTTTTCCTCAATATATGGGGGTTATTGAAGAAGAATTTTACCAGTGGGGTAAAAAGGAGAAAATAGAATGGCTTGCCTTCCCCTAATTTCTTTGGTACAGCCATGATAAGGAAAGACAATAGTTGAAAACAGCAATGGAAAAAGTAAATTAAAAAATGGAAAGCTATTAAAACATGGGAGCTATCTAACAATTCAGTCACATGGTAAAAAAACTCATTGTCTTAACGTACAAGGGAAGACAAGAAGGAAACTCAGAACCAGAGTTGTTCATGGATTCATAAGCAAAACAGGAAAAAGTTAGTTGCATATCTTCCTGCTGTAGAGGTGATATTTAGCTCCTATGAGTTCCTGCAGCATTGTTAGCATAACACAAAATTGGGTAAAAGTGATTGCTAAATTCTTAAAAGCTCTTTCCCAATGCAATGCAGTACATCACAGGCACAAACAAATTCAGAGTTCTAACAGCATGCTGGGGTATCTTGGATCTCCTGTAGTGATGTAACTAATCAATACATTTTCAAAATATACACACACATGCCAATCTTATGCTTATTAATAACTTGTAATGCAGTATGACAACTGAAGTTGGTATCTCCTAAACCAGGGTTGTTTGTTGTTTTTTGACAAAATAAACCCTGGGTTTGGGTTTTATTTTTGCTAAAATGACATGTCCCACAAAATATAGAAGGCAGCAGCAATATGTTTTTCCTTGAGTGGGAAGTTTAATTATTTGTAGAAGTCTCATCCAGTGGCGGCTATAGCAGTCAAAAGGAAGGTATGTTTTCTCTTGGCTATCACCTAAGTAATTTTTCACACTCAATGAAGGGGTAGGCTGGAATACATAACCCCTCAAAAAAAAAAAAAAAAAGTACTGATCTTTTTAGTCCTTCCCTGGAAGAGTGTGTATATAAAGCAGGAACATTGTCAACAAACCGTTCCCTTCTTTAAGCTTCAACTTAGTATCTCCAGCCCAACAAAAAATGTAGACCTAAAAGATGGGATATGACACTAACATCTTTGAAAACTACTAATCTCTGATAAGTGCATTCCAGTTTAGGGATTTGTGTTCAATGCCCTTGAACAAAATTATGATACTTATTTCCAGTAGTATTTATTTTATTTTTGTTTGGAGTAATTTCTCAAAAGACAAGAAATTTACTGATGAGTATTCATAGGACTAAGCAGAAGGCCACAATGATTTTAGGTGTCTATGTTCTAAGAGCACTGGAGGAAAATGGCAATGTTAGTTAGGCATACACTTGCATAAGAGACTGCTGCAAAAGAATATTTGAATTGGATGCAGTCAAACTACACGTGAGAAAGTTCTTATATAAAGTTTTTATTGACTTAATGTTTACGAATACTATTTCAAAAAAGCATGGAATACAGTTAGAGAAGTGAAACATGGTTCAGGTTAAGGGGAAACAAAGTTAGCAGGATCATTGCATATAATCCCTATACCCTCATCCATTTCATTAATTTAATTATATTGTGTTTCTCCAGATACCGAGTACTTTGGTTTCATATGGTCAAGGTCACCTGAATTCTACAGCGTGTGAACAAAAACATTTTTGGAAATGACTGGGTGGCTGCACTGCCACTGATCACTTTAGATGTTTTAAACAGATCACCTCCATCACCATATTAGTTGGGCCCTGCTAATGTCATCTGGAAGAAGAAATTATGTTTCAGCAAGAATTGAATGTTTTAATTTTAACATATTTAAAGGAGTCCATTCGGCCATTTTAAAACACTATTAGCTGTAGATTCTTTCTAAGACCCACTGGTTCCAAAACATTACTTTCCTTCTGGTAATTAACTCTTTGTATGAACCACACAGTTATGGAAATATTTGAATTGTAAATATTGAAAATCAGCTACTGTTCATGCATTGCAACTTTTCATATATTTTAATATGCATGTGCATATTAATACCATGAAGGCTCCATATTCATAAAGCTGATCTTGACATATGATAATTGTTGAATGTAATTGATAATACTACTTATTGAAAGTGACCAAGCATTTAATAGTTTCTCTCTCTTTCACTTGCTTTAATTCTGGAGAAACATGATGATTTTAAATGTTCAGTATGGTAAATTCAAGATTAATAATTCAATTATCATTCAGCACAGATTGAAACAATAGTGTTGCCTCGCCTTACAGTGTCAAGAGTTTTAGTGAACCATTTAATAATGTCAGTATCCTTCATATGCATGAATTATCTGGATTGACAATACCATGCAATGGCTTCAAAGCTAACATTTTGCAACAGCTACAAAGGAACTGTGAATCAGAGGCATTTTACAGTTTGTTTCAGTGAGGCTTTTTTCCAAACCATAACTGCAGACATTTGCTCAGTGTAAAGAATGGGCCAAATTCACAACACAGGGATGAATACTCCCATGGGAAGTATGTTGCTTCACTGACATACAACAGAGACAATGACTTGGTCTAAAAACCAACTCCTAGCAAAGGAAGTATGACTGACAAATAGCAGTACTTTGTAGCTATGCAGCAACTCACCTGCCTGATGAGCCTTTGCCCTGGGGTAATATTCAAACACACACATTTTCCCTCACAGTAAAATGAATTAAATGACCTCCCCATTTTCTCCGATTAGACCATCATAAGGCAGTACACAGGAGCCATCTCTTAATTTCATTATGGTCAAATTTCAGTAAGGATTTAATTTTCATTTTAAAAGGGACAATTCCAGACTGAAGGAACATCTGAGCTTCCTGAGGAGTTACCTCAGATAAAGACAGAAAGATGAAATTGCTTATCTTTCAGTCCTCAGTGAACCCTGGCTCTCAGAAAGGTGGTCTTAACAGAGCTTAGGTGGACTTTAATCTTCAGCTTTTGATCTTGCCAGCCTCTTTTTTACTAGCATAAGTGATCAGACAGCATGCACAAACATTGCCAGTTGCATATCTTTTGAAAATATGGAAGTCAAAAACCTGGGCTCCTGCCTGTTGCTTTTGATCTGAATCTATTCTTCAGGTTTTCCTCAGATTCACAGATGTGAAAATATCTCTAGAGCTGTACATATGATGTTTCATTTATATTCACCATTTTCATAGCAAATGCTTTGGAAACATTTATTCTCAATTAAGGGATTTTAAAAAACCTCCACTTTTTATTAATAAACTAACCACCACTTCTCTCCTTAATCTGTTTGGATAAATTGTTTTGGAAGAAATGTACAATCACAGACCAATTTTCTGAACACTACTGAATATATGCAAGTTTAAATTAATGATTCAGAAATATAACCTCTCAACTCTAACCTTATTCATAAAGCCCATCTTGACAGATAATAATAATAAAGAATATAATTGATAATAACACATCAAAGGTGACCAAGCATTTAATAACATCTCCTTAATTCTGTATAAACAGGATATTTACCACAGATCATAAATGTTCAATACGATAAGCTCAAATTCTATAATTCAATTAGCATTAAATAAAATTTATGTCAAAACAATGTTTCAGGTGAATGGCAATTAAATATTACCTAATTCTCCATCAGGAGGACAAGATTCATTGACCCTATTATGGAAAAAAAAAAAATATCAATAAAGCAGCAGGTTTCCAGTAAACAAATACATTTATCAGGATAAACTATGCATTTCTTTGCAGTTAGTGTTAGCTGGCATCTTGTGCTTTGTTATAGACTTGTGTTCAAATTAAACTGCAGAAAGAGAAATGTGATGAGTCATAGAGCATATACAGATTATCTAAGGGCACAAGGATCAAAAAATATGAAAACTGGTAACAACAAATGCAACTTAACATGTGGATCAAAAAGTACAATGAAGTAACCAGGATTGAACCTTGACTCCCAGCCCCATTCCTGTCAACCTTACGGAGCTTTGAAAGAGTACCCACTTTGTGTGTCTGCAGTGCCCAGGAGACCTCGAAGGAAACTTCTACTTCCTTTTACCCATTCTGGTGTTCCTACAGATAGGCAAGTCGTTACATCCATCAAAAGTTTGAGGGACTGTGTTTTTCGTAAGACAATATAATGGTTTCAAGAGAACTGCTTAATCTCAGTTGAGTGGTACTGATAATCTGTTGTGAAGCTAAATTCTTCCTCTGTGAGGCTATTCAGCCATTCTTTAGACACTAGACTGAAAGATTTCTTTCACCTTTGAGCAGAGCCAGTATCTGCCATCCGTGTCCCCTGACAGACTGCCATTTGTTTCAAATTTCAGAAGAGAAAAATGCACATTTTCTTATAGTGTTTCAGAGCAGTTTTCATAATCCTCCCTCCCCTGCTAGAGCATGCAATATTTCTCCTTTGTAAAACCTACGCCTGTTTTGTTTGGGTTTTTTTTTTTTTTTTTTTTTCAAGCAAGACTGTGTTTTTGTTAAAGTTGGCCAGATTTTGCAGTTTGGGGAAAACAGCTAGCTAAATGCAGCTCATCCTGGAACTCCTACAGACAGGGGAAAGAGGGAAAAGGACACGTCATAAGGCAGAGCAACAGAGCACATCCTAGGCAAAGATGACTCAGTAGGAAGTAGTACAGATAATTTCACTGTCATCACTGTTCATATATAGGTAACAACCACACTGTTAGAATGGTGCAAACCAGAAATACTCCATACCTCATAGCAGGCTATGAGGGACAAATAGGAATAAATAGGCCTGTCAGTACATTCATGACAACAGTCTTGAAGCTTCTTCTCCTCTCCCTCCCCAGAGAAAGGGACTGAAATCCAGAACTGCAGCCCTTTCATGGGCAGTACCTCTGAGCTACCACATCCAGTACTCCTAATAGCAGCAGCTTGATGCAGGCAAGTTAAGACTAACAACTTTACTCAAAAAGTTACTGGCAACCACAGCTGAACCCAAGCACCAGTGTAATGAGATCTCACTGCAGAATGACATACTGAGTGAGTTGTGACATTCTGTATTAGTCTCCATTTCTAAATGATCTCAGGCTGTAACCACATGCAAAACAGATTAGAGAAATCTTGTTTCAAGCAAGAAAAATGTGGCTAAATGTGGCAACATTTGTACTGCAAAGATTTTAGTCTTCTCACCAGGCTCTGGTGAAAGAGTGAACTCCTGGCCAAGACTGTAGGCTGCACATCTGGATGCAGCTTAAGATGAAGCAATTACTTATCCTACAATAGCTCTGATGCTTCAAGATGATGTACTCCATGTGTATACTATTGTATGAGCCTGTGAGGCACATGTACACAACACATGTTTTCCTCGCAGTACCAGCTACGCTTGTACATTCTGGTCCTTATGTTCCCATATAAGAGGACATAAAAGCTAGGCTAACCATGCCCAATTATCCTTGCAATGCTAACCCTATATTACTGAGAACTCTAAAGAGTCTGGACAGAAACCAGGCTAGAAAAACTTCACTGACAGCAGCTCTAATGGTAGTAAATAATTCTCTTTTGTGGGAAAAGCCCCAACTGGTTTAGATGGAGATTTCTACTTTCTAGAACTTAATATAGCTGCCCAGTGGGTGCCAGTGCCTAGGATGTAAATCTAGTGGAGTGTTCCTTGCCATTGCCTGGTAGCTCTCATTGACTGGTATGTACTTGGAGCATGCAAAGACAGTCTCCCTCAGCCAATTACACTCCGATATTTGGAGAGGAAAAAAACCCCAACCTACCAGCCAAGCAACTGGAGATACACTACGTTATCTAGTTCAAGAACATCTACATTGAAGTAATTCATCTTTTAACTGTAGTACCCAAAACAGCAAAAGAAAGCCTGAAATGTTTATTTTCATGTTGATGTACTAGAACAAAACTCAGGAGTTGTCAAAATATTCTGTTCTGGCATTGAATCTGGATGAGAAGGTTTAGCAAATTAGGACAGATTAATTTCAAATGCTAACCAAAGTGATGCCCTTCAGTTGGGATCCTGACGAGAAGGCAAATGTGAAAAAAACTTGAAGACTGATACTGAGCACAAACTGTGTAAGATAAAATGGCTGATGCTCAGCACAGTGAGTGGTATTAACCACACGCTCTAGACTGTTTGGCCTTTGCAGTCAATATAAAAAATAATTTCCTTGCTGACTTTTTTGGGCCACTTTCTGCTTTATATAAGAATTTACTGAAGTGGTAGGGATTGGTCATTTTTTGTTTTATTTTCACAAACCCATAAAACAGAGGTTAGTATGCCTTTCCGATCTGGTGAAAGATGTAGTCCATCTTAAACCTAGCAAGCTAAAAGAAATAGTCTCTTAAAACTAGTTTTCCAGCCCCAGCAGGTGTTATAATTATTTCACTCCACTCTACTGCTGCAATCTTAGGGTCTGAGGAGGCTGGCAAAATAGCTACAAAGATGAAGTTTCCCAGAAGTGTCTATATTAGTAGAGCTCTATTTTGCTCAGTACATATTCTTTTGATTTCAATAGGTATTTTGGTATCTTAGCACCCAGTTTAAACTCAAGGATGGTAGCTTGTTTTCCTGACCTTTACATGGCCAAAATTTAGCCTTTTGATTTGCTGACCAACTGAAGCTGGAAATAGCAGAACCTCCTTGCAGTGCAGGATCCTCAGTATAGGATAAATCGTCTTTCCTTTGCTATACAGCTACAGTGAGGATTGCCAGGGAGGCTTGCATGCTCAGAGGAGGCTGTTGTTGGCAGAGCAATCTGTGCTATACTAATCAACAAATTTGACTAACGTAAGTCATAAAAACCAAGAACGAGGCTGTGAGCCATTTCCCACTTTGTTCTTGCTGCAGTTACTTGAGAAGCCAAATAATTGTTCATCTTTCCCATTTTTAAAGTCAGCACTATCAGTCCAGCAGCCATGTATGGATTATCTGCTAATGGCAGAGCAAACAATCTCCTTAAAGGGCTTCCACTTCATCTCAAAATCTGTGGGATTCCCATACAAGTTGTGTGGGACTGCACAATGCAAACGCCTGTCAAGGGAGGACAATTCTTGAGGTCACTCCAGACTTGATCTCCTGCAAGGGAAAATGTACAACTATCAGCTGAGCCTTTGTGCTGACCCAGAAACTGCAAATGTCTTCATTTCTTTTCTTTTTTAGATAAAGGAACTTTTCCTCTGCCTCTTAAGCTTTTTAGTGGGGAGGAAAAAAAAAAAAAAAGAAAAAGCAACCAACATCTTTGTTAGCTGCCTTTTTCTTCTGTGTTCACTGTCCTTTGTAATCTACTTTGACTCACTGACAATACATGACTTTCTGTACTCTCACTTTGTCTTTTAATCACCAAAGAAAAAACACACCACCCAAAAACCCCCTGACTGTCCATCCCTCATGATTACAAACCACCTCTTTTATCTAGTGGTCTGGGGAGGAGGAACAGCAAACCTTTTTTCTTTCATTGGCTCCTGCCCCAGCAATATGACTTTATTTGCTCCCTTTTCTCTTTTGTGCTGTATCTTCATTGAGTATAATTTTCAGGTATGTCTCATGGGCAGCCAGGCACGAATACAACAGTGATGCCATTCCCTTCACGTGCATTTTAAAGCAGCTATTGAGTATGTGTTCTTTATTTGGTCACATGCATTTCCATGATTGGTATGTCTGCATTTCTGATTCTGTTCTGTATGCTTTGATTCTTAAATTTGATGAAATCAGATTTACCGATCCAACAGTGATTTTTTTTTTCTTTTAAAAACAGGCTGAAGTAACAAACATTATAAATTGCATGCTTTTTAAATGCGGGGTTAAAGCGTTCATACTGTGGCAACGGCTGTGTTATCTGTGGATTATAGTACTGTGCTTTATTTGTGTACACCCCTGAAAAACACTCAGACACTGCAATTACTGTAGAACAAGCAGGATAGCTGATCAAGGGCTTTTGTCCAGGCTCTTCAGCGACATCCACACTATGATTTGCTGTGACTGCCTACAGATCAGTGAATGTGCTGCAAGATTTTGCTTGGTTGGTATATAAAGCTGTAAGTCACACAGGACACAGGAGAAGGCACGGCTGCCCTGTTTGTCTTCCCACCAGGATTTGTCAGGCACGTACTTGCTGAACGTGAGTAGGTGACTGCATCTTAGTGTACAACCCATATCTGAAACTCTTCCCTGTACCATTTATCTTCCAAGAAAGATTCAAGACTTGCTAACCTCAAGCACTCAAGTATGTAAGCAAGCCATAAAGCTAATTGCAAGGTTTCTTTTTAAAACACTGGCTGAATTTCCCTTCTGTTTTTCCAGCGCGCACAATTCAGGTTTTTCATCTTTTCTCTACAGGCACAAACCCCAGCAAATGAATCAAACCCCCTTAAATTTTCACACCCATACAACTCAGGGAGTTGGGTTTTTTACTAGATGCACAGAAGTCACAGTAAACCACGCTGTGATTCACCGTCTAAATACAGGCTGGTGTCTGTCTTTACATTGTACTCATTTTTGCAATATCAAGGAGGATACTATGTTGTTTGTAAGAGGGGGGGAAAAAAGTTTTTAGTTTCATTTGTGACCTGCCATTTAGCAACTCAAGGGTTTTTTTGGCCACACTGAAATAAGTTCTACCTTAACAACAATAACATATAACAATAACAACCGCTGCTTACAAAGCTCTCATTTTGGAAGGAAGGATTAGCTTTGGGCATAGTGTCTTCCAGCTTCTCCATAAACCTGCTATGTGACTGATCAGCCACTGGCTTCTGAGGCTGAACTGTACTATATCAAAGTCCAGATTCATTATCTGTGAAATGGGTATAATGACATTCACTACTCTAGCAGATTAATTTTTAAAGTGATAAATGCCACACAGCCATCTATGGTAAATAATTACAGGTGCACACATTGTATGGCCACCTGCTTTTAAAAATGCTTCTTTGTAATCTGACAGTGGTAAAACTGATCGTACTGTTATGAGGCCCCTCCTGATGTACAGATGTACACTGTATAGCTAAGAGACACGAGATTTTTTTTTTTTTTTTGAGTGCACACTTAATGTGAAATTACAGAAGATGCAGTGTTAACATGAAGATCTATTTATCTTATCTTAGTTATGAACATGCCCTAATGGTATAGCTGTCACTTCTGTACACTGGTGCTTTCTAATCAATGAAATGAAAGGAATACTTTGGGACACACTTCTCCAGTGACAGAATATAATTTATATTAAGAGCATTTTTTCCCAACCAATGCCAGAGAGGAAGGATGCAACTCTCATAATTTTTCTTTAGAAGCAAAATCAAATTATCAATCTTTAATTTAGTTAGTGATAATCTCTGCTAGAACATTCCCTCATGACTTCCACTAAATATACCATTAAAATCTCCATTCTGTCTGGGCTACCAAGCGCTCTCTCTCCATGAAGATGCTTGTTCAACTTTGAACTGAGTGCTCACTGACTGCTGGGAAGGCAGCTTTCTGCTCCAAAAAGAGTTTTCACATATCACTGCATGACATAAAAGCACAAATTGGTCACGTGGTGTCATCCTATTAGGAACCAAAAACTATAAGACAAATACAGCTGTAATCGTAGCAGGAGAAAGAGAAAAGGAAATCCTCTGTTAAACCCTTTTATCACTGGGGACAACTTTATCAGTTTTGCCACAAAACAACAGCAATTTCCTGGGTTGTGTTTCAAGAGAAAGCACATATCTGAGTAGCACTCAAAGACAAGGACAGTACAGGCAGCTGCATAAAAATTTGTAACTGTGGGAGAGCTCCTGCATGCACTCATTCTTTTCACTGGAGAAGTGGTACCAGTTTGGATCAAGAAGATGAAGATGTTCCTGAATGCCAGTACAAGCAAGTAATCTTCCAAACATGGTGCCAACAGTGATATAGTGTAAATTACGGGGGAATCAGAAGGGCAAGATTGGAACTCAAGCAACATATAAAATCAATGAGACTGAGGGTTCAAGGAGGGAAGCAAAAATGAAAGACAGAAGGAAAAATTTGTACAGTAGCAGCAGGATGAGTGATCCCGGTTCATGCTTACAAAAAAGCCAGTCCACCTCTTGGTTAAAAATATCGGTTCTAAATCTCCATTACTTTGGTACAACTTAGCTATGGAAAAGGAAGATAAATTCTACAGCACAAAGAAACTGGTCTGATTTCTAGGATCAACTTATTTCAGGAAAAAAATCCTTTTCATACATTGTTGAGGCAGGTATGTCAAAATGAAAAATAACCTCAGTTCCTATTTTGACATATCTGAGATGCATTTGCAGTAACAAGCCAGATTTGAATCCATGTGTTCAAGAGTCCCTTGGGCAGCATGACATGGAATTGATGGAGTGCAGGGTGCTAACTCCACTTTGCTTTTGCCTTTTGTCTCAACATAAAAGTGAACTGACTCAGTTTCAACTTGTTACTCTGTAGCAGCTGCTGCTGCTCCTGTCCTTCCTGAGCAGGACAAGCTGATCACACTCTGGAAGAAAACTCAAGAAACCACTGTCTCCACTGTGTGCAGAAAAGATGGGAACAGCTAACCATGGAGTACTATGGAGTATTTAGGAACTCTGGACTTTGGACCTGTCAATAAACAAATTACCTCTTTCCTGGCACCATGACAGCAATTTATTAGCATGCACTCAGACATCAGTTTACTGTCCAGAAGAGCAAGAGCTAAACTTGCTCTGGTAAAGCCAGACATGTTAGTGACAACACAGAAAGATTCTAGCTGCTGTGCAGGACCACAGCACAGATGTTCCTTCTCTTGCTCCAAATTCTTGAGCTCTGCTCAAGACTGCAGTAGATAAAGACATAATCTGGAGTCTAAAAACACAATCATAAATCTTCCAGGATAGAGCTGGCTCAAGGCTTCTCTGCACAACAAACTATGAGTGAGGCTGGACTATTGTGGCCTGGAAAAGGAAGGGATGGAAATGGGACAGAGAGTCTCTTTCCTGTTATTATTGGAGGAGTGGGTGCAGTGAGGAGCAGAGTGGGAAGGAAAGGCAGCCCCTCCTGCTCTTCCTCACACCCATCTCTCCTGCAGCAATAATTAGCCCAGGCCTAGTACAGAGTGGGCGATGGGCTACAGCTGTTTGGCCATATCCTGCCCAGTGTCCTAGACAGTCACTCTGATTTGCCTTCAGCAGGTCTTGTCCCAGGAAATGCTTGAAGTAATTAGCTTTTCTGTCCATCCCCAAGGGGGGAAAAGACTGCTTCCAAGGGGAGAAGCCTCATATTACTTTGCCAGGTGCCAAGGAAATAGAAAAGGCAAAATGGGAACCTTCAGCCTCACATCCTGGTGAAGAATTACTCTAATGTTCCTTCACTGGGCATGACCACAGTTTTACCATAGTCATTGGCAGGTGTAAGGTAGAGGAAGTTATTTCTACTGTAGCACTGTCTGAAATGTATGCCTATAATTTCACACTTTTAATCATATACATCAGTTATGCATATGGAGTATTTAGAATTTTCTGCTCCCTGGTCCTGTGTAGGGGGAGTTTAATACTATGTCCAAATCACTGAAAATGCAATTGTTGCAAGCACAAATTAATGCTCAATACTAATAATAAAAAGTTTATAATATTTAGCTCCCAGACAAAAGACTTCAAACATTTCCACTAGTGAACATATTTGTGTTTCTCATAATCTTTAATAAACATAAAGAGAACTGTAATGAGCAGTTCCATATGTTGATGATTCTTTCCTTGATAAAATTTTTTTAACATCATTTAGAGAGTTACATATAAAGAACTTATTACACATGCCTATATCTAGTTGAATACCTAACCCACTCCAAATTGTATTGAGCTAAAACAAGTCAAATATTCCAAAATATTTATATTGGCATAGATACTATATAGTCCAATTCAGGCTGTTTTCTCATAGTCCAAAACCTATAAACAACCTTGCTCTCTCCAAACCTAAGGGGTTTTTTTGGTGAGGGTTTTGGGGTTTTTGGGGGGTTTTTTGGTTTTTTTGGGTTTTTTTTTTTTTTACACTTGTAAAGATGCTACTGAATATGAAATATCCCATTGCTCATACCCCACTCCCTTCAACACAAAGCTCACAAATATGACATGAGCTGAAAAGGTTTAAGCACTTCAAAACAGTTTAAGCACTTGCTTTAATCTATAGTGGTCACATCATCAGATTCACCCACTGCCTTTAACAGCCACTGACAATGCAGCCACCAAAATTGCTAGGATTAAATGGCACTTATTTTACAGCTGCGGAGTAACAGTGCTGAAGGTCTGCAGCCTTTTTCCAAAGCCCAACAGCTGTCGCCCACTGCTGATTGCTAAGGCTGGCTCTACGCTTCTGCCTGCATGTGTTAGGAATCCAGTTATAACTACACAGATAAAACCACTAGTTTTCTACATACTTGCTACATATTACATCCTTCACTGCTAGATTGCACACACATCATATATATCTATACATAAAAACACTAGATGATTCTATGTAGCCACTGTACATACAAGAATTTTGACATTAAGGTTTCTCTTGCCCTACCCAAAGATCACCATGGTGCTAGGCAGATGTAACTTTCCACTTGATTGCACAGTTTCACCAAACCCTCACCTTTTTTTTTTTTTTTTTTTAAACCCCTACCCCACCCGCACTCCATGGAAGTATATATGCTGTTCTTGAAATAAAGCAAAACAGTGTCATAAGCAAGTGGTTACTAACCAAGATGAGACCATGATGAAACCTGGACTGTTACACTGCTGAACAATACTGCCCCTCTCTACACAGAATGAGCTGTTAAGGCCACTGACAGAGCAGCTGCAAAACTCATCAGACAGAGAAGTCTGAAACAAAGGTTACAGATGTTAACCCAGAAATAATGGGAGTCCTGGTCATATGCCAGTTCCTGCCTGCTTAGTGTCTCTCAGACACTGAGCTGATGGGAGTCCTTTCTTGTTCCAGTTTCCTTAATGTGGAAAAAACAAGGATAACCACAGGTGTTGAGGAAAACAAATTTTAAAAAATTAACATGTCTACTGCTCAACCTTCTAACTTAACACATTAGATCACAGTTCTTCCACTGTTATACATTATTCCACACTTGATCAGAAAAAGAGTTTGTTTTCAAGCCGATCAGGCAGAATGCATTGTTTTATTTCCATTCTAATTTTCCCCACCCCCCATCTATGTTAAGGTAAAAATCCTCATTAACAGTTTTTTTTAAAAAGTATAACAAATAAACCCAAACCAATTAAGCTCTTGAATTTAATTATACATTGTGGCAGCAAGTTTCATGAGCTCATTATCTACCACACAGAAGAAGTATAAATTTTTAAACACTTGTATTTATTTTTAAAGCATGTTCTATGAACATCAGACAGTGCAAACATGAGCACACAGTGTACCTAGTCATCAGTCACAGCACTGGTTTGCACAAACCTCTGCCACACATATTCATTTTCTTCTTAAACTATCACTTTTTTCCTTTTTCTTTTATTGTGTCCTATCTAGAGGTAAATCCAGGCCCTTAATCACTTTGGCTGTCATTTCTAGCCACTTTTTTCACTGCCACCTTTTCCTTCCCACAAAACATTTTAGTCTTAGATAATATATAAGCAGATTTTCATTAATTTAATTTTCCTCACCTATTTTTCTCACTGTCTTTCAAACTGATACATCAATAAATAAAATGATATGATATTCATCACAACTCCCTTTGCCTGCTGACTCCAATACCCGTGAACTAAGTATACTTTAGTTGTTCTGAAAAGCCTTCAACACAGCACATTTATAGATGTCTGCTTGTTACCAAGTTTTTATTTTTAAGCAAACCATAAAATAAAATGGCCTGACTAGACATCCTGCTCTTCATAGAAGACATTTCTGCCTATATGATACTGCATTTCAGCATAAGGTGGAGGTCTTTTTCATTGGTGCCTAAATATGTATTTAAGTATGTAATTTTAGATAGACTAAATATTTGTCTTAAGGTATGCTGATGCTCATGTTTTCTCCAGCTACATTTCTACTTTGTGTTCCATTCTGGTTTTTATGAAAGAAATATATAACTTCAATCAGAATATTCTCTCAGATTGCAGTATATATCCAAAAGGAAGATGCAAATTTGAATTGGCAGCAGTTAACACAAACAGGTCTGGTATCTGTAGCAATGTATTTCTAGGCTCTGATACACTATTGTCAAATCATTTCTAATAAATAGTAGGGCTTTGATTTTTATTAATTTGATTTACATGGAAGTGTATACCCTCTCCTATAATTCCACAGCTATTTTAATTCTAATTTCAAAGTTATTTCTGGATAAAATTACTCTTAGAAACTATTGTAATGTAATAGTTGCCTGCACAAAAGGAGTCACAAAAATTGTGTAACAACTACCTGGGCATGTTTAGAAGTGCAGATTCTATTTTTAAGGCTGTAATAATAAATAAATAAATCAATAAAACCAACACAAAAGGACAAAACAAACACTTGGCCAGTAAGAGAAGAAAACATGTTTCCATGTCTGCAATATTCATTTCTCCAAAAGATTGCAATGATTACTATATAACTTTAAACATTTTTAGCTAAAAGACATCAGTTTGCAGAGAACACATTTTTTGTCTGAAACTTCTGTCACCTCCCTTCTGTGTCATATTGGCTGATGTATCAGGGATGATTACTTTTCACTGAGACAGAAATCAATAATAATGAATGGTTATGGAAAAGAGAAACGTTGGCAGAGATTTAGGTGTGGTTACTTGAATTTCAACACGAGGAGACAGAACAAGGTGACTCACAGGTACTTACTACAGGTAAATTGAGGCAAAAAGCTCATACTTGACAACTCTTTAAAAAGGTTATTAATCAGAATTCCAAATTCCTACATTAATATTTTGTCCAAATATATTTTAATGTATTCTGTTTTCAAATGCTTCTCCCTTAAGTATTTCTTGTAATATTTAATAACTGTTTATGACACATGATCAAAAGCAGTGTTGTTTCTTTTCTTCCTGATTGAGTATCCAAACTTTTATAAAACAGAAAGAAGTCTGTCACATTGAACTCCAACTCTGTATTTGATTTACATTAATATTATTAAGATTTATATCAACACATGGAAAATAAAATAGCAATTCCTATAATTGTTCCTGAAAACAGACTTGAAAGAGCAATAGATGTCTGATCAGCACCAAAATTAGTATAAACACTCAGAGATTTATCCTTAGTACTTTGACTAAGAGAGAACATCATGATAAAAAGCACACTTCACACCTCTCAAAGAGCCTCTTCTTTCGGCTCAGACAACTACTGCAGACTCGGACTACATATCAGTTGTCACTTCATTTTGTATGACAAGTTAACACTGCCAGTTGTTCATTGCCAGAAATTTTAGGGGTCTTTTTTCTTAAAACAAGTTAGGTGCTATGGCTTGACTCAAAAGAGAATAATTCTGCACCAAATTTAGGGAGCATGAAATGCAGAATAGAAGAGGCTCTGCATATTTTCTTTTACATGGATTTTCTATTTACTATGCATACATAAAGTACATCTACTGTCTCTGCACCTACTATTACAGATATTAAAGGGTATTAGTTACAATAGCTTATAGATGCTTGAAGTACAGATGCTGCCACTCTTTCTGAAGTTACAAAATAGTTTACTTGTGCCATGAGATGAACTTCATTTAAGAGTTAAACTAGCCATCTGATAATAGCTCAGAAAAGGAAATTAAAAAAAAATTATTAAAAATGTTTGAGTAGTGAAACACAGTATTAGTACATGTAATTAGTCTATTAAAATAGGTGTATTTACAGACTTTATAACATACAAGTAGAGACAACACAGATTTAAAGACAGCTTGTCTCAGCTGCTGCTGAAGAGAGGTATCCTACACTTCATCAGTCCTAACATTCAGCATTTTTGAACAGCTCCAAGATAACTTGAAGTTAACAGACACTAGATATTCAGCACATCTGAAAATTTGATCCAGTCTTTTTTCAAATGTCATTCCTACTGAAAGGAGCATGAAGATTCAAGAGATATGCAAAAATCACTTTTCATCAGCAGAGGTGCCTTTAGTGTCCATGTTCTACATACAAAACCAGCTATCCTATTTTCCAGCATTTTCTAATCTGCCACATGACAACTGGTGATATAGAAATCACAATGCAAAGTTTTCATCATACTCAAATACCCGCCCCCCTCCAGAAAAGCAACACCACCTACACCCCATCCACAGCAAACAAAAACATGCCCTACCACACCAAAGGACTGTTGCTGTGGGTATGCTCCAAAACATGTCACTGAACTAAAATGACTGACTGCTTAAAGAAGGTAGAAGTGGGCTACCAGACCTCCTGCAGTATCATATACTGAAATCTGTATTTCAACTGAGTACATAAGGGGAGCGGAGAACAAAAAAACCACCCCAAAATGCTGTGTGTGTATGTGTGTGTGTCTCTCTCTTTCTCTCTGCAGCCTTTTTCTTACTAGTGGTATTTTGCTATTATCCCTATTTATTACCTAGTTTCAGGGACAGAAAGAAATACTACAGGAGAAGAAAAAGCATTTCAGGAAAAAAAAACCACCCAAACTGCCTTCCCCAGCTTCGATACACCCCCATGCTGATTTCAGATAAGAGTGTCAGCATAAGAACGACAGACCCACAGTAAAAAGCTCAGTGATGAAATGTCAGCACAGCAGCACTCGTCCTTCTGCCAAACAGGAACATAATGGACAAGCTGCAGGAGCTTACACATTTGGAGGAGATCTGCTAGACAGAACTCAGAACTGCGGTGAACATCTCACTGCCGCTCTGCTGAACATCTGCACTCGCATGGTGCAAGCCACTGGCATAAGTCTTTTTTGAAGAGCATCCCTTCCATGTCATGTTGCATCATTAAATACCCCAAATAAGTCTCCATTATATTCCAAATAGGACTGTTTGTTACAAGCTGTGTTCAGTAGCTGTGAAATAATCATACAAAGTAGGAAAGAGGAAGGGGAGCTGAACTTGAGGAGCTCTGTGTTCTGTCCCTGATTTTATCCACACCTCACTGCAAAGGAATATTCTGTGGTTCACTGAATTAATACATGACTCACTTTCTCACAGCTGAATAATGGGATTAAAAGTGGCTACTTGCTTTTGTAAAGTATTTTCTTTAAAAGAAAGTTGAAATAAAGCCAATGTACTTGGAAAAAAAAAATACTGATTTTGTGACTAGTAAGAAGAAAGATCTCTGCTAGAAACCCACATGCCTACTTTACTACAATAAAAAGAAATAACAAAAAAAGGGTACAGTAAAATGTATTAGGGAGATGCTGACAATGTTTTATATCAATGACATTCTTGGGTACACAGTGCTTCAAGAATTTTTCTATAAACTCATCGCTACTTTTTCAGTGTTTTCCTGTCCTGCCTTAAGATTCAGGGTTAACGTGACATGTCCTATCTCCTAATGATGCACTTTATGGTGAGTTTTTCAATAAGATAATAAGCCTGTTGTAATAGGCCAGATCTCATATTCTGTTTCCAGCAGTGTTCAATAACAGATGTCTTGGGAAGAGTACTAGAAAATATAACCTTTGATAACACTAGTAAAAGTGTTCTGCCCTTCTGATCAGATGGTTTACTTCTATCTTTTCTCCATTTTTTTGCCAAAAACCTTCACAAATTCCTTTAATAACAAAATCTAGGGGACTTTCCTATTCTCTCCTCTGCAATTGTTCCCTTATAAATGCTTTATAGTAAAGTATAAGAAGAAAGTCCTCCATCTTCCAGCCTGTGACCAGATCGGCTGCTTCCACTACCTTTTTATTTTTCTCTCATTCTTCTCTTTTTCATCTGGTCTGGCATCTTTCTGTCTCTGTTTTTCTGAAATGTCAGCAATTTTTTCTCCACATTATGAATCCCTTCGCCACATTTCATATCCTCAACCAAATTCATACAATCATGCACCAACTTTAATATAGACTTTATTAACTATTCTGTAAAGTTTACACTATTATTTGCAAAGGTAGGAGATGCCACTGGAAGCTACTAATTGAGCAGCTACAATCAAGGGAACCAAAAGCAGAAAGTCTTTGCTGAAGTAGACCCTAAATACTGTACTTACTTTTTAATCACAGTTGACTGGAGAACTATTATGCTATAAAACCATTTATAACCTGATGCATCTTAAAGACTCCACTCCATTCCAGTTTGTGGAACTGTTACAAGTGCATAAAAAGAAAATATCAATATCCTTGGCTAATTTTATGAGCATCTTTGCCTTAAAGTTTTATCCTCTGTGCTAAGGTTGATACAATCCATTTTCCCATGTCAATCAGTTTCTTTTTAGAACAAAAGCTGTTGAAATCATGTCTGTCTTTATGGTAGTAATTGGTTCAATTCCCAGATTAGGAGATGTTTGTGTACCAACTATTTCTTATTTACTCAGGTTGGTATTTACATTAGCTTTGCTACAGCCAGATTTGTTCTTAAGCTGTTCCTGATATGATTCAGGAAGCAGCAATTTGCTACAGCTATTATTTCCATAGTGTCTCAAAGGTTTTCAAATTAATATTATGGAGGTGTTATCAGCCATCATCACAGTGTTATTATCCATACATAGCTTTCTTATCTTATCATATCATATAGTATTTCTTTTTTCCCCTAGCCTTTCTTGTTGTGGTCATCTGTAGCATGGTCTTATTACAGTCCTTTAATCCTTCTATCTATTAACTCCATTTTGATTGATTTATTACAGAGAATTCTAGGCCTAAGAGTCTTCATTTCTCTATATGAAATGCCATTATGCCTTTCTCATTTTATTTTTAGTGATTAATCTGAATGTATACAGTTTAAAATAATACTTATTTCATCACCTAACTTTTAGACATACACATAAAGAACTCCCAGATGACTTTAGCTTATTTCACATATTCCTGGTTTAAAAGAAAAAGAAAAGCAATGAAACGATGAAAAAAACGCACAAAAAACATGACAACTGAAATGGGGTTCTTTTGCATTACAACTCTAGGATAATACAAAAGCAAAGTATATTAAAGAGTATTTCACTGCCTTTGGCTTTTTACAAGAGGACATTATTTCACTGTTTTGTGCAGGTTTTAAACTGACACATCTGATAAGGAGTATTCTTTGGGCAGCACACACAATTGAAATAATTTGTGCTTGATCTTTCATTTATTCTCACTTGACTTCTGAAATCCCCATTATATTACTTCTAATATATTATCCAGTAATTAACTCTGTAATTACTTGACAGCAACATTGTACAATGACTAGTAAGTTATTACATTAGTGATCAAGAATAAGCATTACATCCTACATTGCAGCATGGCAACATTTTTCATTAACTGTTTTCATATACAAGACAGAAATCCCCTTTTGGGAAGATGCAAAAATAGTAGACAACCTTGGTTCTTTCTTAGAGTTTAAATAATTTAAAGCAATTTCTCTGAGACTGTCTTGTCATAGATGTACTATACACACTGTCTGCACAGAAGGTACTTGAAAACTAAGAAGTACTTAAGAGATTTATGAAAGAGTTGGGGAAAAAAGCCCTCTGCACCATGAATATTGATTTTAGTTTTAAATAAAGCACTGAGATGATGCAAGATCAGAAAAAAGCACATTTAATAATGAGGAAGTGACTCCATCAGTCCACTGTCTGCGCAAACTTAATAAATGTCATTTAGGGTTAAACAGTAGGTGCTCAGCAATGCTGCAAAGTTATTGAGAATCCTAATTCTGGTCTGGCAATAATCAGCTTTGTTTGACCCTCAATTCCAGAGGGCTGCAACTGATATCCTCAGTAAATAGCTGCTTTCAGTAAATTTCTGAAAGCAAGTTCCTTATAGTGCAGTAGTTCCCAAACTTTTTCCATATTCTGTATGATACCTGATAAAGAGATGCATATCTCTCCTCTCATCTGTACCAGAGACATGATCTTTTCACAGAATCATCTAGGCTGGAAAAGATCTTGAAGATCACCTAGTACAACCATTAACCCGACATTAACAGTTCCCCACTACACCATATCCCTAAGCGCTAAGTCAACCCGACTCTTAAACACCTCCAGGGATGGGGACTCCACCACCTCCCTGGGCAGCCCATTCCAACGCTTAACAACCCGTTCTGTAAAGAAATACTTCCTAATATCTAGTCTAAACCTTCCCTGGTGCAACTTGAGGCCATTACCTCTTGTCCTATCGCTTGTTACTTGGTTAAAGAGGCTCACCCCCAGCTCTCTGCAACCTCCTTTCAGGTAGTTGTAGAGGACGATGAGGTCTCCCCTCAGCCTCCTCTTCTCCAGACTAAACAACCCCAGTTCCCTCAGCTGTTCCTCGTAAGACCTGTCCTCCAGACCCTTCACCAGCTTCGTTGCCCTTCTTTGGACATTTTCCATTCAGTCCTTCAGTGTCCCTGGGGCAAGCACAGCAATTTCTTACATGGAACACGTATTTTACTTAATATAGCTTTTTAGCTTCTTCTGATGAATGGAAGAAGTACAAACAATGAGATAAGATCGCATCACATAACTAACTCATCATCCATGGACCTCTGATAAGAGTGCCCCAAAAGAAGGCTTCCTGGTTAGCCACCTGCTACTTCTGCAAGGACAGAGAATATATATCTGTACTAAATGGACAATATTGACTTCCACTCTCATTCCCATCCTTTTCAGTAATAGGGAGAAAAGAGAAGGACAAATGTGCCTCACTAAATAACAGCTTATTATAACATATTCAGAATGACGTGGAGATAGCAATGGTGAGGAGGACTCTCAGGCGCTGATTCAGAAGTCTGGGAACAGCCTATGTATTCCTGAAGGGTCCTCCCTCCCATCCAAAACACCTTTGCCATCCAAGCCTAATTCAGTGCATATTCCAGCACTTGCTGGGTCTTCTACATCAAATAAGCACTTGCTAGCTCTGCCTCTCCATTCATACCAAGGCCCATTTTCCTGTCTAGCTTTTGTATAGCTGCTTAGGTTCTTACGGTTCCATACATCAACGGGCCATATATCTGCAGAAGTCCAGACACTAACATTATTTTAAGGGGCCATGACTCCTACATGATGTGACCATTTTGCATTATCATAAAGCAATATATCAGGCAATTAAATGATTTATTAAACTGATTATATGCTTATCTTGCCTTTTGGTTTAGCTGCCTTCACCCTCTTCATTCAGAATGTGCTTTTTACTGCATTTACAATGGTGAAAGTATAACACCACCATTACTTTTTCATCCCCCAGAGGAGCAGGCAGTACATCCATGTTTCAATGTTTTACAATCCATCCTTGAAAATCATAAAACAGAAGAATATGACAATGCATCAGAATTTGAACATTTCACTTCTCTGGAAGAGGGAACACGTAGGTATAATGTTTTAGGATAAAAAAAATAAAGGAATTGGGTATGCCTTACTTACACGTCAGTGGTATAATCTTCAACGCCAACATATGACACTTCTCAGTGTAAAATACTTGGTTATATCTCACTTCAGTGCCAGCACTTGAAACATGGAAACTAGGGTTCATCTCAGTATGTGGTATGAGTGCTTGAAAACTGTGCATTCTTTGTGCAAAACTCATGGGGGAAGAATCCAGGGAATGATCTAATATTGAATATCACCATATAAAAATATTTACATTCTTGGCAAACTACAGCAGAATTGAACATTCACATGTTGCTGTGTCTCCCTCAAAAGTAGATTTCCTTCCCTGCTAACTGATACATCACTGGAACTCAAACATTGCTGCATCTATTTATACTGTCTATATATGGCTGTAGTAGATGAGTTCCTCATCCTCGTTCTTGAAGTGTGGGCGTAGAGAGCCTCTCCAGAACACAATATATAGACCTCTATAGACCCTCTGCACATGCCACACAATTTCAACATTTTAAAACAAATCAAAATCAAATATTTCCATTAAAGATGCACTTAACTTGCAGTATGTAAGACTACAGAAACTTACAGGCATTTCTTCATAAACAGAGTCCGTGGTTTCTCAAAACAAAAATTATGGACCCAATTCAGCTGTTCATTATATTCCCTCCCTCTCCCCCCAACTCCGTCCTTGATATTCCACATTTTCACTATGGCACAGAATTATGCCTGCTGTTACATAGCACTAATAATGGAAAATTCATAAACTAGATCTAAACCCCACAGAATCAGCCTTTGTAACCTTTCATTAGGCATTATTTTAGGCCTTTAAAGAATCAGCATTATACAACAATTACCAAACTACTAAAACTAACAAATGTGTACATTGGTGATAATAGATCAGGACCTCAAATATCCCAGTGTAATTGTTTGCAAATACCAGCTTATAAGAAGAGTGATGAGTACTATCAATATCTTCAAACTGGAACAGTTAAATAGAATAATGTTATTCAAATTTAAACAATGGATACTACTTATTGCTTCCTACAAGTTACTGACCACAGCACAGGATTGGCAGTTCACAGAAGTCAACTGATAAGTTCATTTCATTGGTTTCCAAAGCAATAGTAATGCTTTTCTCTTCAGCTACCTATGTTCTCCAGACATATTTTGCTTACATATCTCAGAATATTATTTGAAATTAGTGTTCTTAGCAAAGCAAACTAAATGTTATCAGGACTTCCTGCTCTCCAACAATCATAGAATTGTTTGGGTTGGAAGGTACCTTAAAGATCATCTAGTCCCAACCCCCCTGACATGGGCAGGGACACCTTCCACTAGACCAGGTTGCTCAAAGCTCTGTCCAACCTGGCCTTGAGTGTTTCCAGGGATGGGGGTTCTACAACCTCTCTGGGCAACCTGTGCCAGTGTCTCACCACCCTCACAGTAGAGAACTTCTTCCTTATATCTAATCTAAACCTACCCTCTTTCAGTTTAAAGCCATTACCTTTTGTCCTATCACTACATGCCTTTTTTACAAAGTTCCTCTCCAGCTTTCTTGTAGGCCCCCTTTAGGGACTGGAAGGCTGCTATAACATCTCCCCAGAGCTTTCTCTTCTCCAGGCTGAACAACCCCAACTCTCTCAGTCTGTCCTCATAGGAGAGGTACTCCAGCCCCCTGATTGTCTTCTTAGCCCTCCTCTGGACCTGCTTGAGCAAGTCCATGTCTTTCTCTGCTGAATGCAGTACCCTAGGTGGGATCTCACAAGAGCGGAGGAGAAGAATCACCTCCCTTGACCTGCTGGCCACACTTCTCTTGATGCAGCCCAGGATACTGTTGGCTTCCTGGGCTGTGAGTGCACATTGCTGGCTCATATTCAAGTTTTCATCCACTAATACCCCCAAGTCCTTCTCCGCAGGGCTGCTCTCAATCCACTCATCACCCAGCCTGTATCTGTGCTTGGGATTGCCCTGACCTATGTTCAGGACTTTGCACTTGGTCTTGCTGAACTACATTTGGTTTGCCCAGGCCCACCTCTCAAGCCTGTCCAGGTCCCTCTGGATGGCATCCCTGCTCTCCAATGGGTCAATAGCACCACACAGCTTGGTGTTCTCGGCAAACTTGCCGAGGGTGCACTCAATCCTATGGTCCATGTTACCAACAAAGATGTTAAACAGCGCTGGTCCCAACACTGACCCCTGAGGTACACCACTCATCACTGCTCTCCACTCAGACATCAAGCCATTGACAGCAACTCTTTGAGTACGATGCACTGAGTGGTCCATCCATCAAATTCATGTCTCTCCAATTTAGAGACAGGCATGTCATGTGGGACAGTGTCAAATGCTTTGCACAAGTCCAGGTAGAGGACATTCATTGCTCTTCTTTTATCCACCAATGCTGTAACCCCATCATAGGAGGCCATCAAATTTCAACAATCAGACGAGTCTAAGACAGATCTCTGAAATGCAAGGTACCCTTCCCTTGCTACGGGATGGAAAAGCACTGGCCCTTCAACATACTGACCACTGAAACTTAAGTCTTCTGTTGGGAAGAAATGGCAATGGACTTACTGATTTATCATCGATCAGGTTTGCTCTATAATAGTAATTGAAGACATAGATTAATGGTTTCTTCAGCTGAGTGACCTAAACAGGAGGGGAAGGGGGGAACAACAACCAAAAAACCAAGGTGAAATAAGGGCTTGATTTTAAATGAAATTAAATACTTGGCTCAAACACTTTCATTTTGGATTAGTTACCTCTTGTTCCCCTTCCTTTGCCACCTCATTCAAGAAAACAAACAAAAACCTCAAATCCCACAAAATAAAAATGTAGGATAGTTTAGAAATAAATTCTTGCCACATAAGCAGATGCATACATACTTAAAATGGTAGTTTATAATCATGATGCCCTGCCTTCTAGCATATTAATCTGTGTCATCCCCAGATTTCCATTTTTTGTCCCATCACCTGGGATGGCAATGAAAATGTACAAGAACATTGGCCCAGTATCAGCCTTGGAAGAATACCACTCTAGCCAGCTGTCAAGTAAGACTGCTATTTACCAGTACTGTTTAAGCCCCAGGGTCCAATCAGATTTTTCCCTTATAGTCTACTCATCCGGTCCATATATACCCAATTTGGATGCTATGATACTACAGGAGACTGTATTAAAAGCCTTCCCAATGTTAAGGTAAATGACATCTACTGTTTTCCTACAGGGACAGTCATTTCATCATCAAAACTAATCAGGCTGTTAAGGCACAATTCACCCTCGATAACTTGATGTAAATAAATCACAAAAAATAAGAATTCATTCTTTAGGGGCCTGGCTATATATTTCAAGCAGAAATCATGCATTTCCCAGCAAGTAATGTCATTAGACACTATTTAAAGTTAACACCAAACCAATAGAAACTGTCAGAATTGAAGACCCTGAGGCAAGGTGAACTCAGGCCAAGTAATGTTGTAGCTTGCCCAAAGCTTGTGTTAGTACAGAGGCAAAAAACACATATAATCGATGTATGGGCAACAGGTACATGTTTGTAATGCTGTGCAGAAAAAAAATCTGAGCAAAATATCCTGCCTAAACAAAAATGGGGGTGTGGGATGCTAATATAAAAATTATGTATGCTTTAACAATATGAGCTCAAAAATCCTTCAAAACTTTGAGCTTTTACAGAAGTCTGATGAAATAACCAATAACTTTGCTGTTCCATATCTGCCAATTATTTTTTACTGCCAGGTTTTGTACATTTACAAAATTCACTAACATTTACAAACTCATACTTTGCTGGACCTTGAGTTGCAGGAAGGAGAGAACACTACTGACCAATGCTTTTTTCCAACATCATCTTTTTTTTTTTTTAGAGAGCTCAAAAGTAATTTTACAGAAAGTCTGTATACAAACAGAAAATTTGAACACCTTTAAAAAGGCTATATACAGCATTCATACACTGTATTTCTCTTTATAGATTGTGTATTGCAAATGTGTGTGTTTATTAAAGATCATTGGAACAAGTTCAGAAAAAAATAAAAATCCATATGGACCTGTGCAAACAAAGAAGTGAGAGCTCTTCATTGAACTGATGAGGATCTACACTCTTTGCTTCCTAAGGACAACATCTGCAAATGTATCCAACGCTCACAGAGGCTGAGCAAGAAGGAAGTGAAGGAAATTCCGTGCGTTCTGTATCATTCACCTACTGACAGAACCAATGTGTTCTTGTTCATAACAAAGTTTAGCCTAAACATAAATATTTTAAAGATTTTTTTCTTCTTTCTTTTGAAGGCTCTCTTCTCCCCAGCCCCAACAATATTTCTACAGAGGCATGTATGGAATTATTAGAAAATACATGATAGAGAAAGCCAAGAGCTTTGTGCAGGTACCATCAGAAGGGCAACGTTTAAGACCAGCAGTCTCAGTGAGTTATTAAAAATATATTCTTTATACAAATCAAGAATTGAGAGTTCAAGATCAAAAGTGAATTTACATGAGAGGTATGTTGCACAGCTGAACTGAAATAAAAGATGAAAGAGTTTATGTTGGTCACTGATATCAGTTGGGTTTTTATAGACATATTTGTCAACATTCTTCTACAAAAGATAAAATCATTTCCAAATTTTTGCAAAAAAAATGGCATGTTAAATTTACCCAGAATTTATTTTTATGGTTGTAAGAAATAACCATGCAGACTCTCTAGATAAGGAAACAATTGTGGTAGAATACTCCACATTTTATTGAAGACATTTTAGTATTTTATGGCTATGCTTTAGAAACTTTGGACATCTCTAATGACCAACTTCTATTCCATTTCACTAGCAGAAAGGACTGAAGCCCCCTAAGCACTTTTGAACCACAAAGGAATCTCCTGTGGAAAACAAATAGCACAGTCCACTCCTGAAAGCATATTCTCTATTGATGTGCTCCCTAGATACATCGTTGCAAAGTGACTCAACATGCTGTGTTTTGTAGTATTGGGTACAATGCTTAATTATCCAAATGTAGGTATTCTAGACATCTATCTAGACAAATATACAAATAGATTATATTGGACTTTAGTAAAGAGTCTTGAATAATACAGCCCCATGTAAAATTCAAACAAGATTATTTAACAAGCAGTATAAAACTTGAAATAAGTATATAGATATATTTGTTATATATACATGTGTATATTTCCTCTAAGAATCATAGGAACCTAAATTCACTGAATATCACAGTTCTGCTGTACCTGCTTTTCTCCTGACCCAGCTTTGCCTAAATCTTACCATCCCAGGCACTATCTTTGTAGAAATATCTGGATGGTGTTCACATTTTTGCTCACAGGCCTATGCTTGCATACTGTACTCCAGTGTACTGACTCTTTCCATTTCCTACTCCTGTCCATATACTTCACACTGCTATCGTAGTAAAAGTAAACAGAAACTTCAGTTCATATTATGATGGTGGAGGTACAGTGGAGAAAAATAGCATAGGGAAGTGTAGCCTATTGGACAGCAGACTGGGATAATGGTGCACTGCTCTAACATTAGTGATCACAGACAAATATCTTTAACCCCAAATCTGCCTGCTAAACAGGAACACTGCTTCCATTCTTCATTTCCTTTGTTTTACCATTGTTTATAAATTTACTTAGTCTACGAGTAGAAGCTCTTTTGCCAAGCATATGAAAAGGCTAAATGGCCAGAAGACTGATATTCTCTTTTGTAAAGAAAGATAGACAGGCCACGACTCAAATGCCATGGCTCTCTCCAGATGCCAGAACAGCAATCCAGATAGGAGGGTAAAGCTCAGAGATGCAACTGAGACAACAAGAGCAGAAAACACAACATGTAAGGGAAAAGTACAAGTCAAACAATTTGTTCTTTCAGGGCTTTCTTTAAGGAGATTTGTGGGGTTTTTTTAAAACCAAACCAGAATGTGCAAGACCTGGAACGCCTGTGGATAGGGACTGAGAGACATTTGGAGACACTGAGTACCACAGAAAATGACAGAGGAAACTAATGTTGTCAGGGGCAGTCACATTTAACAAACTAACATACAGGCTTTCATTATTATGGTTTCTGAATGTACCCAGAACTTTTGTTAGATAAGAGAAGAAATCATAGTTGAAATAAAATTAAAAAATGAAACCTTTCTTCTTGGCCTGCAGCCAACTATGGCTATTTCCCGTTTTAAACAGAGAATACAATCAGGGGCATCCCAGATATGAGTGGACTGCAAAAGACAGACAAAAGAGTGCCTAGGGAAAGTGGGCAACTTTGATGTGTGTTTGCTACAGCTTTTGAAGGAAGTGTTTCTAAGTAACTAGGTTTCAACATATGCAGGTACCAATGTTTAGTACAAGATTAAATCAGATAAAATCATACACAAATACAGATAGTGGATTATAGAGGGTTTTTTTTTCCTTCCAGTTAGTCCCAGACTGATGAGAGAAATCCCCTCAGTTTTAAAGATAACTGAGACAAATTCTAATGTTTACATTTCATAATTAAGTACCTACAATTAGTTACCTACATGCTTATCAGTTTACTAATAAGTTTAGCTACAGCAAGCTCTTTAGTCAGTTAAAACATTGTTGTAGGATTATTACTTCTTGATCCTTTGATTACTACTATATCCTTTCTAAGATGTCATTTAGGCATAATTCATTGAAATGTGGAACCTGAATTATATAGGATAGCCATTAAATTTCTGGCAATATGCTTTAGAAAGACTTGGTCTTCCAATACATTTTACTATCCTTTTTACTCAGGAATGCCCTGTAAGTTACATGTTTGACTCCAACACATAGTGCTTCCACCAGCCAAGAGACACAAAGCATTCTCTGCTTACGGCTGTTGTATGCACACAAGTGGTTCCTTGGTCTCACACGTGCCCTACTTCCATTATACTAGATACATAAACATACAACAAAATTTTGAAAGCCTTGCCTTGAAACCACAATACATCATGGTTTATCACCCTTGGAGTATAATCTAATACAAACAGCATTCAAGTCTTAAGGATATATGAGACAGAGAATTTACTGAACACAACCACAAAGTCTAGGCCCAGTCTCTCTAGTTGTATGGCTCAGCAGTCTGCTCTGGTGTATGCGTATTTAAACAAGGCAGAACACTTTTCCTCTTTGAATATTTCACCAATTGATTCCCCCTGGCTGAATTCCCAGAGTCTGAGCATCATAGTCCCCTAACGAAGACTTCATAGCATTCTTTTGAACTGATTCCTGCCAATATCAAAGTAGCACAGCAGAAACAAAAATACTAATGTGATGTTAGAAGTCACAATTGTTAACTTGAAAAAAGAAGCCTTGGTATGCAGGTTAGAAAAACATGTGGTTCAAGAAGGCGACTGATAAATTCATGGAAAATTTGGAAACAAATAAAATGGTCATTAGAGAACACAGCTCTTCAGTCCTACTCAAATAGCAAAACTTGATTTTAAATGAGTGCAAGATTGTTGTATTTAAAACCATTTGTTCCATGTGAAGAGCAGGACTAAGAAATAGCAACATGAGAATAAGTGCTTTAAAAGGTAGTTATGAGTCAGGTTGCTATTTCACAAAACGAGGTTAGGAAGGTTGAGTAACTGCTCTATCTTTGATCAATTGTATTAAATACAAAAAGATTCTCTGGAAGAAAAAAATATTTTCTAATTATCTGGACCATCTGATGAAAGTTGCCACACATTCAATAACACACAAAGCCTGCCCATGGTTTCTCAATGCTTTCATGCACTGTTTACATTTATAGTATTTGATTACATCGAAAGTAAGGTTTGTTAAAATGAAACGCCTTCTTGTGGGAGCCTAAAAAAAGAACCAGTTTGACATGAAGCATAATTCAAGATTTTATTTCCCATTTAAATTACCAATTTCAAAACTTCCAATCCAGTTTATATTTTAGAAGGGCTAAAAAAATTAGGAAGTTTGGATATGATTAAGTGTTTATAATGCTACTACCTCCATTCCCTGTGCCTTGAGACTCTGTAGTTGTTTTTTTTAAAACCATCTCAATAGTTTTAGTCTAAAATAACTTTGCTTATTAAAATCTGAAGTTGTCCTGATTATTCTAATACAACCAAATGACATTTAATTTAGGAGAAATTACTTTGAACATGCAATCTAGGAAAGGGAGAAATTGAACAGACTTCATCTATGAAGCATTTGGGATGTAGTTAAATTGGTTTTGGTTGTTTAGAAGGGTAGTGCAAATTTAAATCCTACAGGCAGAGCCAAACTAGCAACACAAGGTAGTATAGTCAGTTAATCTTGTGGTGTTCAGTTTGTTGGGTCTGCACTGTGAAATTGCTCCTGAGGCTTTCATGTGGAAAATGAGAATGTTCTTTAATGGCTGGTGGGGGAATAAAGAAGTAAATACAAAGAAACTCGTACAAGCTCTTAATATTAACTGCACTAAATAAGCGTAACTAACTGCATTAAGTTATTGATTTATCAGGGCTTGACCAAATAGTATTCTCTCTTGTTCTTTTGGGGGAAAAGGATGAAAAAAGAATGTTAGACAAGCCAACTGCTAACAGGTTACTGAAAAAATGATATTGTTTTTGCCTTCGTTTCTGTAAACTACTCAAGGAACAATTAATAATGACCTCAAATGGACTAAGGCTCATTGGCTTTAGCCAACAAAGTTTATCATATCTCAAGTAAGATGTACTTTCCTGAAATGCTGCACCATTTTCAATTAGGTCTATCCTCTTAAAAAAACAAAAAGGTAAGCAGAATAAACAAGCACAGGACAAGATGTTACAGGGAATCTATTTTGTTGCTATAATCAGATCAACACATTGACAATTTTGTTATTGCCATGTATCACAAAGACTGAGGAACTGAGCTAACCACATCAGTTTATTTACAATTAAACTGTTTGAATGTGCACTTACAGAAAAGTCATGGTCCTTAGGACAGAAGCAACTAGGAGACTTTTACTTCAGACACATTCAGATATTTTCCACTCTGTTAAAACTTACAGCTACAGTGGCTTTGTTCACAGGGAGATCTGACAAGAAGTTGCAGCCATGTGTTGGTCCCATTTGAGCTGCAAAATCAATTCTAGTTGGTGATTAAACTTGCGAACCATTTTAAAGGCAGAACAGTGTATGTGTATGGAAGTTTTAGGGCTTTAAAGTACAAGTCCCAAGAGTGAGTTTCAACAAATTTGAATTCTGATTACCTTTCCCATCCCCAATTAACAGAAAAGCAGGTTATGTGCACATACTGTAAAAAAATCACTAAAAGCATCTTGTTTCCCTAACTTGATAAAAGTGGTTAGCCTGCTGAATGTTATTCATCAGGTACAGTGTAGGAACCATTTGCTCCATTAGAAAAAAAATAAAATAGATAGAGATAGATGAGAAAGTCTACTGAACATGCTGCTCTATCTTGTCTACACTACCACACATTTATCCAAACCATATCTGTATGCAAGAATTACTAATTACACAAATTGCTGTATCCACACAGAATTTTAACTATTTCACATATGCACTCTGGTTCTTAACATAAACAAGGTTATACAAACAGTTTTCTGCTACGATTACAGCAATTATAGAGTGGCAGCTCCTAACATGTCTTCAGTTAGTGTATTTTTTTTCTCCCTCTTCTTTATGGAAAAGCAATTGCACTATCTGAAGCAGAACCCCTTTTGCAGACCAAAACTTATTTTAAATTTTCTGAACACAACCCAAACACTAAGTTGTTTGGCAAGCCAATTCAAAGCTTTGGTTTGAAATGGATAAAGCACATCTGATCATTCTGTTCAATTCTTGTCTATCTGTTTTAATTAATAGCATGTATTCTCTTCCCTCCCCCCCCCCCCCCCCCCCCGTGTGTGTGTGCTAAAGGTACAGAAAGATTTTATAGTTGCAAGAAAAAAGTTCAGTAAGCTTAGCTATACATTTTAAAGCCTCTCTCTGCAAATTGGTATTATACCCTATGCTCAATCCAGGCTGAATTCTGAGTCAGGGAAGCATGACTATACACTACTGAGATAATTTAGAACAACTTTTTATAGCCTCACAAATTACAGATAACAAGAACTTGAAACTTGAACAAAATTAACATTATGTCAATGCCTGCACTACTGAAACCATTGTCCATCTTGTCTACCTATTCATATACTCATTCAATACAAAACACAAGAGTTGTCTTATTGAGTAAAGACTTTTTAATTTAAATGTAGTTCTTAAACATAGATTTAGGCTATCAATGAAGATAAGAGTTACGTTATTTGTTTGCAATCTAACAAATGAGTATAGCTGGGCTTAAAAAGACATCCCCAAAACCTGAAATACCTGATAGGTATTCAAGGTTGTTGAAAGTAAAGCATCATGTTTTCTGAAATAAATACAAAGTCATGTAAATTATACTGATTAACAGGAAAGCATTTGTGCAATATAGTTTTCATTTCATAATGCTTGCTTTACATAGTTTGTGAAATGTATAAGAATTTTTAAAGCAACATTTTTGATTAATACTGTTCAGACAGTTGTATTAGTAACAGGATGAGGAAGTGTTGCATGTTACCTAAACATTTCTCCATTTCAAGATTTTAATGGGTAAGCAACATATCCCTATAGTGTCAATTTTTACTTAAGTCTGATTGTTACTAATCAACGCAGATATTATCCTTCTTTCTCCAAAACAACAGTCAGTGATTAACTTCCTGCCTGCCTGACCCCAAAATTGTAGTTTCAGTTCAGGTCAGTTGACTGACCATCTGTCCTCAAGAGATATAAGGCTGAAATGTCATGTTGTGGCCAAGATTTTAGACCTTGTAACCTATATTAAGCACACATTTAGATTATAAATGGATTTGGCCTCTGTGAGAATCCACCTGCTTTTGCAAAAGCAGAGTGGTTTTGTTTCAAAGGCAAACAGGGTATGACACAGTATATACTATTACATAAATACAGTCACTGCACAAGAAAGAACCCAAGGCTTCCCACTGCTCAAATTGTCTGGCAAACTACCTTTTCACACACACAATAGAGTCCAGCAGGACCAAGGAGTCACAGGTCTTTACCATCATTCAGATCCTGACTTTCTTCTAATACCAGACAATGAAGCCATTTATCACAAAATTAGATGAGTTTTAACACAGTTGTTTGAAGTTTTTTCATGTAGTACTGCAGGTTTATTTATCAAGAAACTCACTACTACTCAAAATAAAGATCTAAAAACTTGCTTTAGCAACCAATGTGAGATTTAAATTCCAATTTCGATGGCAGAAGCTACTGTTTACTAATCCCTTTTGTCTCTGACTGATGAGCAATGAGGGAGGGAAAAAATAATGTGTACTTTTGAACAGCTGAGTGAGAAAGGCTTTGCCAGAAGAAGCAGGGACACACAGGTGGTATCCCCTGCTGCAAAACTTTAATAAGTTTTAGACTAGATCCTCTAACATTTTAGACTGTTAAGGAAGAAGGAGGGAAAAGCATTCCAGCAGAGTTCCAGTAATAAAAAACTGTTATCTTAAGCTGACAAAAAGAACTGACATTATGCTGTTTATCTGGAGGTTTATGACTGATGAATGGCAGCTAAGTGATACAGAACAGACTCCTGAGAGCAGCATGATGCTCCCACCTCAGTTCTGGCTGCTGTATAAGAACCTGGAGAGCATAAGACCCTTCACAGCACCTCTGGTCAACTTTGTCTTTTTTGAGTTTTCTTTTCTCCATTATGGTTGGCATTTTCAAGTATGTGATCTGTTCCAGAGTATTTAGCCTATCACTGTGAGGTGCTGAAGTAAGACTCCACTCACAGAATACCTATTTTTAATTCTAAATGAAAATTAAAATGATAGGTTCATTTTAAACTGTCTGCTTGAAAGACATTTTTATGCAATAAAGCCAGAAGACAAGTTTAATAGAATATTCAAGGCAAAAGTGTCTTTCTAAATTTGTTTATCAACTCTAAGGATAAATTAATTTATGATGTGATTAAATTAGAACCTGACAGTGACAATAAACCCAGTCCTGCAGAGTATTACACTCACTTGGGAGAAACAGAACTGTAACTAAAACAAAAAACAAAATTAATTTGTATATAATATATCTTTAAAAATAGAGTTTATGTGATGCTGTAGGTAATAAGACAGACTTTTGCTCTTTACCATTCTTCTCTAATCATATGAAATGTGTTCTACTTTAGAATTGGGAAGTCTTAAACAAAATAAGACTTCAATACACTTCACAGCACATGCTTAACTTCCTTGTAAGTTTAAAGTTCACTTTGAAATATTTACTGAGAACAGTGTCACTTGTAAGATGCTAGGAGTAAAGCATCTGAACGGTGTCTTATTTCAGGTATCTGCAGTTCATGACTTACTGATCAGATTTTGAGGTGTCAAAAGCTTTTTTAACAGAAATCCAAACATTTATATATAGATGACTAGTAAGTATATTAGCTAATATCAAAACATGATGATGAAAGTTACCAAAACTACATGATTAACTCATAAGAAAGATAAAAACCATAAGATACTTTTAATTGATTCTGAACAACAAAAAAAAATTTCCTCAGTATAACAACTAGTTTTTGGTTCTATTTGCTGAGATAAACTATAACTCACAATCAGCTTATTTGCTGTAGGGCATTTTTACATATACAATAGTCAAAGCAGCACCAAAAGAGGAGGGGTTTTCTCAGTAAAATACATGCATGAAAAAGAAAAATTGCTCTGTGTTCACATTTAGCATCTTACCTTCTGCAGAAATATGAAGGCCATTTTGTTAGCAATAAAATGATGACATACCTCCTAAACCAGTAAAGTATTATGCTTGCCCTTTACAAAGAAAAACACATATTTTCAGATTTCCATATTTAAGACTGAGGGGGCAAACCAAGACCAAACAGATAAAATAATAAGAGCCTATCTTCAGCAATAACAGGCTGCACCTGAATTGAACACAAAATGGCTGTAGCTTTCTACAGAAAGCAAACTCAGAGCAAGTTAAAAAGACAGCTTTGAAAAACAGTCACCCTATAAGCACATAGATATGCACCAGGAAAGTAAACAGTATCAGAGGTATTGACCAATTTGCTGACTTGTATTCAAATCACAGAATTAACAATTAATTTCACACATACTGTTAAATTCTTTTGTCAGTCTTTATTCCCTTCCTATTACAGAAAGATTAAAAGAGATACTTATTAAAACTGGCTCTAGCTAGACATCCTGTTGCCAGACTCAACAAAGATGCCAAGGACAAAACAAAAAATGCTAACATCTTTGCCTGAGCCCTGACAATTAAGCCATCCGGGAATATATATATATGTGCATATATATAAATACACTGCTATTACATTAGCTGTACCTGCTTGTGCATGCAGTGGGAAAGCCTGACAGCACTTTTAGCTGAAAAAGTGATGCATCCAGGTTCCTTTCAAAAAGGAACTGCATTTAAAATCTAATTATCTAATTTCGATCCTTGTTTGTAACTATGAAGACAGGATGAAGCTCCTACTTAAAGGAAAATCATAACAAATGCCAAACATAGTGTGAAAGCAAACAGTAAACAGCTGTAACAGTTAAGAAACAAGACTTACTGGCTACAACAGTCTCTCAGCTCATACGAATTCCTTGATTCCTGTTGCTGCTATTGGTCTCCCTTATCACATCAAATCTATTACCACATGTGCCACTTTAATCCCTTTCCTCTTAATTATATACTTCCATTCCCTGACAGGTTTTGGGTGAAGCTATCAGGGGTGCTACTTGCAATGTTGGGTAGCTCTTGCATCCCTACAGCCTGCTTCTCACATCAGCTCCACTGCTACTTGCAGCTATTCCTTTGCCTTTTCAGTGGCAGTGAAAACCAGCATTCTCATGTCTACCCGGTTTGAAGCATCTCTTTAGTATTGTTTGCATCTTAGATCAACAACTACTCCTTTTATCTGAAACAGGGGCCTGCCTGAAAAAACAGGAAGGGGTTGTAAGGCTTTACTTGACAGCATATATTGACCAGAAATATAATTTGCTCTGATGATATGATTTTTACCAATAGAATTGCTTGCTACTGCTGTGCTTCTTTTTTAAATCCTGGATTCAGCCAGAAACAGAAATGCCTGATTACAGCAAGGGCCAATATTGGGAGCTGATGCTAGAATAGCTAGTAGCAAAGAGTGGAAGTCTAATAAAAAAAGTTGATCTATCACAAAGCTATCTAACTAGATTAACAGCAATTAAAGTGCACTTGTCACAATTAGCCAGTCATACCTGACCTATACTAAGAGAGACTAATAGGGCACACTTAACCTAGATCATTAGTTAATTTTACTTTTTGCTTCAAATTTGGATGGTGAAGGGAGGTTAATTAGGTAGCCAGACATTACTTTGAGTCTCACTGTATCTATGCTACAGCTGGCTTATTAGCAGGAGCTACCACTGCTTCATGTGTCTGCTTCAATTTCTGAGCAGATGCACAGGAAAATAATATTTTGAATTTTCCTGTTGTCATATGCAACACTGAGATGTGACTATAAAACGTACACTGTGCAAAGAGATTGGGAATTGAGAGGTAGCATGCATTCAATGCCATGCAAAGCTGACACAAATACAGGGTATTCAACGTCAATCAGATAAGAGGCTTAAAAAAAGCATGAGAAGAAAAAGGAGTGCTGCAGATAAATACGTTTCTTAAAGGATAGAATATTCATTCCAGAGGACTCTTAAATGCCAACAGTCTTTAAGGTGGGTGAGAGGCTGCACTGTTTCAGAACCTGATTACCAATTTTCCTTTTCATATGGGAAAGCAAAGCAATGGTTGCCTCAATTCCACAGCTTTTTTCCTAACATTTCCTGAATTCAGAGGTTTTTGCTAAAATACCAATCATCTAGTCATTCTTTATATTTGTCACATATACACTGAGTGTATCATTAAGATAATTTAGAAAGATATACTTATCTGGCACATGACAGTCTACAATAGCAAAAGTAACAGGACTCCATCCTGCATTCTTAAAGAATCTCATTCATTTCTTAATAGCTTGTAGTTTCAACATGGAGATTCCTACATTCATTTGCCATAAGTTTTCAACCTCAGAAATATTGTTTGTGTATCATGTGAAGATTAAAAATAAAAGTAAATATTTCACTTAATTTTGCAGTTCTCATGACTCCTACATTCTGGAAAGAGACTTTAGATTGTTTCCTACTTCTTGCTATTACGGCATCCTAATCCCTAATTGAATATGTATCAATGATATAAAAGTTTCTGAATTGAGAGTTGGACTCTTCCACTACAAAAAACCTGTTTTAAAAAATTTTAAATGTAGTCTCTTCCGAGCAATTCTGCATGTCATTGGGAGGCATTACTGATTTTTTTAATTTCATACTGAAAACTATTGCTTCTTCATCATTCACTTGCCTTAGCACTGAATGCCAACATTGAGCTTTAAAAGTTGATTATTTCTGTCAATAAGGCAATTCAAAGCTTGAGTTGGTCTGTTCAGAGTACAATGAAGCAGTTGCAGCACAGACCCAGGTGGTTGTCTTTTGGTAACTTTATCTTACCTGAGTTCTTCACTTATACTGGGAATGTTTGTCTGTGGCTCTAAGCCTCACAGAAAGCTGAAATATACTACAAGGTAATAGAATTTTTAAAAACTATTTTGTAATATCTGTGCATGCCACTTTTTTCATATGTAAATTTTCAAAAACAACAATTCATACCCATAAACCAGCCTGTATATAAAAGCAGTGCCAACAATTTCTGAGGCTGATGAGGCCCATTTGAAAATTTTACTCTGTTATAAAGAATTGGCTGTTACCTTTACAAATTGGTATTTTGTTTATTTTGATTGTATCATACAGTATAAATTCCTTTGACAGATATGCCTAGGATTAGTTTTCAAGGTATTTCAACTAAAATTTTATCTGCACACTTACACAAAAGATTTTTTTTTTCCTTTTAGAGAGAGGAGTCTAAGAAGAAAGGCAAAAAACCCCAAATGACTTCTATTTTCAGTAATAAACTTGTGCTTTTTTCACAGGTGTTTCTTCATTTTAAGCAGAACTTAAACTCTGTTTCTTGCCTATAAGCATATATGGGTATAATCCTTTGACAAGGATTTTGCGAAGTGACAGTTCAAACTGTCAATCATTTCTTCAGGCCTCATGACTTCATGGTTAAATTTGCTTTTGATGCATGTGCAATTAAACATTTCACACTGTTTCAGAACCTTCATCTTACTCCCTTCAAAGTTAATGTACCATCATTGCTGTTTTATACTGCAAAGTGCATTTGAGACAAGAACTATCATTAAGTTAACATGCAATTCAGAGTCCATTCACAAGATGTTGTGTCCTTCAGTTTTGCTGTATTTAATATTTTAGCACAAGGATACATAACTTTGCATTAATCTTTATTAAGCATAACTTGCATTTTTACAGCACTATTCCTGAAATGCTTGGAACAGCAAATGGATCTGCAACAAGAAAGCTTACTGTCTCATCTTGATTTCTTTCTACTTTTATAGGATTAAAATAAAAACAATAGAGACTAAGCAAGGGTATCAGAGCATTTTTCCAGTACTGTGCACAGTAACTGAGACTAGATTCAACTTCATAGATTTGCTAATAATAATGGGAGTTGTAAGCCTAACTCAAATCTTAAGAAATTGAAATTATAACTGACCTTTTGATTTTACAATTCCAACATTCTCATTTTCCAGATCTCCTAAAATAACCTTGATTATAGTGTTTCATGATACCCCAAATGATATTAAACTTATTGCCAAAGTTTACAGCACTGCAAAGTACTTATTCAGAATTCTGTGTACAGATATCATCAATTAATTGGGTAGCTTATACTAAATCAAGAGCTTTTAAATAATTGTTTAGATTCTGGAGTTATATATCCTGTGGGATACCATACGGTACACCCTCTCTCTCTGTCTTTAATGTAATAGACTAGAGTGAGGTAAGTAGGTCTGAACACCACAAAATACTATAGAGAAACTCAAAAACACAGCTCTCGATTGTGAATGCTCTTGACTTCAGCGATGCATGGTTTCTGCTGATAATTGATCCTGCATAATAGCAAGCTGAGGAAGTCCATTTTTTTTCAATATATCGTGGATTATACTTCTATTTCTCTCAGACTGAACACTAGTAACTGATCTATTTGAATAACATGAAAGCCATAAAACTAAATCCTGAGAAATCTTTTTCTAGTTCACTTACAATGTACATACTTTTCTGACTGGTGGACTCAAAAAGACATGCAATCTTAGCCTATGGGTCCTATTCTGCAGCCCATAAGCTTCATTGCTGTGTCCTATTTCAACAAGAGTATAACAAACAAAGTCACTTAAGCATTTACTGGTGGCCTCAACTCTGAGTTTCTTTGTCAAAGTCAACTAATTATATTCTTCAGACATTTCTTTATTTAGAAGATATACAAGTGTGTCTACAGTATTACTTACAAAAGTCATTGCATGTGGATATAACAAACCAAGAAGACATTTTCATTTCTCTTAGAATCATGAAGGTCACTGTATAGTCAGATTCACGGAGCTAGAGATTATAACTTTGTGATTTTTCAGCTTATTGTTACTATATCTTTTCTTTTTAATTATTTACCAGATGAACTTTGGGACACATTAGAATTCATACACTGCAACCCTGTCTGCACATGGCATACTTAATACTGTTATTCCTCCAAATTCTTTTTACATCAGGTCTGTAAGCATCCTATTCATGTCAAAGGGAATTTTCTTTCTATTTAAGACATACTGCAAAACAAATATTTTACATTATAAACAAGGTTTCCATCCAGTGCTAATATACTGTTGGGGTTTTTTTAATGGTTTAAAGGATTAAAAAAACATTCTACAAGCAAGAACCAGAGGCATACACAAGACCCTGGAAACCAGATGAAGTAATGAATTTGCAGCTGGCTAAGCTATTCATCTGGAAGCTCAGTCCAGCTGCAGTTGCTATTTTTTTCTTATTTATGTGGGTTTGGCCACAGAGTGCAACAAAGAGTCCTTGATACTGGAAGAAAAGCCAGAGAATTTGATTATGTTTTTTTAAATATAAAGATTTTCTATAGAAAGAGTCAGAAGTAACTCTTGCTCTGTAGACTTTCTCTGTAGTGTATGTGTGTGCATGTGCTACATACAAAACGTTAAGATAAATTAATATTTAACAATTAAAATCACAAAAAGTTAGGCAAAGCAAAAAAAAGTATCAGTATTTTGAAGCTGGCCCATTTTTAGACAGTACCTGTTTCTGAGGATGCAGCTAAGGGCATGGACATGAGAATGGAAAATACATAGACTTATTGTTCTAACAAGTCATCTCATTTTCTAGAAAGATTATTGTCCATCCAGTAGCTCAAAATTTAGTTTTGGAAGAATGTTCACAGTTAGAGTAATGAAGAATTATTTTTTTATTAGGCTGGTGCTAAGTACATTGCAAAAAGCTTTTATAAAGTTTTATCCATACAAATCAACGTATTACCATGTAAAGTGTATGTTCCTTATCATTTATTTAAAAACTACTGCTTTTTTTCTCTCTGTAGCCATGAAGTCTCTTGGGATATAATGATTTAAAATGAAGCAAACTTCAGATGGACAGAATATACAAGGATTTTTAGAAACTCCTCAAACCCACTTAATATAGTTTTTAAAAACATAATAATGACAGAATAATGTCCATACTAAAACAGGATTTGTTGTGAAAAAAAGTTTTGGAAATGTCGTACACAGCTAGTCTGATCTTGTTACCTTTGAAGATGGGAGTCAGAAAGGCAATATAAGAAAGTAGTAAATACAGTAAGTTACATCAAAAAAGGTTGCAATTACAGAGAAAGGTTTGTTCTCTATCTTAATCTGCTCATATATTTTAAGCAAAATCACTGGCAAATGTCTATTTACTTGTATACAAGCACATGAATTGTTATGATCTCTTAATTACCATAATGTTTTTTCTGGTAATTTACACTCCTTTATTAACATAAACTACATGTTTCCTGTGGAAAAACAGATACAGATTTCTGTGATGTAAACACATATCCAAGTTCAATATAGTTGCCCCAGTACAAAATCAAATATCCATTACAAAGGTCATTCTCTAATTGCCAACAAAATCTTATACATAATAACTATGGAATGCACAATATTGTGGTGTGTTACAGAAAACCTTCAAAACATTAACTGGAAATATTTTCAAAATATACTGATTGACATTATAGTTTGAATTTTTCTGTCTGTACAATGCTGACCATTCTAGTAGTTCTTTTAGTCCTTTTTAAAGATATTTTTTATCCATAAGTACATTACAATTGAAAAGCATATGTCTCAGTAGTGCCATCTGTTAGAATAATGATCCTGGAAACATTAGGAAGCTGGGAATTGTCCCCTCCTGGTGGTTGAAACGTCAGTTTGTAACCTTGTGGACTCATGTTACATTTAGAGCCATGACATTTTTACATCTAAGCAAGCTGTCACTGGACTGATTCTTTCCTCTTACACTGGATGGTGTAACTTGAGATGAAATCCTGCATCCAGTGAAAGAGGAAAGGAGCACTCTAAAAGGAGTTTAGTTCTTGTTTGGGGTGTTTTGGGTTTTTTTTGTAATTGCAGCTGTGTGAATCCACTCCAGTTTGAAGTTTCAGAGTTAGCCCTGGGAGAGAAGGATTAATGGGCAGAGGGCAGGTGAAGCAGTCAAAGGTGCATAATAAGTTCGCGTATCACATGGTTGCACCATTTATCACATAGCTCTATTTCACCACATTTATCACATATGTGATTGTATGTACGTAATGCCCATGGTCACATGGACTGTGGTCCAATGCTGTGGTCACCGAAATCAGTGACAAATTGTGTAGATCAGACTGCATGTTTCTCATTAAAAAATGTTTAAAAAGTTTTCAAGGCATTCAGAATAAACAGCAGTAAACGATTTGTTCACTTTGGCTTCATCAAACAGTAAGGCTCAGACATTAAACGTAAATAACCACTGTGGCAAAAGCAGAAATTTTATAATAAAATAAAATTCACCCATTTATACTATGATGGAATTAAAGAAAGGCAAAAGATCTTTTCTGGCCTACTAATCAATTTTCCACTGTTTTTCCTATCCCTGTACAGACTGGATTTTAGGGATACCACACAAAGTACTGATTGAAGTTACTGGGCTAACCTGTAGATTTTTATATCCACTTATATAATAAAGTTTTCTCTGTATTAGTGTGGTAATCTGTTATGCAACTGCTGAGAAATCAGTTTATAGTTTTGAAGATATGTTTATTGGTGTTAAAGAAAGACTCTGCAATTAGTTAAAATGTTGAATGTGGAAGACGGTATTTCCCTGGAGAAGGAAGATCAAAGGGCTGTAACATAAGCAAGAATTTTGATCAAACCTTAGAATTGTTTGATATTTTAAATAAACAAATATTGACTCCTTGATTAGGTAATGCTACAGTCCTTTGTGATGCAAGCTTGGAGAGCTCTTTGCTCATGCTAGCTATGTAAAACCTGCCCCTTCCAGTCCTCGCTTGATATTCTGTATGACCTCCATTATCTTCAAGGGGAATCTTGAGATTCAGATTGATGAAATTCTTGCCTGTTTTTCTTTCCTCTTTTTCTTTACATAAATCCAGAAGCCTACGTAAACTGACTGCAGTGGAACTACAGCCAGATCAGGACACTAAGGAGAAAAGATTTCAGCTGGCAGTAGCTGTCATCACTGCAGACTGACAATAGGGGAAGTTGTTGGACAGAAGATTGTTTTTCACTGATGTATAAAAACTGAATACAGCTGATATAAGCCTCCCAAAGTGTATCTGAGGTTATTTTATTGCTCTTATTATATTCGTTTCCCCAAAGCAAAATGTTGATATAACTCGTTTAGGAATTCTCATTTATTCAGAAATTCTTTTCCAGTGCATTCAGCAAGTGCCATCGCAAGGATGGTGGAAGTTGTAATATATTGTAATACTGGTGGAATTTTCCCCTCCAAATATAAGGAGGGAACTAAAATTACAGTGGAAAAGACAAAGTATCACGGCATGATAAATGTCGTCCTGTCTAACATCCTCTGCTGTGCAGGAATGTATTTATTTTTTCAATAAATACAATTGCAGAACAGTTTTCCTTCTATGAAGCTGTCCCTCGACTCTCTCTTATAATGCAGGAAACACTGGGAGATGTCAGAGGGCCAGATTTTTCAGTGAGCATGATTATAAAATATTTCTCTATCTCCTCATTAGCTTCCTGAGATGTTGTGGGGTTTTTTTCTTAACTGTGACTGTCTTGAGTTTTTTCTTACTTTTTGGGCAATTAGTGAGAGAATTCTAACAGTGACATTGTCCCTTTCTTTCCTTCAGTCTGTATTAGACTAAAAGAAGGTTTCTTTTATTCTCTGACTAGAGTGTCTGAAAGAATATAGTCTTTCATGGAGCACCTTCTTGTCTTTTTCTGTTTCAAAGCTGCAGTAAAGTAGAAGCTTAGCAAGCCTACTGACTCAGAGGCTATTCCTGTTAACTGTCTAGGGGGTTTTGTTTGCTTGTTTTGAGCTCAAAGGGGCACTAGACGAGAAAGTAGAGAGCAGAGGCTTTAAATCCTACTAAGGGAATGTGGTACAGCTATATTGCTGCTTCACCTGATGTCATGCTGAAATGCTGCAGGGGAAGAGGAAGTTCTTTACCAAGCTCCCCTTCCTGCTTATATTTCACTCAAGTCTAAATCATTAATTATGTCTTGCATGAGCATGAGCATCTCTTATTCACAGTGAACAGAAAGCAGAAGACTTATCCCATCCTTGGGTGAAAGCAAAGAACTCTATCCAAAACAAACAATACAAAAGGGCAAGAACTTTCCATACAAAGCAGCTCTGGGATCTGCAAGCTGTTCCATAATATGCTGTTGCTGAATAGTGACTTGTGTGTCTGTTAGGTAAATATCATGCTGTCATTCGGATAAAAACAGTTACAACAAGAACATTTACATTTATTTTGGGGAAATACTGTTCCAGTTTATGTGGCACTGCAAGACTTACTTGTTTTCATTTTACCAGAAGACCACTGAGAATGGGAAAAATATGAAGATGAAATGTTGGTAATCTAAGTTTGGTCAGTTAATATGAACCCTTCAAAGATGAGGGATAACTCAAGTTTACTCTGCTTATCTAAGTCAGAATATGTTATTTATTTGTAAAAACAAAATATAAAATATGAACTCACAAGCAGTTTCCTTGCAATCAAGTCAAAAACAGGGCTTTTAAAACTCCTGTGAATAGAAAAATTATTGTCTACTGGCCTGGCATATGAAGGAAGTTGACTTTTCTCAGCAGGAGATACAGTTTATAGGAAACAGTTCCAGGTTCATTTTTTAAGGAAGCCATTTATGTTTCTTTATATCCTAGCTTTTCTACACTTAGCTGTAATGTCAATGGTATAACAGTATCCTTATGAGAAGACAACTGACATACTTAATGGCTACAGATTTTGATGCCAGGTTGTGCTGCGTATTATAATAATAGCTTCTTTTTCTTTTGACACCTTCTCAAACAGGATGCCACGAAGGCAGTAACTTTGTCTGCAAGAATCTTAAAAGCAAGAGCACTATATTTTCCTTATAGAGGTGGATGGAATTTTGGATGCTTTGTGTTTGAGCAGCAACAGATGAACAATCCTTTGAGGTACTATTATGCAGTAATTCACCATGGGATTATAACTCTCATGTTGTTATAAACCTCACTGGACCACCAGGAGGAAGGAGCAAATCCACAGCCAGCAGGTTTTTAAGCATATACTTCTACTGAGGAAGAGAGACCCAAGTGTGTTATCTAAGACTGCCCCAGGACCTTTGAGTTCTTTCAGTGACTTCTAACAGGAACCATTTTAAAGTTTAACACTTAAAATTACAAAGCCAATATTCTCCAAGATTTTAATTCAAACTAGCGAACAGCTTCAAGGCCATTCATCTTTTCAAGCAAACACAGATTATGTGTTTAACATACAAATTACATCAAAAATGCCAACTCATGGTCTGCAAGAGAAATGTACATATATATTTTATTACATACTTATTAAAAAGACATAAGGCCAAAAGTAACCAAACATCTTCTAAAAGCAATTTGATAAGTGGTGAGGCATGTTAATGTTTACTGCTGAAATGACCAATAATTATTGTGATGAGTATGAAAGCTTGCATTATATTCTGTCTACCTTTTTCTTTCACTGTTTCATTATGGCCATATTTGGTACATATTCTTCCATTATGTTTCCTATTGCTATATTGGTCAGAAGAGAAACACTTCTTAAAATTTTGTCATTCCTTCATTGCTGTAAGCATGTTCAGAAGATTTAGTTGAAGACACAAACTTCTTGTCCCCATGCCATTTATCATATCTTTCTTCTAAATTTGGGATGGAAGTATAATGAAAAAGAAATCTAACTACATCCATTAATATCTTAGCATTATAGATATCAGGAGTACACTAAAATGCCTAGGGAAACAAGAATGGAATTGTAATATTTATTCTGCTTCTGGTTTTACCTGACATTGAGTGATCATATCATACTATGTCATACGTGTAATAGTTTAACTTTGGCTATGGATATTATTATTCTCTTCTTAATATTAAAAAAACCCCAACAGAACAACAACCAACACACAACACACAAGTATACTGACTGCATACTATATTATGTAGCCTGTTCCAGAACTCCATCAAAACAAATGCACAATAATGAATACAAGAAATCGCATAACCAGGTTCCTAGGATAAATAATTCAAGGATTAAAATTGTCACAGTAGACAAGAAGCAAGAATCACTACCACGACACTACTTATTTTCTTTTAGTCAATTCCTCTTTACTCAAACTTCAGGGCAACGACAGGCTCATTCACGAATTAAAAAAACCCAAACCCAAACCTGCTCTCTAAACCTCTAGTGTTGAAGGCATTTCTTCTTATACATAGTTACCAGCTACCAATATCTGAAATGAACAAAATGCACAGGCAATGGGAGAAGCATGTCCAGAAAAAAATTAAAAACTTACCAACTAGGATATGTAAGACAAAATGTAGACGTTTTTCTCACCACAGCAGTGTTTTCAAGCTCAGCTGCACAACACACTTCATTTCTTAGGCTGGAGAAAATTTGAGTCATTTTCGGAAATTCAGTCCAAGTTTCTTAGCATAAAGGAAGACAGGTTTTTATCCCAATCATTTTGAACAAAACAGTCTAGCTAGAGAGTTTCACTCCTAAAAACCAACTGTTTCGTAGACATATGGAATATCTTTTCTCACAGATTCAGAAATTCTGATATACTGTGACCACCCATGCTAGATATAACAGGGAGGCCAGCAGTGTAGATATTCATCTCACAGAATATGAAACAATATTAACCTTCCTTAAATATTCAACATAAGGTCAATATGCCCAAAATCTTTGGACTTGGGAATGACAGATCCATTCAAACTAGTAACTTTGAAAAGTTAAGCATTCAGGAAGGAATTTAATCTCTGGAAACACAGAACACAATATAGATATACATATTTTTTTCATTTAAGACAGATCTGGATGACAATTAAAAAAAATTAGTGTTACATCTAAATGCAGAATTACCTGAATATTGATAGTACATCTAACTGCTGAACCTGACCTCTGCTTTACAAAGAATTCAAAGACATTTTCCTGAACTCAGATTTTAAAATTATCTTTAGAAGATGGTACGTTCTCTGAGAGAAGGCATGTAATTTCAAAAGAAAAACAGGTTTAAGAGAGCCACTCACCCTATTATAAATATTTTTACCCACAGCACTTGATACCAGGAAGTTAGAAGATGCATCAGTTTGGCATCATGGTTGAAATTCTGGCTTCAACTTGCCTTTTCTGTAGCCCTGATCTTTACAAATCAAACTGAGATAACACCTTCTTTTGTCTGTCTTATCCTGTTAATGACCTTTTCAAAACAGTGACTGTGTCACATACATCTACAACACATCTACAAGTGAGTTTCTACTCTCTGGATTATCTGTAGATGACCTACATGATAAAATAAGTAATAATAATGAGATCCCATCCTGGCGACACATAATCTGAGAGAACTAAAATTTTCAGGACACTGCACACTGTGAAGTACAAGAAATGTATTACAAACTCTTACTTCAAAAAAAGTCTTATGTTTGTAATACAGAAAAGCAATTTTTCTTTACTTTCTTTTTCACACCAACAATTACTTTTAGCCAAATGCGGGAAGCCCTAAGATTCCCATTTCCTTCAGTGAATTTTAAAATAGGCTCATTATTTGACTGAATAAAGTCAAAACGATTGTTCACAGCAGGAGAATTACTTGCACAGGTTCTAATCCACTATGCCAGGACCTTAATTTACCCTGCCATTTCACAACTGTGCTCATATAACCTGAACAAAGAACAACAGAATGGGCACAAGCCTTGCAAGTCATCTTCTGCTATTTCCTCATAATTACTATATGACTTGTACTTTGTCTCTCTTTCTACATAGCTTTCAGAGACTTCAAAGAAGAAAAAAAAGAAGAAAAATATTGTCCATGTTAAAATTTGAAGGTGGAAAGCATCAAGAGATTTCCTGCATTCTTTTTTTATTTTATTTTTTTTTTTGGCTAGCAACCCTAGAAAGGAGTTGAAAGGTCTAATTATAATTCTTCACACAATATCAACATGAATTTTCATTCTTTAAAATAACCAGCTCACAATAAAGTGTTGTTATACTTCTGATTTGCAGAATTACAGCATATTCACAGCTGTATATTAACCAATGTATGTGATTGGTGTTGGGGAATACAGGCTTCAATAAAATGTGCTGTACAATGTATTTTTGGTTGCAATTTGAAGGCAGCAAAAAGAATTAATTTGAAATTTTGTCACTGAATATATGATCATTTACTTATCTGAGAATATGGCCAAATAATGTCAGGACCCTAGCAATTTCAGCTTTTTTACATTAATTATTATTTCCAAAGGATATGAAAAAAATAATGGGCATCAATAACATTTGGAAAACATGAAGGAACTTCTTAAATTTTGCCTGAACCACTTATTATCTAACATACTGAATATTTGCTGTAGTGACCCTTTTTCTTTTCTCCTTTTTTTATGCAAACACAGTTCTATTTGACAGAAATGCTATGGGAAGCTTGAAGAAATAAAGGAAAAGGAGGAAAAAAGTTACAAAATTACATGATTCTCCTCTATTCTCAATATTCTAAAACATGTTGTGCTCTTACGCTTGAAAGTACTGGATGAGGTCTTACTGATGAAACATTACTGGAAATTAATTTTCTTTACTTTGTATTATTACTATCTGTTGGCTATATTTGGCTGACGAGTTTGGCTGCTTCTCCTATTAAGACTAAGAAAGTTTTCTGCTGACAGTTAGGACTATTGGGTCCAGAAAAAATTGAAAAATATACTTGGGTTTTTATACTTCACACCTAAGCAGCACCCAGAGAAAAACACATTGTTCAAAAACATACCAGAATATGTCTGTGTCTTCAGATAGTATACACTAATTCACAGGGAAAGGTCACTCTATCAGAGTGTTATATTTGTTGTGTAATTAACTGGGTGACATCACTTTTTCATAACCATTTTCAGGAATAGAACTTATTGTCATGAAGTTAATGAAGATATCATCATCTTTTCCATTCCTCTTGCAGTTTTATTAGGCAAGTTAGTCATTACGATTATGATTTTCCATGAGAAACTGAGGAATTTATTTTAGCATAAGTTATCAAAGGTGATTTTGTGTCATAATGGCATGTTTTAATTCAGTTATTTAACTTCCTGCAAGACAGTTGTTTTATGGCAGAACCAACTGTGGTGTCTCATGACAAATGCAGACATGATCTTGAAGCATGCTGAAGTTTTGGACCACAGAGCAAGAAATCCATGTATAAATACATTTTTAGCTATTTGTCGAGAAAGTGTACAATAGGATGTCTGTTATTGCTCCTTGTCACCCACACCATTGTTATCTATATTTGCCAGTGTGTGGCAAGGTGTGACTGTCACCTTGACATCTTTGATGTGAAAGAAAACACTTATAAGATAATGACTTTGTCCAGTTCTCATGTGTTGGGCTTGATTCGTATTTCCTTTTGCAATACTCAAAATGACTTCTTAATTCACTGATACAATATTTCAATTTTGAGAGGGGGTATCATGGTCTTGCCTTGGCCAAAAGCTGGATACAACGCAAAAAAGGGCTGAATGTGGTAAGCCATTACTGACATGACAATGCAACTAGAACTGACAGTAGTGGGCCTTCATACAGACCGTGGATAAGCAATAGAAAGGAGAACAACACCTGAAAGAGCTGTGAAGGCATACAGTGATATCATCACAGATGGGATGGCATCCTGTATGAACTATTGGCATTAGAGAAGCAGACTGGGGGGACATTGTGACACTGATGTCCAAGTCTGCATAGGAGCAAAGCACTCTGCTTGAAGTGGAACCCAGCCACCACCCCCAAGCTTGGCTCTGAAACTCATTGGAGGAGCATCACCTTCTCCAGAGCTTGACTGTCCTGACTTGTGGGATCAGTAACTGGGGTGAACCTCAGGGGACAGTGTGTGTATGCATGTGTGTATATGATGTGAAAACCTTTCCTTGGCATCACCTATCCCTCACTTGGTTCACTTAAGCTGAACATAGCAGTGTGACATTGTTTGATGTTCCTTTCCCTACCATGATAGAGCTACATGTTGTTTCTTTTCTAAGGCAAATAACTTTTTTTTTTTATGGAACTTTCACAAGAAACTGCAATGCTCACATAACTCAAGCAAAACTACCTGAAAGTGATAGTTATGTACTTTACAAGTGACAACCATTTAGAACCTGTCAGTCAGGAAGAAAATTATTGCTCTTTGTGCATAAAATTGCAATTAAATTGTGCTTCTTGTGTTTCAGTTAAAAGACAACCATCTCTAGGCCACAACTTAAAGCATCAGAGAATAGACAGATTTCCAGGGATAAATTCAGATTTCAGTTACATCACTGCAAATTGAGAGAAAGTATATTAAACTGAAAAACTTTAAAATGAAATTACAGTAACAATGAAACCAAAATTTGGTCCCTTCCTGCTCATTTCTATCAGTATTTGTTCCATATTTAGCTACTGTTTACTGCTTTTCATTAAGCAAAAAGGAAACCGTGTCCAGAAGAAATGTTTTCTTTTGCCATAGGAGTTTTACTATCATCTGAAATTAAAAAATAGATAGGCTAATGAATGGGCTTCATGACATAGTTTTCCTAACTACATATCTCTGTTTTATATGTACTCCATAAACCAGAAATGAAATAAAATCTGTTTAAATTATAGAAAAGGTGAATAAAATTATATCTGAATTGTTAAAGATGTTTTTTCACAGACTGAGCAATTAGAAAAATTTCATAGCTTTCAAACCTCATACAATACCACTAAGTGATAGAGCATGAATAAGGAACAAGAGGTTTGTTCTTATTATAAGATGTTTGAAGAAAGATTAGGGGTTGAACTTTCAAACTGGAATGAGAGAGACATCCTTTGCTAATGAGAGCTGATATACTGCACCAACAAATAGCTGTCTGGAAAACAAGGTAAAATGTGTCTCTATTTTTGTTGCTCTCATATGTTGAAAATGCTAGTATATGGTAGGTTAATAAAGACATTTCAGGTGTCATTCAGGACATATTAGTAAGATATTATATTCAGGACCCTAGAATATATTAACAAAGCAATTGCTCTCATCTGGAAAACTGAGTAGGAAAATTAAATAAGTTATAGTACTGGTCATGCACTGAAATACTGCTGAAGGGACATGTTTGCTTTTCAGCGTGCATTATCATATATCCCTTGTGCAGCCTGATACTTCTGAAATGCCATATTATTTCCAGCTCTACCTTATCAAGCACAGGAGCTCAAAGTAAAGCAGCCCACAGAATATCTTATAAGTCACTGTCCTCCAAAATACACCTAAACTCTGGACGTCCCATCCTCCAAGAAACAGGAACTAAAGATGCCCAAAAAAGAAAAGCATTTCATTGTTTTATATTAAAAACCCTGCTTTTCTTAAATCTTTCTCCTCCTTACTCCTCTGCACTGAAGAAATATCTTTGAAATAAGCTTCTTTTCCATTTCAGATATTCTTAATTGTATTTTTGAGATATCAGCTTCAAATATTGAAAATTCAACTTGTGTTCTGTTGTACATCAATTTTTATGATTTTGATTGATTTTTTTAAATTGATAAAATTGATTTATTTTTTCCATTGACTCTTTCTAGAAACCCACACTGAACTTTCTAGTGAGGGAGAAAATTTATACATCCAATTCTCTTTAGGTCATATCATCACTGATAGACTAGATAGACTAATTTAAAATTAGAAAAGCTTTGTGCTGTTGGAACTAGAGTAATTTTGGTACCAAAGCTAGATCAGCACTATTTTACTTACAGTCTAAAATGAGCAGACATGCATATTAGAAAGACCTCACAGTCAACAAAACAGGGCTGAAGGGAGCCCACCTCAAGCAAAGTTACAAAAATAAGGAAATGTCTACAGGACTGTATTATGGGGAAGGCTCTCAAACCTCTTCTGGAAAGTCAGCATAACTAGGTGCCTCTCTGAAATGCCTGTACACTAATGTACACACCTTGGGGAATAAACAGGAGGAATTAGAGGTCCACGTGCAGTTGCAGGGATGTGATCTCACTGGGATCACAGAGATGTGGTGGGACAGCTCACATGACTGGAGTGCTGCAGTAGATGTTCTTTAGGAAGGACAAGCTGGGAAAATGAGGATGGAAAGCTGCCCTTGGTATGACAAAGCAGTGGGAATCCATGGAGCTCTGCCTGGGGATGAGTGATAAGCCAGCTGAAAGCTTATGGGTAAAGATTAGAAGGCAAACCAATGTGGATGATGTTGTGGTGCGTGTCTGTTAGAAGATGCCTGATCAGGAAGAAGTTGTCAATGAGGCCTTCTTCAGACAACAGGAAGAAGCTCCATTTTCACAGGCCATCATTGTCCTCTGGGACTTTAACTGCCCCAATACCTGCTAGAAGGGCAACACAGCAGGGTCCAGGCAAACCAGGCAGTTCCTGAAGTGCATTGATGACAACTTCCTGCCACAGGTGATGAGCTGATGAGAGGAGGTGCCCTGCTGGACCTCATATTTAAAAACAAGGAAGAACTGGGCAGGCATGTGAAGGTTGGGAGCCTTGCCTGCAATGACCATGAGATGGTGGAGCTCAGGATCATGAGAGGAGGCAACAAGACAAACTTCAGGATCACAACCGTGGACATCAGGAGCAGACTTTGGTCTTTTCAGGGATCTGCTCGGAAAATCCCTTAGAGTTGGTCATGGAGAGAAGAGGAGTCCAGGAGAGCTGGTTGATTTTCAAGGATCACCTCTTTCAAGCTCAAGAATATTCCATCCCTGTGGACAGAGAAAAATCAAGCAAAGGAATCCTGCATGGATGAACAAGACGGTCCTGACAAACCTTAGACATAAAAAATAGGCATACAAGAGCTGGAAGCAGGGTCAGGTCACCCAGGAACAATATAGAGACTATTTAAGCATACAGAGGTCAGTTAGGAAAGCCAAAGCCCATCTGGAGTTGAATCTAGTGAAGGATGTGAAGGGCAACAAGAGCAGCTCTACAGGCATACCAGCAGAAAAACCAAGTATAGCAACTGGGACAGTTTGTTAACAGGAACACTTAAAGAAATTGGACATAATTCCATGGGACCTGATGTGATGCACTGACAAGTGCTGATGGAGCTTGCCAATGTCACTGTGAGGCAACTCTCAATAATGTTTCATAGGTCATGGCAATCAGGGTAGGTTCCTGAGGATTGGAAGAAAGAAAACATCACTCCTATTTTCAGGATGGCAGCAAGGAGTATCCAAAGAACCACAGTCCAGCCAGCTTCCCTTTGATCACTGAGAACATGATAGATTCAGGAGGGATCCTATCAGTGTGTACCTGATAGGAGTGAGTAAAGAAGATAGAGCCAGACTCTTCCCAGTGGTGCCCAGTGAAAGAATAGAAGCAATGAACACAAACTGAAACACAGAAAATTCTATTTAAACATAAGAAAAAAACTCCTTTTTTTTTTTTTTTTTCTTTTCTCTTTTCTTTTGTTCGCTGTAAGGGTGATTGAACTCTGGAACAAGTTGCCCAGAGATGATGTGGAGTCTCCATCATTGGAGATATTCAAAACTTGACTGGACATGACCCTGAGCAATCTGCTGTAGTTGATCCTGCTTTGAACACGGGGGTTGGACAAGATGATCTCCAGAGGTCCCTGCCAATTTCAACAATTCTCTGGTTCTGTGACACCATTATGACTATGGGCAAAGGACTAGAAAGGGTATCATACAGCTTACAAAATACCAGTTTAAAACAGAGGAAAATTATTAGTAAAATACTATCACAATCAGTGCTGGAACAACCAGTCAGCTATCAGAATGAACATGAAATACACTGATTTATTTTGCTAATGACAAAACTGAAGATGACAAATATAATCCCAACAGTTTGTTGAATCAAGTTCACAGACAGACAATGGACATTCAGCAAAGGAAGATTGAAACAGTAAGAGTTACTTTAATCTGCTAAATCTGTAGGGTCTGCAACTATTGTGCTACACTATTTCTTAATGTAGACATAGCCTGTGATGAAAGGGAACACAGCACCAGTTGACCCAGGAGACACAGGAGTCAATGTCTTGGTTTGATTCCAACAGAACTGTTATCTACAAAGGATCTCAGACCTTACTTTGCCTATAAAACTTTTTTTACCTGTAAAACCTATGTTTTATAAAGCTCATGGAATGAGGATGTTGTGAATTATAGCCTATGCAAATCATATTATTGATAAAAAGCTGTTATAAAAACAGACAAGATGTACACGAGGAGCATCTAGGCTCATAGTAGGACTCAGGGATTTTAGCTATTTGAAAACAGATAAGAAATAGATATAAAAATTAAAACATGCATAGAAATAACAGATTTGTGAAGAAGAAAGAGTGGTATCTACACAGCTATTTAATCTATTAATATAATCTGAATAAGAAGCAATGGATACAAGTAAAAAGGACTGGGCAATAATGGAGTGGATAGTGAGAAGAATCTCTTATACAAAGAGTACTTTGTATAAGATGTAAAGGTACAATAGGGTAAGTCTGAAAAGCTCTTTGGAGATGTACTTGAAGTATATCTTCAATAGTTCTGAAAATTCTAAATTTCTGTAACACAACTGTTAACAATGTTCTTTGCAGTTTTCTCACCTACATAAAAAGTTCCAGTGTAAAGAACCTTAAATAAACAAGCAATTGATGAAACATACCACAATCACTTATTTGCTTGTGCTCCAACTTAAATTCAGTTCAGTTAAATTATTAGTTATACTTAGTATAGTATTTATACTTAAATATGGTGAATTATTTACTCCATAATTGCGTTAAAATACAGATTTTCCCCCTTACATTACCTGCCATCAGGGTCATCGGGGTTTCTAGCAACCACCCTGAACAACAAGGAAAGCATCCACTAGCAAAATAGCCAATTAATATTCTGAGAATTCCAGAGGGAGTTTAAAGCTTGATCATTATAAATTTGAAGTGGCATGTTCAGTTTAGACAGATTAATTAAAATATCCAGGTACGTGTTGTTATCATACTGAATTTACATCTTTTCATACTAAGGTTGCATTAGTTTGATAAAATGATGTATTAATCCCAAGAGGTGCTAATTAGGTGTGAATAAATGCCACAATGAACTTTTCAGAGAAGCTCAATAGGACACTTTACTCTAAATAGAAATATCGTCAGTCAGTGTCAACAAAAATATTGTCTCTTACTAATAAACACAGGAAAACCCCAATTCTCTTTTCAGACAGGCATAGGATAATGACTTCAAAAAACAAGGACCAATCAGTTTCTTGTGGTGTGTTGATTACTTACTTTTGTATATTTAGCAAAAAGAGTTATTTCTTCAAGCTACAATAATCATGATATCAGGCTACAGGTATCATTATAGCTGATGGCACACGTATCTGGTCAGTCACCCTAAGAGCCTAGTATTTACCTTGCAAAATTACTAGTTTTGCAGAAAATATTCCCCAAAAAATGAGGTCATTTTAGATATATCCTTTTAGTAAAGCTCTTTTTAAAATATTCTTTTTTAAGCAGTAAGAGAAAACAATTTCTTTCAGGTACATCAGATATCTACAAAGTGGAAATCTACGTTGCGTTTATGTACTGAATTGCACCTAATTCTAATACAAATTTCTGTAGCTTCAGTTAGACGTGTAAAAGACTACATGAGCTACATCAACAAAAGAAATCCCATGAAATGCCATGAAAACCATCTGTAAGAACTGGCACCTTACATTGTAAGTGATCCCCTCTCTGAGGCTATATAACAATTTCAGTATCTGGCACTCTACTAGAAAATGTCCATCAAATATAATATAGACATTCACACACAATATATATTTTACATTCAGGATGAGTTTTGTGCTCATGAAAATAAAGGACTGACAACATTATTTAGAGCCAAGCATAATGCAGACAGGCACTGTGCAAACTTTGCCACGCAACTTCGCCAGTGAGCAACAGTCTTGACCTGCAGCCCTTCTGCTATTCCAGTTCTTGGTCTGTCTTGACTAGAGACTGTGAAGTGCATTGCACTGAGCTGAACTGTGTGACGTGAACAAATATCCACTGGGCACAGTGATGTGCTTTTAGCATGTGAAATATTATTTGTGGTATAGTAATGGTTAGAGCTATGAGAGTCTGTAAAATCCCATTTGGCAAGCCAGCTCTTTTACCATCTTCTTTAATTAATTTGTTTTAAAAAATTCTCTGAAAATTCCTGCCTAAAAGGAGGTTAGTTAAAGGTACTATTTAATACTACACTTTGTTTACAAATGCCTGTTTGTACTCTACTGCTGAAACCAGCTGATGTTCCCATTTATGAGCTCCCCTGAGAGGCACGTACATTAACGGAAAGCTGATTTGTGGATCTTTTATTGGAGAAGACTGGATGAAGCAGAGTAGCTCAACATACAGATTTCATTAGACCACAGATGTTCTGGACAGACCTGTCATTTCAAAATTTGTTTGCTTGGCTGCTTCCACTTTGACGGTTCTCTGAGAGGCTCCCTCTCCAGAGCCACCTAGAAACAGTGCAGGAATAAGAGCATTTTTTAAATGACAGGTCTAAGGAATCACAGTGCTCTGAATTAATGTTTGTATTTTTAAGACTCAACGTAGCAAAGGGCTTTCTCATCTAGTTTCCTTCCATTGAAATCCCCCCACTCCAAAAGTCTAGGTCAAGAATAAGCAGGCCTCTTTAGGCAGAATTAATATGAGTCTTCAGGATGCAGATGCAATGTGACAGAAGGGAAATCCAGATTCAAGCTATTGTATCAATACTTCGAGTTCAAGCAAAATATTAAAGTACCACTTATTTCACATATGTTAAGTAACAGAAGCTCCTTTTTCATCCCTATAGACTTCAAACACTCCAGACATACTGTTATATCCAAAGTGGTATTCAGTTACCCAGTCTGGCAACTCACATGAATGTCTAAATCCCAGGGTTTTTTCAAAAAATGTCTAGAAATTATATGGCAAGGAATTATCTCATTAATTTTCTGGTACATCTCCATCACCTTCAATCACCTTTTTTTAAACCACCATACAGAAAGAATTTCCACTGATGAAAAATTAGGAACATGATCCAAAATAAAATGGGAGAGACTCCTGAAAGACTTCAGTGGACCTTCGAAGAAACCAATCACTGTGCGTGAAGTAAAACATAGACCTGGAAAGAAAATATACAACTAAACATATCTCCATTAGAAAATGTTACTTATTACATCAAAAACACTTTTGTGGAATAAAATTGACCTGACAAAATTTTCAGAAGAAACTAGAAAAGCTCTAAAATGAATGGCTTTTCACAATTCTTAATATTTGACATGGGAAAGCAATTCTGTTTTATCAATAGCACTGATAATTTCATGAAGCGATTGAAATTATGCAATCTTACGAAAGTATTTATTACAGTTTTTAAAATAAGTCATATTACCCTCGCAACGATGGTGTGTCTTCATTTCTATTTCCCCAATTTTACAAAAAAACCCATCTCTAGTTGTGTTCATAACACTTTAATCAATGAGAGCCTAGAGTGCCCAATGTAAATCATATGCTTTGCTTCATTGCTAAGACTACAGACTTGCATAGATAATAATGAAAGTAAAGACAGCTTTTAATGCTGGTAGCTCTTGGCCTTCACACTTTGAGTGGATATTGGCCAACTAGCTATAGCACAAGTATCATACTATTTTGCTAAAGGAAATAACCCTTTTGAGATTCAAACTTCATTCTGGTTCCATTTTGTGCAATTTATTAGGTGAGAACAGCTTTTGTATTGTATGGCTTAGCAACTTCAGAGACAGATTTAATTTCCAGTTATCTCTGCTACAATAGTAAATAAATCTCACAAGTGACAGTGTTCCTGTATGCCTATACTTTGTCCTAAAATGTGACATATTCCACCATAACTGTTCATTGACCATTCAACTTTAATTGACCAATTTTTAGGCAGTTATCAGTTGGCTATTTTCGTTAGAGAAGATAACATTCTTGACAGTCAAACTCCTTTTCCTTCCCCATTGTCAAGTAGTAAAATTATGTATTTGTGAAACTTCAGAAAAATTTCCTCCATCATCTGAAACATGGAATTGATGCAAAAAAGAACAAAAGAACAATTCCCTGTGACTGGGCAGCATATTTCCTCTTTGAATCATCAAGGAGTTTACAGCAAAGTAAGAATGGGTATCCTGAAAAGGAAGCAAGTATTTTTCTTCATTTTAATACCACAAAATAAAATAAAATTTCAAAACCCCAAGGATCTTTTACAAACCCGCAGCATCATTTGGGAGTGCCTAAAATCCAAATACAAAAGGACCACTTACTAACATGGTAACAAAGTGAAAAGCAGAAACTAAGAACTAAACACAATTTGATATTTTTACTTTTTTTAATGCTGCCAAAACATTTTTAAAAAGATATCTTTCATGGAATTATGCAGTCCTACAAAATTTCACTTAGTAGTTTAAATCTGTTTCAAAAAGTAGTGAAAAATGTATGCTTGATATTAAAACAAGAAAAACGAAAAAACCCAGAAATAGATTTCGTTTTTAATCCACTGCCAAAATCTATCTGACAAACACTTGGCCTTTGGTCAGTCACAGTTGAGGCTGACATGAAGATTTGTCAAACTGGGTTACCATTACTATTGATTAGTATATGAATTCTATTCTTTATTTTGGGAGGTTCGTAGGGAGACAGTAAAACTCCTAGTAGAGATGCTAACAGTTTGGCTACCAGCAGTTATCTATTGGATAATACCTCATGGAAATGAAGTAGATGGAAACCAAATGCTATATCAGCAGTTAGCCATCCTTACAACTATATAAACAGCAACTATTTAGTGAAATACTGAAGCATGCATAGATATTCCTAGACATACATGCACACATACATTCTAAGTACTGCTGCCTGCCATTAAGTGGCAATAACTAATAATTTGAAGTTAAATATGCTTGATTCAGCCTTCATTAGATCCTGTTTGGTATATTGTACCTTATAACTTTAGTAACATGAAACAACAGAACATAACAAACAATATATTTTCTTACATTATGCCTGATCTTGAAGACTGGCACTTTTTATGCCATATACTACAACAGCAGAACAGAAGATCAGACATGCTGTTTGGATCTTTGAGTCCAGTGCCTAATCACTGCAGTTAATGTATCATAAAATCTTTCTGGATATTTTGGATGTTAGTACTCTTTTTAGAAGGTTCTCTCAGAACTTCACTGCTCTGGTAGTTCCTGTAATTTTCAAACTAAGTTTATACTTGACCACATCTTAGTCATGCCTAGTAACACTCTTAAGAGTGTTGTAACCGTAACTTAGAGCTTTCTTTCCCTTTCCTGGTTTCTTCTCACTTTCTTTTATACCCTGTTCCTTTGCATTTCCTAATCCAAGGAGCATAAAGTCTTACTAAAGCATACAATTGCACCTGTTGTTAAGTGACTCTTATTAATTAGAAGATAGTGAGCGATCAAATATCGCAAAGTTCAAATCATGAAAGAACAGAATGTTTGGCAGGGCTGCTCCTCAACTTGGCAACTCCTGTTTGTCCAGAAAGGACCAGTCTACTTACTCTACACAAACAATCATATGTTCTTTTTTCTGTTTCTGGATATTAAGAATGATTATGGTACTGTTGTGCAGTCAGCATCACGTTCCCTTGATTTCAAAACAAATAATATGAAGGGCTCAATTCAACTAGGGTTTTCTGTTTGTTTCTTTGATTGTTTTTCCTAGTAGAATTTCAAATGCACATCAAATGTTTTATTTTACTATCATAAAACTAAGAGGTTTATAATGTGGCTGTTTACTGTATTTTGTTAATCTTCATGGATATCAAATACAAAAGATGAGAACAGTTTTGAAAGATATAAATTTGAGAAGATAGATAAGGTCTTGATGCTGTAAATTGTTGTATATTCACTTCCTCTACATATGACAAATCCCAGTGAAGGTGACTGGACTTCTCATTCTTAGGCAGAACTATACACAAAAGTCAAATTGAAGGGGTTCTATATATCAGTGAAAGACATGGTTTGACTTGTGAGCTCACAGTAGAAACAGCTGAGCATTTTTGCATCTGGAAACTGGTTGCAGTTATAAATTATATGACTGGGAAACTTTTTTGTTGTGGTTCTTTAATTTTTTAGTTTTCAACTGAAACTTGTTTCATTAAAGTGGGGGATGCCTATTCCAGGGGTGCCTTTATAATCTTTGTTACTACTTCAGATGGAGATCTGGTTTATGTGTATGATTTCTGCAATGAAGGTTTATTGTATTTACTGAACCATATGTTTTTCTACAGCCTGCTTGGAATTTATGATGACATTGTTTTGGTTTAACTTGACAACTACAGTATGTTTCAAGTTAACTGATTTCCACTGAAAATTGTAGTCTCTAATGAACTGAGATTTTTAAAATTTTCAGGCAATTACATTTTTCAGTTTAGGTGAAAGTTCTATTGCAAGGATTTGTTTGTGGGTATTTTTCTTCTTTTCTCTACAAATTGATAAAATTATTTGAAAGGTTTTATGATTGCCTTTCGCAACAAATTCATTACTTTGCATAGGATCTAGAAATCAAGAACTCTGTATCCGAAGAAGTTTATTCCAATAATAGAAATAGCAAAAATACGCATTTGGCCCAATTTACAAACCTTTGCCAAGCACCCTTTATTGGCCTGAATGCTCTAAAATTGGAAACATGTCACATCACTATTTCTGAAGAACACTAGTTTAACTTGACTAGCACAGCATTTCCTGAAAAGTAGGGCATGCCCATACAATCCGCAACAAGAAAGACTATCCAGATGGGCAGAGCAGACTGGCTTCTCATTCACTTAATGGGATATTTGCTGAAGTCCTTAGATTAGTTGTTTGAACCTCTAACTAACCACAAGAGGAACATCTGCGTTCCACAAGACCCCAATTTCAAATCTCTACAGCTCAAAGCTCTACAACTTTATTGGATGAATCAGCAGTATTCTACGGTGTATACTACTGAAAGGTCTCCTAGATGTAGTCTTTAGATCAACATATGCAGACACACTCTGTCTCAGATTTGCATGGATATTACAAACTGTATTTTTAAGTATGGAGTATTCTGAGTATGCATCTTTTGAGAGGTTCTTCACTGCTTCCCTCATTGCATGCATCTTATGCTATGCACTGACACAGTTGCTTTCTAAACTATAAACAGTATATAGTAGTTGTGCTGTAAAAAATAAAAATTATTAAATATAGAATTGTCATCCTTCAAAATCTAACATATTTCACCTAGAATAAGAATATTACAATAAATGCACATTTCACACTACAAAATCCTTTAGCATTTCCAGCATGAACAGGCCACTTGCTATTAAAAGCCAGTTCATAAAACCTATCCTATCTCATTTCTTTTTGCTTTTCAAGACTGTCATGTTTGTTAGCAACTAAATATATTATTTACTAAATAAATGGTATTCGCAAATGTATCCTTCTTTCTAATTTGTCATGTGACACATGAATCTCATTAACAAGGAGGGAAAAGAAAATGCATAAGATCTATTGATAAGCACAATGTTTACTTTCCTCTTGCTCTGGCGAGCTAAGCTTTTTCTCTGATGTGAGAAGCCTAACCTGGTAGGAGCTGCCATAAAAGGGTTCATTGTTAGAAGTAGTTTACAATGCACAGGTTTTTTTAATCTTTGCAAATAATATTTGGTCAATATTAGTGTACTGGGTCTGGCTGGGAGGAAGTTGGCTTCATAGCAGCGCTATGGTGCCATGCTTTGGATATGTGGCTAAAAATGTGCTGACAATGCATCAATGTTCAGCCACTGCTGAAGAGTGCTTGCATAGTGTCAGCACTTTCTCTCTTTCTCCCCACCCCTAGCAAGTAGGCTGGGGGTGGGCAAGAGACTGGAGGGGACACAGTTGGGACAGCTGACCCAAACTGACCAAAGGGATATTCCATACCCTATGACATTGTACGCAGCAATAAAGCCTCAGGGAAAGGAGGAGGAAGGAGGAATGCTTATGGTTATAGCATTTGTCTACCCAAGCAACCATTAGGTATGTTTAGGCCCTGCTTTCCAGGAACTGGCTAAACATCTGCCTGCCTATGGGTAATAGTAAAAGCATTCCTTTTCTTTTTTTTGCTTATATGCACAGCTTTTTCTTTCCCTATTAAACTGTCATTATCTTGATCCATGGGTCTTCACACCTTCCTTCTCTTTTGTCCCACTGCCATGGGAGAGGGGAGTGAGCAACTTGGTGGGCATTTGGCTACTAGCCAAGGCTAACCCACAACAGTTAGAAAATCAGGAATGCTGATCTGTATTAATTTATGTTAGTGGTGAAATGATGTAAGGCAGTTATCAAATAAAGGTCTAGATTAACTGCAGACTCTTCATGGAAAATAAGAAAAAGTTCTATCTAAAACAAATTTTGGCTGAGGAGGTAAGAGGTTAATAAGCTATCTCCATGCTGAGTCCAGTTCTTTTTCTTCTGTCCAAAGCTACATTAACTGTCTAGGAACAAACCAGGACAGACCATCTCAAATATTTAAAAGTCATTCTCTAAAAAAGCAGCAGCAGACTGAAGGTACACAAGCTGGCAAAAGGACAAGTTCCAGTGGAAGAGTTTTCAAAGAAATGGCTAGTAAAGGAAGGGGTAAATTTTAGATAATGTATTTTCTAGTTTACCCTCTTCCTTACATTAGGTTGTATCACTCCTATTAAGATTAAACAGTTTTGTGTTTCATAAAATTCTCAAACACTTTAAAAACCTATTTACGAATTTTGTAAGCTTATATTGAATTGACGAGTAATTATGATCAATGTACATAAGAATATACTAGGCAAAAGGTCTGAATATGAGAACTGTGAGCTTCCACATCTGAGCAAAAGACATTTTGGCAAAAGCCATTTCACCTACTGGCAGCAGGGTATGAGTTAACAAGTTCTATAGGAGACAGCTAACCCTAACCAATGAAACAATGAAATCCTACTCAATGAAACAATGTCCATATTCTTCCAATTCCAAAGGATTAGGTATTAAATAAACACAAATATCTCTTTCATATAACACACTCCTAATGACTGCAGGTCCCACATTAAAATCCTGTGTAACAACACCAAGTCTTACTTTCCACACTGTGTATCTACACTGCATTGTTTCTCAGAGATGCATTTTTAGCGTGCTACCTTGTAGTGTAAGAAACCAAAGGTTCTTTGGCCTATGACCATAACTTGACATGATACAGTGCAGAAGACTTGTAAGAGCCAAGTAAAATGCTTAGAAAATACTTTTGGAAGATGAAGGCATACCAAATCTGGTAATGATTATTTTCCCACTGGTATGTTATGTGTCCATGGCAGGTATGTTGCATAAAAGAGGCATAGATAGAAAAATAATTTTCATTGCTTTTCCTATTGAAAACATACTTAAAATAACTCAGTAGCCAGAAGAGTATTGGCAAAATGGTAAAACTGTGTTTTAAATAAGTTCTTCAGCAAAAACATACATAATAGATTTTAACTGATTATTTGTGCTGTTCATTTAAATGATAGGATATTATGAAACACACATGGATGTGCTGCACTGAGCCCACTCAATTCTTTACAAACACATTTAAACTTTATTGGCTGATAGGGTAGCAGAGATTTCTTTTGATTTTTGTTTCTGCTATTTTCATATGTTGAACATATGGTGTATCTTTCTCAAGCACAGTTGACACTAGAAATCAATACAGCCTACTCTCACTTATGTCCAAGCATCACTTGTGAATAGTTTTGACTGTAGTTTTATTAATTCAAATGCTATGATCAGCTTCTGATCAATAAAGAGCAAGTCATGAGATTCATAAATCCCATCTGTCATAATCCATTATTGGGTAGAGTCGGACAATATTTCATCTTCTTTTTTACCTCCAGGCTTGTGGAATGCTTAAATACAAAGTAACCAGGCTAGTTCAGAAAGTGACCTGGAACTTTCACCTTTTTTTGACCTTTTGCTAGAACGATTTCAGTGCAGGGTGTCATATATTATATACAAATTATAATTATGCAATCCCATGAGTGTGAATGGGTTTAATTTACAAAGTTACCCAATTTTAAAATGGATTTACCTTTCTAATGATGAAATTACATTAGCATAAAACTGAGCATGAGCTTAGTAGCTTTCCAACTTCAGCAAGATGCAATTTTTGCAAGATGACTTCTTTAAGTTTACCCTGCTTCTCTTGAATTTTGGTACCCTAATCTAAGCTTCAGCAGCAAATATAGTTATCAGATAATTATCTTCTAATTACATAAAGTTACACAGAGGTTAGAGATAAAAAGCCATAAAACAACATTTCTCATAAGGGATATAAATACTTACTTTGCATTCCAGTGCACCTGCTTACAACCTGACCAGCATTTCTCATCAGATCCTGCTCTGCAGCAATGCCCTCTATGAAATTGAATATTGTTAGATATTGTATTTACTGTAACAAGACCATTCTATTCCAAATAAATGTTTTATGTTTTTTCAGGCCTGCAGATTTGGCCTTCTATTTCTTATCTATATTTTCTCTTTCCCTGTCTTTAATTCATCTTTCTAGCTATCAAACCAAAGTGTCCTGGTTTTGGCTGGGACAGAGCTAATTTTCCTTATTAGTAGCTACAATAGAGCTGTGTTTTGGATTCAGTATGGGATTTGGTATGAGAAGAATGTTGATAGTACACTGATGCTTTCAGTTGTTGCTATGAAATCAAGGACTTTTCAACTTCCCACGTCCTGCTAGCATGCAGGTACAGGAGAAGCTGGGAAGGAGCGCAGCCAGAGCATTGGACACAAACTGGCCAATCCAATATTCCCTATCATAGAGTGAGATGCTCAGTATATAGATGAGGGTTGGCCAGGAAGCTGTCTCTCCCTCTTCTGGGATTTTCTCTCCTCTGGGATCACTAGCCAGGAACAGGCTGGGCACCAGTTGGCAGGTGGTGCGCAATTGCATTGTGCATTACTCATTTGCATATTCTTTTATTACTATTATTATTTTATTTCAATTATTAATTGTTTTTCTCTCAACCTATGAGTCTGCTTACCTTTACCCCTCCAATTCTCTCCTCAGTCCCCTGGGGCAGGGAAGGGTGAGCAAGTGGCTGCTTGGTGTTTGGCTGCCAATTGTGTTTAAACCACAACACCCAAGCATACTGTACTTCATCACATTTATACTTTGAACTTCATTTTGCCTGTATTGAAATCTGACTCCTGGCTCGCTGGCTGTATTTGCCACTTCCTTAAGAGTAAATAATTTTCAGCTAAATCTTTTGCAACTATATGTAATTTCGATAATCAAAAATGACTAGGATACCTCTGATTTCACTGAACGGTTTTAACATTTCCTTCCCTCCTTATAGAAGTTCAGAATGAAGCTGATTCCTAATGACATTTTACAAGCAATATCATACAATAGCCCGTGGCAGGTGTGTAACTCTACGTTCTCTTCACCCACTGAAGCATGCCAGTACCCACTTGGTTCATTGAACAATATCCCAACCAAGTTTCCTTCCTGTTTTATTTTCTTTTTGCTACAGCTGGGAAGACTATGCAATTGTTTCACATTTTAATTCGATTTTAAATTGTCAAGATCTAAATTTAGTCCTAGAAACTGTACAGTGATTTTGCAGCCTTTTGGGTAGGACTTAATGCTGATCCAAAACACTGACTAGGTTCCAACTCAGAACGAGATAATATGGCTAGCGCTTTACATAATTGTTGATAAGATGCAATATTACTTAAAAATACTAATTTTTTAGAAAACTTTCTACTAGAACAATGTTGTGCATTATTAGTCAATAAGTGAGATGTTATTTCATATATTATAATCTTCACCAATCCTCTGAACACACATGCATTAAAAACATAAAAAAATAAATTAAAAAAACCACAATAGTCTGTCACCTCTCATCCAGAAAAGTCTTGGGGAATATTCAGATTACTAGCATGACAACGAATTGCGTACATCCAGAACATGAAGGTGATTAAAATGTCGAAGCCAGTGGACTGGCAAGGACTATTAAAGAAAGATAGACAACTTACATACTTTCATGCAATCCACGAACACAGAAATGGCCGAGACTCTCTGATAACTCCTCCTCTCAATTTTGAGGATTTTACTGCACTGGATACAATTTAAACACCGAAAAGGAAGAGATTCATATATACTATTTTAAATCTTGAGATTTCACTACTCTCTTTTTTACTTTAATGTAATATAGTTTAGTCTTCTAAGAATTGTCAGGTGGCTTTTACTTGGAATTTTAATTTTCTACTATTACTGTAATCAACAGTCCAGGCACTTTACAATGACACTGTCACATTTTATGCCACATTCTTTTTTTTTTCCTCCAAATTTTTTTTTTTTTTTTTGGGGGGGGGGGGGGGGGGAGGGGCCACAGAGGCACAGATGACAACACCACACAAAAATCTCTTAAGCTTTGAATTTTGTTTTACCAGCTTTGTAACTAAAACTTTATGATCTATTACATCATATTGGACATGAGTTCATCTCTAGACCAATATCAGTAAATAGGAAATATGATTCTTTCAGATATCCTAAAAACTAGGGAAAATCCAGAACCTTCATTTTCTGCACAGCTGATAACAAAGGACATTTGCAGAACCTGTAAGAGGAAGCCAACCCTTTCTACACAGCTTTAATGAGATTCTGCCATTTCCCTCAATCTGAAAGATGACAGCTGTCTTATCAGTAGGGCTTTCAGCAAATATTATAGCAAAACTAGCCTGTGCTTTATCTGAACCATCACATGAGAAGCTCGTTCATGAGAAGTATTTAATGAGATTTATTTTTAAATATATAAACTATAATATCTCTAGTTGAAAAATTAAGCATTGCATTCAGAAAAGGTACTGCAAGTCAAGTATTTGGGTTCCACTCAGATTCTATTAATGAACTTGATCTGACCTGAGGCAAGCATTTATTTAGCCTGGTCTTGTCTCTAGCCCTTTGTAGACACGTAGCTGAAGTTAAACAAAAGCACAGAGTGTCCTCAGATTTTTCCCTGATGTGAATGATGATTTAAATATATTATTTTTTTATCTCTTTAAATAAATACTACCCATGAAGAAAGTCTGGTGGTGGGCATAGCTAGTGCATTACCCTCATTCATATGTCTTCTACAGATTGCTAAGCCACCCAAAATTTTTACTCAAAATCCATCATTCCTTATATTTCAGCTTTTAGTACAGGCCAAAACTGTGTTTCTTTTCTGGAAATCTTTTCTATATAAAGCCCTCCTCCAAATATTAGTGTACTTACAGTCCATGTTAAAAGCATTGTCTCTTATTTTCATTCACACCTTTCACTCTCCCCCTTAGTTTGGATCTCACTCTATAATTTTTTTTTTCCCCAAATACCTCTTCTTTCACTACAAATCTCTCCCCAAAACATTTGCCTTCTGCAAAGACAACGGCCTACACTTTACTCAAAAAAGGACAGAAAATTATAGCATATAAATTAGGAAACCACTCCTTGCTACATTTCAAGATTAAACCTTTGGTAATATTTTTTTGCATTATTTGGTTTCGGCTCTAGATTCAGCCATGGTCATATTTGACACAACATTTGCCTACTATTCAGAGCAGTGCATTTAGGCATATGGTGTAAGTTCAGAGCTTTAATGAAAAAAAAGGACTAAAGATGAAGATCACTTCTAAATCCTAAATCTAAACCAACTCTGAGGATAAAGATTAAGGCTTTGGTGTAGCTTTTAGAGCAGTAAAACTTTTAATATAGGGGCTATATAGTTCATATAGTCCACAAGGAAAAGTTGGCATGAGGGTACAAATACTACTGATTTCCATCTATCATACTAGATTTAAAAAAAATTCTGACAGTATGTAAAAGGTATACAAAATGACATTTTGTTTGTAGGTCAGCTACTGTGGCCTAAAGTAATTTGTTCCTATTTCCTAAGTTTATATGCATTGCTAGCTAGCTAATCATGGGGAATATTCTACTCTTCAATATTTTACTATAACTACACAATGTTAAAAAAAAAACAAAAAACCCACAAAAATAAATTCCTGAATGACTAGAAAGCAAATCAAATATTCCGTATCTGGAAGAAAGTGTAATGAAAAATAATTGTATAGAATGTATTGCTCATTTTTGGAACACAATATAGACTGTAATAAAATTATTGGAAACCCTCTCTTTACCTTCATTTTAAAACTGAGGGAAAAAGTTCAACAAAGGTTCTCCCCACAGGTCCAGCTACCTTCCTCAGCATGATGAAACCACAGTTTTCACCATAATAAAAAAATGTCCTGCTCAACATCATTCAGTCATTCCATTCATATTCCCCCAAAATATAGAATGTATTTGGACTGTGAGAGGAACTCAGCTATGTAAAATCTTTTATCTCTAACATGAGTAACATGGTAAGATCACAAGCTGAATAGATCCTTAAATGTTATTTTAGTAGGCTGTAGGAAGTTTATGTTAATCATTACTATTAAACATGGTCCAGTGGTCTGTTTTTTTTCAAGACTGCTCAACATACCATGCTGTTGTGTTATAACTTTGGTAGATTGCTGATTCTGAAAAGTCTGTGTTTTTGAAGTAATTTCTGGCCCTGCAGAAGTGACCCCTGTCACCTTCAACTCATCAACTGCTCCCTGCTATGACATCGAAAAAGATAGCTTAGCACTTTGAAAGCACTTATCACAAATGTTGCCTTATGGTAAACCTTTTGTCTTTGCATGCCATTATTCAGTTTTCTTTTCAGCTTTCTGAGCAGCTCTGTTCAATGGAGTTTAATTCCAAACAAGTGCTGTACATGTGTAGTGTAGCATTTGCCTTCCATTTCCCTACTTCGTTCATCAACTCATAACGTGATGGTCATTTTCAAACTAAATTTTTTATCTGACTGCTGCCTGCATTTAATTTAAAAAGCTTTCCAGTCATTCCAGTTGCTAGTTTCTGCTATTTTTTCACTTTTGTGCTGATAAATGTATTGCATTTCTTAAATAGTTTATCTGTGATTTTCTTTTAAATGAAACCTAACAGTTCTTGGATCTTAAGGGAAGTTTCCAAACTTGAGCCTTCTTTGCATTCTAGTCCTGCAGAATCCCCTCTCAGCAGTGAACATTTTCACACACTACTTTCTAGTTTCCCAACAGCTTTAAGGCAAGGGGGTCAAATCCTGAGGTGGTATGAATTATATAGCCTCTTTCTGAGGCCAATGGGGCCTAATAATCTCAGCTGAGAGAGTAGTTTAAAATTTTGGTATCTATCTTACTCAGACTAAACTAATCTCTAAGTAGTAATGCAAACCATGATTTAAAGCATGCCCACATGTCAAAATGTAAATTGTAGTCATTGTGATTAACACAGTGGTCCTGAAATGCATTTTTAAAGTTAGTGAAGGAGCTGTAGAACAGCCCTGAAAATATCAGCCAATGTGAGAAGCAGAGAAGTCAGGGAGGGTCAATACTGTGTCAAGTGGGCTAACTTGGGAGCTCCAGCAATAATCTTCACAGTGCTTATGTGAACCAACCTTCCTCTGACAATCCTTTACTGAATTAAAAAAGAAATACTAGCTATACTAATGAAGTAGTCTGATTCTACTTCAGATCTTGACCTGACTTTTATCTGATATGTGCTTGCAACTTAAAATAAATGAATAAATACAAATTATTTTAGGAAACTCTTAATAAAGAGCCATTTTCCTCAGGACAAAAAAAAATAAAATTAATGCAACATGGGTAGCTTACAGACTCCTGATTATAGCTTGCAAGTTTCTTCAAGACAATTTTGTATTGCCATATAACGCTATAAAATCCAGAGAAACAGCTAACTGCTACAAGACCATAGAATAATTTTATGTGAATATACATTAAGAGAAAAAGCACTTAACAACTTGGTATACATTTTCAGGTTTCACAGAATGGATTATTTTAATCAGAATTCATCTGGACGTTAATGGCCTGTTTCTCCTCTCACATCACTTTTACACTGACGTAAGTCAATTAAGTTCAATGGAGTTATTTCTGATTAACAATATAGTATCTGAGAAGGATCAGACCCTGAGACTTTAATGTACCTATCATCATAATATAAATAAGCATATGAATTCTCACTGTGAATCAGAAACATTTAAAACAGATAGAGAGCTTAGTACAGGAATAGCATAATATTAAGTCTTTGGAGTTTGGAAGGGTTTAGTGGTTTTGTTTTTTTTAAAAAAGAAAACAAACCAAAACAACAACAAAAACTCTGAAACTTCTGCAATGCTCTACATAGCTGTAATAACCTTTCTGGATTACTTCTTCATATGCAATTTTAATATTCTTCTCTCTTTGACAAGGTCAGGTCTGCTTTTTCTTTTAGGCAGCTCAGAAGACTCAAGTTATAGCTAATTGCTTTGATTATTTGTTCTGTAACCTCTAATTCCCCATGACCTTTTCCAAGCCCGTTTTCAATTTAATGAGCCAAACTAGTAAAGCTTATACTGGACTTTTGATGAGAGCTGCCAGAATGTCTTGACAAATTAAGTGTTCCACATACTATGTGGCTTTTAGACCAAATGAAACTGCAGAGGTAATGTTATTTTTCTTTTAAGGTATATCATTTGTCTGTACAGAACAGCTGCTTCTCACAGAAAAAAAAAAAAAATTACTCATTTTTCTATACTACCTTCTGTAACTTTAAGTTGGCCATACTTATTCCATACGGACTGGTACCTCAAAGATTAAAAAAAATAAATGTATATGAAAGTTACAATGTTGGATTCATTGTTTTCTTGTCCACTTCTGTATTTGATTAAGCTACAGTGACTTATTCATCAACTCCACCAGGGTAGATACCGTACCCAATATGGAAACATCCTTACAGAGGACACTAAGAATCTTCCATGGCCACTTCCACCAAAATGACGTTATTATATTAAAAGCATTTTTATTCTAGCTAGTTTGTACCACTCTAATTGTGCCCACAATTGTCAGGTTTGTTGTTTCGGGGTTTTTTTTGGGTTGGGGTTTTTTTTTTGGGTTGGTTTTTTTGGGGCGGGTTTTTTTTTTTTTTTTTTAGCTATTTACTGCACTGCAGCTATTAAGCTTTCTGAAGGCTGAATGTGACTGGAACTAGGTGGACAGTGCACAAAGCCATACTGCCTTGCCCTTTGTTTTTTGGGGGAATGTAGGATCAATATACAGATTTGTTGTAAACGAGAACTCAATGAGATGTAAAGAATAAGGCATTTGTCCTTCATGCTTATCTTGGCCATGGTATTTCATGCTCCCTGCTTCTTTAAAGCTAAACTCACTAGACTCCTCCCCATCATTCTTTGTTTCATGGTGATCATGTGCCTATTTATTCTTTTTTTAATAAGAGTACAGGAGTAATATTTTATTCTCCAGTGCGTTCAGATAACGCAAAGGTCTTGTCAATATTAATCTAAATATTAATCTACTAACATTAAGTTTAAAAACTAAAGATCTTTATACGGCCAGCCATCCCATAATCATAATGTACACCCTTGTTTCCATCTGTCTTTGAGGGATCAGAAATATTATCATAAATCTTATTCATTTGCCACATCTGAAAATTTGACCCTGTAAGGACTTTAGGCACCTAAAAGTTAGCATGTATCTTTCAGATACCTGATCCCTAAAGCAGAATCCAGATACCTCCATCTCAAATTCCATCTTTTTTTACATTGTGGCCTCCAGAAAGGTATCTCTGTCTACTTCAGATTTATATCTGCCCTTCAGAAACTGTCAGCTATATATACATATTTCCAACGTGGTGATCATCTTTTATATGATGATCCTGTTACCAATGTAGTTAGCTACCTCACTCCCACCAGTGATAGATGCAATTCCTTCATGAAATGTAAGGTGCTCAAATAGAAACCCTTTTTTTCCCCCAAGAGAGTTCACAAACCCTCTGAATGCTGAGCTACTCCAAGAGATTGACATTATCAATTTCTCCAGTAGAACGGTGATCCAAAAATAAAGGGAGCATGTCAGGGAATCTGATCCTGAAGCCTAATACCTCAAGCAGTTAAAAGGGTTTTTATAAAGAATAGTATTATAAAGAACTAAAGCCTTGATAGTAAAGCCAAATAATAAGCAAAATTTATAAATAACTAATAAATGATCACTACTGTAAAACTCCTATACCTGTTTAACCATCAGCCTGATTTGACTTTGGATTGCTCCAACAAAATCAGTTCATTATTTCAGTGAACTCAAAATAATGTAAAATCACCTTCAGTGGAAGCATGAGTCTTACATTTAGGAAAACTTAGGTTTCCACTCCCAGCCTCATTTGTTATCAAGAGATTTTCTTGGATACTGAAGTTCCAAGTAAACAGTTCAATGACATTAAAAGAAAACCAATTCTACTAAGAAAGCATGTATCAACAAAACATGAATTTCTTTCTCTTAAACAAAGCCATCTGTCATGAGCATAAGAGTTACTATAACAAGAGAAGTGTAACTGGTTTGGGTTTTTTATTTAGATATTATTATTATTTTTATAATTAATATAAATGGTACTACTTCCCTTTTAAACAAAACAAAAAACCAGGATCCCTTGCCACACCCTGCCCCAGTTCTGATAGTGGAATGAGGTGTTGACTTGCTTCAGGAAAGCTGCTTTCTCTTTGGGTTTGAAAGATGCACATTTGTATGTGTTTTTATAAAATTGTTTCTCTGAAGTAAATCCCATCAACTCCATTATATAGAATAATGAATCATTGGGATACATAAAATGGTAGGACAAAAAGAAGAAAAAAAAAGTACTACAGGTAGCTAATTAACACCTTCTGGATGGGATTGGCTATCTTATAATCAACTTTAGTGCCTCTACATCATTCCCCCTAGCACGCAATTTTCCAGTATCGCAGTACAAAGACATCTCTGCTAGTTTCTAGCCAGTTCACATCTAGTTTATGTTTGCATTGTCAAGAGGGCAAAAGGATCGCTTGTTTTTTCCCTTGTGGTTTTTGTTTGGTTGGTTTTTTAGGCAGCTACTTAACTGTTAGAAAAAGGTATGCATTAAGACCCTCTTCCGCACTCAAGGAATCAATTCCAGTGCATCAAACTGCAAGCATGTACTTCGGACAAACTTGAGCATTTCACTACAAATTACTACAACCACACAGTCATTAGAAGCTTTTGTACTTAACAAAAGTTAATACTATCACATTTATCTTGTCCCCATAAACTTCTCACTGTGATGCCATGCTTTACAAACTATATGTGCTATCCAGCAAGTGACCAAAGAGACTTCCAAGTTTTGGTTCAGTATTGGTTTTTGTTTTAAAACTTTTTAAGATTGTTGCTATTAAATTAGATTTTGAAAGATTATATTGCTTTACAGATCTATGTTAACCTTAAAATGAATAAAGCACAAAAAACTGAAGTTGAGTGCCTTTCTGAGTATGAGACAGACTTGTGTATTTCAGGCTAATCCTAGTCACTGATTTTTTTTTTTAAATTTCTTTTCCTTACTTAAGATACTGAAGCTCTATCTGACCTGGTTTTGGTAGTCATGTATTGTGCTGGTCAATTTTTTTCTTCTACTTTAGATCAATATTTTTCTCATTCCAAGAGATGTTGCAGCACACTGTTAATCAAGATAAGGAAGTATCAGTGTATTTCCAGAGCAGTTAAAGCCAGATTATAATTGGAATGAAAGGCAATTTGATATCTGAGATTGTACAATACTAAAGGACAGAGAGGTAGAAAAACCTCCCCAATGGTGAGCTCTGGCCCCCTAGAAGGAAAGTGACAGAGATATCCTTACCAACCCCTTGCATAGAAAGAGACACAAGATCATTCCTGAGAAAGTAGGCAAGAGATGAAGATGAGTGTTCAGACTACCTGGCATCAGTTATGACTGTAAGAAATGCTAGCATTAAACTGCAGCTGTGACAAAATACTCAAAAAACCTTATTATTTGCATTCGTGTTATTTAGTATGTAGTATTATTTATCAATGAATCCTGAAAATGAAGGGGGGATTACCATTTTTCTAAGTGTTTACAGAAAGATGTGTGAAGGCAAAGAATAAAACAATACTGAAAACAAGTGGCAAACCAGCATAGTGACTGTTCTCAGTACACAACCTTATCCCACTGTGCTATGTTGCCTTAGGGAAGGAAAAAAAGTGAAGGGACTATGCACAACCACCTTTCCTACTCTTGGCGTTATTCAGTCAGCACTAGACAGAGGTAATAAAGTGACTATATGATGTACTGAGGGCTCATCTGGCTCACTGGCGAGGCTGCCAGCACAGTGCTTTTGCCCTGAAGGGGCTGAAAATATTTGACATCAACAACTTGATCTACTGGGATTGTGACAGCAGGTCTGTATCTTTTCAGTGCAGCATGTCAGACTGGAGAAAATAGGGAAAGTAACGTGGGACAAATGTTTTGACCTTACAGTGCTGTGGTGATGAGATACTACAAGTGCTATCATTCTCCCTGCTAACGTTTGCCAGGAGCAATACCTTCTGCTGTACTTATGACTGGTCTTGTTTAGGTTCATGTTCTGCTATACATTGGCAGAGAAAGTCATTAATGTTAACAGTTTGATTCTAAAAATTCTTTATATTCTCTTCAGAAATGTACAAATCATTTAATCAATAGAAATACCTTTCTCAGATCAGATAAAGGATATGTAAACTTAAAGATTTCTCTTTAAACTAGTCAAAAATAATTTTGGAAGGCCCTTGAGATGTAATAATTGCTAAGGAAAAATTACTGCAGTGCATTGTTCACAAATGAAAATTGTAACACAGTTTCCTTATCAATACACAACACAAAACTAGCTGATAGTGCATTTCTTCAATGGTCAGATAGAAGGTTCATATTTTTAAAGTGATTCTTCTTAGTAATGATACAGGCCTGCTATGAAGTGAAATACAGAGTTAGTGAAATAGTGTACATGAGTAATACAGAGGCTTCTTTCCTCTTCCCCCACCTCAAAAGGCCATTTTTATTCCTGTTCTTCCAGAACAGAGGAATCATAGAATAGTTTGGGTTGAAAGGGACATTTAAAGATCATCTAGTCCAACCCCCCTTGCAATAAGCAGGGACATCGTCAACTACATCAGGTTGCTCAGAGCCCCGTCCAACCTGACCTTGAATGTTACCAGGGATGGGGCAACCTGTTCCAGTGTTCTGCCACCCTCATAAAAAATTTTATCCTTATATCTCATCTAAATCTACCTGTCATATCTATCTATAATCTACCTATCTATCATATATCTATTATATCTATCTTCACTGCAATTTCCACTTCAGAAAACAGAAAGAAAAGTTGTATTAGAACTATTAAATCCAGGAGGTATGTGACTACAGCAACCTTCAGACTTTTGTAGTGAAAATATTCTGAAAGAATTAGAATCACATTTTTAGTTTATATTGTAATACCTTTGTCGAGGCATATCAATACAGTCAACAATAGGAAAAGGGATTTTATGAATCTCAGCAAGTGTCTAAAAGCTTTTTAACTAGGATCAATATACAAAGATATTATAATATGTGTAATAGTAATTGAAGTACACAGTTAAAAATATAACACTAAGCTATTCTAAGTGTCACAACTGTACCTTGGCATAGACAATCTTAAAAAAAAAAAAAAGTATTTTGGGAATTTTGGGACATAATAGTTGTTTTCTTGTACCTCCTGCTGAAATACGCTATTTTCAAAACTCTTCCTATATCAAATGTTATTCTATTATGTAACTAGATCAGCATAATTAATGTGGTAAGTTCAGAAACCTGAATCTGCTAAGGGAAGAAAATGTGTGATGTTTACATATCTTTTGGAGAACGATATTGAAAGAGCAGCAGCATTCAGAAAGAGCAGGACTGTTGAATATTAATAAAAATATGGTGCTCAGTTTTCTGGATACATATACTGAGGTGGTTCCTGTTAATTTCAGTGTGAAATAATTTGTTAATCATGAGCATACAGACAAACACTCAGTACTACCAACAGAGTCTGCAAGTGACAGGAATTTATTGTTAATTTTGTTTGTTCTTCTGCCTAAATTAATCATGAGAGCACCCAATACATCATTTGTGGCTTTCTAGCTTAAAAGCTGTCATACAGTTTGTCACAGATCAGAAACACCACAATGTAACTTAAGCAATGAGTCACATGTCATCATTAGCATCCAATGCTAAAAATGAAAATTATTCACCCACATCATTAAATACTTTATTTGGAAGTAGTAAAGGAAGTACTTCCTTTGGGAACGAAGACTTGAAGGCCAAGTTTAGCAGAATCTCTCCCAGATAAGAATCAGGGAATTAGATCCTGTATTTGCAACTAATAACACAACATCTTCTAATACAGATGAATTTGTTCCCACTCTCTAACAGTGAAAAAACACATTTTAGTATTTTTGCTTTCTATCACAGTGAATAGTTATATGTCCTGATAATTTGAAATACAATTTTTCTTCCCTAACAAGAGAGAGCTATTCTTGCTATTCACCATGGGTTTAGGTTGACATATTTTATTTACATGTTGCTTCTCCCCATCTGAGGTTTCACACTGATGGTCCTTTGAGGAAGTTAAGTAGCCCAAAGCACTACCTCTTTCAATGTTTTGTTGAATTTGAATTAAGATTCCCTGTAGTAAGTTACAAAATTGTTCAAAATTGACTCTAGGCATCCTAAGAACCCTAAAGCTTCTAAGGGACTTGCTTAAAACTAAAAACTGAATATCTCCTGAAGGAAAACTACATGTCAGATTTATATTATAATGCGTTATTGTGCTTTTTGTCCTAATTGGGTTTGAAGCCAAAATGCTGTTGTTTTGCAAATGCTCCTGAAGTATTATTCCGTTATTATTATTTCCACACAGAAAACCAAACAAACGAACAGCATAACAAATAATAGAACCAGAACAATAGCAATTCTGGCAAATTTTCCATCCATTATCCATATTATTTAATTATACAGTTTTATGTTGCATATGAGTAGGAAGTTTTAATATTTATGGTGAAGCATAGTGACAGATTACATTTTATACAAATGAAGTAAAATTACTTTAACGGAGTATCCAGGGGGACAATACTTTATTTTGAAAATTTTAGCTTAGCCTTAAGAATTAGATAAGGAATATGAAAAAGTAAATCACATCTGCCAATAAAGGATATATAATCATCAGCAAATTTGTACCACTATTTTGCATGTCAGCAATATTAAAATACTCTTATTTAATGCTAATCAAAACTGTAAGAACAGCCATGGTATGGGAACCCTAAATGCACTGTTTCTTTAATCATAGAAATTTCTTGAGAACCGATACTTCCTTTGTGGACATTTAAATCTTCCTCAATACAGAACACAGCTGAATTAATTCTTTCCTCCATATGGCACCTAAATGTATAATTAATTCAAATATAAATGTAGGGTTATTCATTCAGGGTTAGATTCTTTCACCTAACAGAGTATAAGGCTGCTGCATATTCTAAATAGAACCACAATATGAGTAATAAAAGTATTGTGTATCAGGTTTTTATAATAATAGAAACTCTTTCATCTTTGAAATGTAATCTTTTGAGACAGAAAGATGACCTAGCAATTACTTTATAACTTTGTTAAAACTCCTCCCTTTAAAAATTATGTCTGGTCACCATTTATCATTTACTCTGTGTATGTCTATATATGTAAATGAAACTCAGACAGATAATGGCAACTCCCCCAAACTGAGCAAAAACCAAAAAACCTACCAAACAAACCCACAATAATTCTCCATCTTTTAATGTAACACTATCAATACTTAAAAAGTATCCTTGGTCTTCTGTGTTGTAAAAGTTACTAAAGCAATAGCTTGTCAGAATGATACACACATTAGATATACCTAATAGCTCAATAGGTTTTCTGGAGATAAAAATGAAGGCTCTGTTCTTGTTTATCTTAATGAAGCAGAGTGTCCCTGGATTCCTTCATGGCTTTCATAGGCTAGGATTTGGCCCTTGGCTTTGTTTTAATATAACCAGTGTAAATTGATGGAACCACTTTCATCATTAAATTTCTCCTCTACTGATTTAGTTTCAAATCAACCTTTTTGGATTTTCTACTACCCCAGTCCACTCTACACAGCTAAATCAAGGAATAGTAAACTAATCCAGTTCAACATCACATTCATAAACTTATTTTGTAGCTGTAGTTGGTACTTGATATCAAATATTTCCTCTAAAGTTTGTTTCTTGAGAGTTCAAAATTTAACAAAGCGTATTTAAATATAGGAACAGCTCCTTTCAGATTGAAGGACTAGGGCAATGCTCACTCAGGTGATGTGAGAAATTGGAAGTTAATGACCTGGATTCTCAAGATGGTTCAGCCTTCTAGACTAAGACAGCTAGCTATGACACCAAGGCTGTATATACCCCCTGTGAAACAAAATAGTATGAGGACCTTCATTTGAACTCCCCTTACCCTTCTACTAAGAAAGCCCTCCTACTGCATGAAATATGGTTCACACCAGATCCAGCTCCTTCACTCAAATGGTATCTGAGATTTGGGTATCCTCAACAAGTCTGAAATGATGCCAGTACAGGCATAGTGAAACTATGCCATGCTTCATTACTTTGAGATATATCATAACACTCAGACCTTAAATATACAAACAAGAAGAAAATCACTGCACTCAAAATTCCAATGTTGAAACTATTTAGATTCTTGAAATAAACATTTAAATTGTAGTTTACTGAACAGATTAAAATCCTGTTCTCTCAATGTCTACATGTTTCTGCGCTACAGGAAACAGATGGCCTTTGACATCAACCAACCTTTAGAAAGAAAAAGGAAGGGAGTTCAAATACAAGTCAAGTCAATGTGCATTTCAGGTTGCCTGTTTACACGTAAATCCTTTAGAATCTTACATCTCAACCCAGTCCATGCAGAAGGAATTCTTACTCTATATTCACTTGCATTTTAATTCTCAGTAGGAACATAATGAAAGAAGGTACCAGTTATACCAATACAGTGATGTACTTCAACTGTATAGAAAAGGCTACATCAGAGGAGACCACTTTTGGTGCAGCCATCCATAACAGTTACTTCACAGTACAGTTAAGGAATCATGGAACAGGTAATTGAAAACATTTGTAATCTAGGTTATATCTTATAGAAACAGCATTTCAACTCATTGCTTAGTGGCTAGCATAGATCCTGAAGATACTTATTCTGTAGGCTACCAATATTTATCACCCAGTTAATATAATCCAGGATGCTCTCATTTTCATTTTAACATCAGACAGACTTCATTAGGTACAGAAAAATGTGTAAACTATAACATTTGTTCATATTGTAGTAACCATGTACAGTAATGGGCAGATTGTACGACATGAAGGTACCAGTATAAAAGGTCTACAAGCAAGTCAACATGCTTTATGCATTAATCATCAGTGGGTTATAGGGTCCACTGATAATTACATCTGTTATCAGATGACAGGATTTTCACATTTTCCATGTATCCAGGTATTTATTTTGAAAATGCAAAATCACTAACATATATTAGAAACAGAAGACAGGTTTGAATGCATTTAAATGAGTATGTATTAGTAACAGAAACAGGGTTTAACAAAATTATACATATATATATATGGATATAAAGGCACTTTTGTCTAATTTGGCACCTTCTATAAAATGTTTGTTATTTCATTTAATTACCACAAAACTTATCTTTCCCTGTCAACTTACTTGCAGATAGAATAGAGCATGATTTCTTACAGGGTTTTTTTAATTAAAGTACAAAAGGACTTTTCTCATTTAGAAGCTAAGCACAACAGGAAGAAGGAAGTTTACATGCCTGCAATTTCAAGCAAGGATCAAGACATTGTTCCTTAGTGTGACTCATAACCAGGAATTCATACCTAGATTCCTGTTAGGTTGCACATCTGACTCATGTCCTCTCACAAGGTGTGGTGCAGAAGCTATTCTGAAAGGCGCAAGACAGTAATTTTCAAACATACCAAGGAGACTTATAAAAATGAGTCATTTCAGTCTCCTGGAAATGACTAATGAGAACTATTTCAGCCATTACTTGTAAATATTTACTCTCCAAGGCAGAAGGCCATAATTACCAAGGTTTTAACAACAGAAATACTGGGTAGGTATACTTTCCAAATATTTTGGGCTGATCCATATTATATGGCATAAAGACAAGACAAGCTGCCACTGCAACCTGTATGTATGTATTCAACATATTTTAATTAACTTAAAAATCACTTTAAATTTTTAAGAAGGAGCAAACAACTTTTATTTTTTTACTTTTTTTTCCTTCTTAGTATTCTTCATTAAGACAAACACAAAACTTATTCTGGAAGATAGAATGGAAACCGAACTCATGCATAAAGGGAACTTGAGAGACTCTCCCTTTACAGCCTGCCTGTGAATACTTTTGAGATATGAGAGAGAACTTCACAGATTTGTCTCCTTTCCATCTCCTGAAGACTGCATCTACCACTTCTCATGCTTATTTGCCTCTGTATGTATATACCATTGTGCAGGACAGGTTGTCCTGATATTTCAGTCAAATCCATGCTTGGGAACCCTTCTTCCCTTTTCCACATCTCATTCATTGTTACTTGTTTCAAGTAAGCAGCTAAAGGGGGCATTTTTGGTCTCATGGGCTACCCGTCTGATATAAAAACTGTTTCTCAGTGGAACCCAAAATGAGAAATGGGCTTGAAGTCCTACACAGTAATTAGGCTTCCACTGTGCTATGTGCTGTAAACTCCTGGAAATGAAAATGATGCTCTCTGCCCTAAAGAGCACATAGCCTTCTAGCACACAGATACAGCAAAGACATAGGAAGGAAAGAAGTCTAACAGCAATACAAGAGGAAGAGCAGCATGAGGCAGGATAAACTTGGATGGATGTTTTATCCATGAAGAAATCTGAATTATACTTTCTAGCTACTCTTTATAGTTGTTTGAAAATCTTCCTTTCTCTTCCCTTCTATATTAAGTGAATATTTGTTCTGGGGAGCCTACCACAAGAAGCAAAATAGGGAACAAACTAAAGAGTAAACAATGATTATGTAGAGAACAACAGACCTACATCTATATAAAAACTGTAGAAATAGTCCCACTACTTTTCATTTTGCTATGCTCAGAAGGTTTCTCTGGGAAACAGAACATTCATCCCTCATAGCTTTAACCCCATATTTAACTCCTCCCATGAATAGTCACTTCACAATGAAAGTTCAATTCTGTAAATTACAATCTGATGTACTTTCTTTGCCATTAATGGCAGTTTCACTTGGTAAAGACTTGAAGAGTGTATCCCAGACTAAGCAAAAATATTCCTTCCAACACACAACAACAAAAAGTTACTGAATACTAAACAGAACAGTCTTGTAGGAAGTCCACCTACTCTGAACAAAGTTACATAAGGCCATGCTTGATTTTCATCAGCACAATATAATCTGACAAAATTAATTATTTTCTTATGAAATTTAACATTTGGTTCCTAAATATCCAATAATGCAAGACATAAATTTCAAAACAAGTCATACCAGAAGAGATAGTAAAATATTTATGGTAATATTTTAACTGTACTTGTGATTTGACCAATCATTTTAACCATCCTTTTGCAAATAGGGTTTCTTTTCTAAAGATTCCCCAGAGAAACAGCTTTTTCTGATCAGAGGCTAATTTTTATCATCTCTCCCTGCATTCAGGTAAATAGATATCTGGGCCATGAAGTTCTTTGTGCTTTATGGTAGTCTGCATTCAAAGGTCAAACCAATTGATTAAAATGGCAACTAGCAAGTCCATATAATGTGGTTACACAGTGGCCCAATACTCTCCATGTGCACCTCATTAGGTCTAATTGCATTGAAGTGAACTGTAATTCACTGTTAATCTAAAACAGCTGAGAGGATGGAGTTCTTCACACAAAGTGCAGTCAGGTAAGCAATTTCAAGCATGCTTTGTGTCCTTGCAAATTACAGCAGAGTTAAGAGAAAGCTTGTATATTACTGACAAAATGAAAAGCCTAGTAATCAGTAGATCAGGCTGGAGAGACAAAGGCTTAATACCTAACTGCAATACAATTTTTGGTAGCAAAAATTTCAGGGATGTACATCCATTAGACATCCATGTCTTTGACAGAGTACTACTCAACTTATTCCTTATCTGTTCTAGATCTCACACTCCCCAGTCTTCATACTACTGAAAAAACAAATATTCCTGCATGAGGAATATGCAGCAATACCATGGACTTAAAACTCCCCTGTGTGTTGTACAATGGCAACTTTACTGCTAGCTATCTGGGAAGCTTTATGTTCCTGAAGATAGTTTTCTCCATATTAGGGGAAAGAAAAAATAAAAATCAAATCAAATCAAACCAGTAGGCAAAACAAACTGAAAGAGAAGGATAGGGATTTCAAGGCTAAACCCAAAATCTAGTCTTTGCAGTATCATAAGATTAATACAGTGCTCACCTTTGATGTCTGGCTTGTAGAGCAGAATCCATCCTTGAAGGGTACAACGCAAGGTGTAGTGATAGTGAGGCACCTCAGAGAGGGATCTGTGTAGTGACAGGGAAGAGACAGCTAAAGGGGACACCTCCAAAACTTCACACCCAGACAAAGAAAGGCACATCTCAGAGGAAAAAGCATAGATCCTTACTTCAACTAACATCTGAATACTGTTATATGTTTCAGATTTGGCTTTACAAATCAGGTATCTTTATGCCAGGTGAATCTCATAACTTAAGCTCTTCCTGTTTCTGACCTATTAAGCCTAACTTTGCATGTCCAACACCAGCAGAAGGACTTAAAAAGATAACAAAGATTGGTTCAGAAAGTCAAATGCCATCACATATGCCCATTTTGTGCAAGACCAATAAGCTTACAAATCTAAAAATTTTAGCCAGTCTAGATGAATATTCATAACTTAGTTTCTAACTGTATTACTTATTAAATCAGCACTTTATTTTACCACATTTTGAGACCCCCAAATCATGGAGCAGGACTCTGCTGTGCTAGGTAGCAAGAAGACAAAAACAGTCACTTCCCAGGGATGGCAAAAGAAAACATTAGGCTGGAGAGAACAGCGATATGCAAGCAGAGACAGGTGCACAAGAAACCAAGAAAGTAAGAACTGCAGCATCCACAGAACATCCCCAGCCTGACATTTCTTCTCATTTCTTTCACAGGCATTATAACAAGGGAGAGTTTTAAGGACTCGAATTTAATGAGGTCATCTTTTAAACGTTTATGGCAAGTTTCAAGTACAGGGTCAACACAGAAGAAAGCACAAAAGTGCTTGTTTGAAAATCTAACAAGTGGGCAATGAGGGTATAATGGAAGGCAGGAGCTGACATCTCAACAGAAGGGGAGGACAGACTATAATGTACTCATATGTGATACAATAGAGATACAGGCTTTGTTGCAGCATTCAGTTGGACATGATGAACTTGTCAAGGCCAGAAAAAAGACTATTATGGCAATTGAGATATAAGATGTTAAGAGCTTGGACAAGAGTTTTAAATGTTTTCCTATCAATTCAGTCATCTGAGAGATGTTACTCAAAAAGAAACTACCATAATAAGATGAAATTTAACTAGGAAGAGGTCTGAGGTGATCATGATGGATCTGGGCCTCCAGAGGAGTGGTCAAGGTGGCAGAAAATGGAATCTAAGAGGAAGGCTTAAGGCAGGGGAAAAATGCCTGATAAAGCATTATGGTTTAGTCATGTACAGCTGCATCACTCAATTTCATTAATTTAGAGGTGATGGTAATCAGAAACAAATATTTTACTATGAAAAGATAGAAAAAAGTCCAGAGGCAGCTTGTTTAGATCCAAGACTCAATAGTTTGGAGATGGTAGCTGAAACAGAGTTTGTACACAGGATTACTGTGCTTTTGCAATTAATAATTTAAAAATATATATTACTTAAGAGATGGCCTGCACCCTTATTCTTAAGGCAGAAGGTGAAGAATACTTTTTCCAGTTTTCCCCACTGCTTAGTTTTACTAAAATCAGGAGAGCAAAAGATGATGCTATGCAAAATATGTCCGTGAGCCTGCTACTATATGTTAATTATTACAATACCATTTAAAAATAGAAGCTGACCACATGTAACATCCATGTGTTTACTAGGCCGACTGGTAGATAATGACTTTTATAAGAAGTTTATAAGTTTATAAGAAGTACTCACTCTTAAGCCATGGGAAAACATTTCAATTTACTACATGCCAAAAAAAAATATTTTGTGCTTTACTTAATTACTTATGATGATGGGATTTATTTGGAACTATTGGTGAGACCTTCTTCATCACTTATGGTGGGATACTTCTTGTGAGAAATAAAGATGTAAAGCTCTGTATGAAGCTTCACAGGTAACAAAATTGGTACTAAAAGTACACCTGATGATAAATTTTCTCAGCTTCATTCAGTTTTAAAACTCTAAAAAAAAAAAAAAAGAGTGTTAACTCAGAGACTTCATTTGATCCAGGATGCAACCCTCCTCTGTCCATGTTTCTTTGCTTCAATCACATGTCACAAAATGACCAAAACATTTTTTTCACTGCATTCAATCAAAGTCAGCATAACAGTCTTACCTGATTTTTGATGAGATTGCTCACCCTGGAGATCCACTGTGATGACCTGTAAAGAGAATAAGGAAGAGCTGAATAGAATTAATTTCATTAATAGTGGAAGAAAAAAATATATCAGTTTTACCAAAACACTAAACACAATTGTCTGATGGAGGAAGTAGATGCAGCCCCCCTAAAGTGCTTTGATCTACTCTGCTTCAACTGACCATCTTCACTAATCTTTAACCTAAGAGGAAGCTCTTTTATCCCTCCAGTCTATGTTTATGGGAGAAACAACACACTTATACACTGAAATCAGAATTGACCCTGGAGAGTGGCAGTTGCTAATGGTGGGAAGTTTAAGTGGTTAGCATTACTTTCTGAACCTATTGCTCCTTTAGCTCTTACTTAAATTGGTGTCAATTGCATTACTTCAGGAACAGAGAGAAGAAATTAAGTATACCACTGTTGTTGCATCATACTATAGCTTCTCTATAATTTTCCCTGTTCTGATCTTTTAGGTACAGATGCTTTAATTGTTAAATGTCCCCAAAGACATTATGTAGCAAAATAGGTAAATACATAGTTACCTAGGCAGTCCCCAGGAAGGACGTGCTTTGCTTTAAGTGCTCTGATTATAACCTCTACATTCATGATTTTGTGTCTTTGTTGCTGATAAACAAATTGTCAACACCCAGTAAGAATGCCTCATTAATAACTTAAATTACATATAGAATAATTACATGTTCATATAATGAACATATGATTGAGTTCATATAGGATTAGCTACTCCAGTCAGTGTAGAACATTAAAGCACTAAGACACAGATGGCATGCAAAAATAATAATTTAATTCATTAAACTGTACTCTGGGAGAAGCAGAAACAAGTTATGCATAAACTGTGTCGCTGGCTGAATCATACATGGGAGTCAATCAAACCTCTCTTGCTTCCTATTCCATGTCAGGAATTAAAAAACTAACTTAGATGATATTACTGTCTCAGACTTTTCTAAGGCTCTTTCTTGACCCCCTTTGAAGGCTGTCCCATCTACTCTTTAGAATCCTCATCTTTTCACTAGCCTCTCCAATACCTTATTTTTCGTTTGAAGGATTGCTTTAAAGCAAGGAAAATCTATGTGATAATTAATGGCTTGGCTAGTGAAGTCCTGATTAGCCCCAGAAATTTACACACATCGTATAGTTGAGTGCTCTGCACTCATATGTGCAGAAGACTAGTGCAACACATAACCAACACCTACATAGAATTAATACTACAAAGATATTGACAGTGGGTTTATATTAGTAGAAAATACCGCAGTGTCCCAAATAAAAATAAATGCATGATCAGTTTGTGATTTACTTGCAAGTGCTTGCTTTATATAGTCAAAGGTAAATCCATAAATTCCTTCCTCTTTCTGGGACAAGTTACAATTTAATATCTTTTATTTCTCCTTTTTTTCCCTTAATATTAAAGAAAAAATACCCCTGAAATGTCACTTGATTGATTGTAATGGCCAGCTGTTACAATCTCAATGGAAGTATAAGAACTGCTGCCTAAGGTGCACTGAAGAGTGCCAAGCCTCATAGCAACTCAGCTCATCCTAAAAAGCACTACAGTCTGGAGTGAAAACTGCAATTTTAAATTCTCCCAGAGACCCATTATTTGCAAACCATTGACACAAACTGCTCCAGTCCCCCCATCAGTGTATACCTGGGGAGCTCTTCATCCACAGAGCCTTGCATGCTCAATAACTTTACATACTAGAAGTCCTTATGAAATTTTGGCTAAAGAGGTATTCTTACGTATGTGAAATGTTTTTTCCTTACCATCCAAAAAGATGATTAATATATCAAAATGTATACTCAGTCCATCTTGATTTAGGAAATTTTCATTATAGAAAACAAGTCTGGTATCCAATAAATATTTGAAAAAATATGAGATCCAAGACAACTCTCCTAAAACTTCTAGGTAGCTTTACAGAATAGCTTAATAGATTTTTTTAATGGTTGGAATTAAGGGTACAAATGAATCTAGAACTGTGACTTCCCTGAAAATTTAATCCTAAAGTATTTTTTCTTGAGTTACAAATCCTTGTGAAAAGGGATTTACTTGTAGACACTAGAACATTAATATTACTGTACAATGGAACCTGCTACATGATTGTCCTTCATTTATATTAACCTTCTGCAGAATTTAAAAAAAAAAAAGTTTTTAAGAACAGACAGATTGATTCTAATCTGATTGACGATAACCAACATTCAACAAAAGCAGCTGATGCTCCTATCAGCAGTAAGCCTAGTGGATATTTCGAATACTGCATTTTCTTGTGCTTTTTTTCCCATTCTTGAATTAAATCTGTGTCTGCCTCTCTGGTTTATGTAAAATTAAAACAAATTACAAAAATAATATAGCATTGGCTTTAAAATTACAGGAAGAATTCAGGATGGAGAAATTGAAGATGTTCGATACTTTGCAGACTAAAACTATACTCTTCACAGTTCCACTATGAGAAATTTCTATAGCAGTGTCTTTCCTAAGCATCCTAAATACAACATCTATTACATCATTTGATATGATTTTTTTTCTTTATTTTTTTTTCTTCAGTTTTATGGGGGTCTGCTGCTCCTTTCTGCTTTATTTTTGGCAAGAAGAGTTTAGCTTCTGTAAAAGAGTATTTTAGTTTTTATTTTTAACTTATTCTTTCTTTTCAAAAAAGAGAATGTGCCTAAATGGCAAAACACACTACTCTTGTTCAGATTCTGCTACATAAGAAATTGAAGTATAGGCTTCTTCAGTGCACTCCAGAGTTCAGCTCAGTTCTGTAAACAGACCAGGCAATATTCACACCTTATGGTGTGAAGATTTTCTATGTTATTACATATAGCTTAAGTAATTCACCCATCCCTTGCAATGTTTTATTATTCTTAGTGTATCTACAGAAGTTTCTCCTTATATTTATCAAAACCTTTTTTGTCTTATCAGTCACACTTTATCTTCTGAATGTTTTTCTAATAGTAGAAATGCTGGAGAAAGAGGAACATAATAGCAAAGAATCAATAGGCTTATTCATATTCACTGACACTCCAATCACGGCTTTCTTTACAGGAAAACTGTCTCTTTTCCCCTACAATTAGAAACTTCTCATACCAGCAGCCAAAGCTGTTCTGAGCAAATCTGAGAATGAGAAGGAAAGGTGGAAATAAACCAAATCCAGGATGGCAAATAACAAACAATAAGAGAAACATAAAACTCACGCAGAGCTAAAACATTGCAGCCAAATCCAAACACACAGTGCGTATATGGTACTACACGCGCACACACTCTAGCAGTTGCAGCTGCAGCTGTAGCAAAATACCTACTAAAATCCAACTGTGAACAAGTATTAACGGGATCATTGCATCAATCCCATGGCAAAAGTGACACTGAGACATGAAGTTGTTGCTAATTATCCACCAGCCATTAATATATCTCCTGCTGCTAAGTCCTATCTCCTAACATTCCATCTGTGATGCTTTTTCACCTTATTTCCAATTCAGCTACTGAAAATTTCATATGTAAGATATATTTCTTGGTCAAAGCAAAATGCAGCTCTGAAAAGGCTTCAATCCACAGAATCATATAACAGAATAGGAAGAATGTTCGTTGTAATCCTTAGCAAATATCTTCATCAAAGAACTATCAAAAGATTTCAGATGACAGCATGAAGCTTTGCTGTTTCTTTTTCTGTCTTTTTTTGTGTGACAGAACAAGAGATACCTTGTAAAATTAGCAACAAAATTAACTTTTAATGGGCAAACCCATTTTTTCTACCATAGAAAGAAATATTTCCATACTATTAGTTTGATTTTTTTCCTCTAAGGATGAATTAAAATTATTTATTTTTGAATACACACACACACAAAAAGGATTCTTTTTGGGTAAAGGACAATATTAAAAATTAGTAAATTTATTGTAGCTTAAAGTATTCGTTGATATTTAATGGATTTTACACAATATATTTAACATTTTTGCTGTGCTGGGAAAGCAGAATAAATATTAATCTCTTCCACCAATTAATTTGCTTAACAGTTAGCTTCTACTAAATGGGCTTTTGCACAGACTTACAACACCATGTCTAATGAAACGGCACCCTTGGTAACCTGTACAGAGAAAATATGTGAGGGATGATACAGGTTTTCTTTGAGGTTTTCTTGAAGTGAAAGGAAAGAAGATTTGTATAACTCATCTCTGCAGTACAGAGGGACTGTAAAGGTTTCTGATCCATAAGGCCAAAATGGACCTGAAGCCAAGTTAATAACTAGCAGGGAGATTAAACCACTGTTCAGATGCAGATGAGAAGAACTTAATTTTATTTTTCAGAACTCCAAGATACTCCAAGGCCTGATACATGAAGAAAAGCCTGAATAGAAGATGTTAGTGGAAGACATATGTAGTCCTTTTAAAGCTAACACACATCCTGTGCAGCAGTTTCTTACAAAAGATTGTAGCACTGTCCTATCATGTACTCCAAATTGTATGTTCACACTTTGTATTGTTCATATTTATACTGTGCAGCATATTATGATGAAATGTAGTGGTTTATGTAACAGCTCAATTTACCTTTTATCAGTACTTTCCACACCTCTAGATTCCATTCAGACCTCCTGTTTAAAACCACTGGCAGATATCATTCACACTTCCCAAATATCCTCTAGTCAGTCATCTTGTTTCATGGCAAACTTTCCTCATCTTTCTCCAAGTTTCTTAACACTACTCTTCTGCCTGTGTTGTCTCACATATCTTTCAAAGGCCTTTTCTTACAGCATCCATAATTTTGCCTTTTTAACATTAAAAACTGTGGAATATCTGATAAATATATTAAATAGCACTTATCAATTTCTTTCATTTCTTCCTGAGATTTTTTTTTTTTTCTAGATTATAAAGCTCTTTGCAGTAGGCTCAGAACATCCAGTTACGGCAATAATGCTGACGATGCACAAACAAGCAGACATTAAAAAGCGGGGGGGGGGGTGGGGGTGGGTGTGCATTTTAAAAAAATTATCAAATTGGTCAGACAAATACATTCCATTGACAAGAGCAATGTACAATCAAATCCAAAACAGGTAATTTTCCCAGTTGGAGAATGAAGGAGTCTGCATATTATTCAAGCACAATATGCTAGATTTAACATAGAAGATCAGCACTTACAAATAATAGAAAAAAGAACACATTGAACATTATCAGTAAGGCTATCTAGATAGTATGATCATGACTTTTTTTACAGAATTTTTGTGACTATCAGTAAAAAGTCTATCCTCATAGCCGACAGATAGGGAAACTTCTATTTTACAGATGCATAAAAATATTATAGGCATCAGGGAGGCCTGTGCTGGAGTTAAGAATAAAACCAGAATTCCTGAGTCCCTGCCTCTTGTCCAAATTACAAGTATGACTGGTATAAATCAGTCTACTACTGTAGCAGCTATCACCAGAAAAGCACAGAAGACCAGAATCAAATAATAAATAGTTTAGATATCTCTGAATTAAAGATTTCAGTATCCTGAATGTCTTTTAATGTTTTCATGAGGTACATATAGAAAAGACCAAACCCCAGGTTGTTCATGAGGTTAAAAGTAAAATTTTACACTATACATTTTTGATAGACTTTCGATGTTTTGATGAACTACTAAGTTGGTGTGTTCTATAGCCAAGTATTCTAATTGGCATTCTTCCATTGTGATCTATTTGCTATGCTTTGATTCAAAAATAATTTAAAAAAAGCACTATTCTTGTTACTTATTGATACAATATGAAAATTTGGAGTGCTATTCAGAATGGGAGCAAGACACTAAACGCTCTGCACTCTTTTTACTAAATCCCTTCTCTAAAATTAACTTCACCTCCACTACTCTTGTTTCTGCACTATAAATGCTTCTTAGACAAACATTCTCATATTTGGTCAAGAGAGGAAAACAGAAAATGAGACCAAAAATATTTCTATTTTGTGAGAATAAGGAAGTCAATGCTACTGTTCAAACAATTTGGAAGCTGGAAGCACAAGAATTAATGAATGCACTTACAGTACATTAGCAGATCTACAGCTGCAGAGGGACTGTTCAGACAAAGAGGGGTATTCACACTATCTCATATATCTAAGTGCAGATTCCTTTGGGGGGAAAAAAAGGGGTTTTTTTATATCAACAAGCACTGATGCTGTGACAACCTTCTGCTGCCATTGATCATTGTTTTTACAGGGTTTGACAAACAAGGAGACAAAGATCAGATCATTGTGAAGGATTTTGCTAGAATCCTTCATATTTGTTTATGATACCCCTGGTATCTTCATATTTGGTTATAAAAACTTGTACATATAGATACAGGAAAAGTATTTCCAATAGAATGAGGTGGCAGGATTTTTTGTAGCCTTGCTTAAGTAATACCTACCCTAACTTCATAAAGACACAGTAGACTTTTATAAAATCTGAAAACAAGCGAAGGAATGATACATTGGGTGGCTATGGGGTGAGATAATTTCACTGCCTGTGTCTAAACTGGGACAAACCAATTCTGTGAAGTTACTTGAGTGCTGGTCATCAGATGCACTGGATGTGTAATGTGTCCTTGTGCCCCACACCCTTGTACACCCACATTTCGTTTGGAAGGAAACCTGGGCTCCCCTGGTACAGACAATCAGAGCACCAGGACAGCACTGACTCTTCTGGAGCACACCTGCCTCAAAAAGGTGGAAACAACCAATGAAATCATTCTATACTTATTTTAGCACAGCTACACAGGTTTTATTCTTTAACACAATTGCTGTGTATAATGGATATTGCATCACAGTGATGGCATTATCACAATCCTGCTGAAATAGATTATTTCTAGTGTAAAAAGTAAATTTAGCCTTTTAATACTCTGGTATATATCATCTCAACCAGGGAAAAATGATATGTTGAAAAGGAGGTTTTACAGGATGTGCTGTGCTTTGTCATCTTTTTAAGAATCTTTGAAATTAAATGGATAGTTACTTAAATAACAATTAATTAAAACTGGTAGTATCTAATGCAATAGTACACTTGCAACATGTATGTGAACTAGGAATTGTTAGCCTGTAGTTTAGACAGGGGACTGATTACACATAGATTCATTCAGAAAAAATCCCTCTCTCATAGACAGAATCAGTCATCATATATACCACCAGTTGAAAAGAAGAAAGCATATTTTAGGCTAGACCTCATTCCCTCTCCTCCCAACTGCTTTACATCACTTGGGAGGGGTGTTTTACATTATCAGAGAACAAATTTTTCAATTACACTCTTCAACTTTCTCCTTTCTGAGTATAAACTTAGTGTGCACACACCAGTCTGAACCTAGGATGAAGCCTTTTTAAAAATTTGCCCTCTGGTGTTTAAACACAGCTAGATTCTGAAACTTCACTTTGTCACTAAATATAAGAACACACTGAAGGGCATGACTTCAAACATTAGAAACTACACACTCACCATTTTGTTTTCCTCAATAGTTCCAATTACCTCATTAATATTTGTTTTCATGCTAGAGAGAATATACTTTGGAACATCTGTTTGTTGAACTGGGTATCACTGAATCACAACTGGCTACTAATAGCTGCAACAAAGAAAATTATGGGAAGATTGTTTCTAAAGCACAAATGTTTGCAGTTGCTGTTTTCCAGCAGCGAATATGCTTTTCGAAAAAAGAAATAAACATTAAGAAGGGAAGCACTGTGGTCTCCCCGCTGTCAGCATCACATATTCCGTGAATGGGAGCATCATTTTGTTACTATGTAGCTAAACAACTGCTTAAGTGATCGATAAAGACCATTATCTTAAATCATAGCATGAATTCCCAATATCATACATAAAATCAATAAAACATACAAAGAAAAGGACTAAAAAATTCCACTAAAACATAGCCTGCTGCTTTGGAAAATAATATTTAGTAGGTTGGGTTTTTTTGTTTTACTAATTATGAGCTCAGTGGCAGTTTATTCTGCAGTAAATCTGCTGGTGTGAGATTAAACCTGTTATTGAACAGAGTTTTGAATCTACTGCAAGGCACTCATCACTGCTGGAGAGTGAACATTGCTGTTATCTCATTTAAAAGTTGGCCAGCAAAGCAGCCCATTTGTTTAAAATGCAATTAAGCTGGTGTCTTGAAGAGAAATTAGCAAGGAGTACTTCATTCTAGAGGCATAAGAGGTCTGTTCATAGACACATTAATCCTGTGATTTGGGACATCATTACGATTTGGGACTGTGTTCCGAAAGGATGTGCAGTACACACAAGCACAAAAGAGAAAAGCTGTTCATTGAGATGGGTCAGCTCTGTTTCATGAGCTCCCAAGATCTTCTCCACTAGTTCATGCATGTTGCATGTGCTTGCTAAAGTAAGGGGCGGGGGGGGGGGGGGGGGGGGGAATTAATCAAAAATATTGCTGCTGAATTGAAATTACTGGACATTTAGTTTACAGATCACTAGATTAGATTAAAGAGAAAGTGGAAGTCTATTTTTTAGAAGCACAGAGTAGGATTATTTTGGTTTTATGGCAAATATTCCGCTGTTACTTGATTTGAAAGATGCTGATCAGTATTTACTTGTAAAAAAGCTAATCAATTATCTCAGGTAGAAAGACTAGTAGAATAAAAAAAAAAAAAAAAAAAAAAAAAACACAAACCCAGAAAAGTTCTGTTTAACTACAGTTCTTCAGGAAGCAAACTGGGACACATGAACTCAGTATACTCTTTTGAAATAACAAATCTTTTAGAAGCCTGCAAAGTGGAATAGCAAAGGACACGTTCTTCTCTGATGTAACTTGACCAAAGCCAAATGCCAAGTTCAGTCTTTACAGAAGTCAGCAGAGTTACAGCAAAGCAGCTTTTTTCCTACTGACCTGCATATCATGACAGTACAGTCCCACTTTGAAGAACAAGTAAACAAAAGGCAGGCACGTTTTCAAATACATGTGTGTCTAAATGTACACACATTTTTTGCACAGAAATGATTTAGAGGTATCCACCTCTGGGTTCACACTACAGGGTCTGTCTGTACATACTTGGATGTTCACATACATTTTATAGAAATTATATACTAATCTAGTTACGTGGTGATTTAGAAAATTATTTTGGGTGGCATTTTCTCAACTTGCCAATCATGGGAATGCAAAAAGCATTTTTGGTTAGAGTATCTTCAAGGGTGCCCTAAACTCTGTTGTTTGTTTTACTGGGACCCTCAGGGCCTTTCCAAATCCAGGACTTGTAGAATAAGAGCAGTATTTTTATCACTCTGCTTTTCCCCACCTCAACCTGCAAACAGAGATTGAAGAGGAGGGATTTTGTATGCTGTGAGCTTTGTGTAAATTCCTTATTACACTGGCACCCTCCTCAGACAAAAGAACAATCTCAGCTGGCCAGTGTTTGCGATTTTTTCTTTCTTTTCTGCATTGCTCTGTAAGGTTAATGAGGGATCTGGACCGGAGTCAGGTTGAATGTTTATTTTTATATTGCAGTGGTTTCACAATCTCCTACCAAACCTTCATTTAGCATTTTCAGTGATGTAAAAGCCATGGGATGGTGGTAGCAGAATCCAGTTAATATTTGCTGCTACTGTGGACAGGAATTATTTTTTTTAAATTTGCTAGTTCAAACTCAGTGATCTATTATTAGTTTCTGATATCCCCACCATGATCTGGCTTTGGGAAAAGCTGATGAAACTTGGACACTAGATAAATGATTTTTTTGATCATCACTATTCACTCCTGCATGGTCATGGAACTTAAATCTGAGCATAGCAACATCCGAAGCACAGCAGACCCTTACAACACATGCAAACTGTCCTGAGCAGTGCGTTGCTAGTAAGTGCTGATTGGCAAATACCCAACAACAACGAAGAAGCAGTGTGCTACTGTGATTTAAGCAATCTTTCCACAAAATCAGATATCTGAAATAAATTAATATTAAAACATAGACTTTAGCTGTCTTGTGATTTTGTCCTGCTGTCTCTGAACTAAATGAGCCTGAGGAACAAGCTCTGAGTGAGGAGTAGAAACACACTTGGAAAGGACTCCAATGTATTTCTGCTTACTTCCATCCATCATCACAAACTAACACTGGGCGGTAAGATGACTGTATTTTTAAAACTCCAGATTTTCTTGTACTGAGAAGAGCTCCTGTGGGGATACTTGGAACTTTTCAAAAGGCAGGAGAGTCTGTGGAGAAGGCTATACCCTTTCTGTGCAGCCTACAAGGATGCCACTCAGCACAGGCAGATCTACGATTTTAAACACTAGACTTAAATTCTACTTACAGGCAAAAATTAGTCTGTAGTGGCAGTGAGGAAATACATGGAATCAAAGCCTAGCCTCTGAAAACAACTGTTTTTTCTCTGCCAAGGGCACTTTCAGCCCCAGCTGCATTTAGTTCAAAGACAAAAGAGTCCGCAGCTGGGGCTCAAATCGAAAATGCTACTTTCAAATGACACTGGAGGCTTTAGGTCCCCAAGGTTTTTTACTCATTTAAATGAATAAATAAATAATAACAAAACAGAAAAGAAAAATATTTTACTTTTTTTTTTTTTGCTACTTTTTCCACGGACATAATGATTCAGCTAGTCTGAAATAGCAAACAAGTTCCAGCAACATCTGTACAGGCTAGAATCTTCATTAGTTAATCAGATCATTCCCTTTTTTGTATTCCATAATATAGTGCTTCTACTGATTTCTTTAACCTTTCATTTTGGACACAATTAATGTAATCACACTTCTAACAATTTGGAGATGATTTCTTGCTAGCAAACTGCTATATACAGAGATGTGCTTCCTATTTCTGGCTTGACTCTCAAACAGCCAACAGAAATGGGAGCTTGAAGTTAAGTTAATTTCTTTTTAATTATCTTTCCTTTCTTTCTAATTATCTTTTGATCACAGATAAGAGGAACAAATTACAAGACTTCTTTCATTATCCACAAAAGCTGATGATGTCTGCACGTCTAGTATAACATATTGGTGATGCTTATTGTTTCTGCAAGATGCGTTGACAACAGTTTGGAAGGAAAGTATGTACGTTACCCTAGTACAAAATAACTTTTAAAAAAAGCATACAACTACCAAGATTATGAAGCAAACTATATCTATGAAATGACTGATAGATTTTTTGATTAGAGACAAGTCAGACAAAAATTATCTTGTCAACATCAATTCTCTAATCTTTCCTTGACATCCCAATACAAACAAGCATAGCATGAAAGTTACAGTTAAATATTCTAAAGCTACTCTTGAGAAAGCAGTGACATTCTTATCTAATTCCATGTTTATAACAGAGTAAGTCACCACCTCACTAGAGTAGCACATCTCTACGGTACGTTTTCTAGCTTTCGTCCAGCCTCTCTAACATGCCAAGCAATTTGGCGTCTACTTCTGCCTTTGGGAGACTATTCCACAATCTAATAGATCTCACTGTCAGGAAATTTTTCTGCACTGCCAAGTCGTTCCCAAGAGTGCCACTTTTATTTAAGGGAGGGGAACTGATTCTGGCAATAGTGTAGTTGTTCCTCTGATATTTTCAGTTAGAGGGTGCAAGTAGCCAAACACCATCTGGTACCCAGCTGGTACAGTATATTTAGAGGCACCTAAAATCTTTCCAACCCTCCCTGGCTCATCTTTGCTTTTGGAATCAGCTCCTTAATCATTTTTAATCATTGTATTGTTTTGCTATCTGGAAAATTCCTTTGTATGTATACAATTATTGGAAGGAAGAATTTAATTATAGTTCAGAGACTATTATCGTGAACAAAGCAGTGAGGCAGGTTTTTTTTCCCTCCACTTCAGTTTAATTATCTTTAACAAGTTTTAATTGTGTATCTTTTTTCAGTTTACAGCATGCAAAGTGTCTCACGAGATGAACAAATCTATGAAAGTGGGGCAAGGTTAGTGGCCACACTTGTACATAAACATGAGCAACAGTAGATCTTTTATGATATGTGCAATAAAAATATGAAAAAGGGAATCTATATAGCAGCTTTAGTAGTTAAAATACTTTTAAGTATTCAGAAGGCATGTTTCAAAGACATGCTTTTGTACAAGGCTGTACACTGTAAATTATTTTTGCCATTAGACTTAAGAAAAAGGTAGAAAAGTTAGAGTAGTGTCTTTTAAATGAACGAGGTGGTTAATGACTGCCCTATTACAGGTCCAAATGCAGTCCCTCCCAGAGCGCAGTCCCTCCCAGAGCACAGCCCCTATTTAATATTTTTCTCAAGACTTCCTAGAGTGAAAAATGTGTTTAGTCTGTGGCACACTCCTGCAACATAAAAATGCTACCTATTCTTCACAGCCTGATTCCCAAGCCCACTGAAGTCAATAGGAGTCTTTGCACAGACATGAGTAGGTTCGGATTAGACCCCAATGCATAGCTAAATATTTTACAGTATCGTAATAAAAACTGCAGTAGAAGACAGGGTAGAGCAGAGATCTGATGCAAATCTTCAGTAAAGTCATTGGAGTGATATATCATGTAAAAGCAAATGTGTGCTCTGTGCATTTGCTATTTAAGTCATTGGGAGTTTTGCCTCAGAAATAGATAAAGGATATGGGGAGTCCTCAGTCTGCTTCAGCAGTGCAAGCAGAAAGGTAAAATCTTTCATAACAAAAATAAATTACTTGTCTGTTCCAGAGAATACAGGAAAGCAGATGTGGTCTCCATCATCTTCAAGATGCAAAATGAATATGCAAAACCAAGATCAGCTGCTACTGAGAAAACAGCTTATTTCCCCATGTGAAACCATTTAAAACAAGAAATGGAACTACCCAAGGAAAACAAAATCTTGTCTTTCTCAGCACACACATCTTCCTCTGAAGAAAGTAAATTCCAATGACTGGGAGCAAACAAACACAATTCTCCACAAAATTATCTCTATAAAGGACATATAAGCAAATATTTTTATTCCATCTGTCAGAGTAACAAAGAGTCTTCAGTTGAAGTCCTTCTTCTCAGTGTCTATGCTGCCACACCCATAAAGTGCACAGTTCCAACACCTGAGCACTGCTGCTGAGATTGTTCTAGTTGCAGCTTTCAGTCTCCAGCACTCTGGGACAGAGAACTCTGTGAAACATTTCTGCCCAAACTCTTAAACATTAGCAAATTTGCATGCAATTGAAAACGAAATCCTATAATAGAATCTATTAGGCAATCTTACTACAGACAATGATACTAGGTCTGCCTATAATAACAACAAAAGAAAAGGAAGCAGAAAAAGATGATTAAGAAGAGAATGAAGAGCAAAGCAAATGGAAACACTAACTTCACACTGGCACACGGTAGAAAATTATGAAATTGCTACAGCATTCATCTCAATGGGAGGAGAGAGAGAATCTGTCCCCATCAGAGCAGAACTGCAAATCTCACAGCAACAAGAAGGCCTGCTGGCAGCTGCCAATTTAGGGCTGTCATGAGACAGAGTTCCTCTGTACTTTAAAAAATTAGTCATATTAGTAAAATGAAGTATAGTTGCCTATCATTCTCATAGGTAAGAAAATAAACAGACTACCTGATAGTCTACTAGGTGTGTGACAGGTGATTGCTCATTCATTCCTATTACAAACCTCAGACCTTGTAAGCACAGCATCTCCTGCCAAGCACTGCATCAGTGAAATGAAGAAAACACTTGTGCACTCTCTTGGCTGGAGGGAAGACATCAAAGCATTCAGATGCTGTTGTGATGGTGGTGTGAATACATGCATTTAGTCAGGACTCCAAAGGATAGGAAATATGGAAGGGATAGGAGACAGGAAGCCTGGGAAATGAAATATTTTAAATGCTAACAACGAAGCAGCAAATTCTTGGCTTTTTATTTGTGTCTTGTGTTACAAAACTGACAGCCCTTTTATCTTGGAGTCAGTCCCAAAGTAGAATCCTAGATCCCAACATTGCTGAATTTGGGGAAAATTAAAATGTAGCTCTGAATTTATTGCAACCCTTCCTCTAACCTCTGCTGGAGGTCTCTTTCTCCTACAGTCATTGCTCTCAGCAGTAGGACTCTGCAGCTTATACACTTCTTTTTGTTATGCAGGCCCATCTCATGTTTGTGATATCCACCAATGGGAAATAAAGTTAATGTGTGTTTAAGCATTTATTAATGCTTAAAAAAACACAGTGGTGCTTAATTAAGTCACAACTAAGAGACATCTGGAATTTGTGAATTATTTCACACTGCCCACAGTCTACATACACGTTTAAGTTTCAATACCTTTTTAAGTGCCAAAACCAGAAATTTTTTTGTACTTCTTGCCTCTCTGTGCTTCCTACTGTAGGACATGCACATTTCAGTTTATATGGGAACTTTTTTCCCATGAAACTACGGCCAATTTTAATTTTTTAGTCATTCTATAACCAAACAGATCTGATTAAAACCTAAATAATTCTCAATTCTCAACCTTTAAAATTCTCAATTTTAAACATTCTATTTTTTTCTTCTCTTAGATATTTTCACTGATCAAATTCATTTCATACTCTGAATACATTAAAATCTGAAGTTATTTTTCTGCCCTGGCCAACCAATATCTTTAACATGCAAGATTTCCCGTTTGGAAGAACTTTCCTTCCAGCCACCATATTTATAACTGTGTATTGTCTGCTATACTAGAGGACTTGATAGACTTCTTAAATGCAAACAATGGTCCTTCAGTTATGTTATCTACAGCAGAAGAGGCTTATTCTAAATGGCAGTACATATTGCCCTGGCTGCCTAGGGCATCCACTTTACTAATGGTTTGTCTCCTGACCCATTTCTATTAAGCACAGAGACTAGCTGAGGATTTATGCACTTTCTCCTCACTGCTCATTTTGGAACCTCAAATCTATGACTCAATAGGAATGTTTACTGTGTCATTCTCAGTGGTCAAAAATTAAAGATAAAGTTTTAGTTACAGGGCAACATTTGAAATAATAGGCAGCCCTTCAATCTATAATGCTCTATTAGAGTTTCTATTAAAAGCCCTATATCAAAGCATTTATTATTTGGAAGCAAGAATTTATGATAGATGAAACATTTCAACCACGCCAATGCCCCGGTCAATCAATCAATCAATCTAATTAATAAAATTCCTTGTGTCCATTTTAAAACTGACAGTAGAAAAGGAGTGGGGGAGAAAGCAGCATTTGGGGACTGGATTTATGTATGTTTCTAAATGAATTTTTTGGCTGGTACCAATAGTTTTGCTTTTGCAAGAAAAAAGCCAAATACAAAAATTAAAAATTTCTTGATACTGTTTACTAAGTTTCCAAGGATTATAGTCTAAAACTGCTCTGTTCTGAGGAGTCCTCTGCAAAGAAGACTGTTACAGGTGTGTTCTGTGGATCCTAACAGCATATTATCAGTAAATGTTTCTATACAGTCATAACTTTTAAACTGAACTTATCTAATAAAAGTTTTAGTTAGAAATTGAAAGCAAAAATGAATATAGACACCAAGATAACTTAAATGCTTTTACAGTGTTATCTCTCATAAATTGTGACATTTGGTATATCAAAAATAAGCTAAGGAAAGAGAGATTTGATAGGTAGATGATAGCACAGGAATAGAAGTCAACTAAGAAAAGTCATACTATGGAAGAGGATTATACACAGCTTTTCAGAAGAGGAGAGCGAGGGAAGTCTTTGCTGTGGAAGCATCACTTAAACGAGATGTTACTGCAGGAACAAGAATATTGCAAGACAAGATCTAAGAGGAGAACATAAGACAGAACAATAAAGCAAATGAACTCCTACAGAAATAACCAAGTAGGGTATTACTTCAGTAAAACATTTTCTGTTTATTCATCATAGAGATTACTTGGGTTTGTAGCAGACAGGGTTGTTCTACAGAAAGAAACCATAATGAATATGATTCATCCTTTAATGAATACTTAATCCTTAGCCTTTAATACTCCATGCCACCATCTACATGCTAGACAGATGTTATTTATAATGCCAAGCAGGGACACTGAATATCTGCTTACAGGAAAGCAGTTCATTAAGCTATCAAAGAAACAGTCAAAGTGCCATAGAATCATAGCTGTTCTGCTTCTTCATGAGAAACTATTTCTTTATGTTGAAATTGCAGACTTAAAGATAATATTTAACCTGTGGTTCTAGCTGACACTTAGACACAAAAGTTGAACTTCCTTGTTACCATTACATCATCTCTAGTCTTTCAGTGTGGGTAAAAGTTTTTGAGAAGCTAATTCTGAAGTTTTCTTTCTCAATTAGACACTGAGTATGTATATATTAAAGAACTAATTTCACTCCCCAGTGTCTTCCTGGAGACTTTAGGATCATCAAAAATAAGGTCTGATTTACTCAACTATAAGTTGAGTGGGTGAGTATTTCAGCTTCTTATTGCCAGGGAGCCCAGCAAGGAAACTCTATTTACATCACAAATTTTTTTCAAGATTGACTTATTTCATTTTTCCCTTCATTCTCTGTATGTGAGATTTAGAATGAGTATCAATAGAAGGATGCTAACTCAAGTTTCCATTTTGTCAGCATCATGGCAGCAGTCACTTAAAATAGTAGAGGGGTTTGAGTCTGGAGATCAGCACCGTCTGTGTTGATCTTTAGGAAAGACTACATGCTTGGCACAGCTGATGTCAACAGCTGAAATCCACATTTATGTGTAGATCTCATGGAATTCCAGGAACACTGGTAATTTCATGTTTGCAATTTTATACCAATTTACTCTGATATGAAACATACACATTTTTCTAAAGATATTGAGTCTGAATTGTTCCTCTGTAATGGGATTCCAGGCACAATCAGCAATCCATCCATAATGCTACTTTCGGAGCCTGACTGATAGATAATACACATCCTCTCATAATCTGGAAGACCCATACAGTCAATAAATATTCTGAACAAGAATGTTTCTCAAAGCAACCAAAACTATTCCCTTTAATATGAAATAGATGTATATTGAAAGACCTCTGTGAACCTACTGTGTGTTAAAACAGACAGCTTACTTAAATTCTCAAACTCTTGAATATACAGCCATGACAAAACAGAAATAGTTTTACATGTTTTCATGCACAATACTGATTAATCATAGAGCCAAAGAATGGTTTGGGTTGAAAGGGACCTTAAAGATCATGTAGTTCCCACCCCCCTGCCATGGGCAGGGACACCTTCCACTAGACCAGGTTGCTCAAAGCCCCGTCCAACCTGGCCTTGAACACTGCCAGGGAGGGGGCAGCCACAGCTTCTCTGGGCAACATGTGCCAGTGTCTCACCACCCTCACAGGGAAGAATTTCTTCCTTATATCTAATTTAAATCTGCCCTTTCAGTTTAAAGCCATTACCCCTTGTCCTATTACTACACTCCCTGATAAAAAGCCCCTCCCCATCTTTCCTGTAGCCCCCCTTAAATACTGGAAGGCTGCTATAAGGTCTCCCCAGAGCCTTCTCTTCTCTAGGGTGAACAAACCCAACTCTCTCAGCCTGTCCTCATCAGGGAGGTACTCCAGCCCCATGATCATCTTGGTGGCCTCCTCTAGACTCACTCCAACAGGTCTATGTCCTGGGGGGGTGAATCTTTTGAATTCCCCGAGAGCCTGCATGCCGCTGGAAGAGCCGGTCTCTGCTCGGCAGAGCCGCAGGGCGGGCAGAGTCACCACAATGACTCAGAGGAACAATTGTGCTGGTGACTATTAACTGACCACTTTAGTAAGTGAATGGAGACAATTTAGCAACAATCAACCGATAACTGTCTGGAGAACAAATAAAGGCACTTTGGCGATGAGACTATTTTCCTAACAACCCATCAATGATCAACTGATCACAATTCAATTCCTACAAAACTTGTACACATGAATATATGTAAGAAAGAGAGACAGAGAGCAGAAAGAGGAAAGAGAAAAAGAGAGGAATGAGGGGATAGGAAAAGGGGATATCACCACCCTTGGATCCTGCATTGTCGCAGAGTAGCCAGCTTGGTCCATAGGTGGCGGGTCGACAAAGACACACGTGGGGGGTTGCTTTTAGGTAGTCTCTTTTACGCATGCGCAGTAGGTTGTTCCAGAAGGTTCTCATTTTCTCTGGTTTGTACCTGTGCAGTTAGGCAAGTTCTGTCTCTGGGCAACAACAGGTGGGAGAGGGAGGGAAACAGCCCACCAGTCCACCTCCGCAGATCTCGCTCTGCTTCTCCCCCACAGGGCTTCCCACTCAAGTTGTTTGAGACATGCTCTTTACGAACAGTTTCTTGTTTACAAACAGTCTGTGACAGGTCCCCAGAGCTGGACACAGTACTCCAGGTGAGGTCTCACAAGAGTGGAGCAGACAGGGAGAATAACCTCCCTCAACCTGCTGGTCACGCTTCTCGATGCAGCCCAGGATACAGTTGGCTTTCTGGGCAGCAAGCACACATTGCTGGCTCATAGTCAGTTTTCCATCCACTAGTACCCCCAAGACCTTCTCTGCAGGGCTGCTCTCAATCCACCCATCGCCCAGCCTGTATTTGTGCTTGGAATTGCCTTGACCCACGTGCAGGACCTTGCACTTGGCCTTGTTAAACTTCATGAGGTTTGCACAAGCCCACCTCTCAAGCCTGTCTATGTCCCTCTGGATGCCATCCCTTCCCTCCAGCGCCTCACCCACACCACACAGCTTGGTGTTATAAGCAAACTTGCTGAGGGTGCACTCAATCCCACTGTCCATGTCTCCGACAAAGATGTTAAACAGCGCTGGACCCAACACTGACCCCTGAGGAACAGCACTCATCACTGCTCTCCACTCAGACATCGAGCCCTTGACAGCAACTCTTTGAGTGCAACCATCCAGCCAACTCCTTATCCACCAAGTGGGCTGTCCATCAAATCCATGTCTCTCCAATTTAGAGACAAGGTTGTCATGCGGGACAGCATCAAAAGCTTTTCACAAGTCCAGCTAGATGACGTCAGTCGCTCTTCCCTTATCCACCATCGCTGTAACCCCGTTGTAGAAGGGCACTAAATTTGTCAGGCAAGATTTACCCCTAGGGAAGCCATGTTGGCTGTCACCAATCACCTCCTTATTTTCCACATGCCCTAGCATAGTTTCCAGGAGGATCTGCTCCATGATCTTGCTGGGCACAGAAGCAAGACTACTATGTCTGTAGTTCCCTGGGTTTTCTTTTTTTCCCCTTTTTAAAAATGGGGGTTATATTTTCCCTTTTCCAGTCAGCAGAAACTTCACTGGACTGTCATGACTGCTCAAATATGATGGATAGTAGCTTAGCCACTTCATCCACCAGTTCTCTCAGGACCTATGGATGCATCTCATTAGGTCCCCTGGACTTATGCACCTTCAGATTCCTTAGATGGTCTTGAACCTGATCTCCTACAGTGGGTGGTTCTTCATTCTCCCAGTCCCCGCCTTTGTCTTCTGCATCTTGGGAGGTGTGGCTGGAACCCTTGCCAGTGAAGAGTGAGGCAAAAAAGTTGTTGATTACCTCAGCCTTCTCCATAACCTGGGTAACTAGGTCTACCTGTTTCCTTCTGGAGAGGGCCCACATTTTCCCTAGTCTTCCTTTTATCACTGACATACCTATAGAAGCTTTTCTTGTTGTCCTTGCTGTCCCTGACCAGATTTAATTCTGTCAGAGTTTTGTCTTTCCTAACCTGATCCATGGCTGCTTATACAGTTTCTCTGTATTCCTCCCAGGCTACCTGTCCTTGTTTCCATCCTCTGTAGGCTTCCTTTTTATGTTTGAGCTTGTCTAGGATCTTCCTGTTCATCCATGCAGGCCTCCTGGCATTCTTACTTGACTTCTTCTTTGTCAGGACACATTGCTCCTGAGCTTGGAGGAGGTGGCCCTTGAATATTATCCAGTTTTCTTGGACTCCTCTTCCCTCCAGGGCTTTATCCCATGCTACTCTGGAGACACCACGGTGGAGCAGGTATTTCTCTGCAGCCCTGGTCACACCAGCATCACCCATGAGCTTTTCCATCTTATTTTCTCCCCTGTTCTATTGAGAAGGGGGAATGAGAAAGTGCCTGAGTGGTCATCTGACAACCAGCCAAGAATCAGCCCACCACCGTCTGTAAAGAAGATCTGATTTTTGCAGTTCTCAACTGCACTTCTACATGGGATTACCTGTATTGATTATGACTTAGTACTTTTTCTAGCTATATAATCATGTAAAAGTGAAACTTTTGACTGCCTGTGATGCTTTTGGCCTTTATATCCAAACTAATAGCCTTTATTTATTCAAAGTATCTTACATCTCTGTGTATTTCTGTCCTTGCATAATTTGTATAAGATGACTATTATAGCATTCTTTAATGATAATGCCAAGTCTCTGTCTCAATGGCAGATTGCAGTTCTTTTTTTCTTCTTTTTTTTTTTGTATACTAAACCTAATTAAAATGGCAATCTTCCAATGGCTTCTTTACCAGGAAAATAAAAGTGACATCCATACAGATATTGGGGTTGGGGCTTTTGATATATCCGTTTCCTATTTTTTTCTAGATATGCAAAGAAAATATATTATTGTAGTTGCCTAATCTACAGTTATCTGGGTTTCAATTCCATACACTCCTTCCCTCACTCAAGGCCTGAGCTCATCCTTGTTGAGAGTTAATCTTACCTCCAAGAGAACCTGAGAAGAGAATGCATCTCTAAACACTCCAAAGGAAGCGTTTGCCACAAGGCCTTGGTGGAGTTTGGCATGAAGACACAATCAGAAGATAATAAACAAAAACATTCACATTTAAGTTAATTCAGTTTTTTTCTCAGGGAATTTGTAAAGATGGGTGACATAACCCATCTGGAAGCTGTCCCATAACGCTGAGAAGTCTTGTCATTCTTTCAATGCTGAACTAACAATCTTAATATATCAATATACTAATATCTTTACCTGATACTTTATGAACCCAACAGAAGACAGAATTGCCAGTATTTTTTTGTTATGTACTATTTTTTAGCACCAATTTACTGCAGAAATTAAAAAGATCAGAAAGTCAGTGGATGAGATGTTTTATAAGGAACCCATCCATTCTACCCAAATGATTATTTTTTCTGTGAATACGAAAAATAAGTTTCACAATTTTCTGGCAGAATTTATCATTTCAAAACAAACACAAGTTACTGTTTGAATTAAAGCATTATTATTTCACAGTGTAGTTTCCCTCCTTTCCCAGTCATCAACAGCAAACCGAAAAACTTTGATTCATTCTGCATGTATCCGTTAATTTCATATTCTTTTGCTCCAACTTTTAATCACCAGCAGGAAAATCTCATCTCACCCTAGCAAACAAGGCAACATTTTCATTTTCAAAACCCTAGAGAACCTAAATAATTTTTCATAAGATTGAGAAGTAGAGAGAGACTCTGTCTGGACAGATTCTTTCTCCTATTTTTGCACCTGCATTACCCTCCTGGATTATCCTGCTGTCAGCTGCTTCTGCACAGAAAACACTTATATATGCACACCACTGACTGAAGTCTCTTGCTTTTTCAAGCCATGCTCACCCACTTCAAAGTTGATACTGCGCCATCAGCACTATTTTAGTACAGGTTTCAAAAAGCATTTCATTATTGAGGCTTCAGCAACAAGGACACCCTGTATACTGTGGCAAGAGAGGTGTAGGATAGAAGGAAGAAAGAATAAATAGCTGACTAGTGTAGAGGGAGCAGTGACAAAGGTTGCTACCTTTGCATAGAAGTCAGCAGCTGAATGAATAACAGCAGGGTTCAGAGTCCTCTTGTGGCACCATATTCCTTTTAACATGAGCGAGGAACAGTTGGCATCTGTAAACTTTGTTTACCTGAATACCAGATCAAATTGATGGAATACTTCATCTGTTAGAATTGTTGAGGATTACAGTAAGACTGTCCCTTTAACATGCACTTGCAAGTCTATTTCAGAACACAGGATTTTTCTGTAAGTGGTGGACTATTTGGGACTAATGAGAAGGTAGCTGGTGTTTGCAGAGGTCAAAGATATTAGTGAAAGCACCTAAAATTTTAACAAAACACTAGGTGTTGCAGCAAAAAGAAACTGAAAAAAAAAAAAGGAATAACATACTGCAAAAAAAATGTTCTGTGGGGCACAAATAGAAGATCTGACATTTTCTGGCAGTTTAGCTAAATCCATTGTAATGAGAAAAGAAAGATTCTGTATGAAATCAATTCTGTTTGCAATACTTTTCCTTGGATGTTGTGAAGAACCATTTCACATCTCAGAGATGACATCCTTTTCTTTAGGGCCTAATCCAAAAACCGTTTAAGTTAGTGGGCTGAAAATGACTCAGCTCAACTAGGAATGATAGCATCTGCCATAAAATTTGTTTCACATCTTTACAGTTTCAAAAACATCACAGACATCTCCAGGAACTGGAGAGGGAGGAGGGTCATGTCCAAATGCCCCCAAATCTTTGTTTAGCTTTCCCACTGTTTGAAACCTTTACTATAGTTTCTTCATGGTGGTAGAAAATGATCCATCTCATCACAGGACACAATGAAAAAGGAAGTACAAACACTGTTTTTGCAGTGTGCAGTCTGCATTAGTATAGTTACATTACATTCTTTTAAAGTTAATTAAAACATTTGATCTAAAATGTGTAAATAAAATGGAAGATACAATGGAAACACATATAAACATGTCACATCAAAGGGTTTCCTTGAAAATGAATAGACTGGAGAAAAAGGAATTATGATGCATATGGAAAGAGATAAAAAGAGCAGAAAGCAAACACTAAAATACTCAAGCCAAGACCGTTACACAAACAAAAATACTGTGATGGAACAGAATGTGAAGTTTTACATTTAGAGTTTTCTATACCATTTAATTTTGTATATTTAAAAAATGAGGAAATGGAAACTTCCTCTACAGAACGAGAATAGTAGTTTGCTCCATGGAGAGGTAGGAGAAGTAAGGGTATAAATACTGCCACAGTGACAGTTTTAGACCCAGCTTTGTTAGCAGGTTGAAGTCAAACCAATCAGAGGTGCATTTATGAAAGAACATTAGAAAGATGCCTGGAAGATTAACAAGGAATTCACATACTATTAGTACCAAACATAGGAAGATCTTTTTTTCTGGTTTTAAGACATTTAAGTAAAATGCCAACCCCCTCCCCCCAAACCCAACATCAAAACACAGTGCTGAAGCTGGTGCTGATTAAACTGGAATCCTTTGCCACGCAGTATGTCAGATGTCCTATAGCCTAAGATAACAGAGACTTGAAAAAAAAAAAAAAAAATTTGAGGGAACTGCCGTAAAAAATGAGCTAGAGAATGGCTAAAATGACTGACAAGTCTTTACTACTACTAATCCAAGTAAGGAAGGAAAAGAAAGATAAAGGAGAATAAACAGTGCTCTCTCCTCCTTCTCTCACTTGAACGGCCAGCAGTATCCTCCAGCAATGCTTGCGATCACCACATCTTTCCTCCTCCCACCCTGTTACTGCACTACATATGTGGTCCAGTGATCTCCATGGATAGTAGCAAATCTCATTTACTTCAGCTGAGTGGGACTGACTCCTAAGGAAAAAGCTGAAGAACGAATCTTATCCCCCTATACCTTACTGCACTGGTGTGTCATTGTTCACTTCAAATATAACAGAAATCTCTCCAGAATGGTTTTGCTTTTAAATAACTGATGGTGTAGGAGGGAGCCAGGCAGGAGGAGGGGGAAGAGGGATCCATGGTGTGGGTTGGTTTTTTACATACTCCTGTGTTCCTTGATTAGTTGCTAAAATTCTTTGTATGCTCCATAAGGAGAGAAAGGGCAGGAGTACAACTTTCTGTTTAGATAACTACTGTAGGAAGAGGGTCTGCCTACTATTTGATATGATAGCTTGGTGATTAGACATCTTGTCCAGCAAATTGGAAATCCAGGTTAAATTCCTTCTTCTGCTTTAGCATATTCAGGATCACATCCATTTCCCAAGCAACACACTTTATGCCATAGGCTGCTTGATAACGAGACATCAGCAACATCTTTTGTTAAAGCTGCATCACTGTACTGGGGAAAGAAACTGAGATTATTTGGGCCATAAACACAAAATGGAAAGAACAAGATTTTAAATTCAAACAGGTTAAGAAAAATGGTTATATTAAGTGATGAGAAAGAGTCCTGATTTCTAATCCTTATACTTAGGATTGCTTGTTTATTTTATTCAATAACTACTTAACCACTGAGATCAGAAGAGAGAATTTACCTGTCTTATTTTGTGATATTTTTAGCATTTTTGTCTTCTGCCTTTACTAAGTCACTTGCCAGTTTCCCAGCATCTGTGGCATTCAGCTTTTGTTGTGCTGACTCTGAAGTGAAGCATTAGATGAAAAGAGGGACAGAATGTTTAATATCTAAGGTTACTCCTGAAATGCATTTTCTTGGGGGCAGTGAAAACACACACAACCCCCATTTCAAGCAAGAAAAACTTCAAAAAAATCAGCTTTCATTCCCATCTTTACCTCTGCATTCAGTGAAATGCATACAGCTGACTGGAAATTAATACACATACTCCATTTCTCTTTCTGTTTTCACTACCTCTAGTATAAATCATAAATATAAGGAGCAAAGTCAGTAAAATCACTGTACTAAATAATAGTTTGAGGCAGAATCCATGTTTTGGACCATTTCTTACATACCCCTCTATTACTTGCCTGGTTGATAAAATTCCTCAAGAAAATTCCTTAAGGCTACACTAGTCTAAGAAACTTCAATTTTTTTTTTTCCTGATCCATGTTCAAAGGCAAGATTGGCTTTTTTGGCTTAAACTGGTTTACATTTCATGTACATTCATTGTTCTGTAAGTGTATGAAAGTTTCTTAATAACTAATAGTTTTAAAGAAGCTAAAATGCCCAACCATATACAGAGTCTACTCATGAAAATTTGATGTCATTTTTTTCATATTTCCTGCAATCTGTACATATTTTGTCTAATTATTTTTGGAAGTACATCTGCTTGGACACCTGCAGAATTACTGCAAGCTGTCATTTTCATTCTTGAAACATTATTTAAATTTTAAATTTGGCATCTGTCAAAACCAAACAAAAAATACTATTGGATATTATAATGCAGCACCTAATATTTGCCAAATTTTACCAAATCGCCAGAATAACAGACAGTGCCTTCAAACTGGATCTTTATGTCAGCACTATGGAGCAGAAGAAAAAATTACTGCAAATAAATATATTTCTAGTAAGATATATTTTATTCTGATTAAGTCTCTGCAAAATTGATTGGACAAGATAACTTGTAAGCACCGACAATATGCTTTTTCCCCTCAAAGTAATGTACTGTCAAACACTTTCACATTGGTCCCAGTAATATGAGTCTCAGTAACAGGACCTGTTTGACAGCCTAGGACACAGAAAGCTGTCAACCTAAGAGTAGACTGAAGATGATTGTTAAGGGGATTTGGTACTTCGTGTATTTTGCCTAATAGGGGAGCCTGTGCTCAGCATTTCCTGAAGCAAAAGAAGACAGATGAAATCTCTGGGCACTTCATTGCTGCTGCCTTTCAAAGATTTCCTGTCAAAACGGGCCTATAAGGGAAGAAAGGTTTTCAATAACATTTTTTTTTTTTTTTTTCACCTGGCAGGATTTCCAGTCTTGCTATGGAAGTTTGAAGGCGCTGTCTTTGTAAAAACACTGCTGCCAAACTACCATATCTAGTTGTGTTTAAAAATAAAAAAGCAATATGACTCATATTACCATAGTGTATACTGTAAAACCAGTTTTGATTGACACTCTATCCATATTTTATATAGTGGGTTTTTTCTTCCGTCAAATGGAGCAAGTGACCTTGATGTTAGTGTGCTTTGCAACTTAAACAGGGAAAGCATATTTGTTGTCAACTTCTTTCGGGATACAATTTTCAACAGAGTATATAGGGAAAAGGAACACAACTCCCGTTATTAATAATAGGAGTTATTCATGTAATTCCCTGTTCACCTCATTGAGACTTCACCCTTTCATGTCAGCCTTCTTAGAAGGTTGCACCTATGTAAATTTTACCTGCACAGAATTAAAAGGCACAAAGAAAATTATAATTCTTTTCGGTATCAATTCTAAATAAAAAAAGGTTGTACATGACTGAAAATCTACAATTCCCCATGGAATTTAATCTTGGGTGCTACACAGAAGTGAATCAGCTGCATTAAAAATAGCTACACATACACAGCAACTGCAACCATAAAAACTAAGTGTTTTTCCCTACCTCATCATTAAAAATGAGCCAACAAAAATCTCATTTTCAAAACTATCTAGGAATCTGGATGCTGTTTTGAAAAAAAGAAGAGGACATCAAAATGGTCAAGTTATATGGAATTTGCAGATTAAGTATAAAGAATACCACTGTCTATTTAAGGCAAGTGATGTCGCAGGGTTGAGATAGGGGACTTGGCTTGTCCCTTGTTGAACAGCTCTCATCTGTTTTATGTTTGGGTTTGCAGTGGTCTTCCTGCTAGTAAGTGGCTACTTAGCCCGCTCTCATGTGAGCTTTTCTCCTAGAAGTGAAGCAGGAAATTCAGGTTTTGTAGGATTGAGGTATTAAATTAACTTGATTTATTACAGAGTATATGGAAGATTTTACTTTGCGGTCTATCTGAGAAAACAAGTGATGCACATTAACTATGTCTAAATGGACTGTGGAAAATAATTTAATCTGCTGTAGAATGGTTTGCTCCAACAGGGTTCTTGAATGAGGAAAAATAGGGGATATAAGGCTCACTGTCTGTTATAGGTAAGGACAACTTATCTGATTGGAAAATGGGTAAAACTTCATGATGTTTTTTAAAAAGAGTAAGATGAATCATTTGTTAAATGGGAATGATTGATATTTTTTCCAAGAAACAGGATCAGCAGATGTTACAGAGAAACAAGGATAAAGGGGAGAGGATGCATCACTAAAAGCAAGGACTGTAATCAAGAAAATTCATGAATTGGGAAGAATAGTGTTTTAAAGTCAGTGGCTACCAGACGGTTAAGGATGATTTTCAGGGTAACAAGGGTGTATTTGCATGTTCAGACAGCCTGCCCAGCAGAGCTATGTAAGTGAATGACTTGGAAAGATTGGGGAGGACTTAAGATATGCAGCAACAAATGCGTGAACAAGCTGTTCAGTAAACCCAGCATGAAACTTCAGTAGAGGTAGATGCAGATTATATAGCAGAGGCCTTGTAGACAGTGGACCTGTAAAGTATAGCATTATATAGTAATGACTGGGAAAAACTGAGAGCTGAAAAATCCTGCATAACCCTGAGGCCAAAAAGGAAATCAACATGCCATCACTACATGTTAGATGGAGTAAGTCAGGTACATTTGAAGGTATTTCCCTTTTTATTTGTGCAAAAGAGAACTATGAAAGCAGTTGATAAGAACCATATTGAAAACAGTATATAACTTCAGGGGGAAAAGCCTACATTAAAATATTACAGAAGGTGTTAAAATACCTAACAAGCAAATAGGAAATTCAGAATTAAAGACGCCACATGTTTACAAACTCCCTCAGCATTCTCTCTCCTGTCCTCCAGGAACAGAGCCATGCAGGCTTAAACAGAAAAATATTCCAGGACACAGCAAAGAAAGTAGATGCTTTTCTGCAGCCTTTGTCAAACACTTAGTACTCATGCAGACACCTTAGCACAGTTTACCAATAGCTCAGTGGGCCTGTTATTGCAACGCTCTGCCTTAGCAGGAAATCTGGGATGCATATTCCTTAAAGTAAGACTGTTTTCAAGACTACTGCATGCACTCTCCAAACACATATGTGAGGATATAACCTTTTCATATAAGTAATTACTATGAAATATTTCAGTAGCCCATTAAATTTTGATTGAAAGTAGGGCCAGTCCTGAGCCAGGTAGATACCACACAGCTGCAAGAGAGCTGCTGAGCAATAAAGTGAATTGCAGTACTGCAGTGGGAGCTGTTAGCTCTCCCCTTCTTCATTCCCCTACACATCCACATTTTGGCAGGTATCTGTAAGTATTTCTGGGGCAAAAAGCTCAGCTACAAGCTTTTTCTTTGCAGTGACTTTTCATCAGGTAAACCTCCTGTAATTCATCTGCGCAGGATCCCAGTCTCATGAAAAAAAAGGAGCCGAAAAAATAAAAAGGTAGTTCACCAGACTGGAAAGACAGAGAAAAGAAATGTCTTTGGCGGTATGGTTCAGTCTGTAGCAGTCCTTCCACTTTGAAACTTCAGATAAAGATGTAAAATCAGTCTTTTGCTTAACAGACTGCCAGAATTTCACACAATGATACTCTTGAAAGTAAAGAAGTGATGTTCTGGACCTAGACAGGCTTCTCTCACTGTGACTTGGCATAGACATGGAGTTAAAACTCATTTAGACCAGAAGAGATTAATTCTACTTGTGACATCTTTTTTGTCCAGCTTCGAGTGATGAAATGCTGAACAGCGTCTGATGAGCTACAGAAGCAGCTGTGAGAACAAGTCACAAGGCAGGATATTTTTTTTTTTTCCTTGCATAACATGATTGGAAGTAAAGCAGAATATTCAAGAAAAAAAAAAAGAGAAATCCCCTTTTCCCTCTTCTCTCCAGTTCAACTTGTGACTAATCAAAATTAACAGACAGAAAATGTCTTTAAAGCCACAGTTAGGGCTTTGATACGTAGCTCTCTAGTACATGCCCTACAATAAGGTTCGAATTAACAAACACAGCCAAACCCAAACTTCTGTTCGTGGCCAAAAGTAACTTGACCTAAAAAAAAAAAAAAGGGCAAAAAATATCGTTTCACCTCATATCATGTTTTTTATACAAATTATTGTATGGAAATGTGGGCTCTACTGAGAATCACTTTGAAAAACACTGTTAGGTTACTCATCAAAACCAGATGATGCACTATAATTCATTTCTAAAACTATCTTCTCCAAGAAGGACAGACACAAGCTTTTTGAGGATTCCCTGCCCCCCTTTACCATGAACAGAAATTTGTGAATCACAACAATAAATTCCACCATCCAAAAGAATGACATTATCCTGTACTACTCTCTTTATTTAATACTTTTCTCATTATCAGGATTCTTCTTTCAGCATCTATTCCTAACTTCCTCTATTTTCAATGCAATATAGTCCCACATATAACTCTCCCTTTTCTACATCATCATGCAATACCAAGCAGCTAACTAGAAACTAATCATATCATTAAGAATTTCTAAGCCAACACCTGCTGAGATCAACACCCGCTAGTGTAGGGAATAGAGAAACAGGGAGAATACAAGGTGTGTTGTTACAAGCAACCCATGTCTTGTACCATGTGAAACTGTAAGTACTTTATTATTTTCAAGTATTGACATTGCTTACTTTTTTCACGTAGGGAGTCATAAAATTTGTATCCATTATGATACCTCATTAAGTTTCCCGACTACTCTTTAGGTTTAAGAAATTATCTATCTACAAATTACAAGCAAAACAGCAGCTTGATGGAACTTGATTTTATCAGTTATAAGAGTACAAGATGCAGCTACAGCAAGAAAGATGTCCAGGGCCACACATCAGAACAAGTACATGAACACTGGACAGGAGCTGATCTAACCATAGTGATGTAGAAACATTTTTGTTATATGTTGTAACCCTCTGATGGGGACACTTTATAGGAGCAAAATACAGGGTAGTACTGGATAACACCTCCATTTGGCATTTAAGAATTGCATGAAAATCTCAACATAGACAGTTTTAGAAAGGGCCCTGAAGTTTTAAGTTTAGAAAGTCCATAGTCCAAACAACTTACCATCTAAATAGAAGAAGCAAAAGACGACTGTGAATCACAAGGAAACAGTAACATTCAAATATGAAGAAATCTGTCCTGCATACAATGATTGCAAGTTCAGTCCTTGTTGTACAGAACAATATGCCAGACTACACAAACATAATACTTTGCCTTTTACAGTTTTGTAGGCTTTTAAGCACTTTGATGGTCTTGCTATATTGTTTTTATATAATTTCCAAGTATTGTTCTTATTCTGACTTGGTTTTCCTTTCTTCTTTGCCTTTGCATTAGTGTCTTTGAGAATCCAGTTGGTGAATTTGTGGTGCCAAAAACAGAGGCTGCTTTTAGAATAAAGTCAAACTCCAAACAAATAAAGCAGAATGTGGCATTGGCAGCTTTCTTAACAGAAGTAATGGGCTTTAAAAAAAAAAAAAAAACACCAAAGAACTAAACAACCACTCCCTCTTAAACAACAGAAGTAGAACTGCAGCAGATAGCTGTGTCCAAATACTTATCACACATACTCACTTTTTTCCATCTTCTGTCTTCATCACATTTTTTTTCCTCCCATCTGAATCTATCACTGTTGAGTAAAGCCAGGTAGTAAACCACATGGTTATGGCCTACCCTTCTAAAAAGTCATATACAAGCTGTTTCAGTTTTTACAGAAAATACTGTATCTGCAAATAGTAAATATCAGGGACTAGAATAAACAACTATAGTCTTCACTATCAAGTCAAACAGGCATTTTCATCAAATCCTACTGGAACCATCACCCCATGCTCACAACTCCCCAGTGTGGCCAGTACACAACAAATAGCCAGTATCGGGGATACCAGGGCTCCCTCTTTAGCCTCTAAAACCACCTATTCAGTGTAATATTCTCAAAGCATTGCACTCAGTTGATTAAAGTCATGTTTGACTGTGATGTTTACATCACAGCATCACCAAAGTGAACATTTGACCAAAGTCAACATTGTCAAATGTTAATTTTGGAAGATTTTAAATGCACTCTTACTACACTAATGGTTCATCAGGGTATTTGAACTAAAACATCCTTGTTAATTTATGCCTATATACTACAAATTAACACACTACAAATATCTATTGCCCTTTTTTACACCATAAACAGAAACCACACATCCCTTCTCCTATGAAGGTAAGCTTTTACATGCCTACATCCAAATTTCAACACTTATTTCTGAAGAACTGAAACATCTCAGTCTTTTACAGAAACTAACAAAATAGTTTCACCAAGCTTCTCAAGACCATAATGAATCATAAGCACCAAATTTCTCAAAGCTTTACAGCATGGGAGACAAACAGTGCCAGACTGATACCTTCGACATCAGAGTAGAGAGTGGCAGGGATAACAAGGTGGAGCAACCCTCAGAGTGAGCTGGCAGAAATTACAATCCCATTAGACATCATAAATCTTCCATTCAAGTCCAGTACCTCAGTGGCCATTAAAATAAAACCATAGAGGGACAATCTCAACTCTGGCATTGCTCAGAGGGGGGGCCTACAAACACCTATTAGAGTGAGACTGCCTTTCCTTAAGTCATTGCTATAGGCATACTGGGAAACTTTGTAGCCTTGTTTCCTAAGCAGGCAGGGTAAAGGAGTGCTCCCCTGTTTACATCATTTTCCTGTCCCCAGTAACTTGTCAATTTTTTTTCCTATTTCCACAAAATGTGATGTAGCTATATAGATACTGAGCTTCTTTAAATGTTGTGTGAATAGGCTGCTGCTAAAAGAAAAAGGAAAAAGCCAATTAGGGCGTCTGCTCTGGGAACGACTGTAATATGAGCTCATCTTTCCATAGGCACCAGAGATTTCGTGGGACAGAAGGGACATTACACATGTCCTAATTTCAGGAAAATCTTCAGTTTGAGTTGCGCCTTATTAGTCTTCACAGAATCCCATCACCAGACGCAGAGCTACAGCACACCAGGTTTCATTAGTTCCACTGCTTGCAAACTACTTGTTTATTTTAATAAAACATGAATAAGTGAAAACAGAAGCCTGCTTGCCAGGTGCGGTTATTTTGTTTGTTTGGCTTACCTGAAGAGCTTTAGATAAAACCATAATATTAAGCAGAAATTTTGCCTGTGTTTTAAATCACCCTATCAACAGTGAAATTACAGATGAGTGGTAGCTAAAATGCCTGCTGATACAGAATGAGTTGAGCTGGCCATTCCCTACTTAAGCCTGGTGCAGGCTGCTGCCACCCTAATCAAATTTTTCAGGTTGTTCTAGATTCTTGCATTCAATACTGCAAAAGTGAGTTTCCAGGTTAATGCTGAATAAATACAAATAGTTTAATGTTCTTCTGCAGTCATATCCTTCCACATTGGTAAGTGTAATTAAGAAAATGTTACATTGCACATCCCAAATAGTGAATGTAGCTGATCGTTAATCATTATATTTGCATAGTTTATATGAAAAATATTTAAATTAATGAATGCTCCAACTTTTCTTTGCCATAACATTAATGCATGAACAGCATCTGAATGTATAATAGTGTATTTGTAGCTTATTGATTCTTATGCAATGTCACTGTAAGAAAACTGTTGGACAATGAACTTCTGGGTGTAGAGAAAATTTGAGATCAAAAAAAGGAATATTCTTTGATAAAAGCAACATGTGCTTGTAGGGAGAAGAGAAAGATGCACTGTTCCAAGCTGACACATTCACATAAACAAAAGATAAACTGTAATATATTAAAATAAAGTTTGGGGAAGTATCTTTTATAAAATCCCGATTTGCAGAATGAATTGTGAATAATCTTTCATCTGTATTTAACATCCATAAAATAATGATTTCCACAAAAACATAGTGATAAAAAGGTTTATATGAGGCATGGAATTTAATTTTGCCAACAATAACTGTCTTGTATCTGTTTTATCGAGAACAGACAAAACAGAAATGCATCACATTTTAAGAATATAAAAAAAAAAATCAAGAACATTCTTTCAACAAATAACTCTTCAGACATTTGGCTAGGAAACAATGTATGCTCACTAGCAATATCTCTGATAGGATTTGTAAAATGATAGAATGAACACATAGGGTATTATTAAAACATTTTTTAAAACCCGAAGTGGGAAAAAGAGGAACTAGTATTCCATTAAATCTATTTTATAAACCAGATGATTATTTAAAAAAACTTCAACTTATTTTCTGCGTGCCCAGTCTAGGCTACCATGGACTCAATTTTCAGAAAATGAGTATTCATACCTTTAAAGAACTAGGTTCATTTAAAAGTAAAAAATTAGAGCACCTCAACTCAAAATACTAGTCTTTTTGGAAACAAAACTGAAAAAAATGTGAGATATAAAAAATAATGTTCATACAAATTTATTTCCTTTTCTCTCTTTTTAAACTTTTGTTCTTTGTATTCTCTGTCTATATTGTCCAACTGTGGGGAAACTTTTTTTTTTAAAAAAGGAACAACTGAAATCATCATTTACATTATACCGTTACAGCTCTTCACATTAAGGTCATGTAAATACAACCCAATGCCCATTAGATTTGGGCGTTCAAATCTGGACATGTTCTATGCATTCATATATATACTTGACCACTCCAACGCATGCATAAATGAGAGCAACAGTGTCCACTTGTAATACAACTTTGCCAAAAAGTCTTAAGAAATTCTCCATTCAGAAATACTGTAGCTTCTCCTCATGAACAAAATCTTGAAATGACCTTAACAGCTCCCTGTAGGCATAACTATTTGCAGTTCTCTATAGCTCTTAATCTGCATTTACCATGTATTCCAAGTAGCATTATATATTAATGATATGATGTACTTTAAGAACACTCACTTGCTAAACATATTAAACACATCCTTTCATGACCAAGGTATATATGAGGATTTATTTCTTGATAAGAACACTGGGCATGCTTGGGCAGTGATTAGATTATTAGTAAAGTATTTAAAATTCACAAGCACTATGAGTAAACTGACCTTTGAATGGTTTAAAAGCTTTTTTCCAAGTTTTAGCACTTACAGGGTGAGATCACTACAGTGAAAATGGCAGATTTAACACCATTTCAACATATATACGTTTTGTGCTGTAATATTTCCTAGAAAGAATACATGACAATCCAGTGTCTCATGCAAAAATCAATTACATTTTAGTTCAAGAACCTCAGTCAGTGAAACAGGATATTATTTTGTGTCCTGAACAATATCTTGTTCCAGTTTCTAAGGAAACCAGCAGCAAAAACTAAGTTTACCATGCTGCATCCTCCAGAAACTGACTACAACGTCGGTCTCCAGGGTATCATTATCAAGTGCTATTTGCATTTAAATTTCTATAACCCTTAAGCAACTAGATTGTTTGTTTATACGCATGGTTATGATCTACTAGGTATCTAGGTGTTATCCCTCACGTCCCCATATGGGTTCACAGCCTATTGGCATTTAATGGCTTATAAAGCTAGATTTCAAATCAGGCACAGCATTTCTGAATTTTTATTTTAGAAATTTCTTTTTGCCACACTCAGCGAGATGTCTGTTCAAGCCTCACTATGTGCTTCATTAATGGATGTCACTCATTTGGTTTCATACATGAGAAGAAACAGAAGTCACGCTGCTGTGTGCTACAAATAGCCAGAGTCTAGAGGAACAGTCTATCTATCTGTTTTGCACAGAAGGTTTTAGGAACTGGCCTAGGGGAACTAGGTTACATGTTTCTAGGGGAAGCCAAGGAAAACTCCAGATTTTTCTTGACAGACACTGGCCTCTTTTGTCAGAAAAGCTCAACAAATATTCTGATGAATTACTGATGCTTTTATAGTTGAAAACTCTCCTGACAAACTACTCTGCTGACCAGAGATGACAAGGCCCTGACACCAAGTTTCTGTTTTCAGAATATACAGAATTGTTATAAAATCTGTTCACAGAGGATGTAACAAAAAAGATTCAGTGGCTGCATTTTCCCACTGAAATCAACATCAATTTGTCATGTAGTAGAAAACCCTTTTCCTTTCTATTGTGTTTTAAGACTTTACACTTTTAAGTTTGAAATTATTTTTCATTGAAAAAAAATCTTCCATAAACTTCTACAATCTCTAATTTTATTCTGTATTTAGTGATATAGAACTCTGAACAGGATAAAAAGAAGCTTTTCTAAACAAAACACTTCTATGACTAAGCAATCACACCTATCTGAAGAAACAGAGAATGTGAATATAAGAAGCAAGATTTCTGTTCTGAATTGTGGACAGATGCTTGCAAGTGCAGCCTTCCACAATCAAACAAATCTAATTAAATAAGTAATGTTCTAACCTTGGCAGGTGCAGCCACTGATTTAGATCAGATTTTTCTCCAGACAATTATTTCAGCAAAGTAATTGTTAGTTGGTCTCTTTTCTTATACAATGTCCCTTTATTCTCTGTTCCCCTCCCCTTGTAAAAAAACATTTAATCTGAAACAAACCAAAATTACTTTTCTTTCTTTTCTCCAAACTTCACTAAAATCTAAAATAAATATAATATGGTACTCAAGCACCATAGTAGTACAGAAACAAGAAACACACACTTAAAATGAGCTCTGAAGAAGTCCTGGGCTGTGTAGGAAAAAAACGCTTACTGTGTGCTTACTATAAGCAACTCCTTTACACAGCTTGTTTACTGTTTCAGTAGCATGTATGTGTTATTACTATAAACAGTGGGTTGTTTGATTGTTACATATGAAAATCATTGAAGAATTAAAAAGATACATCCATTTGCAATTTATTAGTCCTTAAAATGAAACTGAGATATTGTGTGAGTGGAAACCAAGGCACAACATTATTTAATAAAAATACAATTCATAGAAATTTAACCTTGAGATCACCAAACAGATGTTTTTGCACTACAGTGTCTTTTTTCAGTGTGCACAAATAATAATAAAAATAAACTTATATAGTACATTTATGGTCAGTTATACTTTTTCTGGGAAGCTTTGCTGAGTTTCCTAAAATCATTGAAAAAAATAGTGATGGTACTATGGGATTTTTAAGCCAAGTGAGCAATAAATTTTAAAAAAAGTTGAAACCACTGAAAATATTTAAGAGAACATTGAAAAAAGAAAAGTAATGCTTCAAGGTGATAAATGCACACTCCCCACTGCTTGGATGCAATACAAGTACATCTTTAGTTAATTACATAATGCCTTCTGTGATGCATCTCTTTGATATTTTCTTTTATTGCAAATAATTAGAGTAGCATTACTTGCAAGATGTATTACTATCTGATGACTGATGAGTTCATTGGGCACTGCTGTTGATTTTATACACTTACTGCACTGGCTTGACAATAAAGTAATATCCCTATTATAGTCTCACCCAGAGTAGCACTGAGCACCTTTCAAGACGCAATGAGACCTTAAATCAGCCAGCGAGTGAAACAGAACTTGTGGCTTCTTTGCATAAGATCAGTTTTGAATTAGAAGTGAAAGGCCACATATTGTACTACATCATTCTTTGACTTTAATGAGTGTCTCTCACATTCAAGTCAAAGGTTGTGTATCGAGGATGATGTTTGACTAGTCTGTAATCTAAAAGCAGAGCGAATGCTGATTCATTTGCCTACCAAATGAGAAGCAAAGGCACAAGCAGTAGCAAAGACACACCTTGACAATGTTACACCTGTTGGGCACAGATTCCTGAGGCTGCCCCAAGCACTGCACCCCAGCCCACAGACAGGCTGCCTCTGCAACCCTGCCATTTCTCAGTCATCCACACTTTCATCTATATGCACTTCAGATGTCAATGATGTCTTACCTCTCCAGTCAACTGAAACAGAATATTTTCTGAGCCCAAACAAATGAGAACGACAATAATTCAGATGAGGAAGGCTAATGGTTGATCAATCCGAATCCCATAAGCTACACAGAAGCAGCCAACAGACATTAACCGTTGGAATATACTTGGATGTTCTTGAAACACCACATGGCATACTGATAGATGTTTCTGAGGACCACAGGCAAAAATGAAGAGTAAGAGACATGCAGAAGTGAAACAGAGTTAGGATATGTTTGAAAGTCCTCTTATACTCTTGAATTCCTATTTCTTGGTTGGAGAAGTAGGATTAAATAACGGCAACAAAAGTTAGGCAAGAAGCAGCTATTCTAGGGGTGGGAGTGCTACATGGCTGTTCCCCAACCTTGTATCACAATGAAAGCAATTAAGACTGGGGCAGGGAAGGGAGACGGGGTTTGACTGTCAAATGCTTCACTCTGAAGTGTTTTAACTTTCCCTCAGAAATATCACTAGAGCCTGCAGCCACCAAGAGGCCAGCCAAATTCTGATGAGATATAAAGGTAGGCAAAGTCCTTGTTGCTTTAACAGAAATAGAAATTCTGTTTGAATATGGCAGTTAACAGGAGCATTACTTAAAACACAATAGAAGGAGGGAGAAAATACAGGAATGGTGAGGGGATGGCTATCTTCAGGGATAAAAAATATACTGGGTGTCATAAAGCATGCCTGGAAATTAAAGTCTATGGAAAACAATAGTAAGATCTGGAAAGACAGAAAGGTGATAAAGTAGAAATTCCAGGTAGCAGGAACAGAGAGAGAGCTTTTACACCTCTAGAGATAAGATTGCTAGAAAGAAAAAGGTGCTACAAGAAGAGAATAACTAGAAAAAAAGAAAGGGAAGGTCATGGATAGAGATGGGAACAAGACAACTCAGGATTTAAAAAAAATAAGGCCGTCTTAAACAGGTGTGAAATGAAACCCCAGAGTATTCAGCACAGCTACCTCATTTCTGTGTCACAGCTGAGCCATCTATAGGAAATATCGTATCACTGGTATTTAAACAAATAAAAAGGAAGGAAAGACTAATGTAAGAAGAACAGGAAATCTTCATTGCAGAATGAAGAGGCTCTTTTTAATTTTCACTCATCTTTATTTCTTCCCCTTCTATTTTGGCAGCTGCTGTGGAGTAAGCCCTGCTCCTGTGACAGGGATAGCACCAGAAAGCAAAACAGTCTTAAGCTACCACATTTCTGCAGTCTCTTGTAGGGTACCTCACAAATGCCTGGCTATTTTATGTACTCATGTCAGGGCAAAATTCAAGCTCAGAAATACAAACCAAAATTGTTTAGAAGGTTTTTAAGTTACTCCCTAAAAATGGGATAATCATTCATGAGAATTGATGCAATCCTACAAGTAATCAGTTCTTGCCAAAGATTGAATCAAATTAGAGGGACAGTGTTGAAGCCTGCATCCTGTAAGAATATACAAGAGCAAGACGTTTCATACATATTTTACGTATATTTTTCCACTGTCTAATTGGGCTGGAGGAGTGAGATAACTCATAGCCTATTGTTCTGGCAAGCCACAAGTGTAAAGAGAGAAGGGAATTGTTAACAAGCTAATATTAGTCCAGTAACACGACTTGATCATTTTATTTCTGTCTGTTGGATGGAGGTCACAAATTCTCACGTAGGAAATTTGCTCTTCCTTTTGCCACAATGATTAGCTACAGCCTGTGATACCAGTACTTTGCTGTAAGGAATAGTACAGGAGCTTCACTGCTGGGTTATTATCTGGGATCTATTATGTTTTACATTTTTCAAAAATCTTTAAGCTAGATCTTTGACATTCAACTGCCTATAAGGACATACACCACCCGATGAGAAGCTTTGATGTGCATTTTGAGGATTAAATAATCTAGATGGAAGGCAATGTGTTTCCAGCCAAGAAGAAAACTATGGAGGAAATTTTGCCTCCTGCCGTTTAGCACTGCTGGCAGTCAATACCTTTCAGCCTACCCTCTAAATTTGATTTCATACATATTTACAGACTATTTCTCCTCTTACTACTAATTCTTTTGAGACCAAATTAAGAACAAAGATAGCAGGAACAGGCTTCATCAAATAAAAATGTAAATACGCTGCATCTCATTTTTGGATGAAGAAAGTTTATTTAAATATTTTCTCGAATGGAATATCTTTGCAGTATCATTATTGCTTGCAACTGGAAAAGTAATAGCCTTACAAGTCAGAGTAACCCATTGAGGCTTAAGCAAATTTATGCATTTAAATAATGTAGTTTACTTTCAAAAAAAAAAAAAAGCCCTAGAATTTTTTGCATTGTCAGACAAGGAAAGAATACTAATAATAGAACAATTAGATACTAAAGAAAAGATAATTTTACTTCCTATATTCAAGGTACATTTGTCAGGTAGCTCAATAGTTTTAGCTATAAAAGAAACACTGAAGTAATTTCTGAAAAATCTAAAGCTAAAACTGAAAATTAAGGTGCTTCTAAAAAGTGAGATTAATCCATAACATATTTCCAATTTTCATTTTCTTAAAGGAGGTCTAAAATCAATTAATGTTTTTTTAATTAGCAGCCCACCTTTTCTGTCTGATCAACTTCACAGCTAAATAGGAAAATATGGTACATACATGTCTTGATGAAGCCAATGAAGTTACAGCAGTGACTTTGATGGAGTCAAAAATCTTACCAGAGATGTTTGATCTCTTTTACATCCCAATTTAAGTTCAATTAAAAAAATAAATATACCTTGTCTGACTAACTGAATGCTCTTTTTTCTTCTGTTATTCCCTCTACCCACAGCCAAGTAAGTATTCTAAAAGGATTCTGAAAAAACGTTAGCAATAATTGTTGCTATAAACAACAGTTGTCTTTACTATTCAAAAGATACAAGACATTTTCATCTGTAACAACTTCAGTGAAGTTCAGTAAAAAAAGTAAAGTTATGTACAAAGCGAGAAGAGAGTAAATAGACATGTTTTCTATGTGTTTATCTGGCATGACATCCATCATAAGTAGTTTAAGATTTCTCTTAATTTTAAGGTTCTTCTATCCCATCCTACCCACAAACCACACAGAAGCTTCCATGTGGGTTCTGTAGACCAAAGCAGCACAGGAATTTGTGACTCAAGCTTTAAAACACTGTTAAGCATCTTATTTCATCAGCTACTTCCCTACATAGCCTACCAAGCATTAGCTACATCTGCTGTATTGACAGAGAAATAGTCAGAGCAAGCTTGGTAAGGCTTTAAACATCTTGTGTGTGCTGTTAAGGGGTCTCTGCAGGCCAATCTCTGATTTAGATTAGACACATAGGGATGTTCTGGTAACCAGGTTTGCCAGACATAGGCACACTGTTTCTGAAGAAGGTGGCGTCCACAGTGCCATGAGGGACGTGTAGTAGAAATGAAAGGTTGCAACAAGAAATGCATTGGGTTTTCCAGGTTGCATCAAACTTTAGCTTCCTCTGCACTCCCCAGCTTCTAAGGAGAGTGTGCAAACCAAACTCACTGAGCTAAGGATGTCAGGATTTACAGGGGAATCTGGATATTATCCTCGCCTGCAGGTATTTCTTCAGAGAAGAATGTATTAGGACCCGCTCCTTGAATCATTTTCTTTTGAGAAACTGAATCACAGTCCTACTACTTCTAAAGTGTCACATATTCACAAGCATGATATTAAACCACTATGTGTTTGTTACATATATATAGATATCCTTTGTTGGAGTCTCATGATATTTCTATATAGGGCAAGATAAAATCTACTTGAAAGAAGAGCAAATATGTTAACTGTTTTTCTCAAGAAAACTCATGCAGAGGGGAAGGAGATATTAATCTTTCTGTAAGTGCTGGCAACATTTCAGAGACATATCTGCAAAGAATTGTGACAAGTTTAACAGTGACATTATGTAGAATAGTGAGAAGACTAAACACAAACTTCAAGAGCCAAACTTCCCCATTAAGTCTCTGTCTACATCAGCAGTAAACTGCATGATGTTTAAACACAACCCCCTAAGCTGGTAGGCACGTTCATTATCTGTAGGCCTATTCCTGCAAGTCTGCAGTAGGAGACCCAAATATTCTTAGTTCAGGTTTGTCCCCCATGGTTTTACTTAATTTCTCTGTTTCTTCAGGAAAGAAATCTGCAGCTCACTCTCTGCAACTGCTGTGCCTACTGTTTGCCCCTACAGGTTGTAGGGCAATGGTGAAATGGGCCCTGGGAAGGTGTCCCTGCTTGGTTTTGTTGTCAACTGTCATACAAACAGCTTGACATTTCTTTTTCTCCCAAACTCCAGGTGCACAGAAATGTTAACTGTACACAATCTTCAGGAAAATTTCAAATTTTCCTGGAGGCTAGGAACACACATTTTGAAGGTTTGTGGTACAACAATAATAAGTTAAATCTAGAAGAGGAAAAAAATATTATGTTCTGATAATAAAAAAATAGAAAGATTTAAGACTGACCTTTAAAAGAAAATATTTAAAGGCCTGGCACCTGATTTCTCCAGATAAAATGCGTTCATGAGAGTAAGTGTTTTCTTAGAATTATACCATCTAATTTGTGAGAATTAAAAAAAACACAAGGCTTTTCCTATCTGCAAGATTACATTCAAGAGAGATGTTTAGCAAATTCTCCTGTAAGGACTGTATAAATCAGAATTATAAAAATGAATGTTTTCACAATCTCAGAGGCTTCACCACTATAATTAAAAGGTGAATTTTTCACTTTTATTTTGTTATTCTTGTCTCCTGGGTCTGATTTATAACTTTTGTTACACAATTATATTCATTTATTTCTTTGTGCCATGTTGTATGTTATTTCAAAAGTAACATCTAGGATGTCCTTGCTTTAAAATGTAGATTTAGCCTCTCTGGGTGAAACTTGGTAGAACATCTGTGTTTGAAAGTATGAAAAATTACCACATTTTCTGAGTGAACCAGGCTGAGTGCTCACATTATACTGTCTCTAAGAGAAAATTAAAGTGCTGCTGATAGCTGAGGGACCGGATGGCTCAAGGGAATCATGGTGTGACACAGTCTTTCGTCTGATGAAAACCAGCATGAATTTAGCCCACGCTGATAATGACCAAAGGTTATTATCATTTGTTCAGTAATTTATTTAAAATGAGTTAGGGGTCCGGCTCACGTATTAGTGGTAAAGAGTCCAAATTAGAACTGAGCAAATAATGGAAAAATGTCTCTGCAACAATTATTTCATATTTTTAAGTTAGTATGCTTAAAATTTTGTGTTTGTTACCTTCTTAATATTTAACAAACAATTCTAGGAGGAGGGATGTTTGTGAACTTAAAAGATGTATCTACAAATTCTCATGGAAAGCAAATCCTGAATTTATAAAGACAAGTATTTGCACTGGGAAAAAAAATAAAAATCTATTTTTTAGGATTCTGCTTATTCAACTAAATACATTAAAATACATTCTGTGTGGTCTCTGTGCCTGGTCAAAACTAACAAACAGCTTCTATTTTGTGAATCAGATGCTAACAAATGTAGTGTTTTCCAGAAAGCTACAGAATTCCAGTTATTTACAGAAAAATACTCAAAGAAAACCATCTCAAGTTAAACTTGAAAAGAGTTGTAACTCTTGAAAAGGAGACTCCATAAAAATATGTGATGTCTTATTAGCTGAGGCCTGTTGGAAGTGAGAATGGAGAATTTAAGTCTTTGCAGAAGTGGAACAAAGACTGGTGTGTGAAGTCATTCTGGCAACATGGCCAGGGGATAAAAATCACAGACTGTTGTACAAGAGACTACGAAATCTATCAGAAGCATTTACTGGGCTCTTGTTCCCAAAAAGGGGTGTATGAATGAATATGGGTATCTTGCAAAACTACCTCCAGTGAAGGTATCTGGTGTATGCTAGCAAAATGTATAAGCATAGAGTAATATTTTAGTAAAAGGATGATTTAAAAAAATCTGCAAAGCTACAAAACTCTCAGCAAGACTAAGAGGAAGGACTGTGTCATTTCATACTGACATTTAGCATACACCTTTACAATGTCTAAGTATCTCCATCATATATGGGTATCTCTTTGCCTGACTAGGACAGATGGTTGAAGACTGCACTGCACGTAGGCAATTTATTCTCATGGTGGGATATTTCACGAAAGCAAGATCTGAATGTACATTGGGATCTGGTAAGCAGGGGTATGGATAAGAGATTCACAGAATCATTGAGGCTGGCAGGGACCTCTGGACATCAGAGATAAATACATGAAACAGACTCAAATTCCACTCCTATTTTAATAACAAAGACATTATGGCTTATGGTCTCAGCCTTTAAAGGCAGACAAGAAAGAAGGTTGCAAAGACAACAAACAACAGTGCTTTGTCTCCCTTGTGTCCTACACTCCTGGCTGCATTCCTGCTTCCCTGGGAACAACAGGACTCTCTGACATGCCAAATACACTCAAACAGTAGCAAAACTGTAGGCAAAGGGGAGCACTTCCAGCAATTATATTTCTATGTGACTAACAATATAGCACAAGCCCTGTGAAGGTCTAGAGAGACCATTGTTTTAGGCAGCAGATTCTCCTCACCAAGAAACACCATATTTAACTTGAATAATAGTATTACTCTTGATTTATACCATCAAGTCTGAGAAGAGAAAAACACCTGGAAGAGCTCACCATGAGAGGAGGCCATAAGCTTATTTCTATTGTTGCTAAACAGAATGTCAGCAACAACATTTCCAAACCATAATTTTTACTGTTCACTATGTTCATCTACATGCCACAGGGAAAAATGATGCTTAAGGCAGAATGATTACACCATACTAGCCTTAAGCTAAAATGACATCATAAATAAACAGTGCAAGAAACAGTAATAATGACAGCAATCAGGACAGATATAAAAAAAAAAAACAAAATAGAGCTGTGGCAAAGTAATACATCTACAAACTTATAAAATAAAACCAGCTAGGACATTTAAAGACCCATTTAATGTAATAAAGAGGAAGAAATGGCAACTGAAAATCTATTATAATACTTGAAAATTGTCCTTTTAACCTTTATTTAAATTAGCAAAAGTTGCATGTTCATACCCGATGGCAAAATAAAGTCCTTTTCTAGCAAAACATGGAAGTTTGGTATTAATACAGAGTATGTAATATTAGAAAAGTCATCTATTATAAAATCTAAGGCATGACTATGTTGCCAAGTATCAATCCTAACAAATATTAATTCTGCTTAAATTTGTCCAAAACCCAATAAAGCTATCCAAGGAAAATTTGGGTGAATTGTCAATTTGCAGACCAGTAGCTACAATAAAGGAGACAATGTCTTCACTTGTTGAAAGCAATATCCATTTAAGTTCGGAGCACAAGCATCCTTTAACAATAAACCAAATGAGCTCTCAATATAAAATATGTCTTCCTTCTCTGAAAATCTGTATAGCGAATACAGCCCGAGGGAACTTTTAACAAAATGTTATAAAACTGAAAACTGACATTAATAGGAAGTACTGATATATCCTTAGTGACAATGAGTTCAATTCTCCTGCCACTGCATAATGGAAACACCAATTGGCTCCAATTTGCTTCGATTGGATTTTCTCCGATCAGTGACAGAAGAACGAGGCCCAGTCCTGCTGAGACATCATTATGAGAGACAGATTTAGCAGATAGTATTGGCTACAGCTGAAATATGTGACTCTTTAATGTTACTCAGGCTTTGGTTGAAATCCATGGGGGTGGATAGGACACAGTAGATGTGGTCAATGCATTCCTTAGAGTCAATGACTAGTTCACATTATGAGCTCCATTGGTGAGGTAAAGCACATTCCCACTGCACACACCAATCTCAAGTCTCCCTCTGTGTAAATTTATCCTGGCCCTTTATTCTCAAAAAAATCCTCTAGCATCTCCCACATCCTTAATCATTGTTGTGCCTTTCACACATCTTCCTTTTCTGTCTAGATAAATACACCTCATTTTCTTTCTCATCCTTGCCTCACATCTTAGCCTTCCTCCCTTCACCAATCCTCATCAGATCTCCTTTACTCCCCGCATAGCAGGGGGGCCAAGGTGGGAGAGCTCTCCCAGACGTCTGCCAAAAGCAACCCAAAGTTCAGATTGTGCCAAAAGACTCTCTCTACTCTATTACTTCATCTTTTCTATGGTATGCACGAATTAAGAAGGGAATCAAGAGGTACTGCAGTCATCCTTGTGAAAGCTGGGAAGAGGAAGTGCAATCTGTCTCCCTACTATGATGTTCTGACACAGATATACTGCACCAAGAGAAGGTGCAAGAAGGAATTTAAACTGCACTAGAAATATGTGATTAATTTTATATTGAATCCAACTTAATGTTACAATTGATTCTTTCCTTCAACTCAGGATTGAAAGCCTATTATAAGACTACTTATCAATACAGAATGTTAATTCACACTTTGAATTAAGTGGCTAAAATGGGGATTTAATTTAGATTTACTAAGACAGCAATTGCATGTTAATTAAATAGCAATTGATTTTTAAAATATTTTTACTGAGGTTTAACAACTCTACTACATAAGAAGATTTGCTAAATTACTGTCCAAATCTTGTCTTTAGATGTACTGTAGTCAAGTTGCACAGATGCAAATGAAAACAAAATTTGACTAAATAGCTGTTTTCTCCTGAATTAGTGTTTATTTAACATACAGTAACTCACTGAGTCTAAATGAAGTGCTTAGCTGCAGATATTTAGGACAGTTAGTGTGTTAAGGAATATTATTGATTATGTCATATGTTTTGAAGCTGTAAAACATGACAGTAAGTGTCTAATAGCATTTATTAATTGCCAAAATAATCTTTAGTTCAGAAAGATATCAAAGACTGTTGAAACCTCTGTATGTAAGTCTGCCACCAGACATATAAGGTACAGTTTAATGTGATATATAGCAATCCAGGCTACTATGGCCATAATACACTTAAGTTAACAACAATGTGGGAATCTGAACTGGAAAGTGAGGACTGAACTGGACTCAGTTACCAATCAGTGAAGTGTGGAGAGGCAAGAACTCTCTCATGCTGTTGCCTGGTGTCCAGGCATACATTAAGCAGGTGCTGTGATCAACTTTTTTTTCCCCACTTGATGTTGAAAGCTGGGCTTAAGACATGCATGAGCATAGACTGGGTTCTCCCTCTGCAGCTGAGGCAGCCCAAAGTGGGATGCCATAATTTGCTTGCAGAATGTTCACTACTAATTAACATAATCAATGGAGAACTTTGCCAAATTAGAAGGGCAGGATAAAACACTACAGTTGCATTAGTAGTGCCCTGTCAGAATCTAATCTTTTATGGGTAGATGTTTTGTCTGTATTTTTCCATCACTAAGAGATTAGCACCTTCAAGGAGGGAAAAAACATTTTAAAGTCTTACCTAGCCACACAGTAAGAGCATAACTGTGATTTTTTTTTTTAAATCACTTTTCTACAGTCTTAGATTCTCACCCAGATCTTCCCTTTTAAGATAGCCCTTCTCTTAAAACAAGAAAAGGTACTGATTTTTCCAATCTGTATGTGGGCGAAATTTCCCTTTCTCATTATGATTCACTGGACTTTTTTTAGATGTTATTCTAACCAGTCACATTCAGCTTTTTATTCTCAATTTCAATGTTTTTATCACCCCTGTTCTCCTCATTTTATCTGCTGCCTTTCAGCAGTTTCAACTCTTCCTGGTCTATAGAGTACCAGCACAAGTTTCAGCAACACCACTCATTGCCATTTTTGTTTTCCATCCTTCATGAACCAGAAATATTCCTCCAGAGTGTATTCTTCCAATACTTGGACCTATCCCAAGTCTTGTGATATCAGATAAATCACCACTTTCTTTGGAGCAAGGACTTCTATTGATTATTCTGTATGAAAATGCAGTTATCAGAAAAAGGTCTTTGGCAGTTAGATCCACTATTTTTTCTCCCCTACACATGTAAACATAAGCTCATGGATAGCAGAGTCAAAAGTAATCCTCTGGACGTCATCTCCCCTCCCCCAGTTTATCAAATACAAACCCCCATTACTGGGGGGGTGGGGGGAAGTAGCTAGCTAAATCACACTGTCACTCCAAAGCTGGATTTTAAGTCAATATTCTTTCTTTCAACCAAACACTGTATCTGTGTCAGACAGACATACCTTTATCCTTTTTCTTTCATGGCAAAGTGCCCATGTCCAGGGAACTCAAAACCTTCCTGTCAGCATCAGCCTCTACCTAAATTTTTATTCACAGCTGAGCTGACAGACAAAAGTATCCCCTGGTCTCCCCGCAGAGCCTGAGGACTTGTTTGTCACACCAAACACTGCCACAAGGCATGTTCAGGTTCTGGTAATGGTGAGGATTTGTTCATGGTTTGCTGAGTTACCAGCTCCAGCTCATATTCCTCATTTTTTATGCCATTCCAAAGCAGGTCCTGACTGAAACACAACCCTCCAACTAAATCTACAAGTGAAACTCCTTCAATGTAAGTTCATAATCTTCAAATAAATGTTATTTTGGAGCCAGTAGATAATCCTCCAAAAGAAAAGATTAAAAAATTAGCCATTTAATTTCTTAAAGTGAAATATTTTGGAACCATGTTAAACAAAAACATACACTTTGGTGCTTCTGCTGAACTTTTTGTGCTATTATAAACCAGATACAAGGGATTCAATGACATGCTCTCCATACAAGTACTTAATTTACCTTTTGGAGGAGGGGGTAAGAGGAAAGCTCAAATGCAGCTGTACAATGTTATGTTGTGATTTTCATTACTACTCCTACTTACTGGACACATGCTACTTGGTCTCCCTAGGCAATACGGGCATTTAAAATATAAAACAAATACAAGTTGATGTTACTTTTATCTTTAGTTCTTGTTCCTCTGCATTCACACTTGTGTGACTGATTTGTGTGTGAAATGGTTTCCAAGTTTTCAAGCAAAAAGCAGTTAAGAAACAAAATATTTATACTCTTCTAACTTGTGCTTCCTGCCTAGCTAGATCCAATACAGATGCAAAGTCACTGGTCTGCAAGAGCCTTCCACAGATCTATAATAAAATAATTAAATTAGTGAGTTGTGTTTAGATCAGAGATTCTTGGCTGCCAGCTCCTAAGAACTCGGGGAATTCAGAACCGCAGAAGGATCATTTGGAGTCCATTTGGCAGAAACGTCAGAAACTTGCTGCTCCTGGGAACATCCTTTTCCAATAACATTTATAGCTCTAGATGGAAGTGAAAAGCACCATATGTTAAGAGTTTCCTGCAAAGCTTCCTGGTAAGAGAGGAAATAAATTCAACTTGTCACATCTGCTCGTGGGCCAGTCAAGTAGGATTTTATCACAGCTTTAAGTGGTTTACAAAACTGTCCTGTTATCGACTGAAGAGAGCTTTATTTCTCAAGGCTTTTTTTCAATATGCATGTTTATATAATCTCAATCATTAAATGATTTATTTGTCAGTGGAATTTCAGTAACATGTATTATTATTTATCTCTAAACAACAAAAATTACTCAGTTATTCAGCTAACAGTAACAATTCAGTTGGGAGCCAATTTGCATGGTTCAGCTGAATAAAGCTAAGCAGTCCCATACTGTCCTTTGTTTTTTTGACCCCAGCTCTGTATATTGTACCAAGTTTTCCATTACAAAGTACACTTAATTAGATAAAAGTCAAGCTTCTACCACATTCAGAAATCCTAGGTCCTAAGCACTGTAAATGCAATGCAAACAGCTGGCTTCAAATTCCCAGGGAGTCAGGGATCCCAAAGAAAATATTATGAACCAATACATATTGTCTCGGCAGTTGCTCAAGAAATCATTACTCCCTTTACAGAAAGCAGAAATTTGTTATGTGAAGTGCAAAGATAGCACAAAACAAGGCAACAGTATTCTGTGGCAGGAATTTTTGCAAAATTCCCAGCGCTATGAGATTAGGCATAGCCAAACTCCACAAGCTACACAGCCATTTTTTGGCGTCTTGTCCTGTTCTCACTGAAGTGAGTGGGAATTTTGCCACTAACTAAACAAAGAGGAGGATTGGGCCCAAACTATGCAGCTATTTGCCAAAATAATCAAGTTACAGGAAATTGCTCCTCAAAAGGTAGACATGTTTCAAAATTCCAGATGCCTACATGGAGCTGATCTAATTTACACACAGTGGGCCATACACTGTTCTCTGCCTCTGCACACAGTTCCCTTTGATGTTAATGGCAATCTGATGGGAATCTGATGCTGCTTCAGGGCAGTGCAGTACACATCCCTGGGAGCCCATTCATTCCACTCTATCAGTAAAGAGTGAGCACAAAAGAGTGGAAGTAACACATCACATTACATCCAATATTCATGCAATTATTGAAGAACACTGTATGTATTACATTTGCAAACTGTCCATAATAATTTAATTTTCTCTCCTCAATTTATAATATGTTAATTAGGCATGAAATTAAATGCTTTTTAACATACAACTGATTATGCTATAATGTATCCAACAAAGATTGATTGCTGAATAATAAATCAACATTTGCATAAATATTTATATAATTTATTTTAAAAAAATTCCACACCGCATAAACAGATAACATGGGAAAATGACAAGTACTATGACAGAAATTGTACTTTGCCTGTTAGAGATCTTTTTTCTTGAGACTTGACAAGACTTTGTTATACATTAGGGAAACAACTTGTATTCCATACAATAAGGAGCACTGCAGTCCTCCTTTAAACGTTATCAGAACTTCATAACAACATAGCATGTTATTCTTAACATGCACCAAGAAACAGAAAACTTGCCAAAAAAGAAGAAAATTGCACTTTAATTACAATATTATGTATATCAGCTTTACCCAATGTGGAATTCTCATAAAAAGCTGATGTTTTATTTGGGATCCATTCTTAGTCTTGCCCATATTAATGGCAAAACTTTTTTTTTTTCTGACCTCGTACCTATCATTATCATATCTGACCCTCACAAAAATCTTACTGCAATTATTTCAACCTAGGTTTCTCTGTGACAAAATTAGTTGCACTTGTTACATTAACAGGGAGTTACGGGTGGATAGGAAATACAAGGATATTTTGTGTGTGGTTTGTAGATTCTGAAAACTTTCAGAGATGAGCATAAATCTAAAGAAATTCCATTAACAGAAGCTGCTGAGAACTTGTTCAGCAGATTTCCCAGTGATTCTGGGCACACTCTGCCTGCCTTATAGCAAAACTAGTTTTTATGGACTAGTTGTCCTTGAGGAATTTTCCATCAGCAACAGCTCAGTACTTTCTCCCTCCTCCACACAGTGCCTGCTCCAAAGTTGACTGAAATAAATGGAAAGACTCCCCAAGATCTCATGAGCTTTGGATCAGCTTCATATTTTGCACAATCTTCTCATAAACCAAAGATCGTTTACAGTCCCAACATTGGACTCTTGTCCTGCACCCACTGAGTGGGAAGGGAGGCTCCAGTTTGAGTTCAGCAAGAAAGAAAAGACAAACTGCATGTAACTGGATAAATGCCTCTACCTTGGCTAACTTTGTTTAGGCTTCTTGTTGGCCTATTTAGAAGTGGCAAAAATATTTTAAAATAACATTATTCAAAAACTGCAGACAAAGCAATGGAGTTAAGTTTTTTTGGACATACTAACTTGCTGCTTACAAGCCAAGAAGAGCAAGAAAAGATTTGGGAGAAGTCACATTGGCTAGAACACAGAATCCTCTTGTAAAAAGAAAACTGAATTTAATGCCCAATTTAAGAAGACCAAATAAAAACAAATTTCAGTGATACAAAGAGGAAAAAGTTTAATGAGAAAACTATTATGAGAAAAGAAAATGGCAACAGTTCTTTCCAATATCTGCTTAAAAGTCACCAGCTAGCCAGCAGCAAGTGCCAAGGAGGCGTACTCCACACAGGGAATAAGACTGAAATAGAGCCCAGCTTTGGTTCACTGCTGCAAGCTGCTGTGCATCTCTTGAGAAACACTTGGCTTTACACAGAAACCAGTGGGAGTTTTAGTGACTCAGAGTGTTACAGCATCAGATTTTTGGATATTAATGGGGATTATGTTTTAAAAGTATGTTTTCCTGCCCAGAAACTCTGTGATGAATTTGATCTTCAGTAAGGTTTCAGGAAATACTCATCATTAGTGGAAGGACACAGTATATCATCAGCTTTTACAAAAAAGTTTAGAGATGATACTTCCCTTGGCTGCTGGAACCTACATCTGAGAATGGAGGTAGAAGTCCCAGCATTGCTGAGAGCTCCTGGGAGAGGGGGTCCTGAGGGACTGCCCCTCTCTGTCCAAGAGCTCCTCCTCCCAGGCTACTCCCAGGGACTGTATAGAAAATGCCACAAAACCGTCTCTCACGTAGTTTCTGAAGAAGAAATATGTTTCTTCTTCTCTTCTATTTCTTCCTACTCCTCTTTCTCATTTTCAGTTACTTTCTCCTTTTTGTTTTCAAGGTACTGTGTAAGAGGATTTTGTTTTTAAGAAGGGATGATATCTTTGTGACTATTCCATCACAGCGGGTGGAGAACACCAGACTGTCCATGTCTGCTAAACCACACTCCACCTCTTATTATTATTGCTGTGGTTTTGGCACCAGCTTCAAACCCCATTTCCTAAAACACACAGAACTCTCCAAGCTGCAATCCCTCAGGTACAAACTGGTAATGCTACTCAATACACTGAATTCTTAGAGCTCTTTTCTGTGATCTCAAAATGCTTAGAAGTATCCATGTTTCTTCTGCACACAGAAAACCTACAGCAAAAGTACATGAAATGTCTTAGAGTATACACTCAGTCAGTGACAAAGCTACACACCAGTCACCCAGTTGTCAATCCACTGGATCATCTGACATCCCTGAAGTAACCAGATCAATCTTTCCATCCTCACAAGATTTGACTAATCACCTCATTCTTTCTGGTTTAGTTTAAAATTTCTGTTTATCTTCATTTTTAAGGATTTTTTTGCAACTATTGGAAGCTGTTCTCACCCCATTCCCTCCTCCACCCCACCATTTGATCTAGCAGTCCCTCAGCTGGTATAAGGGCAGTGCACTGACCTCCGTGCCTCGACTGCCATGTTCCACACTTTTAGCACTTGTGCTTTTCTGCGTCCATTTTTTACTTCCATATTTCTTATATGCAGCACACAGTGAAAGTGATACAGGATGTTACATGAGGTGTACTGAAATGCTTTATTATTAAATATTTTAAATTAATCATGTGTGATAGTTAATTATTCATTCAAACAAACCATGAAAAATAGGGACTGCAGCAATTTCCTCTCTCCAGTATCAGATTGCTATTAAATGTACGACACAATAAAACACTCAAATTAAAACTTCCTGATGTGACACCAAATTACTAAATAGCCGAACTGCTGAAAAATTAGAAGTATAACCCTTGCACAACATATTTATTATATTCATGTCCTACTTAAAACCGCATCTTATTTGGAAGAAGAGAATATTCATGATCTCTCTTCTACAGATTGGAAAGGAAGTTTCTTGATTTGCTTGAAACTTTTGAACAGCAATATAGCAAACCTTAAGGAAGGCACATCACATGCAAGCAGTTGGTGGTGTATGGAGAAATTAAATAACTACATCGCAGAGTTTAACATCTTGAAGCCAGTCTTTCCCACCTGAACAACTTCATTTTTATCATTCCTATTTAGAGTGCCCTTCACCAACAATGAATAAGGGCAAAGTTCACTGCCCCAAAGACATTGAAAATTAAAATTTTATTACATTCTCCTTGAGACAAGACCAGTGTTGATGGAACTAGTCCTTGTAATAAGCAACACACAAGACAGGAAAAATTTGCAGGAAAGAAGCCTGGAAGAACAAAGGAAAAACCAAACACCTAAGAAAGAAGTCTCTAAAAGAGGTGAAGGGTAAGTTGCAAGGGAAAATTCCAGCTAAACCAAAATATGGTATGTACCCTGTTAACTCTCCAATGCTATCTTACATTCACATACTCACATCTCTCAGGCTCAGATTGAGTAGCCCCTCTCCTGCAACTCCATAACAACCAAAGCCATAAAAAAAAATGCTGGAAAGATAAAAACAGGATAGAAAAGTGAAAGAACCCAAGTCCCAACCTTATTTTTATTTATGATTTTGTTGTAATTTTGTCATAAGCACTCCGCTGTATAATGTTACCTCTAATATAATTCCCAAACCCTTCACAATATGTAACCATAAGACTTTTGACTGAACTTAATGATTCTATTTTGAACTGCCTGCATTTTGGCAGAGATATCATTATAGTATATATTCCTGAAGACTCAGTGTAATGATCAAAGCACTCTCAAAGTACAGCAATCAATGAAGAGCTGTTTGTCTGTCAGTCCTTCAAGAGAAGCAGGAGTGCCCAGCTCAGCACAACAGCAGGAGAGCACACTGATGTCAGGGAATCACGGCTTGGTCATGGTCTTTCCAAGGTAATAATATTTTGTCAGTATTATTTCTTTTCTTACTATAAAAAGAGATCTGTCTTATGTGAACCCATTTGTAAGATTGCAATTTACAGGCTTAACCTTTCATTAGTATCTATCCACTTTCATTAAAGCCACTAATTTGACAAGTGAATGACTTCTTTGAGTGGTTTGTCCTTTCCTTTACAAAGAGAATTTTTTCACCTCGCCTATCAGTGTGGCCCAGGCACTGGGTGTCATTACAGCCTTCTCTGCTGACAGAAAGAGGTTGGAGCAGGAGAGTTCCAAGGCAAAGGTTTGCAGAGATGCAAAAAGATTACATACACAGATGAATTTTAATACTGGGCATCTTTTTACCACACTCATCCATCCTCTGTTCTTCCTTCCTCCCTCTTCCCTCCAGGAAAAGCCCATGCTCACCCCCGTCTTCATGCTACTGAGATATTCCTAATAGCACCTTTGAATCTTTTCTCCTTGCATGTTCTTCTATACTTTCTCCTGCTTTGATTCTCCTTTGCTTTCTTTTGTTTCATCTTCTCTCTAGTCAGGTCTCCTATTATTTGTTTCATCTTTTGTTTCTCTTTTCCCTCTACACAGTTGCTCTTCTTGTGTGCTGTTGACTTAACTTACTTTCTTTTCCTGAATCTTGAAACCACTCTTAGCAAACTCATACTTCCCCCCCCGGCCCCAACAGCTTTTCCAATCTTTCTCTAAAGCACAGCAACTAGAGTAAATTACTGAATTTTCTTAATTTAACCTAGCACCTCCTCAGTGTTGTTCTTTTCTTGACCATCCTGCTCCTCTTGCTTTTCTTCAAGCAAGGATAGAAAACTTTTATTGGTCAAGGTCAGAGAGAGGAAAAGATCATGAGCATGCTCTTCTGAAGCTCTCATGATGCTTGCTGCAGCCATTTGAATAGATTTTCATATCTATTATCTATACAATTGTTGCTGCCACTACAAGAGTCTTCTCCTTTAAGCCTCCAAGTAAGTCAGATTACAGCCTTCACTGTTCTTTTATGGCTCTCCAGTCTTTTTATAGTAATAATCTGGAAATATATTCTGCACAGTATTATTTATAAACTTCCCTCTCCCCATCCCTTTCAGTTAAAGTGTTATTTACCTTTTTAACTGTCAAAGCTTGAGATGCTGTATTTGAAAAATACTACTCAGCATCTCTACACTGGAAGACCTGTGAGAGAAAAGGAAGTACAGGCCCTCCTGAAAGTGCTCCTGTTCCCTGACAATCAGCACACTGAATGTCTGAGAGTCATGAGGTTTCTTCAACCATTACGATATGGGTGAAAGTTGGCCAATACAGAAGAACTGTTCAGATATAGCCAGCTTAAGTGGGGTCAGAGAGGGAATGGTTTCCATTCTGTACAGTAAGGTTTGTTCCCATATAGCCTCTGCTTCATACCTGCCAGACTCAATGAGCTGCGACAGGCTGTTTCCTCTCAGGTCACGTGCATGTGGAGAGCAGTGCATGAAGAAAAATTGGTAGAGAGTCCTGAAGTTAATATACAGATGAGGCATAAACAATTGGAAAAAGGAATGAAATGCAAACTCCCATGACAAAAGGCGAAGAATGGAAAACATAAAATAAGAACAACATGCAGAGCACCAGGCCAGGCAATCAGAAGGGATGAAGAGAAAATGAAGAGAGGTGGGAGGTAAGACGTTTTAGCCCCTATCCAAACAGTAAGTCTCCTCACATTACTCATAATACATGAAATTATATATAATTCTCCTCAAAGTTCTTGACAGTAAAGCTACTTCTATCTCAACAATGTGGTTTGCTCTTTAGACATCAGCGTGTTGTAATAGCGTAACATATATATGCATACAGCAACCTTATAAAAAAAACATAAGCACTTCCTAAGAACAAACATTCAAATCCCCAGTTAGAAGCAATGCATTTTTTCCTCTAATTACATATATGGGTTCTTTCAACTGAAAGTGTTAAGTCTTAGACAAAGCAGCACAGAAAATCAAAAGCAAAGCCAGGAACAGAGATAAGTGTCCTGCTTTCAAAGCCTGGCTCTGAGCACCATTCACTGTTTGTCAAAAAAGACATTTTGAAGAAAAGATTCAAGTTGTAGCAGACACTAACACAACTGGACAAGCAGCATCAGGGAGGTCCTCAAATGCAACTGGAATAGGAGAAAAGACAAAGAGATAATTTGTTGGTATTTACTTGATAATTATTAGATGTAATTTTTCTCAATCTTAAGGGTATATATTAATTTTAACTATGTGGTTCTCTCCATCTGGGAAAGTTAATTTTCTCAAACAGACAAGAACTAACTGACAAGCAATCTCAGGCTGTTGAGATACCAGAACAGCAGCCATACCTCAAAACTCTACACAGACTCACGTGAAGAATACCAGATAGTTGCTTCACTTGATATCCAACAACCCCCTTTTCTCACTAGTTTTTGTAGATCAGTATTTTAACAATCTGATTTGGAGACTTCAGCTGCAGGCTGATTAGATTCACTTTCTACATCCATAAACCAACCAACAAGTTGAGTATGGTGCTCTGCATTTCAGTAAAGACAAGATTCCTGCCTTTAGCAGATTAAACTTCAAATAATCCTAAGTGATTGAATTATCAGTAAGAACAATCTTCAACTAAATTAGTAAGAGGACTTTATGGTTTATGCTGCCATTGCTCTCATTTCTAAGGAGAAAAAGGTTCTATTTTATTTTATTTTTAAATGATCAATTAAGAGAAAGCTGTCTGGTGACAAGAATTCTTCTAATTACTAAGTTTTCACAGTATTAAATACTTTAAGTTAAATCAACCAGCATTTAGCAAACTGCTGCTCCCCCCTCTTCCCCCTTCCACATACACACTTTTTTCCTTCTAAAAGCCCTCTACTGAATTAGCTGTTAGGTGCTAATTGCAAATGATTAAGCACTCACCAGTCTTACACTTCTTGCTTTAATATTAATGAGATGTATTAGCATGGAACATGGCTTGTATTAATATTATAAATGGAAGCCTGCATGGATCACTGCCTACTGTTTTGCATTACAAGGAGCATGCAGCTAAAGAAAAGAGTCCAATTTAGACCAGAAAAAGCCTAGTACACCATATATTTCTGTTGGCAAAGAAGTAAAAGGACTGAAGAAAATAAAGTTAAATACTATCTATTTATATAAACAGCATATCATTTTTTTCCATAACCAGCAGCAGCAAACATATAAAAAGATGAATTTCTCTCATCCACCTCTGAAATAACTGGAATATATGAAGCTGAAGTTAAATTTAAATTACTCCATTAAGCAGAGCCATGCCACAGAGAAATACCTTTCTGCCTTGCTCTAAAGAAGAACTTGAAGTTTATTTTTCTATGTGTATCAGGTTCAAGGATTGTACTCCATTCAAACATCCTACTTGTGCTTTCCTATTCATAGGATGTCAAAGTGTATGCAGTGGGTTTTTTAAGTATGTATATATGTAATTATTTATCCTCCCTCCAATGTAGCTTTCCATTTCTTCAGCTACCATCAACATGTAAAACATAGGTCTGTTAGCATGTACAACTTTAACTAGCTTGCCTTGTATTCATTATACAAAACAAGTTGTGTGCCAAAATTGAATCCAATCTGTTGGAAATGAAAAACATTGTTTTCATTCTTCATTGCTTTGTGCAACTATAAATGGACATAATGTGTTTAGATGATAGGCAAATGAAAGCTCTCTGCACACAAACTGTGTCAGTTCTAAAGGCAAACACCTTCTACAAAGTCTATGCATTTTCTGGGGAGCCTGAAGAGTCTCATCCAAGATGAAATTTTTAATGCTAGTTATTGGAGAAGTATGGAAAGTATGATGTACACACTTGAAAATAAATGACAGGTTCCCCTCATCTAGAAAATACAATACGTTTTCTAGCTTTTCTCTTGAAGTTGGTTATGAGAAAAAGCTTGTGGAAGGAAGAGAAATTATTTATACAGTATTCTTATAAATAAGTTGGAAGGATCAATACCAATGTGACTTTAGAAAGAGAGAGCCTGAGAGAAGAAATATGAAACCAACAGCAGAATCCTGGGAGAGTTTTGCCATTATAATAGCAGCAGGAGTGTGTAGCAACAACTGAGAACAGACTGATATCAAAGCTCCAGATTATAAAGTCCCATATACATGTTACTGCTGTTGACATAAATGAAAGGCATCCATAAACAGCAGAAGGAGAATCTAGTGCAGAGGATGCTCTCAGAGACAGTGAGCAGCTCTACCACATCACACCATGTAACACAGGACAGTACCACCCCCATGCTACATCAACCAGCTCTCATGGATGACTGGTGCTCCAGTAGCCCCTACTCATTTGAAAACTATGCCCAAATTGAGCTGCATCAACACAGAAGCATAGTGGAAGCAAAAACAAGTGCAGAAGCAACAGACACAGGCACAGCAGAGCCAAGGAGCGATGCAAGGGAAGGACCCTCCCTGGCAAAGCACCATCACTTTGCTACCTCCTCTACACTGCCTTCAGCTGTTGCTCTTGTGACACTTCAAATTCAGTGCTGATCCCACAGTAGAGCCTGTTCCTGTGTACCTCAAGCACATAAGCTGAGCCCCATCAACTGCAATCACCAGTGCAGAAGCTGGCACAGGCCAGAAAGAGGACTTCTTTAGTGCAGAAACGAGAGCTGACTGTGGCTGCACAATATCACATGCTGCCCTACATAACTGATGCATTGCTAGCTTGTAGCTAGCTACTTGTTTTGATTGTTTTGTTTATTGTAACCTTCTACATCTAGTCCTGTTTCCTATTACTTGTTTATTTTGACTTTACAACATGGTATGTGGGAATTAATAGGTTGGGATTTCATAGCTGCTGATCTCAGCTACAGGTTGGGATAACTGGAGTTTGATTTGCTCAGATATTACAGTCAAAGACACATCTGTGAAACATTGCAAGGAGAAAAATATTCCTTTTTCAACAATAAAAAAAGCCCGAGTTCTTTTTTTAATCATTACTATATTTCATAGGGGATTATGAAGATGTGCCCCTAATTAGTCTAATAAATATTTTTATTTTGTTTTCTATTGTATGTCATTACAGAAGAGCAACAACACTGGCACAGTGTAACTTCACCGTTTAATGATTTTCTGCTGTCATCATCCTGAAGCACCTTTTGCATAGGGAGACTGCTTTCCCAATATTTCTTATTCCCTACCCTACATCTGACAGAGAGACAGGAGCTTACTGAATTACCCATTGTCACAGAATGATGCTGTGGCAGATTCAAGAGTTAACTGAGTTCACTGGAATCCTACTGATTCACTCTTCTGTCACAGAAGTTGACATACACTTGTTCATCTAGGAGGGATGGAGACATACTTTATAGATCACAGAATCCCATATCCCTCAGTGCTGTCGACCCTACTCTTCAACTCCTCTAGGGATGGGGACTCCACCACCTCCCTGGGCAGCCCATTCCAACGCCTAACAACCCATTCTGTAAAGAAATGTTTCCTAATATCTGGTCTAAACCTTCCCTGGCGCAACTTGAGGCCATGTACCAGTCATCCAGATTTTTCCAAGATGGAGGTTGATGAAAATTATGTACCTCCCTGTGAAAAGATGAAGGAAGGTGTTCAGCTTTAGCTTCTTCATTGGTCCAACAACGTAATATTATTAGGGCTAAATCAATGGAAATATATATACCCAAAAGAGAAACCTTAGGAAAAACATTATCAGTTATTAAAAATATTATCAGGTTACATGGATTCTGATACAAGGGTGATATCAAGTTAAGGTTGTCCTCCAAACCTTGAATTCCAGCTCTTAAAGTATTGAATTTACAACCTTAATAATGCCTGAGATTTTCAATATATAGCTTTGTTTTGACTGCATATACATAGAAGAGTCATAGAAATTCAGCGTTTGCCCATATTTATCACACACTGTCACAGAAGTTTCTCAGCCTTCTGTTCTTAGAATTGGAAATAAAACTATTGCTAAGAATATAATTTTCAATAGAAACCACTTCCTACAGGAATACTAAGAGCGATCATTCCTTGGCATAAACACTGCCATTTCTGCCCTTGAATCAATGAAACTGAGCAGTCATTTCAAGTCAACTCCATATCTGATTATTATTCAACTTGGCTTTAACTTCTAATGTAGGACAGGAAAACACATCAGCAGGTTCCCATCTCCAGTGAGGACTGTCCTCTGGGAATTATGCACTTCTCACTAGCAGTGGCTAAAGTCTCTCTGCAGCTGCAAGACAACCATTTATTCCTCAGAGCCTTATATAAAAAAAAGCAATGAGCATTACCCAGATGCCATCTTCCTGGGTGCCACAGCTCACCCATGCAAGATCCTGCCACAGCTCTTTCATTTATGTTCTCTGCTGCACTGAAGTGATTTGGGATAATTGATGGTGGAATTCTGCTAACATGAAATTTGGGATTGAATTGGTTTAGATTAGTGAATGTTCCTATTGCACATTGGTGACTGCCTGGACAAGCATTTATTCTTCAGATATGCTACTGAGGCTTTTTCTCTGAAAATGGGGTTTGGAAAGAAGACAACACAAAGGAAAAAAAACCCACAATAAATAGCAAGCACAAGAATTCCTGTGGTAGTAAGAGAACTGGACAAAGCAGTAGGTTGGTATTTGGCTACACGCACTACTGAGTTCAAAGATTGTGCTGTTACTCTCTATGAAATTTCAGTTTCTGTTGAACTTTCACAGGAGATTTCCACTGGTTTTCCTTTTGGAAAGAAAGGGTAAATTAACCACTAGATGGTAGAGGAGTTGGTGTGGTGTATGGCTTTACCAATTAGGATCACTACATCTACCTCTACGAATACATTTCTGTGGTGTAAGGCGGTTGCCTGAATGTACATCACAGTATAGCAAAAAATCCTGCTACTAGACTTCTAATCCATGGGATGCCAGTCTCAGCAAATATATGCTTCAATTACACTATTCTTCCTCTTATACAGCACTGACTTGATGAAGAATTAGGGTATCATTCTTGTTACAACAGTTCACTTCCAACAGTTAGAGAGGGTTTTATAATTTCCTTTGCAATTGTGTATTAATGCTGAAATGCATCTCCTCCCTAAGCATATTTCATTCTTTTTTTAGGGTGGTGAGCAATACTGAAACATCTAAAATCCTCTTTTCATACTAGCTACCTCACCCAAGTGAGGTTGTTTTAGTTAATGCATGTCATGTAATCTCAGGAAATTTTCATTCAACGTTGTGAAGTGTACAGTTCCACAAATTTCCCATATAAATCACAATTCTTCACGTTTCAGTATACAAACTGCATCTCCTGCACTTCACAACTTGGATAGCAGGACAGCTGGAAGAGAGACATTTGCCTTCACTACTGACTGCACTGCAGTGGAATCACCCATCATCTTTGCTGCCTTCACTCTGTTGTATTCTCCAAATAGGTGAAGAAGTGGAAACTGAGTCTCTGCAATGTTTGGTCTCAATAAATATACAGTGACTTGATCTTACATGGATCTGAACCACCAAGCCCCAGCTCAGGAAAACATTTCAACTCTTGCTTATCTTTAATTCAATAAATTACCTAACTGAAGTCCACTGAATTACTTTGATGCCTAAAGTTAAATGTAATAAAGATTTTAAGCATGCACTGGGACAAACTGCTCTGTACTTTCAAAGCTTGTACTCTTAACTAAGTCTTAACTGATTGTCACGCTTAGGAGTTGTGGAATGAGCGTCTCACCCGCTTTACTTCCTTTTGTCTTGAGACCTTAACAACAAGCACATTATTCAGTCACCTCTTATTGCACCACATCAGGTCTGCAAGCACTACAGCTTCAAAGAGACAAAGTGCTAGAAATGAGGCAGGCTGATCATATGACATCAAAAATACAGAAGAATTTGGGTAAGGAGGTGGTGGGGGGAAAGCAAAGGAGAATGAAAGCATGTGCTTACAATCCCTGGACAAGAACTGCTCTCAAAGACAATGTACTGTACATATGTTATTTATATGCCACCATTTTAATGGCTCTTCAATGGAAAACATCTTGTTACCATAGTAACTGCCACATCGCATGCTATCTCTGAGACTACTACATCATCATACTAGACACACACAGCGTTTCACACTGATAAGTCATGGGCATGTCTGGTATTTTACGAAAGAACGACGTGCACATATTTTCTTTACCTTAACCTATTATTCTGCATACACAATGTTAGTGTTAATTTCTCAATATGAAAAAGGAAGATTGTGTTCTTGTTATTTGTCGTATTGTTTTGGCAGATAGCAACATGTGCTCATAATGGCAACTCACAACAGCAGGAAAAAAATTATTTTCAATTATTATTTTACCTCTCCAGTCACCCACAAGCTATTTACAAGTTGAAGAAGAATTTGTTGAATTGTTTCATCTCAATTTAAAAGTGTTTACCTTAATTCCCTTCAGCATTTCTCTAAGACTGTTTTTTCAGGATACTTTGCAGGGACTTATGTTTGTTTGCAACAGAAATTCCCTGCAAAAACTCTCACCGTGAGGTACAGGCAGAAGTCCATCTCCATCCTTCACTCCATCATTTATATGTTGTAAGACATTGTACATCTTACCTAAGCCACTGAACAGTGTCTGTTGCCCCAATTACTTCCACGTATCTATCCAATGCTATATTCTTTGTCAGCCATAGCTATCTCAAAGATTTAAAACTACACAAAAAGTAGACTGAATTTTCCCTTTGGGAATGGGCACAACAAAAATACTTTGCCATGAGCCTAAAGAAATGTTGGGTGTCTGTACAGCCTCCACAGGTAGAAATTCAGAATGAACTATGCAAAAGTGTCTGCACACTGCATACAATAACAGTTCTGTGAATTTAACATCCTTTCAGTGGTATAGCTGAAGAAAACACAGGTAAACAGTCTGCTGTTTCTAAATTGATCGGTATAACATCTTCAGACATTTTGTTCACTTTAAACGGGCATGTTTATTCATTTTAAATGCATTATCATGTAATAACTTTTTTTTGTTTTTCTTTTAAATCAAAGCAGAATTAACCCTGGAGCCTACCTGTGGCAAATAAAATATCAGTATTGTTGGCTACATTTACAATACAATTAGCAGAAACATCAAGCTGTTAAACTTATATCATTACAATGTTGTTAAACATAGTAGCAGATACTACGGTGGGACATTGCTTAAAGATTTCTTGAGACGGGGAGGAAGAGTAGGAATCATCATTGGCAGACTTAGGGGTCCTGCTCTGCTGTGCAACATATGGGTGATAAAGAGATACGACCATTTTCCACTGCAAAAAGCCTCTCTTGCAAGACAAGGACATCAGAATTCAAGCCAGCTTCTTGCCATGCCTCAACATTAAAACGCTCCTAATTTGAGGGTAGATGAAAGTCAGGTAAGGTTACTATACAGCCCAGGAAACGGCCTAGAAGACAGTTATACAGAGGACTGAGGAGAAGCTCCACCATTGGAGGACCGCTAGATCAGCACCATGTCCTTCCTGTGGCTCTGCCTCATAACACAGGCTCAGCAAGAAAAATATATTTTTGATCATGTGACTTATCATCACGCCAATAACCAGCATTTTTCCCTAACTTATAGAAAACATACCTAACTAGTACATTAAAAATGTGACTCATCTGGAGTGGTATTTTTCTTTTGACTATTCAGGAATATCCTGCATTGTCACTGATAGGGACAGAACTTGCTCAGCTTAAAACTTTTTAATTGACTAGAAAGTCTGGAAGCCCTGAGGCCACGTATGCACATTGCACAACAGACTGTCTCTGCTTTCCCACTAAGAATCAGGAGCAGCCTTGCAGTATTTTCCTCTTACTCAGAAATTGGAACTGAGAAAACAATGAATTTCTCACACTGTACGGAAATGAGCTCAGCCCCAGGACAGATACTGGGAGCTTTAAATCCTCACACCAGAGGTTATTTCAGACCTGACAAAACATACTTGTTTATAATATTAAGCATAGGCTCTAATGTCAGGAGTCAGCATATCTGTATGTTCTAGGCCACACTGCTATGCAAAAGTGGGCAGAGTTTTTTGTTGATTTTTTTTTTTTCCTGTCCAGATTGGAAGGAACCTCTTGTTAATTCTATCAGAAAGTCGCTTGATGGTCTGTTATTCAGTCAAAAGATAGAGGCCAGGAAAGAACTTAATCTAACAAAGTTAATGTACCCATATAACCTATTTCTATTACCAAGTTTCAGACACAGAAGAAAGCCATGTAAAAGTTTATATGTAACTGAAAATTTTGCCAGTTTTGAAAAAGGACAGTATGAAATAGCGTTAAGGATTAGAAAGGGGTTCAAATATTCCTGCGGGCACAAAAGTCAAAAAGAATAAAATCAAAATCTTTAACATTTAAAAAGATGTAGATACTACATCAGTAGAATGTTAAGTTTTATAGTCCTCTGACCTCCTCAAGTTTGGCTATTTCAAGCTTTTGTTTAATGTCATTATTTCTGATTTGGCTCTGTGCTCCTCAAATTCTTAAATATCCTTACACTTTAGTCCCCCTTGTAGCTTTCTTCACTAACCTCCTACTTCCCACTCTACTGAACTAGCGAGACAACTTTAAAAAGGTTATTGTACATCTAATTGCACAAGCAGTAATTATGTTTCTTTGCTGTTCAGTATCTAAAAATTCTATGCTTTAGACCACAAAAACCAAGCCAGTTCTGCTTGCTCAGAAGTCATTATTTGCATTGGTATAGATATTAGCAATAAGGGACCAGACCCTGCAACAGCAGAACACAGAATTTGTGGCAGAGATGAAAAGTGAAACAACTAGATGTCACTTTGGATTTGGTTTCTTTACATTTTCAAATTGTTCTGCATTGTGCAGGAGCAGTATGGTTTAAAAAATAGTAAGACAAGACAAGAGACCAGTATTCCCTATAGATTGGTCAATTCAGTACAGAGTTCTTTCAACCTATAACCCACCAGTGGCATATGGGAGAAATAAATGGAGTGGGGGAAGAGACAGAAAAGGGAAATGTATATTGGTTATTTCAGAAGGTTCTTAATAACTGCTAGCAAACTATCTGGAAAAAAGTGAACCAGTTCCAAACCTTCATATGTCCTAAAGCCAACTTGTAATAGAAGGTTTTCAGCACTGGAGAGTAGTAGTCACTCATTTTGGCATCCAAGTTCCACACAACCAAGACCTAAGTGTGAATTCTGTTACCTATCCTCAGCTACCCATATTTCCAAAGTGTTTTTCATATATCATTGCATCAAAGGAAGAAAAATGTAGTTATGACTTCAAAATCTGATGAAACAGCACTTACTAAATTATGCACTCAGGACTTATTTGTGTTTGAAATCTGTCATTTCCCAAATTTTAATCCTACGTTTCCAGGCATCACTCATTATCACCTGAAATTCAGGACCACAAGCAAGGAAGACTGTCTGAACACATGGTTACAAGAGGGTGATTTTCCTAGCAAAGACAGACATGTGAAAGCTTTCAGAACTTCTTTTCCAACTCTTGTGAGTTTTTAATGATTTGGATAGCGTGGGTAGTGGAAACAGATGCTATCGTCTCTACATTTTTGGCAGAGGATAAAGCAGCAAAGGCTAACATATTCATGCTGTTTGCAAACTGATGTATACCACAGATCATCTTTCCAAAATACATTTGGGCAGGACAGAAAATTTTCAGCTCTTGATGATATAAAATTATACCATTAATGTCTAAATATATAATTTCTTTTTAAAATAAAATACCTCCCCCTGCCCTGCAATACATAATCTTTGCTGTTCTCAGATGGATAAAGGATACATATCTGGATAGCCATTTAGATTCTTTCCCCTCCAACAAAAGAAAATCAGGCTTGCCAAGTGCTTTAGGATCTTCAGATGGAAGACACTGTATGAGTGAATTCCATTATTTACTGCTACCAGGCAGCATTCAGTACATCCACAAGGCTTCCTGCAGTCTGAAGACTATATTAAGACCTAGTGCAAGCAGATGTAACCCCACTGACATCAGCAGAGCTGCACTTGCTTATATCAGGCCTCAACATGGCTGCCTACAGTTTATACATTGTCTATTCTTACCTGAGAAGCCTCTGTAATTTAATAATAATTGTCTAGATCTGATCCAGAACTCAAGATATACAAGCTACTCAGAAAAGACAACTAATGCAAAGCAAAATTCCATCTTTGCTTCACCCTGTGCTAAAGCAGCTTGGCTTGGAGCCTTAAAAATTTAACCTTTAAAGATCACGAAGCAATAAAGCAGTTAAGTATTAAGGAGAGCTGATAAAGGGCTTGAAGCATTCTATCTTTCCACAGAATACAACACACTACACCACAGCCTCTGCAGCACATATGTATCCCTGTCCTTTGTGTTATCCCCTTTTAACTAGTTGTAGGCTGTACGACAGATGCATCATGTAGCACATTTAATAAATAGCATCTGTCCTCCAATAACCTGAAAATACTTCAGTTGCATTTCTGCAAGAGATTAAACCCCATTTAAAGTGGTGAAAGAAGAGGAAGGCAATTCCAGAATACATGTAACATGCTATCACCTGAGAATCTAATTCTGCAGCTCATTTTGCACAGGCACATCACTGTGCAAGTGCATGTTCTCCTTAGGGTCAGTGGAACTATATGGGTAAGTATACCCCAAGAAGGGATCTGTTTTCAGGATGAGATCTGCGCCTATGATTGCTTAACATTGACAATAAAATGCAGGATATTGGGGGGGGGGCAGGCACGGGCAGAGTCAGATACTTGGAAAAGAAACCTCGACTCAAGATTCACTACCTGACCTTTGATATGACTTTGATTTGCTACTGGAGAGTACTCCAGAAAGCAAAGGCCCTATTCCTAGAATCAAGCTGATATCACTGACAGCATCATCAGGGATTCTGATGAGTAAATCATACTAATGCTGTCTTGAACTGTATGAAAAACATTGGGGGGGGGGGGGGGGGAGGAGGGGAAATCAGTATTTTTTCAATATTTTTCCCCCTTGTGGGAAACAAGACCACTAAAAAGGGAACAGCATTGTTTTCCAGCTTCTCTTAGCCATGTCCAGTAACAATTAAAAACAAGACACTTGCTATCATCTCTTTAATACTGTGGTTTAAATATTGCAGTATGTTTTGTACTTTGGCTTTTAAGAGTGAAAACGATTTTTCCGATTTCCTTATTTTAGCAAAGTAATGATATAAGCTTTTATATGGCTTCTTTTCAGAATGGTGCGTCATGTTTTTGACAAAAACTCCAAGCAGTTTAAAACCTGACTTGCCTCATACCAGACTAATACTTAAAACAGGTGGTGGTAGAAAAAAATCAAGTGGGCAAAAAAATCAAGTCTCAGTTGTATATTTTTTTTCATTATAAAACTACCAGAAATCTCCCATCTCTTTTAAACTCTAATGTTATTTCCGTATATGCTATAGCATAAGAATTATTAGGCTAATCATGGATCTACAATCCTACTCGGTTACAGTAAGAGTCCTAAGATTCAGTTCCAATGAATTTTGCCAATAGTTACAGAAGCTGTGTTAAGTATACTTCAAATAAAAAAAAAGTTATTATTTTAAAAAAATACTTGCAGTGAATTGCCAGAAAGACAATTATGTATTACAGTTAGGTGTTCAATTAAAACTGCCAACATTTCAGAATAAGCATTAAAGTAATATACAATGTTTCCTTGTTTTCCTTCTAATGAGTAACAATAGTTGAACAGTCTGGAATCACGGTGGAGTCTTCGAGCACTCCAAGTCCTGATTATGACACTTGTTTTGACAAGCAGTGACTACTGCCTGATGTTGCTGTGTTTTGCTCTTTAGAGAAACCTGTTCTGGTAAGAGAACTGCCTAGAGAAGGTATGGCTATGGTGGAGAAGATGGGGAATATAAGAAGATAATTTTTTCTTAGGATTACTGTGTACCATATCTAATGCTTCTTATTCCATCTGTATGCTTGAGGCAATAAGCCCTACCAGTAAACCTTTCACCTTTCACATTTTCTATTCAAAGACTGTCAAGACAGATGGCAGTAAATGCCATCTTTATTGAATTATGATCCATAGTACTTTACCAGAAATAAGCAAGTATTAATCAAAGTACAAAGGTTTGAAAAAGGTAGAGCCATGAGAGCTTTGGGAATAAAACAGCTTGGCAGGCATGCTCTCATTTTTGACAAAAATTAAAATACAGAAACATTACAGAAGTTAGAAAACGTGCCAGATACGAAGCAGGGTTGGACGAGACATCTGTCAGACTCCCTATAAATTTTCCAGAGTATTCTGTCTTTTCTTCTGTGCCTTGTCTACATGCCTAACATGGCTGTTTTCCTGAGTGAAAACATAATTTTTTAGATTTTAATTTTATTTTGTTTTAATCTTAGTTCACCAAACCTTTTCAATTACATATGATTGTCTTTGAGCCCCTTATGGTTTTTGGGATTTTTGTGTGTCTTGTTTTGGTTTGGTTGGGGTTTTTTTTAACAAAAAAAAAAAAAAAATCCTTCTGCCTCTTCTTGTGGTCTTGTTGGCTTTTTGTCATCATAACTTCATGCTTCTGAAATTTGTTTTGGCCAAAGGACAAAGTCAACACTAGTGTGTCTCAGAGCAGACCTGCATTCATTGCACTGCAGGTTGGAGATGGGGCACCACAGTAAACCTGCACTCATGAGTTCAGTGTAGATCCAGAAACAGTCTGCAGTTTGTCCCCTGCCTAGGAGTTGTGAGCTAGCAAATAATCTGGTAAACCAAAAGCATGTATTAGTGTATGAATCCCTTAGTACACTACAGCTCTGGAAATTTGAAGCAATTACTTTTAACAATTACCTTTTTTTTTAATTGCTAAAGGAACTATTTTCTGTCATATAATAGAAGCTCTGAAACAAATGGATGTATGATGGAGTACACCCACATACAACCTAGATCTAGTCATGATGACCATGAACATGCTAATGGGGCATTACATCCCTTTCACACCACTCACCACACCCATAAAGCCAAACACCACATACAGTCCCAGCTACCCTGTAGCGCATCTGCTGTTAGAACCACAGAAGTAAAATGAAAGACCTGGATATAGATACGTGGGAGGACACGAGCACACATTAGAAGAAATACCTGTGGATGACCTTTTCTCATATTAACTTTTTTATGAGTGTGGTTTAAATGCTAACCAGCAGGTAATTTGTTCATGCACTTGCATGCTGAATACCTTGAATCGAAGAAATCAGTTAAGTTGTACCAGACTTTGAGAAAGAAACTCAGACTTAAAAATTCTGTTTGGTTAAAGTTGGAGCCAAAAAGCTGTACACATCTACCACAGATGAAAGCATTTTCTCTAGTGAAATCCCACTAGGTGTTTTTCCAATAGCAATGTTCATTTAACAAGTGCACTCTGCCATGCAGGTGGGACCTGTTAGGAGCAACAGCACATTGGAACATAAGCCCTGCATAATTAATATTTATTGCTTACGAATATTCATTTTATTTATGTCTTCATAGCCAGCCCCATGCTCTACAAACCAGTGTAGTAGTAAAAGTTTTCACTAGCTATATGCACCTCCAGAATAAAAACATCTCCAGACACCTAAATACATGTATTTATGATGATTTTTAAAATTAAATAGAATATTAACTGATTTATCACTTGTCATAAAAGAAAACAAAACAGTGAGTGACTCCAGATGATGAATACACAAAAATGTCAACATGAGGCAAATTACAGTCTGAATGAGCAGCTCCCAGAGCTGATTTGCCCACATACATGATATTACTCCCCAGTAAACCTGATGTGAGCTTGCTTACCCTCCAACGGAAAGGAAGTGAGTTACCCTGCAAATGCAGGTGGGCAGAATTATGTGCACCTTATGCACCAAGGTCAGAGCAGCTGACAGGCTGCTAATTACTCACAGTTACCCCACAGTAACTCAGCAACATGTTTGAATTCTGGACTCTGAGGTGCAAGCAGCTCGAGGCACCACAAAGCCTCTCCCCTTATTAACAACAGGCAGTAGCTCATAACACAGGGTGGTTATTTACAATTAAGGCTGGTTCTTTTTACAGGGAGCTAGTACAAGACCTGAAGAAAACTTCATTTTATAGGACCCACAGTTTTCCCATGCAACACTCCATGCTATTTTTCATAAAGAAAAACATTGACTTATCTGCTGTTCACTGTTTGTTGTTACTGGTAGCTTCCTTCCCCAATAGCATTTTTTGTGACATTTGTCTGGTATGTTGGCATTTAAAGAAACTGTGGTTCTACTCTGCAAGCACTTAACTACTTAAATTTGGTTGTGCTGCAATCAGTGAAGTAAAGTACTTGTGTAAATGCTTTGCTGCACTAAGGCATAACTAAATATCATGAATTCTAAAAACCTAAATTTCCATTTTGTCTCCAAAAGCACAGCAGTTTTCTGAAAGGCCAAAATAAATCTTATGTACATACTACTCCAGTGGATGACAATTTTTACTTTTCTTCATATATATGTAAATAAAAGTATATAAATACATACAGAAAGATATAGATATTTAAGAATTAACATTGACACAAAATATCTAGTGTGTGTTCTCTCTCTTGCTCATACTATTTTTATTTTAATGATTTTTCAAGGATATAGAAAAAAATAAAATTAACACAGATATACACTATGAGGAAAAAAATTATTAATACTTCTACCTTTTAAGTAGGATATTTTAAGGACTGTAAATACAATTTAGGCTTTAGGCTCATGTTAGATATCAAACCACCCAGAGACTTTCTGTATGCTTCTGTGTTAGATGGCAAGTTCTACCAGGTTACTACCAGTTTTAAACTGTAAAGACTCTCTATCATCTATCTATACTTCCATTATTATTTCTGGTTGACTTTTGCCAGATCTGTGCTAAATACAGAAGAAATGAAAATTTGCATTATTTTTAAGTCATGCTTCTGCAGTTCAAGACAAACATTTCACTCAGAAATTAGATAACACCATTCTATTAGCAAGATTTACAAAGCTGTGTTATTATATAGTATTATACATATAAACCTGTTCCATCAGGGTTTAGAATCTGTGATCATCCTTGTTTTTTTCCAGGACATTTTTATCTGCTGGAGGACAACGGGTCAAGCAGCAAAAACTAAGCAGTTACTCCAATATAAACTTCTCAGTTATTTGCCATCCACAGTTATTTGCGTTCAAAACTAGGAGCATGGAAGACTAGAATCTAGTTCATGGATAGTTTATGAGATAACTTACTTGCACAATCTCATGTCAGGGCTGCAACAATGAAGAATGTGTAAAAAAAAAACACCCAACAAAAAGAACTTGAATGAAATAGTTTGAAATGTCTATTCTTCCCTTCTCCTATTTCAATCCCAGATTGTTTATTACTAAATACAGAGTGTAAGAAATCTGATACACAGTAATGTAAATTCAACTTTAATGATGTACTGAAAAATGTCTTATTGTTACCATGATCAGTGTCTTTCTGGATATAAGAGAATTTATGGGATTCTAAAATAAAGCCCTAAATCCATTATACTTTTCCTACAGAAAAGTAAAGGCTGATTGCTAAGGACAACTGTAACAGAATTTTGGTGAACTACAGACCCCACTTGTCATTAGTGGTCAGAAACTAAATTAGATCTCCCAATAAATTTTTCTGTATATATTCTAAACAATCTTCTTGCTATTTGACCCATGTAATTTCAGAAAATAGGCTGAACACCCGTAAGTTTGACAAAGCTGCAGTAAAACAGACTGCTCTACAGCTCTGTTTCTGATATATTCCTAGATTAAAATAGATGGTAATTTACATCCAAAGATGTAAAATAAACAACTCATGAGGCATTCAAGTTGGAAGCACAAGTCCTTCTACAAAACTATGAATAACTTATTCACTAACATCAACAGTAATTTCATCTAGATTGCAGTCTTTACATTGTAGGCACTGAAGGGATATTAAATACAACGGTATTAACTTCTGCCTTTGTTATCAAACCTTTTAGTCTTTGAAATTGAAAACAATGGCACAAAAATAAAAGTAAAGAACAACATGACCAAAATTAACTCTGTAAATCCAGAGGATATGGATAGGTGTTTGCGAGTCTATTGAAATACTTAAATGAAAAACACTGTAAGCCTTAAAAATACAGCTAGATTGTAGCCCTACTTATAAAAGAAGGATGGCATTTCTGATACGTAATACTAGACCATGCTGAGTGAAATACATTACACACTCATTCTAGGTTGCAGATCCATAAAGACTGTTTATTCTTCACCTTGTTCAGACACTTCTGAGAACTTGAATTAAAGGGGAAGGGAAAATTAAAAAAAAAAAAAAAAAAATCAAGAGGCAAACATCAAGTATTCAATATTTTACTATCAGTTGCTCGGTTTCATTTACTGTTAATGCATATATGCTTTGGTGCTTACAAAAGAGAGTTCCAAGGAACATTGGGTGTTATTAGATTGATAACCAACTCATATCCCCAGCAGGTGGCTCATAAATACTTAAATATATGCAGATTAGTTGAGAGAAGATCGTCTTCATTTGTGGTTTTAGGTCATACTAATGTGATTTTCTCTTTCAAACAGAACTAAATAGATGTGTCAGAAGGGGTAAAATTCTTAATGGAAGAGAACACAAATAGTTTCTAACCTGCTGGTAAGGTTAGAAATGTCACGGGTTGTTGTCATTACCATGGAACAGAGAGTTCTTCATCATTTCAAATGCATTTTCATATCCACAGGTAGTCAGATAAGTGACCATTACCACATGTAGCAAAAGGACAAACAGATGGGACACAGCTCATTCATTTTTGCCTCTCCTGCATACTTCTGTTGTTTTCTAAGTTTGCAGTGATCTATTGATTGTATGATGGGAGTGGTTCACTGTTTTCTTAACTGAAAAGACACTTCTATGTGCAACAAGATGTATCATGTCTTTTGGAAAGCTACTTTCTCCAAGTTTAAACAAACTCTGTATTCATTTGAATCTTTGAGACACTATCTACCTGGCACACTACTGATGTGGGCACAGTTCTTTCAGACTGAAGGCAGAATCAAAAGGAAGATTTGAACAAGTGTATCTTTGATTATGTTTCTCCACACTATTATTTTCAAACAAGACAAAATAATAGAATGAGAAAGAGACAAAAAATCTAATAAGTGAAATAGTGATATAATCAGCTGTTACAATAACCTGTAACACTAACAGATCGTATCAGAGTGTCAGTCATGAGTTATGATATGATCAAGGCAACTGACCTGATGCACCATTCAAAATACTTTAAAGGAAACCCATCATGTTCAGTAAATCACAGCTATTAAAGAATTCCTAACAAATTAACATTTTCAGTCCTTGAATACGATTTTAGTCAAATTTTGCATGCAATTTATGCAATATGCCTCGTATATACATAGACATATATATAGCTTGAACACAAAGTTTAGTGACCTTTGTAGTGCCCCACATAAGACTGCAGACAATCCATCTCTGTACATCTGCTTACAAAATTATAGAGCAGGGAAGTCAGTGGTGTGCACAGTTCATACCTATGGTTGTTGCTGCCTAAGGACAGACAAAAGCATCTCTAACTAGACAACTGGCTTCCTTTAGGCACTAGCAGCATGTCTTCATTTAGTTTGATTTCAGTAAGTGAGCTTTCAACAGTGACTGCAGTGCAAGGTTGTAATTACGTCTCAGGAGTGGAAAGACACTAAAGCCCAGATTCTGCAAAGACTTAGACATGTGCTTAGCTTTCTGCACTGTAAGAAAACTCATTCATCTCCATGAAAACACTGCTCCCTATATACGCAAATACACACATAAGTCCTTGCTGGACTGGGATGCAGGTTGGAATTTTATTTCGGTTATTTAACTGCGCAAACTTGCCAATTTTGATCAAATTTCATCAGCTCAGTAAAAATGGAAAATTGTTGTCACCCCTGGGTGAGACTAATGCCATGAACCCCTCACTGTTCTTGGCCAGTGTTAATTCTAACCCAGAATGACAGTTTTCATACCACTCAAAAGACAGATCAATAGAGTAATATGCGCATTGGCTCAGATGGCCAGGGAGAGGCCTAGTGCACTGTACTTATTGGCATCAAGGTTTGATATTGAGCTGTTATCAGGAGCTCACACTGGAGCTGCCATGGAAGAGTATGCAGTGATGGACACAGAACAACCAATCTGTTAGACCTGCACTGAATGACAGAAGAAGCAGAGAAGTAGGATGCATGAAGGGACACACAATTTTAAGTCATATAGGACTCATTATTCCTAGTCCAATTTGGTGGATGAGAGTGTTCCACTAATGGGGCAAAACAGTCCATCCTTCAAGCAAACCAGCAGATGTTTAGGATAGGAGATTATCAGGAAAACAAACTGGCAATAGTTCTCCTATTTTGTCTGGGCCAGAGCCCTGCTGCTGCTCTGACACTAGGAGAAGCAGTAACATTCTTAAGCCTGAAGTAACGATGATATCAGTCCCTTCCTGTATCCATCACGGGCTACTGCAAGCCCATCTCTTCAGGTCTCCTCCTTTACCCGAAATGGGCTTTCCTTCCCAAATCACCTGTTCTCCTTCCTTTGCCTTTAGCCAAACGATGCAGTGGCCAGCACCTGGGAGGCTCCCATCCACGGAGAGCAAGGTGAGAATCTTAGGCATCAAAACGTTTATTGAAAGAAGAAAGAAACTACAGTATTTGCTTATGACACTTCCACAGACTCAGAAAAGTCCTCACATTTCAAATAAAATCAGATCATCCTGCCAATCACGTTGATTCTCACTGCTGAGCTTCTGCCTAGGCTTTTCCTTGCATACATACTGCACATCTGCACGGGCACCACACACATCCCCTAGTCCTCCCATAAAGGAAAGCCATCCTTCCATGAGGAAATGGAGCTTCACTCCTAGATTTTAGAAGCTTTCTTGTTATGTCTGAAGAGGAGCAGCCAGTGGCCTGGATTCCTCTACGCCAATATTAAGCACTTTGGAGGAAACAGGAAGAAATTCTGGGAAAACTTTCTCCTGAGGAAACTTGAAGGCTTCCCCAAATTAGCAGCTGACTTGTACCTTCAAACATAGGTGTCTCTTAGTATGTATTGTCCAGGTGTTACACTGGAAACTGTTTTGTAACTGAGCCTGCTGCTGAAACAACTCAAATATGTCATATATAGGAGCCATATATAAGAGAATATAGTCATATATAAAAGAATACGCCACAAATCAAACATTTCACTGAAGGTGAACATACAAGCAGACTAATGTGTACAAGATCTTTTTAATTGATTCTTTAGGGCACTGAACTTCTCAAAGTTTTGAAACAGAAATTTCCTACCAGTGGTATATAAGCAGGGCCGCTTATGTCCAGTGCCTTACTGGTATACAGCAATGTAGCTAAATTGGAAGCATTACTCTAGCTTTCATGGTAGGCAGCGCTATCATTATGGTCACATACGGAGCTCTATTTAAAAGTTCTGTTTTCACTCAGTATAATTTGCTGGGGAAGATTATACGGGGGGGTTAAGGGGGCAAAGGCAGGAAGGGTCATGAAATTTTTGATGCTTCACCTCTGCAAGTAAATTACTTATTTTGTTAATTTGGAATAAATATCTTACAACTGCTTGATTTATAAGTGTGCAAGAAAAGGGAAACACAAGCAATTACCCTTCATTATACCATCATCCTCCATTATCCACACTACCTGTTTAATTTTCTACTTCTTATCAGGTATAGAGAGAAGTAGAGAAAAATTATACAACACTAACAAAATAGCAAGTAAGGTAGCTATAAAACGTAAGCAATTTAGGGGACAGGTATTGCACAACTACACTGTATTAAATTTACCAATGTGAATTTAATATCCACACAAAGAAATCTACAAAATTAAAAGTTCAATGTAAAACCTTAGCAGACCCTTATCTGTAGTTATTAGTAGAATATCTTTAAACACACATCCCCTTTTACAAGGTCTCCAACTTTTTTTTTTCCTCCTTAAATTATGCAATTTCATCCAGACTATAAGGAAAAGAGCTGGAGCTCTGCTAAATGGCTTGTAGGATGCTGTTGTTTTCTGTTTTACCTATTAGCACTTATAAGTAAAAAGTTATTTTATGCTGGTCATGTAGAACACCTCTCCATTGCGTGTTTCCTCCTTTTCTCTTCCTACCTAATAACGTGGGGTGAGGATTTAAGTTAAATGGTTCTACACCTTGACCTCCATCTTGATGTGAACCATAGGTGGCAGAGACTGTATTAGAGTTGTCTCTGGGGTGTTATGCAAAAGACTTTAGTGCTTATATAGTAAAGAAAATTGTGGTTTAGTGCTAGCCTGCTGAGTATGCATTATAATTCTCTATTTTCAGCAAGGTGTTTTATGGGATTCAAGGCTTTCAGATGCCGTATATTTGGTAGGAGGTGGCATTAAATTTTTCATGTAAGGTTCATTAGCTAGGTTTACATGTTAAATTTAAAATGTTTCTTGTACTTTATACAGAAGTAATCCAAGTGGCTGACAGAAATCTAAATCTCAGACCCCGAAACTAAATTATTCCTTTTTTTTTTTTTTTTAAGAAATTGTCTGAACAGTCCGATTGAATATAGATGTGCTGGGAAAAATATATCAGAGGAAAACATTGCCTCTTATAAACATGCAGACCGCATAAATCCAGTAAAATCTGCTAAAATCATTTCTGTTTTACTCAAGATCAGTCTGGTGATATTGCTCCAGACCCTTATACAGCAATCAAAGACCTAACTTTAATATAATGGATTTCAGGCTGGAGTTACTCTTCATAAATGAGAAACCCTTGTTGAGAGATGAAACTTGCTTGTGAGACAGAACTCATCGTTCCCAATGTTACTTCATAACTCCTTTTCAGTCTTACTTGGGGGAAAAAAGCCAGTTCTTTTCCCCTAGTTATTTAACTTCAGTCTGTCATTACCTCTCATCAAACCAAAGCATGAGGTCTTTGGGTCAGATATTGTGTCTGGGGATGTACCAATACTGAGTTCAGACCCCATGGAATCAACAGTTCAGGCCGAGATATTTTATGACATTCTGATTCACATAATACAGATGCTTTCTAGATCTATCTATATATGCAATCTTCAGTCACACAGTCTTTCTGTGTGTATATATATGCACACACACACAAACATGTCTATATATGCACACACACCTAGTGAGCCAAGTACACCTGTGAGCAGGAATTCCACTGAACAGCAATCCAAAAACCATGATTCATTGTGAACAGTCATCAGTAGGATTTCAAATTTGTCAAAAGACTTTTCCTGAATTATAGTTTAGTGTCTTTTTGTGTCTTTTAGTCCTTAGCTGTTAATGTATTGATGAAAGTTAAAAGCTTCATGTACCCCATCCACACAGCACAGTTGTTATTGCTCTGTCAAAGAGCAAGCACCTCTACTCTGCATGCTATGACATTCATAAATTTTTTTGTTACTTTTAATTCCCAAACCTTTTATGGTGAAATGCAAAACAAGAACAACTCAGATTGCTTAGGATAATCTTGTCCTTACCCATCTATGAGAAAAACAATTTTGCTTTTGCTCTGGAATTGAAGAATGTAACACTAAACTAGTTCAAGAAGAGAAGAATATTCCTTTTCTATTTCTTTCAGAAACCAAAATTAGACCTTTCTGTCATTCATAAATTTTCATGCTTTTTTTTCAGAGAAAACATTATTAAAATGAGTTGCACATATAATTCCTCTTAATATTCCATTAGGCAACTGTGCTGAATGCAGTTTTATTTGCATGTGCTATTTACAACCTACATGTACCGATGTTCTCTCCAGTTCATTTAACACACATTTAGATAGGAGAAAAAAACATTACAACTACATCAAAAGACAGTGTATTTGGAGAACATATCCAACCTACCCAGAGCAAGTGTAGAAGTCTACTCTAAAATTGTTTAAACTGAGAATTTAATGGAAGGAAAAAGACTCAGGCATGGGGGAAACAGTTGTTTTAGACATCGATGATATATTTGTTAGCTAAAGTATTGTATTTTCATTTTGACTTTGATACAGTGGTTCCCATCATGCATTACCATTACCCTAGCAGTCTGATCATAATGAAATAATGAAGTGGGATTATGAACCACTGATACAGAATACTGGATAGTCATCATGATCCTTTGCCAATCCACACCACAAAAAGAGTTTGCTTTAGATGTTAATTCCTCTTGTGTTCATGTAATTCATATTTCCAAGGAATATTATTTCTACCTACCTGATCTCTCTTCATCTACATCATTTTCCTCCTCTAAGTTATCATTGTTTCCCTGCTTTGTCCTGTGTGTTCCAGCAATATATTCTTTCAACTACTCTTTTTAAACACCATTGCTAGTCCAGAACATTAAGGTGTTTTATATCTAACTCAGCAACTTCCCAGCATATGCATTTCAGAATTTCTCAGAGTCATTTTTAACCTTTGTTCAGCTTTTACTGTCAGGATATAAGTCTCAATATGTATCAGATGTTTTATGTACCATTAAAATACCATACTATCCTATTAACTTTCTTTATCTGAGTGCACCAGTTTTTCAAACTACATTCCACATGAATGGTAGATTTTTGCTGTCTTCTCACTAACTCTACAAGTAAGAATTTACCCCAGTATCCCAGGATAATTGCATCTTGGGGCTTAGCTCAAGCATGCACTTCAATATTTTATTACCACATTATACTGTAATGCAGGTGCCATACCAAGAGGGGAAAAAAAAATTAAAAACCTTATGCACTACAGTTAATAGTAAATAAAAACTAAAGGAACCTCCAAAACCATGATGAGGAACACTGAATCCTAGTTATTAAAGCAGTTTAAGATTATTTTTCAATGCCTCCTACTCACAAGGCATGCCATTTTGGGAAGAGAGGGAGGAGAAGCACTTATGCAGATGTATGTCAGCTACTCAGAACAAAGCAACAATGTAACTAAAAATGCCAGTTTTAGAAACTTAAAACAGCACTCATGAAAAAAAGTCACTTTTAACTGTTTCATTAAAATCATTGCAAATACTATGTATAACGACTTATCGTATTTAGCTAAGACCCTGTAAAGTGGTGTCCTTAATAAATGAAGTTCATCTGTAGTAAATGGCTTGGTACAACACTGGCGTCTCTAATCAAATTTGGGACAGATGAGTTCCATAGATTCAGTTTATTTCATTAATTTACAACTGCTTAGTGCTCATGGTAGATGGTCAAATGATATTATTTGTGACAACACTAAATAAAATAAGCAAAAGAAAATGAGGCACATGATGTATTACCAGGATAAATCATACCACAAAATGTAGGGAGATGAAAGCCTACAGCAGCAACACTTAGCACACTTCATTTGATTCCCATCCGTCAGCTTCAGTGCCAGTGGCTCAAAAAAGAATGCAAAGGTAAATGAACACCAAAATATGATTTACAGCACTTGAAAAAAGAATCACACAGAAATAAATCAAAATTCTTGTGTTATTTTAGGCCAAGGTTTATTCAGAATATAGGACTTTTATAATAATATACTGCTAATGTAAAAACATCACAGTACAAACACAGTCATAAAAAACCCAAACAAAATAAACCCCATCCATAGCTAAGCCTGTCTACATAAGGGTCAGGGGTTAGATTTTTTTTTTTAGTAGATAGTTATATTCATTCCACCCTAAAGAGAATGAATAGTCACCTAAAACTTCAACTGTGGTTCATGATGCTGACTGCCTTCTTATTTGCCTCAGTCTTCACAAACAAGTGGTCCCCTCTGTTGTTTTTTTAGCATCAAGATAGCCTCTGAAAGGCTCACAAGCTATGACCCACAGGCATACAACTCAGAGGGGGTGCAGGCAAGGGGACTTTGCCAGCTAGGGAGGTTTCTCAGCCCTCACCAGCTCCTGTGTAGCATGGTGGCGCTCTCATGTTCAGCAACACCTCATGCCAGATGTAGCTAGTTGACAGGCTGGTCAAGTGTACGTCATGCAATTTTTCCCCCACTGTGGGGAAAAAATTAGGTTGCTCCTTGCTAAGGGGCGAGTTATGTTATCAGGAACTGTGGTGAAGCTAACGGAGCAAGAGACCTGCATAAAACACAAGACCTGAAAGATCTCAGCATACACAAAATGGAATTTTCCAACAACCTGCTTATCGTAGAGCAAACAACTCAGCTGCTGGCAAGAGTCACATGCAGCAGCACACAGCAGGACAGAAAGCAGCAGGCATTAACCAGACACACAGAAGCAAGAAGTCATTTGTGCAGTGGCCTGTCCGTCCTCCAGCTTGCAAGTGACACCAGCTCACAATATTGCCCTCAAAAAATTCTTGCAGATTTGCTCTACAACCCATGGTGGAGGTTTTCTCCATCTCTTACGACACTTTTTATGAGCCACAGTTGGAACATACTAGACTAATTAAATGCATAAAAGCTTCAGTAAAACCGCCGGTTCTGAGAGAAATCTTAGGGGAAAACTAGACAGATATTGCAGGTTTGTCCTATGCAAAATAGGACTGAACTGGACAGTGTAGCATGGAAAGGCTCATTTTCTTCTTCTCCTTTCCAGACTATCCTCAAGCAGTCACATTATATACTGTTCTTGGACTAGTAATATTTCACAGGTATATCAGCATTCATTATTATACTAAGCTTACAGTGTTGATTGTTTTTGCTTTCAATAATCAGAGCTTTTTCTCAAGGTTAACTAGTCCACGGCTGCAGCTTGAATGTTTGATTTCCTTTTTTTTCCTCTTAATTGCATGTAGAAGCAACACATTGGAATGATTTTTGACCACCTACTGCTATGTCTCATAAGATTTATATCCAGTACTTTTATTAACAGGCTAAAAAGCAGCAGCAAAAATAAAGCTTTGATGATAATAATAAAAAACCCTAAACCTTGTTTCATACCTGTAACATCATTCCCAGAAAGATATTTTCCTAGTGTTTGCTCCACAAATGCTTTTTATATTACTGAAACTTAAATTGTAATACTGTTGCAAGTCGGGATGAAACATTAACAAATCCATGCTACTAGAGCTGTATGAAGTTAAGATTATACATTTCAAAGGTTTAAATAGGTGTTTGCCTAAGAGTAGCAATCTCTATGGAAAACAAGTCTGAGAAAGAAAACACCAGTTGGATTTTCATTCTATTATTATTGAAATAGCATGGGCTTTTTTTGTTAATGACTGAATAAATCAGAATTTCAGCTTTATATTCAGACATTTTCCCCCAGTTATTCCATGCTTGACGCAAAACTGAATGGCAGCTGAAGAAATAACTCACTTTACAATAAAATGTAGAGTTCACAAATTTGAATTGGTCAGGTAGTTAGACTAGATCATTGAAAGTCCCTTACAACTAAAATATTCTATTCTATTCATATTAGCTGAATTACTTCCCAGGAAAAAACAACCCCAAAATAAATGTGATTTATTTATCATTACAGCTACAATAAGAAGAACCTGGAATATTATGCCATTATTTCCATTGTGATGGAAAAATGATAAGGGTGATCTAGGGAATTATAAACTTGTGGCCCTCATTTTAGTACCTAAGAAAATTGTTGAGCAAGTCATTAGAGATGTCATTATAAAGTACCTGAGGTACAAACTAGCATAGCTTTCTGTAAGTGTAAACTTAGTCCAATATATTAGAATTCTTTGAAAAAGTTAAAATAGTGAATAATGGGAGAAATGTTAGATATACTGTAACTAAAGAAGCTTATGATAAAGCAACTCAGTTTTATTGTCATGAAATAAGGGTAAGTTTTACAAAATAAAGAATTACAGAATGAATATTACAGCTTTTGGCATGAAAGCTGTTAAGTATCATTTGGGGCCTGAACACACATTTAACCTCTCGCCCTTCCCCTCCTGCCCTGAAGCAGGCAGTCTCAGCACTGTATGGTTGAGCCATTAGGTTTATCTTAGGTCTTTATAACTCAGGCAGCTTCCCACAATCTTCCTCTAACACAAATGCTGTCTTTTCCTGCTCACCATGAATTTGGAGCAAATCTTGATGCAATGCCTCTCCAACCAGCAATAGCTCTAATAGGTTTTTTTTAAGAATTTGGCATAAGAAACAGCCCACCAAAACACCACACCAGCACCCCATACAGATATAAACACAAATTTAAAGCTCATGGCTGGTGAGAAAATATCTTCTAGTGCACATCACACCCAGGTGTTATTTCCTACCCGCATAAAAATTTGGAAAGCAAAATGCCTGATGTCTATGATTCACTATTCCTGCTGTCAACTGAGCTAGCAATTAGATGTTGCATCCAAGTAAAATGATCTATATATACACAAGGACTAGTAGAAGTAATTACGTAGTTGGTTAAACTTAGATAATGTTAAAAACCTCCTGAGGTGGTTAATGCAATCTGCACTAGGCATCTGACAACTGTCTGCAGGCTGAAGCTCTTGGAGCCTAATTTTCAGCCCCTCCATAACTTTTGCAGTTATTCACACCTGCACAAGGCAGGTGTAAAGACAGTGTTCAGATCTGGCAGTGTTTACATCCACACAGCACGACTGTGAATGTCGACAAAAAAATACCAGCTCAAAGCACTGTCTCATCTCAGCTCATCTTTCAGTTCAACATGCTACTTTAAGACTGGAAAGCTGCAAAAGCCATCAACTCTACTGCCTTATAACTCAATGTCCATAAGAAGTTCAGAACACACTTTAATGTCTTTCTGTTTTAATAAAATCTGGAATTAACTGAACAAGGATCATAAATGTTTTGATGTTTTATCTAAAATGTAACCTGATCAATATATGTAAATGACTTGTCCTGTCCATTTTATTCTTGAAGAAAGCACCTGAGGTTCATAAAAGTATTAGTAACACATGGCCTCACTACAGTTTTCAACAGAAAATTCTGAAGGAGGAGAGCTGTTTTATTGTTTTAACCATTAACATGATTTACAAGTAATCATTACAGCCCAAATAAAACAGGCAGACTCTGATCTATTTTAATCTAGTGCATTAATAGTCTGAATGATACTCAAAAGCATGAGACTGGCAACAGCAGCACCAGAAAGACTGGCAGGGTCCCAGGAGTTGCCCTTCCTTGGTGCTCTTCCTGTGACTTCCTCCGCAGCGCTGGGGCCGGAAGGCAGAGCTGCTGGCATCCTCCTGCCATCACCAGGACTGGATGAAGTTGGAGAATGGCCATGAGATTTCATGCTCTCCTCCACCTCCTTGGCATCCCAAGTTACACCCACATATGAAAGCAAGCAGTGAGGAGAGGAGGAAGGAGTGGCAAACTAGCAAAGTTCACTGAAAACCCTGTGAGTTTCACCACTGGGAGCTGGAGGTGCAGAGTTGTGTGCAAGCAGAGAAGCAAGCCCTCTGCTCAGAGCCATGCAAACCATCCAAACTTAAATTGATGATACCTTCAAGAAGAATGACAAATTCTCAAACAACCACAGGCTGAGCCGATAAATATTTTGACAAAGATAAATTTATGAGTTATCTGTGTCAATTCAGAAATTTTTGCACACAGCTCTGTAGAGTAACTGTTTTATTCATTGCCACTGTCACCTATATCTTGCTCACAAGCAACTCTGCACCCAAATTCAATATTCAAAAGTCACATGGCATCTGCCCATTCTTAGCATGGATTAAGTCTCAATCTATTGAAAATGCCTTGGGAGAACAAATTAACTTGATTGTTTCTATGAACATCTCCCATTTTCTTTACATTAATTCTCTGAAATGTTTGAAGAGGAAGAAATGACAAAACAGTAATGAAAACTTCATCATGAAAGTAAAAGGAATACTTGCAGGTTACACACATTGTCTAACTCCAACAGGAAAAAAATACAAAGTGTACACAAAACTCTGAGTGGGAGAGTAGGATACAATGTAAGGGAAAGGAAGGGAGTGAAAAAATGAACAGTAAAGAAAATATTCATTGATTCTACTCACAATTTTGGAAGGGAGGAAGGGAGCAGACCATTTTAAAATAAAGATATCGTAAGAAACCATTATTGACCCCAAGGGATGGAGAAGAAAGCAGATCAGGAAATGTTTGCATAGATAAGGGAGGTATGTAAAATGGCCAGTCTATTGCCCATGAGAGGTTTCAATTACTTCTCCAATCGGCACAACAGTGGGATTACAAAGAAAGCATTCATTTTCCTGGAGTTGGGACAGAGTCAACAGGTTTCAAGAACCATTCTGGAGTTAGTTTAAGGAATTAAACTAAATAAAATGGGCAAACATCTATAGTTTAGTGCTGAGAACAAAGTTTAAAATATACATGGCTAAAAATCCCTCAAACTAAACAGAAGCAGTAAAATTTGAACAGATTAAAAAAATAGGAAAAACTTGTGCAGATCAAGTAATTTAAAACAGTCCATAGCTCAAATTTACTTTCAAGATCAGTGAAACTGGGTGCACTTCAGTTACAAGATAGTAACTTGTACTTTGTTTTCATTTGTACTCTTCCCTGATACAGTATTTTACTTAAATGAGAAACAACACATTGCCACTGAAAACCCTGTGGATACCTTGTACTCTTCAGCAACATTGAAGCTGTGCTACCAGTCTTTCAATGATAAAATAAACGAATGGACGATGATGTTGCTCTAAGGTCTCTGTACTTTAGAGACTTAAGTGTGAAACTTCATGCAGTCTATACATTTCCAAGAGGTCCCTGAGAGCTTCAACCATTACAACATTATAAATAAAACATTAGCATTTTAGCTGAAGGCCATGATATAAACTAAAATAGCTTATCTCACACTAAGTGAATTAGGAGCATTCATGCAATGCAGTACCCAAGTTGAGGGGTGCTAAATTGCAGGGAAGGACCAGTAATTTCTTTCAGCTCTTCCAGTTAAGATTCACAACTCCATCTATGCTTTGCAGATACTTCTAAATCTCAGTTCAACAGCTCCAGGAGATTCAAATTACATTCTCCCTCTTCCCCTAAACTGTCACACATCCACACACTTAGCCTCCTCAGTCTCCTGCCCTCCACACACACTCTTTTCCTTTGTCTGATTTCCACTCTGGATAAATCAGTCTTGTACAATCTTTCCAGAATTATACTACATTTGGACACAAAACAAGCATACAATATTTCTACTGAAAACAACTGGTGGTCCCAATGGGCAAGTCTTCCTAATTATCAACTGCAATTACTTCTTTCCCCTCTTCATACAATTGCCTCAAATAGCATTTTGAATGTTCATATTTTATATTTAACTTCAAATTTAGTAGATACTAATTTATGTCTCTTATTCCCTGCTTAGATAAACTCTGCATTTCTCTCTTCTAAAGCTTCATCACAAGACAATCCTTTGTTGTGGTGCTTGGCTGCTTACTAGGTGAGCTGGCAAAGATTAAGAAACCCATCAAGGGGAAAAGACAAGCAGAAATTAAAAAAAAAAATAAGATCTAAATAACATTTTCTCTGGCTGATGCACTGGTTATTCATCTCTGGCAAAGTTCTTCACTTCATAAACTGATCCAAGGCCATTAGCTGAGGCACTGAGTTTCATTTTAAGTTCAAATGGACACCTGGCTATTACAGGGAGAGTGCTATAATATCTTCAGGCCTACACACCTGATTTTTTTAAATCAGAAAAGCAAAAAGAAATCCTAAACTGGGAAGTCAAGGAATCCATCTGTAAGAAGAAAAAAATCCAGTTGTAAGTACTAAAATAAAGAGGGTCAATTCTGCATATATATGAAACAATGTAACTGGGTTTTTTAAGTGTCATTTCCCTTTCAAAGTTCAAGGCCAATTTCCTACTTGTTTTGGTAACGTGAAGTGATAAATTGTGTTCTATGGGTTGTGGTGATACATTTCCAGTTACTGGAAAAATCTTATCTTGTAATTTACAGCAACCAGGACTCAATCTCCCTTTGCCTGAAATCCTGTGAAGTGTGCTTAAATGGGGCTGTCAGGGCTTTTCACTTGGCAGCTCAGGGGCCATATCCCTGCTGCAAAGGACAGTCAAGTAATGCATGGACAGTCAGAGAAATTATAAAATTAACCCAGCTGGAGCCCAGGCTGGGCTCACTGCCAGGGCTACAGAGGCACCCTGCCTGCACAAGGGCTGAGAGTTACTGGCTACGATTGCTGTGACACTAGTGTGATGGTAGCATGACACCTCTCATGATGGGGTGAAGGTGAGCGGGGACAAAGCATCCTGTAATCAGGTACCCCGGAAAGGTACCCCAGGCCCTGCCTGCAGCAGGCAGCAGCTGAAGAGGAGCTGGCCTGCACAGCAGCCTCAAGCATAGAGTGCAGCACTGGAGCACAGGGCTCTGGGAGGCAGTCAGCGATCCAGGACGAGGCAGGACTTTGGGACTGGGTGTCTTGTTACCTTGCTGCCTTGTCCCCACACTGCAAATGGCACAGGCAGGTGTAGAAAGATTCTTACTTAAAAGTATGCAGAATAAGATACTTGTGGTCCATTTGCCCCTTCAGGGATAAAAAAACCCACCACAACAAACCAAACTGAAAATTTACTCAATCCTGTTCAGGTCAAAGATCTTCACACTCTTTTACAATCTAACTCAATTAAACATGTTCATAATTTTTTCAGGGCCCAGACAAAGATGCTAAGATTTAGGTTCAGTTCTTAGATGGGCCCAGAAGTATCTACTTACATAGGAAGGTATAAGATGAGGGGCATACACAATTTCCAACCTTTCAGTATTTTTCATACATTGCATTTTTCAGAGCCTAGACCACTTTTCCAGATGTAGCTGCACCACAGGCAGGAATGACTGACTTGCTCCTTCTGTGATGGAGTGTTTCTAGATATGCTGACCAAAACTCAAAGTACTTTCTCTGTTCCTAGTGCTCACTGAACACTTACACAAGATCTGTTCATTACTGCCCCCCCCCCCCCCCCCCCCTTCTCCTTCAGTATTGCAGGAAAGTTTCTGCTTTTCAAAATACTTTATGCAAACATATTGCTTGCATATTTCCAAGCTGAAACTCATTTTGGTATTTACAGGGCATGGTTTGATTCTCTGTAGATGCTATTTCATTATTTCCTTGTCTTTCTGGTATTTGTTTCTTTTTTCCATTTTAGCATTCGCCTCAAATTGAATCAGAAAATGTAGATTTATTCCTTCATCTCTTTGATGAATAAAGACATTAAATATATTCTTGCAAGAATGAGGGTCATCATATTACAAAAGTATAATCATGTAAGTATCAGTAAAAAGTACAGTGAAGAATTAACAGCCTTTAAAGGGTATGATGAATAGCTTATAGAAAACAAACCATAGTTAGGAATATCTTGACCATAGCCACATGAGAGCATATATTTTTCCCTTACATCTAAATGGCATTCAGTAAAAGAAAACAGACTTCTTGTGAATTACAGACAGATTGTATTTACTCCTTCTTACCAGTTATGTTGTTTCTCACCAACATGTTGCTTCCCCCACGTTTTAATCCAAAAAAAAGCCCAGCTGTTTATCTCAAGAACCTGTGACAGTGACTTATGCCAGTACACTTCTCACAGGCAACTGTAACTGATTTTTACACTACAATTTTGACATTTACATTGGTCAAGATATACTCTTCATAGAACACAAAGATGAAAAAAGTATACCTAAAAAGACAGAACATCTAAATAGGATCCCAGTGACAACAGAAAAGCCAACAGAAAATATTCATAAGCTTAAATAAAAAAAAAAAAAAAATAGACAGAATTTAAGAAAAAAGCCTGTATCAATGGATTAGGCAAGCCACCCCATGGTGTGCCCATCAGCCAGATCTCCCATAAGGAGCCTGGCCTTGTCCAGTTCATCACTGAGGGACCTGGGCTGCCTTGCCCTTCCCAGGCAGGTTTCCTCCCCAGGGCAGGGGCAAGCCTTAGCATGACTGGCATTGTCAATCAAGTGGCACAGGGCTTCTGCAGCAGGGATGTGGTTGGGGTGACTGAGGATGTCACTAATCACTCCTGCCTCACAGCAATTCTCATTCACAATGAGAAAAACAAAATTTCACCACCACAAGGTACACTGAAAGCTACCCTATTATAGCTAATCCTTCCTCACACACAACAGATTTACTGTTCAGGGGGCAAGGACTGATGGCATGGTAGTGCAAATCCTTTTTAATAGCATAAGATATAAACAAAATAAAAGTGAAGCATTGACCGTACTTGTCTTTTCTATGAAGAGGTCAGGAGTTTGCTTTTGATGGAGGAAGATTTTTTTTCTTTAAGTCTCTAATGCTAGTGGTATTATTAAAATGGTTAGACAGTCTTAAAAACCATGGGCAGACAAATATCCAAATGTGCTAAGGAAGTGGGGAGAGAAACTAAGGAATTAGCAGGCACATTCACAAGTTCATTTAGTTTAGAAGAGACCCCTGGGGACTGGAAAGTGGCTAACATAACAAAGTTATTTTAAAAGTGCCTGGAGACATAACAGGAAACCATAGACCAGTTAGCTTGATATAAAGTGGGGAGAAACTCCTAGAATATCAAATGGGAAAACACTTGAAGAAGCACAGCTTGATTAAGGATTGACAGTATAAGAGTAGAAAGAGGAGGGAGATCAGGGTTCATGGCTCGCTAACTTGCTGGGATTCTTTGAGGAGATTTCTGCCACAGTAGTCAGGGAATGCAGTAGGCACCACCAATATAAACCTTTATCTCTATTAAAGAGAGCATATGCTCTATTTCAGATGAGGATTAACTCTTCCCTTGATGGCACACCACCACAGCCTCTGTGCAGAAAAACCTGATCATGTCCAGGAACACCAAAATACTCCCTGACAAGTACCACCTTTTGTAGAAAACTGGTCCTTCCATAAATATATTTCTTACACAGACATAATCTGAAGAAAGTCTAATGAATAATTTAGTGATACTTTTCATCAGCTGTTTCTGGCAATATCAGTAGCACTGCTGCTTATCAGAAATCCTTATTAAATGTTGTAAAATACATTGGGGGGGGGGGGGGGGGGAGAAAAATTAAGAATTGGGTCGTGGTTTTAAATCCTCAAAATGGAAACAGCTTGAAGTTTGATTTCTTTATACTTTACATGAAAGTAAGCACTTTCTCTTGATATGCCACAGTCTGTAGATAATGAACCAGGCAGAAAAGACAGCACTGAAAGTCTGCTTTGATTCATGGGCGAGACAGCACAATAATGGCAATGAATATGAAGCTGTCTACCACTCAGTAAGCATTTCAAATCAGTTTCATGATTATAAATAATTGTTACCATATTTGTAAAACTGAACACTAAATTCCTCTTTTTGTTAAAGAGATAATTGTCCAATTCATGTGAGCAGAAGTTATTCTCCTTCCTCTCCCCCTTTTAAGTAGCTGTTACTTGTGCTAAGTTTTATTACATGAAATAAGAGAGCTGAAATACTGATCAGCATGGTTAACTGAACTGAAATGTTACCCAAAAATGAAATGTTGCTGCAAAGGAAACATTTGGCAAATGCAGAAGTCAGATTGTGGTCATGCTGAAGCATTTTATGATTAGAAATGTCTCATTCTATTCTTCTGCCTGCCCTTGAGGAGCCAAAATTAACTTGGATTTCTGGCTATAGGTTGTGAGTTCCCAGCCTGGGACAACTGCTTATACATTTTAGAGAACCAAGCTGCTTGACAAGACTTGCCATTCTCAAACAGAAATAGCCTGGATATAACATCAGGTCTAACACACAAATTCACATGCCAGAAATATATCTACATTACCAGCAGGAAGGCTGTAAAGTATGAACTAAATTTGTTTACTTAATGACCAATTTGGTGCTACTACCCTCACAATCAAGAGCTTCCACATTTAAGAAAAGCATATGGTGAGAACTATTTAAGGATTCATTTTACCAAATTTGCATGACAAGGCAACAAAGTAACAATTTACCGAAGACCATGAAACAAAAAAATAAATATTTCACTTGCATCACTGGCAAAGCTAATCTGAACCTAGTTGTGGTTGCAGAAAGGTGAGATAAGCTTCCCATGGCAGAATTATCCACTGAAAAATCTGGTTTTGCAGACAACTGATAAGAGCCTCAAACAAAAGGTAGCAATCATAACAAACTCAACCAGTGAAGAAAGGGTCATAAAGAGATACTGGGTTTTGAGGTCAAAAGTTGAAACAACCACATGAGTTGGAAAGAGTTGATTTAAAAGATCAGTTGGGAAGAATCCTGCAAGCTCTTTTTGTCCTGCCTTGAAAAAAATAGAAGGATGCTAGGGAGTGAACGGCCTGCAACCTATGCTGGCCATCAACCATGTGCAGCGAAAACCAATAAAACTACTGACCAGTAAGTGGGGATAACAAGGTAAGTTGGAATACGAAGCTCCATACGATGGTCTATATGCCTTACATTGTAGCCCACCAGCACTACTTATGCTAGAAACAGACAATTAAAAAAATGCAGCACAACCTGTGATCCATGTGTCTTGAGCACTGTGAACACAGTGAATGGAAAGCAAGATTTAAATATCATCTAAAACATGACATTCACAGCTACTGGTATTCATGCCTTTTCTTAGGCTTTCCTTATTCTTTCACCAGCCTGAATGGAAACCAGATATTTTTCAAAGAGCAAGTGTCATCGCCTTCTCTATAGACATCAACAGCAAATCTGCATATATGATATGTAGTGCCATGGTGTGCTCTGCAACAGTTTTTGCAGCCAAATATTTTCTGCTTCGTATTCTACATTTTCTTGCAGAAGTGCCAACATGGTGTTCTCCCTCTATAACAAAGGGACAAAGATCCCACAGAGGTTCTATCGACATAAATCAGTTCTCAAGATAATGTCTGCCAGTCAAATTCTTTAAGTGATGACCTTCATGATGAACTGAAGTCACCTGCTTTCTTTTCTTTAATTTGCAGGGAAAAAAGAATCCTCATGTCCCCAGCTTGTAAAATAATAGAATCAGAATCATTTAGGTTGGAGAATACCTTCAATATCATTGAGTCCACCACTAAGCCATGTCCCTAAGTGCCACATCTACACATCTTTTGGTTAAAAGGTCCTCAGGTCAACCTCCTTAGAGCATGCAGCCCAGTCCAGTCATTCCCAAAGACAGTTTGCTCGTTCACTAGTTTCCATGGCACTGATAATTTTTTCAGGTCCCAGCTCCATCCAACACGCTGCCCACCAGAACAAGCATGCCTCTCTGTTCTTTCCTCTTATACTCAGAGCTGTAGCCAAACACCTTGGTACCCACAGCGTTATCTGCAAGTGATCACAAGTCAGTTTCCAGGCACTAACACTGCAGGTTGACATGGTCACAAGCCGTCAAGCCAGGTCTTGTCACTGCCTGCAGAAAAACAAAGGCAGGAGACAGCCCCTAACTTCTGACTGCTTGTGCACATGAGTTGCTAGAAGCTGGAAGCAGACACCCAGCTCTGCCCTGTACCTTTCTGAGACAATTCACATAGCTCAGCCTGAAAATCTGTAATTGCAATTACTACTAGCCCTAGCTACATTGCTAGTTTGAAGGCTTTACCCCAATTACATTCCCACAGCTCATTGCCAAATTACACATTATCTGAAATGTCATCTAAGACTTTGGAGGTTTATCAGAGTTGGTTTAACTGGTTAGTATGAGATCTTGTTAATTAGATGATTAGCTACATAAAAAAATGACAAACCTTGAACCCTTGAATTTTGCTGTTTATATATATAAAACATTAGTAAAAGTTTTACTCCTGGTAAAGCTGGAAGTGGATAAAACTGGCAGCTGCTATAATGAGATAACCCCCTAGCTGAGACTTCTGAGGAACTTTCAAATACAGACTATAAAAATACCACCTTTGTTCCCTCCCTTCTTTACCCCTTCATGCAAATCTCTGCTTTTTTTCCGCATCCCAGTGACAGCATACAGCTTTCTCTGCACAGCTATCTTCTTCACACTAAACAACAGCCAGATAGTCTTTCCAGATATCACAAAAGGCACCCATCCTTTCACAGCTGTATGAAAAACAATCCCAGGGTTGCTGGGTCAGGTTGTTTTTCAACTGCTATGTTGTAAATAAAGTAGTAAATCAAACAATATTCAAACAATGTAAAACACTACTTTTTTTTAGACTGGCATGTCTCAAACACCTTGTCCAATTCATTTCTCTCACCATGCTCTCAAAAAAAAAATAAAATACAAGTTCTCCTATGGCAGAGGAGAGCACAGAAGAAAGATCTTGGTTGCATGGTGAAGTTGAAAATGAAATCAAACTCAGATTTATGGAAAAAAAAGGCTAATTACTAGTTTAAACATGGAAACAATTGTTTCATATAATATATTGTGATGAATCAGCAGAGCAGTCACAGGTCATCAGGGACAGTGTGAGGAATGAAGCTGATGCTTCCATCAAAGGGTCATACATCATCAAGAGACAGATTATTCGGGGGAGGCCAAACAATCCTGGAGCAGCTGCTAGAAGGAGGAGGAGATGAAACAGGGACAGGACAGACCCCCTTCAGAAAGGGACAGGCCGAGAACAGGGAGAAATGTACTGCATCACATGGTATTAGCAGGACAGAAGTGACAGCCCCTTGCACTGCCCTCCACACCCTTGGCACATGCCAATGTGCTGAAGAAGCTTCACAAGACCTCCTGGCACCAAACCCCAGCTGGCAGAGAGCTGCCTGCTTGCCTTGCACAAAAGAACAGACTGATAGAGGATAACCAGCCCTTGGTTGGCTCACTTTGGGCTGAGCTGGAAATTTATTAGTTGCAACTGTTAAATCTAGCAAGACAAAGTGTATCTGCAGCTCTGCCAGCATTACTTTATCATCTTTCCTTTAAGACATGTTCCAGGTAACTACCAGAGCCCAAAAGGCTGTAGGAACTGTGGGCCTGTCAGCTGCCTCCCCTGCATCACAGTGCACACAGGTGCTTAGCAAGCACATGAGGAAGAGTATGGCGTGTCCCACCAATCCATATTCCCTCTGAAGAAAATGACTGCCTACATAACTACACACAAACACCAATATAGTCACCAAATATTTTGCAATAGGAATTTTTTATGAAAAAAAAAAAAAACACACTTTCGCTTGATGTTGCCAGTTTGTTTTCTTTCCTAAATGCTGCTTATGCTACTCATCTCCACTGCCAGGAGCATTTATGTACAACCCATCTACTGCTACATTCATTTGTAAGCTGAGACTGGCCTTTGGTATTGTAGAAGAGCCCATTTTGGGGCTTTGTTTTGGAAGGCTATTTGCTTTTTTCTGTTTGTAATTGAACAAAGCTTTGTCATTTGTCAATGTCTGTCTTTTCCATTGTATTTTGCTGATTTTCAGTATTTGTTTTTTTCACAGGTGTGGTGCTGAATGAAAAACAAAAGTTCTCCCTGCTCAAAATAGGTTACTTTCTCAAGGAAGTCTGCACTTTTCCATGAATGATAGTTGTTCCTGCAATTGTGTAGCATCATGAGAATCCCAGCCTGCACAGAGTGCAGCAACATATATGAAGAAAGACAGACTGGGAAGAACAGGTGAGAGGCTGGTATTTTATAAAAAGGAGGGTGTTACTATGCCCATTCATACACAGCCCTACCAGTAAAAAAAAGTCATGTCCTGTCAGAAGACCCACAAAGTACCTGACACTTATGCCTACTTTTCAAGTATCTGAGCACACACTGCTCACCAAGTACAGCATTAGGAACACTACACTGCATGGAGAGCACTGCAAGACTACACAACTTCTGGCCTTTCAGCTCTTCTGAAAATTATTGCTACTTATTTTCTTTTATTAAATAATGCACTTTCATCCCTCTTTTACATGATTTTGATTTTAACTATGCATAGATTTAAAGATGCTTTATGAAACTCAGCTCAAACTTTGGACTTTGGTTTGTTTTCAGCCAAAGGGACACAAAAGACTTGACACCAGAGATGCAGCAAGACTCCAGGGAGCTAAGGAGAAACTGTGTAAGGAGTAAGGTTTTTTTTCTGCATTTAATTACTTAAATCCACCCTGACATTATTCTTCCCCCAGTCAATTTTATTATACCCCTTAGCTTTCTTGTCACATTAGCAGGAAATTCCTATGTCTTGTACTAGTGCCACCAAGAAGACAAACTACACTCTTCATTTAATCTGTTACAGAGTGATCTCTTGCACAGAGACCAGAAACTCTGGGCCTTCTACCTAACCATATCTCTATGAATATTTGTGGTATTGGTAGTTACATGAGACAGAAAAGCTTTAACAGCACAAGAAACTTTGGCAAAGGTATCATCACCAAAAATAGATTTTTTTTGGCCATGTTTTTGTAGGTAGAGAAAAATATCACCAGCTTTACCACATGTCTGTGTAGAAAGTCCATTGGTTTCTAAAGGACAGTACTTCCTGATGGAAAAGTCAGCCTAAGTGTGCTCAAAGCCTATTTTTCAGAAGACATGAGGTTTTGTATGAAAAACAAAATAAAAAAAATATTCTGGACAGCTCTTTTATGCTGTCACTGCTCTAATACAGAGAACCTTAAGAACTCATTCTTTTTAAAGGTCAGCCATCAGTGTTCTCCAAAATCCACACCTCTGAAAGGCGATGTAACCACCAGAACTGAAAACAGGGTTAGCAACTGGGAAACATCCCAAAATGTATTCACTACACCTCCCTAAAAAAGAACAAAGTTTTCCATGGAGGTGTATTCCTAAATATTTCTAAAATGGTGGAGAATTGTTCCCGGAAGAGTAAAGATCTCTTGCTGCAACTCTAGTATAAATGCATCAATGCCACATGTCTACCGACTGAGTAGTTAAAAGGGATTTCCAGCCACCTAGTTTTCTCATGAACTGGAACTGAAAACACGTGAGCTTGCAGGAACTAGTGTCAATATGGATTAATCTTAGGAACCGAACACCAAAATACCTAGCACCACAAAGATATCTTACATGATAACTAAGATAACATAAGTGATTTACAAGACCAGACATTCATGTAAAAGCAAAAAGGGAAGGGCAAATCGAAAGAAAGAGTCATGCAGCTTAGCTGTTTTATTAACAGGTAAGCTTGCTTGCTGGTATCTTCTTCCTTCCTCAACTTCAAGTTCACAATGACTCAGATTTCTGGAACACAGACCAGAACAAACTGAGGCATCACTGCCTCATGACACAGCTACAGCTCCATTGAGCTGTTCCACCTAGTTTCACCAGTATTTTAACACACACAGGAAATTCATCAGGCATATTTACAGATAATCCTCACTGACTGCAATCAGCCCCAGGTCCCAAATTTCAGAAGACTGGATCACCAGTAACTGCATTGACACCAAATTCCAAGACTCTGCCTTACTGCCGGTCTTTATCATAGTTTTCCACTTTCTCCCTGCATCCTGTTTACACACACAGCATCTCTGTCTCCACTTATTTCTCACAGCTTCCAAGGATCCTCTTTTCACAACTCCATTTACTGGAAATAAACTTCCGCACACATACTATCATACCATTAACCACCTAATACATTTGAAAGGTATGTTTCACTTCGCTTCAGCTCTATCACAATTTCCTGCAGTCTATCCATCCATCCTTTCCTGAAAAGCCAAGGTCCACAGCAATAATATTGGGCTGTTACTGTCCTGTCCCATGAGATATCCCCAGTTGAGGCAGACAGAAATGAGCAGGCACAGTGACTTTAACAGCCCCAGCCTAGCTTCCTGCATCCAGCCTCTCTTTTCCATTCTTTACTTCCATACTTCTTTTCTTCACCATGGGCTTCCATTACCTTCTGTAAGCAAGAGAGCCTGGCTTAGCCAACAAAGATCTTTGTACCACACTGGTTGCTCCTCTGCATTATCACTGATGCAAAACAGTACTGTGAGCAGAGAGGCAGCTAAACCACATGCTATCATGGCTTGCAACATTTCCAACAGACAAAAGGCTATGTACACTGCCGCCCTTTTCCACAGGTAAAACTGCAATTAAAAGCTGTAACATGCATTTCCTATCTTCTATCCATACTGCTCCTTTGTTTACAATTTTGTCTGTTTGTATTTTCTTATCCTCAGTAAAAGAGAATTAGACATTAACATAGGCAGAAAAAAAGCTTCTGCTCTTCTCCATTAAATATAACTTTTTCCTCAACACCAAAACACTATTATTCTTAACACCATTAGAAGACTGTCTGCTACTGAAGGAAAAAGTGAAAAAAAGATGCTTTCAGTTTCATTTACTACTTACATTTCAAGTAGTATCGATGTGGTTACCATGGTGGGCTAAGGATAAAAGCAATACAAAGTTTTGTAGAGAGAAACAACACCATTCCACTGATATAGTTGAGGAGAAAAAAGAAGAAACTCTTCAAACTTGAACATAAGTAGTGAACTTCAAGCTCATACTTGTATTAGGAACAGCTGTTCTGAATTAAACTTACCTATCTTAATTACATGGATGATTCTAGGCTGTCTAGCACCTGTGCCTGAAACAGGTTTTTAAACATTTTTAACAGACCTTTTTTCTTTTCTTCTGTACTTTTTTTAAAGAAGTGGAAAGGCATTTAATGAAGTAAGTAAAGATTTCTGTGCTAGAATCCTTCAAACTTGTTTTAATGCCCAATGTATAATATTCTCAGCTTTGACTTTTTAGGCTCATTTGGCCCAAGGAAATTAACACAGATTTCTACAGAAAATCCAGACTATTACAGGAATACAGAATTTAAGCTGATGACTCCATTTTAGGAATGATTTGAAGAAAATTATACACCAGACTTGAATTTGGTTCAGCGTGCTATTGGAAACATCAGCTCTCTGACAGTATGTCTAAGGTCTAGCAAAGGACTTGGTTTTTTTTCCCCTGTGAATTTTAGTTTCAAAGCTTCCACTGCTCTTGACTGGAGCAGTATTAAGTCTGTTTTAGCATTTTAGCTAGCATACGAGCAGATGACTGTTCTGCTCACCTACATTCTTCCATGCACTTTCAATCAGAACAGCTAAACTACAAGAAGGAAACTGTTTAGGCATCATCTTTCTAGCAGTCCATAAACTGCCAAGTAAAATAGGAGAAGAGTTAAGAAGGAAATAAAGCCCTCTGAGGAAGGAGATGGAGGGGACTGAGAAATTGTCTGAAGACATATTTTTACTGCAGTATACAGTTATTGATACAGTCTGGAGCATACAGCAACAAAATACATATGTGCTGTCTATGAACTAAAGTGATCCTTTGAAGGGATTTCTCTACGGTATCCAGAGCAGAGGATAAATTGAAACAGATCCAAAAAAAAAATCCTTTCTGCTTCACCTACACTGCATAATTATGATATTACTGAAACAAGTTTTTATTTACATGCTTTTGATTGAAAAGTTTCAGTTATATTTTTAAAAACTGGATATTATAACACAGATTTTTCTTTATGGGATTCCATTCCTTCTCCTTTCCTCACTTCTTTTCTTCCTTTGTCTCTATTATTTCGTCTCTTTTTGTTTCTCTTTTCCATACTTTTTCTGCCTTTCATTGTTATTGTATGGTGAATATAATGATTTATTTTAATTATAGACCCAGCATCTGGAATTGAGTGACTGCAGGATGATCTCAGTTTTCACCTACTATAAACAAAACTGATTTCCTACATATTTGTATCCTTTGCCTAATTCCTACCTCCAGAAACCTACAATAATCCTAGGTTCCTTTTAAACCTGAAAACATGACTGGGAAAGAGACAGCAGTACTGAGACTACTTTTGATATGCAAGTACTAACAGGTCAACCAGCTGTGATTGAGAACCATCTGCTTTCCTCTCAGAAGAGAAACCTTAGGAACTTTATTATTGGTGGTATTATTATTATTATTATTAACCTCATGTGTATAACTTCTTAGCTTTTGTGGTTAGAGAGAAAGCTTGAAGAAAAGGCAAATTGTAAGGACCACAACCACAATTCTATGATATCATCACCTGAAGAACAATTTCTGGATAACTGAGATTCATAGTATCACTTAATCGCTAGATGAACACGCTTGTGTGTGTACAGACACAGGTACCTTCTTTACTCACCCTTCCACCAGTATTAGAAATATTCTTCTGTCACTCACTCTCACAGGCAGAAAACTCCCCTTCCCTTGTACAGGTAAGCACTGTGACCTGCTCAGCCTCCCAGAAAGCAAGAGAAAGCTCCCAGTATAGGGAGAGCAGAAAACTCTGCAGGCAGAATCAGGTGATGTAGCATTCCTACTCATTGCCATTGCAGAGCACAACTACCCTGTATCTCAAGCAGTAAGACAACCACAGGGCAAATAAGTGATAAGTAAGGGCATGAGCTCGGCCACTTACCTATAAGTACCCTTTCTCTATTCTCTCTGTCAGGTAGCTGGTACATTTGTCCATCTATAAAGCAAAACATTATGACAAGTCTCAGGTGAAGAGCAGCTCTACCTTGGAACACAGGACGTAAATGTACCTATCTGCTTATCAAGTCCTTTTGGATATTCTAGGAAGAATGGTGATAAATATATTCATACACAAAATAAACTATTGATTATTGTTCCTGCTATGAAGGTTAGTTTCCCTGTATGAAGAATACTTAATAAACTCAGGAGTACACTTTGATTCTCAGAAAAACAAAACAAAATCCAGCATGAAGCTGAGATTCCCTTATCCTATGGAAAACACAGTGTAATACAAGTTTTACTTGTTCCACTGCAGAGATTTTCAACAATGAATTAATTACATCTCACATAAATGATAGTACAATTCACAAGGGAAATCAAGTAAACCTTAATTTGTTGACTTTCCCCACTGATTACAGCACATTCCAGTGCTATAGTAATTCTCATAGTGAGCTTGTAAGCATTTTCCAAGCCAGAACAGCCCTCAGTCCTGTCTCAGTCTAAGCAGAAAAAGTAGGGGTTTGTTTCGGACTGAAAATTACTGTGAAAAGGAACAAAAAACTCCAGAAGATAATTCTGAACAAAGAACACAGGGAGACAATAATAGTAGTAGTAATCTTCTTTCATTTTTAACACTTTTCACCTTGAAACATTCTAAAGCTCTTTCAAAATTATATATACGGGAGCAGCTTTACCAGCTGCTGAAAAGGAGTGGTACCTGAGAAGGAACACAGCTAGCTCCAAGAGAAGAAAGGACTTAATGTTTTCTTCCACTGCAACCTTCCTCTCTCCCTCCACAACGCATACCCCATACACACATCTTTTACAAAGCATATTTCAAGGCTGCTCTCCCATTCTCTAAATTCACTTTCAAAACCTTTCAACATTCTTTACAAGTATTTGACCATTCAAGGCAGCTCACACAAAAATAAAAATCCCTTTTTCCTTCCCATGCATACACTAATATCACGGTGCTGAAATACCTTCCACCATGCATCCACATCATCTCTCACCTGGAACCTCCCCTCACCCTCCATGGAGGTCACCTACAGCAGCAGATTCCCCTAGCAATCTGGACTGTGTTATCTTCCTTGGAGGCCCCGGTATGCTCTGGGGTCTACAGGCATTTTTACTAGTAAGGTCTAACTTGCCAGCTTTTCAGGGCAGGACTGATTTCCCATCTGGGCACATGAACCACCTCATTCGAGCATGCCATCAGATGTGGTGCAAACCTAACAAGTACAAAAACCCCAGATTAATAATAAATTAACACCTAGCTAAAGTTTATTTATATGTAATATTAGAGCATATCAAGATATTTCTTCATACAAAAGACAATCCTGTCATTCAGTCCTTTGTCAAAAAGAAAAAGGGTTAATTTACAGAATAATTTATTTTGTACAAGGTCTACAATAATACTGACATTCCTTTCATGCAGAACTATTAATATTTTATTTATATTCTCATACTGCCTTCAAGCCTCAGCCAAGAATCAGGTTCCCATTCTGCCCTCTCAGCAAATAAAGAGACAATCCCTGCTAGGAATTTGTACCAGGTAATTAATTTTTTTAGGGACTTTCTCCTTTTTTTTCAGGGTGCCTTTGTAGAAGCAGAGCCTGCTGAAGACACTAACCTGGATTTTCTCTAAAGCCACCCAAATCTTTCTGAAATTCAATTTGCTTCACAACTAGAAATTTATCATTTGCTCTTTTCCAAACCGACACACACGGACACTTTTTCTTTCCTAGTACTTTAACCATGCACAGTCCATGAAGTCAACACACCAGGAAGCACATCATTAGCAGCCAAATGCAAACCAATGAAAAAAGAATGATATGAAGACTATCATACATGATCCCTCACCTCCTACTCTGTCATCCGTGTGCCAAAGTTTGGGACCTTTATCAAATCTCATCAGCAGACAGCAGTGCAGGATGTAAAATACACCGAATCATTAGCTAAACCAGTAAGGATCAAAAGATAAATCTTCCATAATTTTTTTAGGGTCATACTCAGATGGAGAATCATTACATGAAGGAATCTCAATTCAGAGAAACAAGTGAAACTTTTTTCCCTTGCAAAATGCCTTTAATACTTATCTCACCCACAGCACTGTACAGGATCAGTTCTCAGATTGTAAATTTGGAAAGAGAGCAGAGAGAAATTTCACAATTCTTTCATTTGTCATAAACTTTTTGGGGTGTTTATAGATCTTGTAGCAGAAACCACAATGCTCCTACTGGAATGTGACCTGCCACTTTTTAAACTAGAAGAGCAACTATCAATGAAAATGTCCCAATTTTCCTTTCTTTCCAGCGGAGGCTTTTCACAGCTTTACTCATAATTGCACATAAATTATGTACTTCCTTCAAAGTCAAGCTGTCCAAAAGATCACATTAACAGCTCGTGTATCTTTTTTTCTTTCACCTGCTGTGCTCTTCTTTGGACCAACATTCACCTCCTAATGTGATGACTACACAATGCTCCTTTCTTGGATTTTTTTTTTTATTCAATCTCTGTTCCCCACGATGCGATTTCCTCTTCATTAATTATCCTGAATTAACGGCAAGTGGTCATACTGTAGTACCCAGGATCTATCATCAACAGCCAAGTAATAGCAGGAATCCTGACTTCACATGCCCGCCTCTTACAAGATACAAGAAAGCAGAAATCTAAATAAATTTTTTTGAAGTTATGCCCACATGCGGCAGTTCATGGTTCAAAGACCATAAGGACTGAACTCTTGCTACAGTCAGTTGCAGCAAGTATCATTTCACAATAAAATTTTATTTAATTTGACCTTGCTTTTGACATACAACAGAGTGCTGTCAATATATCATTCTTCTTTTGACTGCTGATTTCTTTTTGAATCAAGAATTGGTGGCACAAATTATTTTCAAAGAGTCGTCTCCATCATAGTTTCTTTGGTGAAGCAGCAGGCAGAAAACTCCACTCTTTCTCTCCTAGCTTAAATTTGGAGATCCTTCTCTCAGCCTATTGCTAGTGCTAAGCAAGCTTTGCCAGTTCCAACTTGGAATTTCCCAGAATTTTGTCGTCCAGTGCAGATGGATGTCTGCTTCCGTATTACCTACAACAACTCCACTGAGATGGGACTTTCTCAGTACATCATCTACTGCTGGGCCAACATATCCACTACATACAAATCAACACCACAAAAGGAGGGAGCCTGTCCAATCTCACTACCCTGGACTACACCGTTTGCAATGATGAGACATATATCACAGACAGTGAAAGCTAAGGGACTCACTTACTTTACATGAAGTCATGAACACTAGTTAGACTTCCTCCCAAGCTACTTATGAATTTAAGTCTGTGAGTTTGGAATTAAATATCACTTTGGAAATAGGAGCATAGCCTGAAAATAACATATGAGAGACGATAATACAGAAAAATCAATTATAGTTACCATGCAATCATGCTTTCAGGAAAATGAGCCCTCCATCTCCTGTTGCATGTAATCAACTGTTAGATATGTAGCAACACTCTACTTACAACAAAGCCAGCCAGTATCAATATTGGTTAGAGTTGAGGAAGCAGCTTGTAACAAAGAATTAATTTGTTGAGTTCCACATATTTTGCAAATGTCACTGCTCTCTTCAATTTATAATTCTTCATTATTTCACAGAATATATACTTTCTCACCAGGTAAGTAGTGTTGGAATTGTTACTTAATTAACTGTGGTTTGTCACAGAGATCATTTAAGAAATCTTCTCTTTTAATTTTGGTTTGTATGTTATAAACAACTCTCGTAGAACACAAGTTTTAAATGAGTTTATTGGGAGAACAGGAGCTTTCAAGATGAAAATGAACATTCTGTGAATGTCTGCACACACATATTTTGAGTAATTGGGGAAAACGTACAGAGAACAGAATGATATGACTAAGAACAATACACTAAAATGCTGTGGAACATTTTGAGGAAATATTGATTGCATTTAATAGTACCAATTCCAACCATATTCTGATGAACAAAAATTAAACTGTCAAAGGAAGGAAATACCTGCAAAATAGTGTTTCTCAATTGTTCTACTGTTTACAAGGTCTGTCACAGTCTCTGAAGTCCTGCCAGGGAATCCTAGAGATCCTCGGGAAGCCAGAAGCAACTGCAGAGAAGCCCCTTATCTCTAAGCCAGCTCTTGGTCACTATCATTTGCTAATTGACAACATATTCCCAAGTGATTCACACAACAGATTTTGTAACTGAATTAAACATTGCTGTTTAATCATGCTGAAACCACAGAAGTACTTTCAGGCAGGGCTTGGAAAACCGTTAAAGCCTTGTGTTGCATTACATTTCCTAGCAGATCTCATTCAGTAGAGAATGTGCATGTCTCGGTCCTCTCTGGCTTATCCTCTTGGTCAGTGCCTGTCCCTTCCACATACTTGGACTCCAGAATCTGAGGTATGGGGAGATGAGTACACTTCCCAGAAAAATATCCATTAGACTTGCAGATGGGAAAAAACGAACGAGGGGAAGAGAATATAATACCTAAGACTTCCACTGATTTCAAATAACATTCAAATACACAGCTGCCAATTGTGTCAGGGTACAAACAGCTTAGAAATGTAAAGTCTTATAATCACAGTCCACCTCACTAAGTATTTGACTTGTTCCAAGATTTAAATAGAAACATCAATACTGAAAATGTTTTCTATTCTGTTTATATTTGAGAATACTCAGCAGCATTTTGAGATTTAGAAAAACTACAGTTTTCAGTCAATTTTTATTTTGAATAAAAATATCCTACATCATTCAGCAAAGATTTCTCCTGCACTATTGATAAACTTTTTCAGTAAAGACAACTACCATTTATAAAAAATGGACTCAAATATACGTATTCTTCTCAACTCCTCACATCCTAAAGCATTCTGCAATTTATTTCCCCACTTTCATCTACTGAGATTCAGAGCAGCCATGGTGTGATCATATGTTTTTTCAAGAATAGCTGATGAATACCTGAAAACTCTCCCACTGTGGGACATTCTGTTTTCTCAGGAAAGAAAAAAGCAGCCAGAATGACACATTTTCTATTTCTAAAAATAAACTAAAAGGCCAGAGAAATCAATGAAAAAAAATCACTGCTAAGACAGCACAAAACACAGAATACCAATTACATTTTGGCAATGTGACTAATGAGATAGCCAGCTAATTACCTGATTCTGATAAACTTTTTAGCAAAAAAGAATTTTATGGGTAATACTTACTTCCTTTCTAACACTGCCATTTTTCATAATGAAAAAGCATAACAGATAACATATGATAAAATCCTTCCTTACCTAAGTGAGATTTTGGTTCTATGCTGTTAACCATTTGAAGACTCAACTAGCTAAGCAGATTATTGCTGGATAAGGAAACTGAAAGAAGGGGTTTGTCTGGGAATAGGTTGATCTTTTCCCTGTATTGCCTTACATGAGACAGTAATCTAATTTACATAGACTTCTCTGCAAGGATTTCCTACATTTCCCTGCTCTTCTATCTGGAACCCTACTGGGAGGCAGGAAAGAAAAGGATCTCTCTATAACCCTCACTTTTTTTTGCACAGGAATTCACCTTCACATCCAAGGCTTTCCTCCTAATTTGGTAATCACCAAATACTACAAAATGAAGAAGAGGTTAATTCAACCAGCACATGCTGTTCCAGAGAGATGAAAGTAAGGGTAAGTTTTTTTCCTTTTGCAGGTCCCAGTGCCCTACTGTGATGCAAGAACTCAGATACATAGGAATAGTTCCACCAGTTGGAGGATTTTTCAGAGCACTGTGCATATCAGCACAGATCTGCTGCCTTCATTTCTACAGGTGTTGCCACACTAGGGTACATGCATTATTCTGATCTTTAAAAAATACCTGTTATGATGTCCCCTCCAAAGGCATAACATTAATTATTCTGAATAATTCCTCTCTGATAGGGATTGATTCATCACTAATCCACAGGCAACACCCCCCACAGGCAAGTAGAAGCTCTGAACACCTCAATTATTACAAGTTTCTAAATGCTATTAAAATTCAATCTAATGCAAGTTGCAGAAAGGACATGTAATGTAAAGCCCTACTTTTAAAGCATGAAAGCCCTTTGTAAATAATGTATTTCCATCATTGCTTTGTATCCCTCTGCCTATATCCCCTTACTGTCTTTTGGAAGTTCTTTCTGCATCTTTGTACAGCATGTAGCGCTCTGGGATCCTGGTCTATGGCAGGAACATCTAAGTGTTTTACTAATACACATCATAATATGGTTTCTTGGATATCTAAAGCATGCTGCAATTCTCTTTTATTTCTGTCTGTCTTAAAAACGGAGATTTCACTGAGCTGGCAATAACAATTAAGAGTGGATATTACAGAGCCATATACTTTTTTATCACAATAGAGATTCCAAACAACAACTGTGCATAAAAGGTAAGGAACTTCAGTAGAAATCTTGCCCTGCGTGGTAAACAAACAGCTGTTTATCATTGGCCTAATTACCAAGTTAATGAGATACTAATTTCTATATTCATAAAGTATGCATGAGCAAGCATAAGCATATGCAAAGCAGAGCACAGTGACAAATTTAATAAATAAAATAACAAGGTATTGGTAAATAAACATTAATGATCTTTAAATCTAAGAATCAGGTTATGTTTTATGGGAAGCTTGCATGAGCAAGACATAATTCTAGTAAGTCTAGATGTTTGTATATTAACAGCATTGAACAAGTATAAGGTACTTCATTTAGAAAGGAAAAATAGCAAATGTAGAAATATAAATTGGGGAATAACTGCGCTGGCAGCAGCACTGAAGAGAGGTTTGGAAGTTACAACACAGCATCAAAATAAGTCAGGTTAATAATATGCAGGTGCTGCAAGAAAAGGAAAATTTTCTGGGAGGTCGCCTATAAGTACAATCAGTATTTCTGCTCTCCTCTGACGATGTCACAGCTGAAGTGCTTCATTAAAAAAGAGCTAGAGGAATTAGTGAGAATCCAGAGTAGAACAACAAAAATGCTGAGAGGTTTGGAAATTGTAAGCTTTGCAGAAAGGTTGAAAAAAGTTGAATTCTTCCATTTAGAGAGTAAAAATCCAAATACACTGTAAATTCTTCAATTACATAAAATACTGCAATGAGGAGTATAACGACTGATTTTCTCCATGCCTCCCTGAGGAATTATGAATACTCACTGACAGCAGTGGGGACTTAATATATTAGGAGATCTTTCTCAATAGTCAAGCCTTGGACATTTAAGCACTGGAACAGCTTATCTGTGGAAGCTCTCAAACCCTTGCAATTGACAGGTTTTTAAGAAGCACTGTGACAAAGATTCTTGCTTTAGAGAAGGAGGATGAGATCAAATAGATGACTCCTGCATTGTCTTTCCAGTCCTTCACTTCTGTGATTGGCCATTCTTTGCTGATTTTGTATATATGAAATATAGAGTGAAATAGTTCCCTAACACCTATCTTCTACAAAAACTGGAATATACCAGCTTCTTCAACCATACATCCTTGGGTCCCACCCCTGAGGAAGCAATGTATTTTTTAGGAATATCATCTGTGAGATACAATCTACTCCTTGCAAATATACATGCTTGCATGAGCCATGTCACTTAGAGGGCAGCTATCAATTCAGAAGTTTTCTCTTGCTGACTGGTGCAGGTGTTTCAGTAGGATGATCAATGTATTTCCGCGATTGTATTGGAGTGCATGAAAAATGAACAATGTGAAATCAAATGGTGTGAGAGCTCAGGAACATGTCAACTCTGAAAACATTCAGCCTGGCAAAAACATGATAAACAGCAGCTCTTAAAAATGGTTGCTGTTTCCCCTTTCTATTCCATTCCCCCCACATTTGTTTTAAAAGTAATATATGACAAACTGACACTGTGTACAGGATTACAAATCCTGGCCTGTCAGTGTAAGCCTGAGAGCAGCTGCCCACCATATGCCTAAAAATAGTTTGGAGTTCTAGAAAATGCTAGAACTGGGGCTGGTTTCATCTTTGCCCTTGTCCTTTTTATGGAAGGATGGGCAGCCATGGGTCCTGCTTATGTGGAGATGCTAACTGCCCTCCCAAATTGTTTAACTAAGAATGAGATTTCAGTTGTATTGAAGATGATGGGTTTGACCCCATTTTCTCTGGGAAATCCAGAGCTACACGTCATCCCTTCTCATCCATTATGCAGGCTTAGCCTCCTTCTCTAGGACAAAGGAAATTTAATTCCCTCTTCTGCTCCCAGGAGAAAGGAAAGAGAGAGTAAGTCTATGCCTCTCACATCGTGGTGAGGTGTTAATGAAATATCCATAGAAAAGTTCATCACCTTAGTAATCTATTTCTGTTTTGTTTGGATTTTTTACCATTTTTTGGTTTGGCTGTTAAACTGAAAAATACGCTACACACACAGATCTGTAAACTGCAGGTCATGGTTTCCCACATAATTAGCTACCTACTTACAAGTAGCTAGATTTTTTCAAAAGTTATGTGACTAAGGGTAATTAGCAATGGGGTGTTGGTAGTTTCTTCATACCTTCAGCTGAAACTAGCTCTGTATTATAAACCTTTTTTCTCCCTGTCAAATTCTCCCTTTACTAAAAGGACATTGGATCCTGGAAAAATTCTGGAAGTCAGTCAGATTTATCTTTCTAACCATCATCATCATCATTTCAATCACAGCACTATTTAAAGTAAGGCTTAGATAGTGATTTTTTTTTTTCCTAAAAACTTAGAATCTCTTTTCCAGTACATATTTTGACTCAAATACAAGGATTTAGATGCAAAGTCCTTATACTATACAACAGCTTACACATATAATGTAGTTTGTGTATCTGAGAAGTCCCACAAATTTCTTAACATCATGTCAAACTTATAATCATTATTTCATTAAGATTTTACTTATGGAAAAAATAAATAGAGAAGTTTCTAGACTTTACACCTACATTTATCCAATATTTAATCAAGTAGGTAACTAGATAAACATCAATAAGCTATTCCAAACATTTTCACTGTCCTTTCAACCTTTAGACATTTTTCTCTTAAGTGAAAAAAAAATCATATGGAAACACTTTTTGGATTCCTATCATGCTGTTAGACAGAAAAACTTTCTAATTTTTGAAGTCCAATTCTGGTTTCAATGTCGTGGTGTTCATTCTATATTTTTTGATGCATGGTAGTCTTGTTTTCAGCCATGCTACAGCTTTCTTGACAGAAGTTGCTAGAAAACATTTACTTAGAGAAGATGGAAGATACATTGATCTCCACCAGTTGTTGCAGCTGCCTGGGTTTGAGGGATTTCTGCATTTTTCTTTTCCGCTTTCAGAATGCCTCTAACTCAAAACTTTTAAAAAAAAAACAGTAAAGGTATATTTTTCTATGACTAACGGTTTGTTCTTTCATTCTTTACATCGCCTCCTAGTGATCAGAAATTGCTTTTCTTGCCCCATTCCCTTCAAAACTTTAGTTTCATTTAATGTAACCATTCTCCAACTTAACTGAAGTTCTAAACTTGAACATCACCTATCACAATATTTCACTTCCCTTTCTCTTTCATTTATTTGCTTCTCAATTCTAAATAAACTGTTGAAATTATAGGGACAATACCATTTTAGACTGAAATCCTCCCCTCCAAACTATACACAACATCACTAGCTTTCAAATCAACAGTTAGTACATTCCTGATCTAATTCTTCTCTGGCTACAGCAATGACATAGAAATTTTAGAGCAGTCACATTTTCCAGCTATTTCTATGTGCCTCACATTTTCCAAAGCTAATTTTCATAGTTTTATGTCTTACCTGGAATTTCCTGGGGAGTGGGCACTATCTCCCTACTCAGCAGCAGCTCATTTTTATTCAAGCTATTGCTATTCGGTCTCTAAGCTTCCTGCCTCAGCTTAGCACTGTGAAGGATCCTGCATAGCCTCACTAAATTCTGCTATTAGATTGCTTTCTGTTTCTTTTATGAAAGTAAGGTTTATCACCAACTCAGCACCACTTCCACCTTGAACATCCTCACTCTGCCTTCAGTCCGTTGTCAATCTGCTGCCAATTCGTATAGAACTGGTGAAGCTACTATCAGTCTTTTCCCTACTAAAAAACAGTAAACCTAATTACTTGACCAGAACCCGAAAACAAAACCTAGTAGTGACTATCAGTCATTGCTTACTATTGTATATTCATTCTGTATAGAATACTCTGTAATGTTGGAAGAGCAAGTCTGTGACTCCATTTCACAAGGCTCACAGCAATGTGAATTGTTCTGAAATTACTGGGTGTCACCAGGAGTCAGATGCAGCCTGCTGATGTGGGTCTGTGCCCCCTTGCACTCTTCCCACAGTAGCTTGTGTGAGAGGCAGAATTTGGCCTGTGGCTCCTTCCAGGAAGCGGCTGTGATATTCAAGTCCCCCGTGCCAGCTTCCCTGCCTCACAACTTCCTCTCGCTACTTAAAGGCCACATGCTTTGTTGCGAAGTAAAAAGAAACTGTGGTGCTGTGCAGACATGCTGAGAGGTGTTTGCACTGTAGCAGAAGAGGACGAGATGGAAATACGTAGATGGGCCTTCCCTCAACTCAGAGAATCAACAACGGGTAACGTTAAAGCATGGATCAATATGCAATCTGCCACAACTGTCTGGTGGCTTATTCAGACCTTGGCAAGGAAGAAAGAATTTCCCTCCCTTGCTTTAGGGAAAGTGTTGATATAAAAACAATTATCAAAACCTCATCATCCAGCCATCTGATATTGATCCTTCCATGACAGCCAGTGCTCTGGATTCTTCAAAAATCAACACACCATTTCTAACAATTGATCCTACACAATACAAAACTATCATGTCAATCTGCCTTAAAACATACCTTTTTCAAAATGTACAGGAATAAAACTCCCTGTAAGAAAAGAGAAGACACACTCTCCCTCTTCTGAAATTTTGTCTAAAGAGTTCCATCAGGTTGGTCTCTCCATGGACCTCAGTGGAGCCTAATCAAGACACAGTGGTTCACAGGATTGAAGAAGCTCATGCAGATACAACCTTTGACTGAAATCCCATTCAATGCAGGATCTCATTGATCAATTCTTGTAACACACCTAGTGTTTGCTCCTTCTCTTATCCAACAAAAATGGCTCCTTGTCCTCCCCTAAAATCACATAAAATTAATTCACAGGCAGTATCTTCATTTTAAGTCCAAGACTTCCACACAAGAGGAAAAAAAAAAAAAAAAAGCCAAGAGTAATGCAGCTCAACCCTCAAAATTCTCTGCCATGGTAATACAAAATAAGAGAATACACAGACTGTGAGAATTCTCACTCTTAACCTTCTCCTGACAAAATAAGTTAAGCTCAATGGCCCTGTTGTTCAGAATCATATTTAACAAGTATCTGAAGTGAGGCCTAATTCCAAGAGCTCAGGATGACACTTTTTAAAGCATATGTTTTTCTGCTTTTTGGCACACAGGAGGGTTCATGTACCTATTGTCTTTTGATGGTGTAACATTAAATATCCTCTTTTGTCTCTGCTTGCAGCCTTTTGTTCTTCTCCTAAATGCAGCAGTAGATTTTTCATAACCTCCTGCATGTGAAATAGACTTCTCTGCTACTCCCTCCCTGTGTGGTAATCTTGTTTCACTAACATTACAATAATTTAAAGCCATACTGGTAAATCTTCTATTAAATACCTTGACAGCTGAGAGCAGACAACACCATGCTACTAAGGAGTCCCCCTAAAAGACTTAAAATCTCTCACAGATGTGACAATAACTATTAGTTACTGCTAGTTTAATTTTTTTTTCTTAAATTGTATGTCCAGGTTTACTGCCAATCAAACAAGCTGCATTTGAAAGCCTGTTTAATTTCCCAAATTCGATGAGAAGAATCCACAAAACGGAAGGAACAACATCCACAAATGAAAAGCGAACCACAGAGAAGGCATAATAATATGAACAGGGTAGCTAAGGGCTTGTGTTGGGAAAATACCTAAAAGTTCTGCATTAAGTGAGTGAAGAGTGAGATAAGGCAGCATTGTGATTTGGTTGTGATAGAATGAAGCACTCTGAAACTGCTATAAATCTGCAGGATTGCAGGTTTTCCTTCCTCCAGCATGGAAAGTTTGGAAGCTTATCCACAGGATCGGTTTCTGTAGGACAGGAAGATGCTTTGAGAAAAGGGCTACATAAACATGTATGCCTGACTGGAAAATGAAAGGAAAAAAAAAAAAAAGGAAAGAAAAAAAACCCAAGGAAAATCTCTGGGGGTACAATTTTCCTCCTTTGATTCATCGTTAGAGTTTGTTGGGCTCAGTAAGAACCCTTGAAATTGCAGGCTGAGCCCACTGTGCCACAGACCTCCTGGCTGTGCCTGTAAGTACCATCTCACTGTGCCTTCCATTTGGAAGAAAAGATGCCCTGATGCAATGTCAAAATCTCCAAGGGCCCAATTATCCCAAATGGTGTTTATAAAGGGTTCCCAGTGAAGCTAGTTGAGAGCTACAGGTGCTCAATATTGAACTGAAAGTCAGTTCACTTTTACCACACATGAATTGAGGAGCTGAGCTTCAGGAAGCTAGATCTGAATATTTGGGGCTTGGCTCTTTCATGAGATAAAAGCCAAAGAATAAGCAGGCAGCTTGAACAGATTACAAAGAAAAGTCTCCCCATTTATAGTGTTTTAAAAGCAGGGGGAAGTTGTCTAGTTTGAAAATCATGTCTATTTATTAGTTTTGCTTTCAGCCAATGCTCCATGGGGGTTTAATAATCTACAGAGAAGCCCTGCCTGGCAGTGGTGAGCAAGCAGTGTCCTGGAAGACACAGAGCAGAAGTGATGGCAGAGTCATCTTGGAAGGTGGCAATTCAAAGCTCAATCAGGAACAACAGGCACAAGGATACTATTATGTGCCAAATCCCAGCACACTCCATTGAAGGCAGGTTGCGTGCAGGTGGGAATTACACAAGAAGAAGTTTATCCCTATCTTCTAAAAACATCTATTGCCCTGTAAGTTGCTTGCACTCCCTCAGTGACCTCCCTGTGACTGGTTCTGTGCAGTTTACCTGAGGTACAATTTATATCCTTGCAAACTGGTTGGTTATCAATTTGACTTCACGAAAGCCTTCTTATGTTACAGTCATTCACTATAAATTAAGTTAGCATGAGAAAATCAAGTGCATCAGTAACAGTTCAGCAACTGGTCAATAAGAAATCCATGCATAAACCATTTCTATTATCTGACATAATCCATAGATGCAGGGATGCAGGGAAGTCTGTTTTCATCATTCTTTGGGAAAGCAGTAACTTGCAATGGTAGAAGATTGCGATGAGTGCTTCTAGCCATCCTCTCTGTCAAGCAAGGACTGTTCCCCATCCCTGTGGGCACATCAACAGGGCTGCCTGGGCAAACTTTTTTTTCAAAGACTGTTTATAATCTGTCATGAGGAACACAGCTCTTCTTCCCTACGGACTATAAGAAAGGAAAGACACTTCTCAACAGCCAGAATGCAAAAAATCTTTTAGCTCATAACAAAGTTTAGGGGAAAAATGTTTCCTGAACTCGTGCTTTTCCCCTTTTCTACCCATCTTGCCCAACACATCTTGGTGAGTAGTCTTGTGGATGGAGTTATATTAGAAACTTTCAGGTTAGTAAGTTTATTCTGAATGCTGCATTATAATACACCTGACTGCCATTTAAGGAGTTTTTCTAGTTTTATATTGTTTCTATCTGTTGCCACATTTGTCAGTGAATTTCAAAAGACAGTTATAATTATTTATAGATGGTGATGGTTTTCTGAATTTTTTTCTATTTAGCTTGTCACAGATCTTGAGCAAGTTTGTAAAACTGCTTTTAGACCAAGTTCTGGCAATACAGTGTTTAGTATGGGCTACCTGAACATTATCTAAACAATAATAGTATCTGCCTGGCAAAAAGCCAACCAAAGGTAATGCAGGTTGAGTCTGTCTGCAGAGCAGTAATGATCTAATGACTAAAACTGAGAAATGCAAGGAAAATCTGGGATCCCCAGATACAATTAAGGTGTAAGCAGGCTGAGACGCAGAGAAGTAACCCCAGAGGGAGACAGGCAAAAGAATGATGATTAATATCAATACGTGTTATGCTTGATAGGACCAGTCACAGCAATTACACTAGTGATTCTAAAATGGGGGAAGGGCATATGGTTGCACATAAGGCTCAGAAGTGTCCAGATATCACCTAGATCATTGTAAAATAGTACCTGTACTGACTGTACCATGAGCTGTCCAAGAATACACATCCATGGAAAGCACTATGAATTTTGTTATGCCAAAATTTCTGCATTGCTATTAAAAATATAATTTTTACAGTCCAAATTCCTCTCTGGCTATTATAACAAAAGCATCTGCTCAGTGTTGCAACTCAAGACAAGACTGCCTGCCCTTCAAGTGAATGGGATTTTTGGAATAATCAGGATGATTACATTTTCCACTGCTGCAGGGATTTTTATTTACTTCTACAGCATATTAATACAGACAAGAAAAAAACAGATAAACATTTTTTTGGTTGTACTAGATGGTAAAAGTATATAATTACATCACTCAGAATCTCATCAACTCCCATCAGTCTAAGCTACTTTATGAACATATTTATAACTGCCGAGTATGGAGCAATTACGGGAAAACATTCTCCTTTCTGAATGCATCTGCACATTTAGTATGGTATGATCTAATTAAAGTCACTTCCATTAATGTCAACTGGAGTATTTCCACTCCAGGTTAAGGCAAAGACACAATAGGCACAAGAGGACCCTAGTTACTACAGCCAAAGCTTCAATTTTAACAAAATAAGAGTATTTCTAAAAGTGATCTGAAACATGACCCAAATACAAACCTTATCTGAGACACCAAGTTGTTTGGCTTTATTTTCTCCATAGGAGTCAAAAACCTTCCTATTTAGTGTGGGGTATCATGCAGGAAACTGTAGTCTAAACAGATACCATCTGGGGACAAGAAATTAGGGGAGAAAACAAAGATCGAAGGTCCATGTTCCATTATTTACAGGCAGTTGAAATTGATCTCAATATTTCTCTCAATTATTTTGTTTTCTGAGAGAGACAGTGATATATTTTAGGGTCTCCTGTGCCTAAAAGCTCTATCAGTGCTATTATCTGATCAACAATGGAAAGAAGTTAAAAAAAGAAAACAAACAGTGAGTGTAGTTTGATAAAGTTATTAAGACAGACTACTTGTTTTTAATGGAGAAAAGAGAAAAGATCTGAAGCACTTTAAAAGTGAAAAGTTAACACAACAGGCAAGTTTAACAGGCTTAATTCATAATTCCATAGTAAATTCATATTGATTTTTTCTCACCAATACTGTCTTTATCTAAACAACTTTGACTGTCAAAAGCCTGGGGATACTGCCAAAGACCACTTCATTAATACATCCAATAGGAATTGTTAAGTCTCACAAATATAACTAGTTTATGTTTGTTTCAGGACAAGAGGCACAATTAAATATTCCAGCTTGAGCAACAAAATTCATTTCGGAGATCTGTCAAGAGGCCAAATGCCTTTGCTCACATGACCAAGAATACTTAGGAAAAGTTTTTAATAGCTGAGCAGAAACTACACACAGTGTCATTGACTTCAAAGGCCTTTCACTTACTTATATTGAAGAAGAAGCTTTGTCTAACATGCTGGATTTGTTTTCTTTAAAGGAAAATCCATGGAATGTGTATATTGACCCAATGTCAAGGTAAGTACATATGGAGGTTTTTTTCTTTACATTCTAAGATGGATTCTTCAATGATAGACTTAATTTTAAGTGTAATTAGAGTGGGGTAGTTAGTGACAAAGCAAGTCCTTTGTTTCAAATAACCAGATTTGTGAGTATCTTTTAATGAAGCTGATTTGATCTTTAGTTTTCAAAATTAAGAAGGCAGAGAGCATATACATATTATGTCAAAACACAGTGCTGAGCACAGAGATTAAAAAAGAAAAAATTCTAGACCATATTGACAAGACAGGGTGATTATAGTTAAGGAATTCAAACTTGTAAAAACTTTAGTGACAATTTAACATTACTTTTGAGGACACATCACTATCTTCCATTTTCTTTCTCTGTACATTGCTAATAAAACATTCAGAACATTAAGTACACAGGCAGAATTAGAAGGACATGTAATTAACTGCTGACACACTAGAAAAGGCACAGTTTCTCTGGTTCCTCCAGAAAAAAGAAAAAAAAAAAGGAGTGTCCAACTAATTATATTAGTAGATAGTCATAAGCACAAGAAAGCCACTTTATACTTAAAAACACCACTGTCACAGTAGTGACAGACTGAACCTGCCTAAGAGAAACCAAGCATTTCACAGGGAACAACCAGGAAAAGAGAGTTGGCACATGAGCACCAAGCTCCAAAATGGATACAAATTGGTATAGGACTTTTTACTAACAAGCAGAAAAATTCCTCTTTCTCTTCCTGCTTCTCCCAATTATTTTACATTTGAAGGGATTTCTGAGTTTGGGGTATTTTGCTTTTTTCTTCTTTTTACTAAGTATTAGGTAAATTTATGTCTTATCACAAACATTAGGTAACATAAATAAGATAGTGAGCAGTATGATTTGCATTCTTATACAATCACATTACACAAGCCAGATCTACATTTAAGCGTTTCAAATAAATAAACCAAAAGAAATATGGCAAGACATACAAAGTACAACTGGAAAGCTGCCCCCTCTTCTATGCAGACATACATGCATATTTCTACACACCTACAGTTTCTTGGTAACTTTGAGTTATCACTTCTTAGTAGTTGCTCTAGCCTAATTATTTTAGTTACACACTAAGACATCAACTTTTTCACAATTTCTGAGTAGCAGTGATTTCCAACAAATTTCCACCAGAACAGTACATAACTCATGAGTCTTTACAGCAGGGAAATATCCTACTCTGACATTGTCAAAAATGACATGAGACAATCTTGCTCCAAAAGGAAGGATATCTCATGCTAAGACTTGATTGATAAAAGAAATCAGATTGAGTTCCTGACTATTTCGCAGTCTTTCATCATGGCCTGAGGCAAGTAGTTTAACCTCTGTATATCTACTTGCTATGACTAAAATGAGTATAATAACATTTTTTTCCTTTATTTTTTGTCTGCCTTGCCTTTGGGTATTCTCCAGCAAGGCATGTTTTTCACTTTGGGTTCAGTCCTGCTAAAGTGCACACACTTCAACAGAATTACCCGTGTACTTACTGTTGCACACATTTAAGGCAATCTGCTGCACTGGGAAAAGCACCTACCACAACAAAGCTTAAAAAATACCATGAAATATATAAATAATACCTGCTTATCAATACCCTTCATGGTTATCATGTACTGGTTTTTATGAAGAACTTATTAAAATAATTATGCCAGTGATATTCCTATATTATAAAAAGGAGTCTAGAATTACAACTGAGACCTGGGATATTTAAAAAGTACACTCAAGCTTAGTTTCAGTGGTTTCACATACTATAGCAAAGTTACATGGGCTCTACGTCTGCAGGAACAAGGCTCTAATAGGTGTAAGTACTAAATATATTAAAAATTGACCAAAGAATCATTAAATCAACAGGTCTAAAATGTCTTACACCAACAACTGCACCTTGCAAAGCAAAACCTAAAAGTTTTACATTTGGTGTGCTGTCTACATTGTGTGAAATCTCCTTTTTAAAAGACTATTCCTATAATGTAAAATTTGAGGTAGTTATTAGTGAAATGCTGTTACTTCATTTTATTGATATGACTAATTTAATGTGTTAAAAATAATACATGGTAGGAATCATTCAGCTCCTGCAGCAGCAGAAAGGTGTTTACAAGAAGGACATTTTTTCAAACTAACAAAAAACGAACGTGTAGCATGTCTCTAGCCTCCGGGTAATTCCTGACCCAGAATATGCATTACTTTATTTTTTCTCTTCTTTTCTTATAATTGGCTTATTGCAATATCATTATGAACAATATTTTGTATTTATTAAATAACATCTATTCACAAAACTGATTTCCTAGTTGACAGGGACTCTACAGTGGCCATCACTGCTGCTATTACTAGATTCCTCTAGTGCTCTACTGCTGTTCTAAGCATGCTGCACACACAAGCATTTTTTCCTCATTCTCCCCCTCCTGTGCTACCTCAGGCCAAACATCTTTTGTCTTTCTGTTTTCAGTGCCCCATAAAGCAAATCTGTTGTCAATCTGAGGACACCTGGAATGAACTTAGCAGTGGATTCCTTGACCTTTTTAACACATGGGGGTCAAAAATCACCATCAACCGTTGGAGAGAAAAATGTGAAAGATCAAAGTCTTCCACTCCCACTACTGTTCTTGTTTTCCTTTGTTGATATGTGCCCTGCTGACAGAAACCAGCAATTTTTATCTCAAAAGTGCAAATATTTGATAGGAAACTGAGGCCAGATGTATAAACCTAAAACAAACAGCAAATATTTCTGTGATTCTTTTAACAGCACTGGAAAAGGTTCTTTTTAACAAACAAAATCTTTTTCCTGGAGGGTTTGTAAATCAAACATTGTAGCTTTTATTAGTTGATAAACTGTTGATACTAAATAAGAGCTGACTTTAAGCCCAAGAGCAAGTGCATAGACTCCCTTCATTGTTGAGCTGAGATATGCAAAAAGTAAACAACATAAATCATTAAAACTTTGCTTTGTACGAGTATTTAATGATAATAATATACAACATTTTGGTAGAATAGGCAATTTTTTTAAAAAAATACTTTTTTTTTTAATTAGTGTCTCTGCAAATCTATATCCTACAGAAAATTATTCATTTTCTTTCTTTTTCCTTGAAATAAAATTTTTCTCTTTCGTTTTCCAACTATTAGTTTTCTCTGCTGACCTTTATGTGGCCCAAATTTTAGAGCAATGTAATGAAAATGCCTCCAAGCACCTTAACACTTCTAAATTGTTTATATTCCAAACTGACTCCATCCCAAATCAAATGTCAATATATATCTGGTCTTTTAAAAAAGCACAACATTCTTTTTGAAGTATGTTCAGAGAAGCATTGAAGAAAGAAAAGAATAAGAGCGCAGAATCAAAAGAATATGGATTTGGTCTACTGTTGTACCTAATTTGTCTTGTAAAGTTAGACACTGAATTCCCGCAGCTGTTCCCATTTTTTTGCAACTCAACACAAAATTGAACGAGTATAAGGTGTGAAGTTGCCACTGAGAAAGAGGCTGATAAAACTTCAGGGCACCTATCACAGTATCAGCAAGGACCCCTCTGATATAATTTTAACATAAAGTCCCTTATTTCCTTAAACCATTTTCCTTTGCACCATTGTCACATGGAGTGTCACAGTCTTTAAATGTGCTAATAATCCAGGAATCTTTATGTTCAGGTATGAATTCTACCCATGCAATTGCAGTTAAACTGACTACGCATGAAAAAAGCATAATTTGGGATTGAGGTTTGTCAAGGATTTATTGTTTGGTGGCACAAGTATACTTGGAGAAGTCAGAGCGTTTGTCCATGCCCCTTACCCTCTTGGCATAGAAACTAGGAAGATGCTGCATGCCATCTTGTAAGTGGCTTAAGAAAGGGCTACTGCTAAAGACCAAGGCATCTGTCTCAGGAGTTCTATCATGCAAGTGGACATGATATCAATGCGGGGGTCAGAATATGTGTCTACTTAAAAGGGTACAATCCAAGAAATCACCCTGTTGTTGAGTTCCCTTCACACACTGCATACATAATAAGTACAAAATCAGGCAATGTACATTATAAAGAGCTAACTTTTGAAATGTGCCGAAGTATCAAAACATAGCACATGTTGAAAATCACTAGGTGATTTATCAACTAACCAAAATGTCTGAACAAGTCCTTAGAGAATCTTAAGGCACAAGAAATTTCCACACCAACTTAATCAATCCCCACTATGATTTCCATGATTTGATGTTTTTAGAGAATTTTGATCCAGTCTTAATTCCCATAGCTTTACCATCTGCACGGCATTTTTATGAAAGGTAATTTTATCCCTTCTGCCAACCTGTTAAACATTGTCATGGGAGGATTTATTAGTTTCCATGACTCCAGACAATATTTTATTCTCCCTCAGTTTTCAGCTGGCAGAGCCAGGTTCCTAATTCTATCAATTGAAAGCACTGAAACCATTCATTAATAAAAGGCTCTAATCTATCTGTTCTGTGACTCAAGAGCAACACTTGCCTTTCAGTCCCCAGTTGTCAACCTCTTGCACAGAAAGAGCGAGAGAAAAAAAAAAGTTTTTCTGTGTGATGTAAATCTCTGCAAGTTAAGAACTCTAGGTAGAGCTTGCCCACTTGTACTTTCAGAAGTACAAACATCAGAAGTCTAGTTGATACAATGTGTTGGAGAAATGTAATATTCAATTAAGCTCTAAACTTTTTAAAAGCACCAAATTCATTTTACTCTTAAAACTCTACACACACTACTGATGATCTTTAATTATCATAGTGCAGTGATTAATAAAAGTAGCAATGTGCCCGGCAGGCTAAGCGCACATGAATTCTTTCTGCTTTAGGGAAGCCTGAAATGCATGACAGTGGATTCTTTCCAAACGTATTTATCAGAAAGCTGTTTATCTTCTGTAGTAGAGCTTGATTCATAGTCATTCCATTTGTGTCAATGAATGCAGCACAAGGCCTTTAATACTCCCTGGTTGGGAGCTAATGCCTTTAGCTTTCCATTAGGTAATTTGAAAGACCTATTCATTTTTTTTCACAGTCAGCTAACTAATTCTTTAACACTTCATTTCAATACCACTAACACTTACTAAGGGATTGACTTCACTAAGTGAACAATCTCAGCTGTCTCAACATTTCATCGTTACCTGACATATATAGCTGTGTCTAAATCAATGAATCACACTGAGGTAGTCTATCCCCTTGAGCATTTTTTCTTTTTTTTTTTTTTTAAACATCTAGTCCCAGTGCTCCTCTTTATTGTTTAATGGGAAACTTCCAAGATCTATAGAGAGTACGATATACTTGCTTTTTTACCCCCATTTCTATGCTGTTCTTCTACTCAAATTGCAGACTATCAGCTCTCCATTTCAAGAACTAGGATTGCATTTCAAAATGCTTCATTTCTGATGTACCTCATGGCAAAGGTGGCAAAGAAAAGACTAAGTTTCTTCCTTCCCTTTAGTCTGCAAAGACAATCAGATATCGTTATGACAGGTAGAGTGTAGGAAAGGTGAACTGGCTTCTTTTTTTACCCCCAGCTTCTCAGAATTCATTCTCTTCCAGTAAAATTCTATCAAGTACACCAAGGATGAATACCAGGGATAAATTCATGAAAGTTTTCAAGATGAATCAGTGAACACATATTGCATTTAGATTTCTGTTGGCATCAGCTTTGACTATAAAAAAATACCAGATCAAAATGTGGTCATTTATTTATTCCAGACATGCCTTAGAAAGTGAAAAATGGTAAAATTTTATCTCCTGGCATGTCTACCCCACAGACAGCAGTATAAGGAAGTTCCTAGTAAAAGATACCAAAGCACACATTAGAAACAAAGTATCACTAAATTCAAGCTAACCTTCTTTCAGAGCCTTCGCTAAACACTATAAAAGGGCCCTACCAAGATGCAGAACATGCAACTTTTCGCTACCAGCCTGTTTGAGCATGGTGTCTTTGCAGATTTTGCTGCTCCGAAGAAGTTATTTCCCCTCCATTGCCAAATTGCCCGTGTCTCAAATGCATCACCCTGAAGGGTATTGCAAGAAGTTACTTGCTTTGAATCTTTTTGAATCAACTTTGCAGTTGAATAATGTCAGGATTTAAATTTTTTTTACACTACATAGCACATCAGTAGTGCACAGGTAGTATGTAACCTTATTTTTGGCACAACCAGGTTTGCATTACACTGTTCAAAACAAACAAAACCCCACAAAAAACCTGACACAAAACAAAAAAGCACCAACAGTCTCCTGGAAGGAAAATAGTCAGATGAGAAAAAACTGTCTCTGGAAGCTTTTCAGTATTAGCTTTAGTGATCTAAAACATCAAGTTAGCTTTGTCTTTCCAGAGGAATGTTAGCTGAGGAAGAAAAGCTGGTGTTTGCCTGTAGGATGCCTGTCGCTGTGGTCTCTCCAGGGCAAGCTCTAAACTCTTTTGTGATTTTCATTTCTATGAAAAACAGAAGGGGACCAAATCTCAAATAATCAGTTCGTTTCATATACTGAGGATCAACAGTCACCTTTCTACTCAAGTCTGAGTGAATTCCCTTGCCAGCAGAAAGCAGGTGTCAACTTCAATCTTACAATTTCTGCTTCTTTAATGAATCTTATAGCAGATATAGTATACTTTGATGTTTTACTGCCATAAGAAATTATGCCTTTATACAATTCAAAGCTGGCTTCTCCACATTTAGAGTTACAGTATACTTTTACGATAACTAAATAATTTTCAAACTTTTGTACTTAAACACCATTTAGGTACCTAAAGGCATCCCAGTTTTCAAAGGTAACTACAACTCAACTTGACTAGGAGCGAGTAATAAAAAAACAAGAAACATTAAATAAATGCAAATAAATTACAAAACCTCCTTTTGAGTACAGAATAAACTACTACTGTACTGAACACTGGGTATATGGGTGTATTATCTTGGAATCTCATCATTATGATAGGTTTTTACAGTGAAAAGGCAATGAAGTCTCATATAAATCAGAACCAATTCACTTTCTTCATGACTGCAAAGCCTCGTGTTACTTCTACTGTCAGAAAAGAGAATCACTTGATAGGAAATGGTAGAACCAGCTACACACATTCAGCACTCTAACACAGAAATCACATTATAAGATTACTATTGAGTTCTTTTAACTCAGACAAAGCCCTGTTGTTAGCAAGTGATACTTTGTATTTGGCCATGATTTGTAAAAGTGGGTAATATTTTCCATTTGTATTATAAATTTAATCACTGGATATGAAAGTCAACTAGTGCTTATTGGCTGCTTATGTGCAATATGATTCTTAAGAAAGTGTCTGGTTTTTTGGATACAGAAATGAAAACACCAAATTAGCTGATATTCCCCAAATATCCTCAACACCTCTGGAAGAACAGGGTAGGAAAGCCAGTACTCCTGAACTCCAAGCTCCTGTGCCTTCACCAGTAGAACACCTTTCCTAACTTTAAACACCATTCTTACAATTTTTTAGATGAGAAGGACAGGGAGGAAAAAGAACAAACAGAGCTAAAAGGAGAGGTCATGCATTAGTCAAAATATTAAGTAAGTCAGTTTTGAATGAGCACTGATTTAATTCTTCACAGAACTCATACTTTTCGAGTAAATTTTAAGACGTTTTAAAAATATCATCACTATGATAGTCTTGGGAAGTTGGCCCCCTTTCACAAAAATAAATCTATCTGGAGGATGAAGAATTAGAAATCACTTACATTATTTTACAGAACTCCTATATAAATAAAATGGGTTTAGAAGAGAATGTGCAACATCAAAAATCCAGCCTCCAGTCTCAAATAACTCTGTTCCAGTAATTTCAAAGACTTTCATAAAATCTAGAAAACAAAGCTGAATCTCAATTAAGGACTGCTGAAGGGAGAATGGTATCCTATAACACTGACATCTGGACTACTGCTAGCGCATGTAATGTATATCTGTCACTGACAGTTTATCAGGTTATATATAATTCTGAATCATTAGTCATGTCTTTCTCAGCAAGCACAGGAATCTGCAAAACCAACATAGTCATGGAAGTACCTTTGGAGGACAAACTCACATGTAACAATCTTAGAAGGTAATCATAAGCCATTAATATAATGCAGACCATAAATGTCAATACAAATAGTTAAGTGCATGTCAACAAGCAGGATATAGGCATGACTGACCTGGACAATCAACTTAATATGGCAAATGATAACTTTGTAAATATCTCCAGCATTGGATACACATTTAATCTCCGCATGCTAAAGATCCAATAGGAAAAAAGCAAAATCCAACATTATTTCATAAGCGAAGAAAAAAAAATCTGTTCCTATTTCCATAGCCTTGTAAAAAATCTTCTGAAAAATGTCCAAGAATGCAGCGTGCCCCAACGCAAACTTGTTCAAGATGTAGCTAGCAGATAAAATCCTACACGTGACACCGACTGTTTAAACAGAGGCAGGCTCTACATGCCCTGTCATTTGATCATGATATTGATTGATCATTTCTATTACTGGACTAGACTGTAATGAAAAGCCTTGTGAATGTGCTAAGACCACTTTAACAGCTCACTAGAGACCCAAGTGTGGAAGGAGCATGCCTAAGCCAAGTTCTATATGCAGTCCATATACCACTATGAATAATGAAGTGTTTTAGGCAAAAAAGAAGATATTACAATGAGCATTTTTTTCTGTCACTGAGATTTTTTTGAGGAATTCTACTGACAATTGATTGGGTGTTTTAGGACTGGGGGATATGTTTAACCATTTGGTTGAATCCTCAACCATAAACTGTTTTTCTGAATAGTAACTTAGTGGAAGAGGCAGGAATTTATATACTTTTAGGACCAAAAAACATGAGCAAGCCTGATAACAGACTGCGGTAGAGAACAGTTGTTTGCAAACACTTCACTAGCACTGCTATTAATTCCTCCCAAAACACAGCAGTTTTCTGTAAAAACACAGTGAAATTGCTGTGGAGAAATGTACAGTACATAGGCTTCCTATGTACATTGGGAGCACGATAGACATGAATATAGTTTAGCATAATGTTGGAAGTGATATCTTAAAAATGCTAACTCATTTCTTTTCATAAGAAACTGTAGTCCTAAATGCATTCATTTAATTATTCACATTTCCTGTTAGCATCTGAATACTCAGACAAAAACTTTAGAAATTACATACAATTGTACAATCAACTTAGAGCTATAGTTCTGCTTAAAAATCTCCCTTCTGAGGCATATAACTACAAAAAAGAAAGAGGTTATCAGAAGAATGAGACCTCTCAGACTCTATTCTAGCAGTGTCATTATCAGCTCATGCCCATAACAAAATTAATTCCTCAGTTCGACCAGGAATGACAGTCTCATTATCCATATTAGTATGATGACAGAAAATAAGAAAATGTAGCAAACACTGAAAATTCTGAAAAAAACAAAAATTGTTTCAGGGTGAAGACTGCTTTATTTAAGTTTTCAGAACATGTTATTACTTTATTAAACAAAATTAAATGTTGAAAAGCTTTTTTTTCAAATAGAAGTCAAAATATTTTAAATAAAAACACTATATAAGCTCTTTTTATAAATTACAAGCGAGCTGTTTTATGAAAATTAACATGATTTTATTAAATATTTGGGTGTAGTCAATTTTGTCCTGCTCTGTTCCTAGTATAGGGGGAAAAGTGGTTTCAAAGCAGACGAAGTAGACTAACAACACATAATGGTTCTGGAAAAGTCAAAAGATTAAACTGCAGCAGCTGTATAGACGATATGAATTTCATTATATTTGTGGCGCATGTATGAAACAAACTGCCTGTCTCCTTTTCCCCAGAACAGACCAGTTTCGTAGTAACACATTTTCATAATATAATGTGTTAGAATTGATGGCTTTAAAGAACTGACCCATTTGGATTAATGATCCTTATCACACTGTTACACATTTGAACTAAAGCAGCAGCTTTATTTGCTGACAGTATTCAGAACTGAGGTTATTATTTAATTTTGATCAGAGACCTATTTTTGCCCAGACATGAATTACAGCAACAGAAATGCTAAAAGAAAAAATAGCATATGGCTAATTGATTGGCTGAATAAACAACTGTCCTTTCCTTTTAAGAGCCTTCTACCAAATATTCACTTGAGGCTTATGAGCAGCAAGCATTCACGGAGTGTCTGCTCATGGCATCAAAGTAAAGGCAGGAAACAAATCTTAATGCTTGCCTCAATGCAGAGGAAGTGCCAGTCTCTTAAATTCATCCCACAATATCATGTAGATTAAAAGACAATTCAATATGTTTTCATATATATCCAATGAATAGAGCCTAAATCAGAAAAAGGTTCCTTTACAGAGACATGGGATTTGGGCCAAACCCCTTTGGTGAGGAATGTCTTAGAAATGGCCAGTTAGAGCAAAGTAAACATCTTAAGTGTGGGTTTCCTCCAGCCAGCAGGAGTCATTCATTAGGGGCCTTCAAGAGATAAGAAAAGTACTGACATGCTTGGGGATTAGCAGCTAAAATTAGACACTCACTCTGCACTCCTCATACATTTGTCACCATGAGATATAAACATTTATGTCAGTGATAACAAACCACTTGCCTTATTTGACTACTTTGAACACCAGTGGAATTTAAGGAATATCATAGCAGTGTGTTATGTTTCTGGTAGAGAAAAATGATCTCACAACTGCAATGTTTTTAGATGCTATAAATTGCGCAATCTTTGCCTTCTCTCACCCCAAAAGAGCAAGTCTCGTAACTACCACACAAATATTCTTGATCACTGCAGTGTAATAATATAGTGATTAGCTTGTTGTACAGTTAGCATGTGGCAGAAAATTCAATATTTTCATCTTAAGGCCAGTGGGAGTTGATGATCAGCACTTTAATTGTGTCTCTTCATTGCTAACTTCTGAATAATTCCTAATGCTAATTCCAATTTTCACGCTTTCCTGCAAAATGAAATCAACACCTATGAAATTTAACACATTGCAGCTTATGCCAGAAACTTACTCTAAAACTTTGAGTAAAGTCAAGTAAAAGTGTATTTGAGTGATGAGGTTTAAATTAGAATCATAGCATCTGACTTCTTACATTTCCGAAAGGATTTCATCTATGAACACCAAACAGGATTTTTATCCTTGCAGGATATATAACAAACATTTGTTGAGGAAGTTCATCTTGCAAATTCTTACTTATAACGCAAGTTCGTTATGACTGTGGGAACTTTGTATTTACAAGGAAAAAATATAGTTCATTTTCAAAAAATCCTTTCAATTCAAAAATAAATAATGTGAACAGTAAGTGTCTGTATGGTCTGGAGATGTTCTATGCCTTTAGTATTTGGGTGACATTTCCTGTGTATTTGCTTACTCTAAAGTATATTTGAATGCCGGAGGTTCTACCGTGTTCTCTTAAAATGCCACTACTCTGAAAAGTGACTTCAAAAGATAGGATTGTTTGATGTTTATTGTTTCTTAGTGATTTTGGTACCAAATGAGTTCCAGTTCAAAGTTTAAAAGATTACTTGCTTTCTGATTGTTAGATCTGCAAATTGATTCTAGTTCCAAAAAGTCAAGAGGCTCCCATTGCTAAAATTTCTACAGGATTTCAATCTTCTATATTTTGTTGCAATGATATTTATTGGGATGACACTGTTTCTCAAGAAATGTGCATTCCATCAATATTATTTCTTGATGATGCAACATAAAGAATAGCATCTACTCTATACCTTAAAACCCTATTTTAAAAAATAGAGTCTATCTGTATTCCTGAGCAGGCAAATGCAATTATTTACGCTGCGACCTGTGGAGAAAAAACACCAAACTTTGAAGCAACTAAGTGATGCAGCTACTAATTTTAGGAATTTTTTGGGATAGCTTTAAGGCAAATACAGCACGAGATTAAGACAAAGTTTCTTTCGCTATTGGTTTCTTTTTAAATTAGACAGAGGGGTCTTGAAGATACCAGCCAATTAACAGTTAAGGGGGATTCCACAGTGTCATAGGATATGTTTTCTTCACCTTTGCTTTCAGGTTATCCCATGCTTTTCCAACCATGTCTGATCCCTCAGGGCTAAAGTGGAAAATACTTCATTACAAAACTTTTTTACTGTAATCTTCTTGGACAGAAGCTTTTTAGATACAGTCAAATTCCGCTTATACAAAGGAAACAAAGTTTTGACTCATTTTTTTACCCTGCAACTTTGATAATTGAAAACCGCAAGAAAATTGATTGGGATAGCAGATCACTAGGGCAGCACACTACCTCATTTGGCATAGGAACAAGAAAAATAGTGCCAACTGAATTTACACTGTAAATTACTCTAGATCTGTCCTTGATAGCTACACCTTATCTATCATTAATGATCTGCTTACTATTTGAACAAAACTAAAGTACCCCATTTACATATATAGTAAACAGCTCTTCCCTTAGCAAACAGATTTGATTCAGTCTGTCCTAGACTGCACTAGACTCCTTAGTACACACAAGACTCTCAATATTATACTCAACAGAAGGTTGGTCTCTAGAGTCTATCTTCTTGGTACAAAAAACTGTGTTCTTTTAAGAACTTAAGTATCTCAATCTCTTCAGTAGTCTTAATGTAATTTTCAATTTTTATTACTTGGACTCTTACAAAAGAAAAAGCAACCCAATCAATTTCTGTTAAAAACTCATCTTAATAACATGTTGCTTAGCGGAGTTCTATGTCAAGAATCGTTAAACACACATTCAAACTAAAATACTGTTTGGTGACTAATCTTTCTCTCCCAACCCCCACTGACTCCTGCTAACTGTAGTCGAATCTCTCTGTGGCAAAGGTGAAGGTAATTCTTTGACTCTTCCTTTTAAAGACTTAACCCAACCCCCTGCTGGCTGCTTTTTAAATTTTGGTGTCTAGAGGTAACTGGACTTCTCAGGTGCATCATTTCCAAGTTGACTGGATGATTTTTAAACTTTTTCAGACTAATTATGCAGGGATTTACAGTCCTTATCCTGAATGCCAGACATCCATGATATGCAAGGACACCCAGAATTTTATACAAGCAAGACATCAGCATGATGCAGATATAGTCAGATGCAGGTATATGCTCCCCTACGAAGTATAAAGAAATGCTGTGATAAATCAAGGTTGTTTACCCGGAATTTAAAGATAAAAGTGCTTGTGGAACAGTTGATTCTAAAGAAAAGAAAACCTCACAGGCCAAAAGATGCAGAGTTAATCTTAACCTGCATCAGTATTCCTATCACCTGAGCATTGTTTATCACTGTCACATACTTGAAATTAAAATGCTAAAGACAAATCTTAGAATGCAAAGCATTTTCCAGAAGATAAATCCAAAAGGAATGAGAAGAATTAAATCAACAGATGAGTTACATTCATTATTGCTGGTGCTGTTATGGCAGTTTCAGGCTGCACAGCAGTCCTCAGGAATATAAGAAGGGTGGATGGAAAGAATATGTAGATTCTCAGTGAGAAAGTATTTCCTGTAGGGTAGCTTTTATCCTCTCCATTAAAACTCATACCCACTGAACTCAGATTATGGTGAACTAGGATTATATTAAATCCTTCCTTACTTTATGAACACTGGTTCAGTTTCTCAGTTAGTGTAATATTGTACTGTAATATTGCTACTGACTTCAGTGGTGCTACACCAGCTCACTTCTGCTTAGGCTGGCTAAATAAGTATTAAAACTCTGTTGGTTTTAATATATTATTAGTCTAGAGGTTTCCCCATATTCCCTTTTCATCTGTTAATTGAGATAATTTTTATTATGTTTCTCTCTCTAGCTAATGACTCAGCACTTCTTTCATTCCTATTAACATTTTATTTTTGTGAATATTGACACAGAACACGTTTATAATTGTTCAATAAATACTATACCATATAGAAAAAAAACAGTATGAATAAATTCTGGGAAAGTAAAAGACTATGACTCCTTTATGGAATCTCATTTAAAATGGATCACAGCATCCTATTGTACCCTGTTACAATATCAAAGGCATTACACTTAAATTAAAGAAGCAGAAATAAGGGAAACCATCCAGATGAATAAAAATACTTGCTCAGGGGAATAGCTTTATTTGAATCCTGAAACTGTATATATATATGAAAATCTTCATTATCAAGAAAAATCCGAGATGCTGCGACAAGGCCTCTTCTAGTAATCCACAACTGAAATGATTTCTGGTAGTCCTCTGGGTCAAAAAAGGCCCCTTGGACAATTTATGTCGTAGGAGTATGATCCAGAAAGAAAAAAAGACTTTGAATATTTGAGGATTCGCACTACTTCAGTAGCTGTACATCTTAGCTTTGTCTTCCATGTCATCAGCTCTGAGAGACTAAGATTCATTACCCTCTGCTCCTTTATTAACTGTGCTACCAAAGGCTTATGATCCCTGCATGACTCAAGATCTCACTTCAACATCAACTTGGTTCAAGATCGATGCCACTTTTTGTCAATATTATTCAAAGACTCTGGATGTGCATCTCATTTTTTATTTAAGGAGTCTATGTACTTAGTCATACCAAGGTATGTACAGGTCTGATAAAAGTAGGTACAGTTTACTAACGTTAGCTGAACTGAATCTATTGAAACTAGAACTGAATTTGGTCAGTTGGCATTCAAATGTAAGTCCACCCATATGGGTAAAATCCATGCTTATTCTATTACCATCTTCAAATAATATGTCATCAAGTATATTTTTATTAGAAAAATCTGTTTGTGCTACTAATAATTAGAGGGCATGATCGTAAAACACCTTAAGAATTTAAGTTTATAATCTTTAATGATTGGCAAATCCGATTATTTCATGGTTTTCTCTATTTACAAGCTGATCACAAAGAAATCAAAAAAATCTATTGACCAGTATTATTCAGCAGTTTCAAATCCTTACTGGTGTTGACTCTATTCATGTTTGTTTAATATACAAAATAAGAATCAGTCAAGAGGATTTTGACTAAATATACCACTCACACTAGATTTTAGTCTTCTGATTAGAGAGCCTCAGAGTAAAACTTTCAGCAGATGCTCAGATTCCCAATTGTGACATCATCCCCAGCATTCACTTCAAACTGGCCTCTTCCTTTGCTCTTCCTGTTAGAGATAATTTTTGCTGTTACACGGGCTTTCAACAGGGTAAATTATGCCCCAAAATAAGAGCAGAAAGTATGTCAAAAGAACAATAAACAAGTAGAACAAGATCAATTTAAAAGTTCAAGTGGCACTGTCTCATAGCATTTCCTCAGTTCTAGCAACTGACTCTCAGGATCGCACTCGAGAACAATGTGGTCTGAAACTATAACAGAGGGATTTAATAATGCAGCTGGTCAGATAGGAATGAGCCCCTAGAATCTTCCTAGCAGGCTGTTGTCAATTTAACAGGTTGTTCTCCATCAGCTGGATGCTGGGATAACAGAAGATGTGGGGCTGAGAGCTGAACATCCGCGCTAGAGACCTTTTGCAGCCAGCCCCTCCCTGTTCACTCCAACACAAGCCTCTTCACTTTATCACCATCCAGACCACAATACAGATGAAGCACGTATAAGACTGTATACACCGTACTGGCATGTGTCCTGGACCCTGGACCTCTCCCTTTGTGCTGAGAAAGAAGCCATCAACTTAATGAAATCACTGATGGCATTTCAAAGGTTAAAACAGCGCTGCAAGTATTCCCTCTTACTCTCTCTCATCTCTCTAGAGAAGACACCACTAGTTCTTTGAAACAGTAAATAAACCTTAAACCTTTACGTGTTCAAAGGAAATACTGGCTTGTCTCAGAGAGCATTCCTTTTGACACAGCCTCCAAAAGCCTGCTCCCTGGCAAGTTCATCCTGTTCCTCAGGCAAGACCTGGGTACTCCCTGCTGTGAAAGAGCAAGCCCTTCTTCCCCTTCTCCCTCAGTGGAAAGTACATCTTCTTTCTAGCCAGACTAACCTTTGACTTTGTCTAGAGCATAACAATATTCTCTCCTTTGAAAGCTTCCTGGAGCACTTCTTCCTTTAAAGCACAGAATTGCCCTAATTGGACCTCCAAGAACGACTGTCATCTTTCTTCACATTGCCTTACAAACCCACTATCCTCCCCACCTCTCTATTCTCTGGTGTTAAGATTTTGTTAGGTTTTAGATTAAAATAAATTAAAGGCAACCGCATCAGGTTAAAGGCACTTTAGGGTTTAAACCACTGTTATTGCAGTAGCTCTCTCCTTACAGTGGCACTATCATGCATCCATCACATTGTCACTTCTCCTTTCAGTGTACAATTGACAGAGAACAAGATGGAAACAGTCCATCAATCTAGTGTCACAGCTGTAATAAAAGTCTACAGAAAACCTGTAAAACTGCTTACACTCTCAGCTATAGCACCAGCGTGCTGGCTGGTGTAAAGTATTCTACAGAACTGCAAGGAGATAGCATGTCATATGGAAAAACTGCTGCTTGAGTCATTTTGCAAGTACTAACTGCTTGCAGATACCACCCTATCATAACCAGAGAGAATGAGGACAGCACAAAAAAACAAACACTTCTGCAGTTCCCATGCTAAATGCACAGATAATTCTGCTATGATTTCATCTATTGGGCTGAATCTATTATACACATTAATATGCTAAGGGACATAGTGACCCAAGTCACAAAATACCTGTCTAAGTAACCAACTAGCTCATAGTGAGTAAACATGCAACTCTTCTCAATGAACAGAAAAAATTTTGTGGTTTTTGCATGAACTATGTATTTGCCCCACTTGGTAAATTATAGACAACACACCTAAGTGTGGGTTTCTTGTACAAAAATACTGAAAACCACAGTAAAGAAAGAACTGTAAGCTTTCAGAATAAAGAACATGTAACACATAAATCCTTACTTATAGATCACAACATACAAATTCATTCCACAGAATGCATGCTTTAGATGCTCTTCTCACAAATAAGAAACACGTACAAGAAATATGAGACACGAGCCCCGCTATCTACTACGATTCCCGTTCCTGAGAACAAAAATGCTAATAAAAAAGTAAATGAAGGAAACAGGTAAGTGAAGAGATAATATCATCAAGAAGGTGTATATTTAGGAAGGAAACAGAAGCATCAGAAACCAAATACACAAACTATAAAGATGTCTGAAGAAACTGAATCTTAGGAAAAATACATGAAATAAAATTCTACTTCAGAATACAGTAACTTCCTAGAAATACATATGAGGGTTAATACTGATTTTTTTAAAAACACCAAACCTGATAGGAAACACCTTTATTTTTAAAAGGATCACGAAATACCCCATCATCCTATTCACTCACATGAAGAAAGCAGTCAGTATATTAAATTGCTCCTTTGCCAGAGTGAAAACCTATCTAAGAATATCTTTACACACATTCTAACAGATTACTTTTACTAATAAAACAGAGACTCACTGAATTGTTTACTTCTTACTCAGTTTTTAAGTAATTGGCCCTTCTTTAGTACCATAATCTACCACAAAAAGGGGGTTACAAAGCAGTTACATTCCACAGTTTTGTCCAGCTTTCTTCATAGCCTCTTTGTCAAAAATCCACTGGAGGAATGGTTTTGTTTATCAAATCATAATCAGATGTTGGCAGGGTGACCCAGAATATAAGCAACGGCAGATGTGTCTCACTCTTTGTGTCACAAGATAATGATTTGAGTTAACAAAAATTGTTTTGGTGAGGTCACGAATCTTTCTATCATCAAATAAGAGTTCAGCAATGTAAGTAATGAGGAGCAGCAGGAAAAGCAAGTGAGAGAATAGAATGAAAAATAAGATCTCTACTTTTTTTGATTCATTGAGACTAAGCTTTTAACTGTTCTAAGAAATAAGATTTTTCTTCTCGGTTTTAAATAGCAGTTCCACTTCATCTTTTATGTGGACATAGAAAAACGTGCTATAAAACCAAAACCAGAGAACTGCTAAAATCTGGGATTTAGGATAATTCTTACCATATTGGCAATTGCTCTCTTTCTGATAAATACGAAGGTTTTTCCTGGACCGGATAACCAAGAATTACAAGAGGGAAGGTGAGGAGTGTTTTATCATCCCAGCAAACATGGTGGTTAAAATGTTAAAAGACCCACAAAGCAAAGAAACCCTCTGCAACATGAACAAAGCTCACACTTGCATTATGAAGCTGACTTCTACCCATAATCCTCCCCGGTCGGAGCCACACTTGAGACTCAATCCATGGTCATGCCTAGTTCTTCTGCACTGTTAATCACTGTTTAAGCATTTTTTTTTTTCCCCCCGGAGCAAGAGCCTTTAAATGCTCCAAAATCAGCTTTATGTCACACCTCCAGCTACCTGAACAGGCATGGATTTACTGGAGCAATGGGGATTTAAAGGAATTTCAATCAGTTCATCTCCCGTTATGTTAGACCATGTGAATACACAGTTGTGGAGGACCTTTCTTTAAATAAGGGCTGAATTCACCTCCCCTGACAACAAAGATGCAGTGGCCACAGCATAAACTACCTGATTGTTTCATAACCAGGAAAGTAGTAAGGCTGGAACACCACCTTGTTAATAAAGGCATTCAGAGGATGGAAAGGGTCCACAAGGTTATTGCTTCCAGAGATGAAACAATACTCCAGGATTAGGGATTTGCAAAAATGATGCAAGATTTCTCCGACATTGCTGCTTGATGAGACCATGAAAGCAGGGCATTCACAGGCACAGGAAGAATTATAATTCTTGGGCTTGCAAGGCTTCTGTCTGCTGTCTCATCCCATGCGGTGGGTGATGAGGGAGGTGAATCTTTTGAATTCCCCGAGAGCCTGCATGCCGCTGGAAGAGCCAGTCTCTGCTCGGCAGAGCTGCGGGGCGGGCAGAGTCACCACAATGACTCAGAGGAACAATTGTGCTGGTGACTTTATTAACTGACCACTTTAGTAAGTGAATGGAGACAATTTAGCAACAATCAATTGATAACTGTCTGGAGAATGAATAAAGGCACTTCGGCGATGAGACTATTTTCCTAATAACCTGTCAATGAAAAACCGATCCCAATTCAACTCCTACAAAATTTATACACACGAATATATGTAAAAGAGAGAGAGACCAGAAAGAGGAAAGAGAAAAGAGAGGAGGAGGGCATAGGAAAAGGGGATATCACCACTCTTGGATCCCGTATTGTCGCAGAGTAGCCAGCTTGGTCCATAGGTGGCGGGTCGACAAAGACACACGTGGGGGGTTGCCTTTATATAGTCTTTTTTACACATGCACAGTAGGTTGTTCCAGAAGGTTCTCATTTTCTCTGGTTTGTACCTGTGCAGTTAGGCAAGTTCTGTCTCTGGGCAACAACAGGTGGGAGGGGGAGAGAAACAGCCCACCGCCCCACCTCTGCAGAGCTCGCTCTGCTTCTCCCCCACAGGGCTTCCCACTCGAGTTGTTTGAGACATACTCTTTATGAATGGTTTCTTGTTTATGAACAGTCTGTGACACCTGCCTAAATACCCTCCACGTGTCTAGGTTTGAGACGCGGAACTGTAGTCCTGTGTTCTTTGAGGTCCTCTTGCCTTTAGCCACTGCGACTGGCCCCAGTCTCTCCAGCAAAAGAGATTCTTACCTATTCTAAATTCAGAGGATCAGTACTGGTCTCCAAGATGTTGCATGAGCTTAAGTGAATCCTTTATGAGAAAATCAAATAACCAAAAAGTTACTGCTTTTGTATATCTCTCAGAGCTGAACCACATCCAGACACACGTGTGTGTCTTTCAAAGGTTCTTCATTCCAATATAGTTTTTCTTCGAGAGCACAGATACTCTCAAATCAAAAGAATTTATCTGTACCGTATTTCTGCCTATTTCCCCCACTTACCCTGAAAAGATCCCTGGCCATAATTCAGTGTCATATAAGGAATCAAAATATTCTTTCTGTAGCTCACAGCTTCCCTAATCATCAAATTTTCCCTCTTTCTCTACACAGACTGGCTTATACTAGCCATGGCTGGGCCTCCCTGTTACAAAAACATGCTCCACTCTTTTCTGTCCATCGCCGCCTCCTCATCTTTGTGAATTCTCCTGCCTTTTCTCATTTACCCAGTACCTGTGGTTCTAAGCCCCACATCGATATAGTGACCACCTGTGGAGAGATCTTCTTTTTTCCAGTCCCCCTATCAGTGAAGCCAGAGAAGATTTTTTCCCCTACAGATGTCAATGTTACAGTTCTATTTTGTTATTCTAGGTAACATCTGGCAACCCTTTAGACCAATCAGTTCATGGATAAGTACACACAGAAACTATTCTATCTTCTTAGCACAAGGTGCTTGAGAGACTACTCAAGAAAAGACAGTTCTAAGACACAAGAATACAAACAGACTGATGGAAATAAATTGGAAGATGTAGCTTTCGATAAAGACAAACTTCTCATATTAATAAGTTGCAATTTCTACCAAGATGACAGGGAGGTTTGACGCTTTGTAAACAGTGTCTTTGTAAAGATCTGAACAGCTTGGTCTACCCTAATTCAGAACAAGTGGCATCACCTCAACCATTTAAAGTATTAGCCCTGAAAGTTAGTGGTGACTGTGCTTATGGGAAGTTATTTTTCATGAAATCCAATATTCAGGAAAATTCATATCAATTAGTGGATATTGCAGACTGTGTACACACATTTTGCATTATTTGGTGATTTTAATTGTTAAGTCTCACCCAAATGGGATTTTGCAATTAGTCTTTTATCTATTTGATGCATTCTGAGCACAGTGTTAGGCAGGACAGCTTTAGATAAAGAATGTTCAGATGTTTGTCTTAGATTAAGTAGGAGGGTGTTAATTGGCAATATAGTCCCTGATTCTGATATCAAATATGAGTATCACGCAGCATATTTTCAAGTGTATAAGGAAGCGGCACCAAAGTTCTGCACGCTGTGTTTACTTTGCAGGTCTTGAAATGAATGATATATGTTCTTGCTAGTGTACAGATGGTCATTTACTTCTATGCCAAAGTAATGATAGTTTTTTCCGTACCTTTTAACATCTGCCCTAAATTTGTCTACTGTTATGTTACACTTAGCTTTCTTAATTAGACGAGAGAGTGATTGTAATTTGAAGGCTCAGCTGGGATACATTTTCCAAACTACCCCATAGAGTCTGAGTCTTCTTGACTCTTGGGAAATCCAAACAGCCTGATGTTATTTTGCCAGCTCCTGTTTTCTAAGTTCCCTAGTTTTTCTTGTCATGAGACAATGCCTTCCTTCAGGTCTCCCATATGGACAGTAAATGGGATGCTAACACCCTGTATGGCTGCTAAATTCTAGTTCACTCAGTTCATGGGAACATCATGACTGCTCACTTGTTTCCACATGTTTTCAATGGTTTCTGTGACAGTCCTTACCTCAGGACCAACTCGTTAAATAGAGTTGTCAGCAATCTCTTGTGTCCATTATGTTGGAATATTTAAATCCCTTAATATACTTGATTATACGATATGGCTTTTCCTATTTCTAGATTTTCTATTTCAGTTGCTATTTTTTAAAATCTAGTTTATCAATTTTTCCCATATTCCCCTTTAGAGCATTAACTGGTACCTGTCTGATAACTTGCATTGACATACAGCCCCAGGTTGCTGTATAAAGCATTCTGTGAGCACACACTGTTTGGTTATTCATGGAGCTCTGTATTCTGCAGATTGTTCAGTCCTGATTTATCAGAAACAGTTTCATAAACTAAAAATACATTAGAAAGCTCACTCTCCACTGCAGTAGATGATTTAATGCAAATTATGAAGATATTCTGCAACATTTATGAAAAATATTTAGGAAAGATAAAAGTAACATCTTTTCACGCAGTCTACAGGCTTTATAAGAAATCTATTGCACTTCTGAGTAGACCTTCCTTGACAGCAACAAATTTTGACCATACATTCCTGCCCACATCTCACAACCCTAAATAAAGGGATTTTGATCTTTGCAAAGCCAGTCCACTCTGAATAACCTTAGAGATACTGAAGATGTTTATTATCTGTACCAGTTTGTTATTACTGCTTATTAATTTATTTAGATTTATTTAAAATGCTCATCCATAGCTCTGTTACATTATCTGCTATTAATTTCATTTAAACAGAACATTCAGTAAAAAATGTTGCTATAGCAATACTGCAACTTTTCATATGACCAAATTCTTGTCTACTGTGGTCTGTGCAAAGAAATTCAAAAATAACATGAACAACAGCTAAAGTGGTCCAGGGGTTCACCTAGAAAAAAGTCACCTCTCACTTTGAGAGCTGGCTTGCACACTGGTATCAGTTAAGGGTAAACATAGGATATACTTCATGTTTACTATTCACCTTGATATATAATGCACTTAAATGGAGGGCTAACAACAGAGCATGAAAGGTGTTTCTCCACCTTTGTGCACCAGAGAGGATGTTTTTCATCCTCAGGTCTTCAAGGCAGACCAACACAGCCCAGTGTTAAAGGCTAGAAATAGGTCACAGATTCTCCATTAAATATGCAGTGACCCAAATTTCTATGCAAGTGGCACAGTGTAACAGTCCCTGTTAGTCCAGTCTAACAAGTAATGCAGAAGTACCACTCTTTGGACCTAGGTTCACAGGGTGGAATTTGTTTGCCCATTTTCCTTATGCTTGACCCACATAAAACTCTCTCAGTAAAGATTTAGTATTTGAATTAAATTCACTGATCCACAGTTGTATTTCTCCAGTGTGAGTTACACTGACATAAAATGAAGTGGCGAATTAGGCCCTGAGGGCTTTAGGAATGATGGGGCCTTTTGCAGGCCTTTTGGCTTGGGATGAGTTTTTGCCCACAGTGAATACATAAAATAACTAGCAAACTCTTTTACTTTGAATATCAGTTACAAGACCAAGGAGTCTTCATTACTCTACTGGCTGGGGATTGAAAGTTCCAAAATTAGAAAAGCTACTCAAGGAAAAAAAAAAAATCTCTGCATGCTATAATTGAACTGGTTATGAAAAGAGCTGTGAAGAGACCTTGCAAGTGAGGCAGCGAATGTACTACTCCACAGAACAGCAGCAGCAAGAGGAATAGTCACTGTAAGCCATTTCTAGGCCAATGAGGCACAGAGGGGGATAGTAGGCCAAATAATGAGAACAAAAGAGAATTAAAAGTGCTTTACCAAAAGATTAATTTCAAATGTTTATAATAAAGTTACATAAATACTTCAGTTCAGTAATTCAGTCAACGCAAATTAATCATACATTAATTTGAGATCACATGCTCTCTTATAAAGTTTCTGCATGGTTTTTTAATAAATTTATCTTGATGCAGAGATTCATATTAGGTTTTTTTACCTGTGTCCATTCCTTCTAGTCACAGAAGTTTTATTTCCCTTTGCTCCCATGTAACTCACTGGTCCTCTGTGATTATTCAGGGAAGCGGGCAGTGAAGGAAGAGAAATGATGCAAACCTTTTCACCCATATCATGCCTGTTGAAAAATAAAAACAATATTAGTCCAAATAGAGAAAAAGTACAGCAATGTACTTATCAGAAGCAGATGATGACAGTCCCACCACACAGATTTCATGTCCTGTTCATAATTCAACTGATACAGGCCTCCTCCCCAGCTGGTTTTACTGACAGAGCATTTTGGAAGTTGTTCCAACAGCTTGGGATCTGGTAGTATCATTTATTAAATCAAAAAGATCGTATTTGGTGTCTCTGTGCTCCCTTAACCCTGTTATCATTAATTATTGTGTTGGAAATCAAAATATCATCTCTTTTCTTGGATTAGTTTCATAGAAATATCTAAAGCTGGGTGGTGTGCATGTAATTCTGCCAAGCTACTTGGCTCAGCCTAGAGCAATTGTGTTGCAGAGCAGCAGTCTTTCTCACTCAACCCTCCTACTTCATCTCAGCTATTTTCCTCTGTGTAACAGTTTGCTTTTTCCTTTGCATCACCTATTTGCTATTCTCCATGGTTGGCTTAAAAGGTGAGAACACATTAATCAAGTCATTATTTTTACAATAAAAATCCCAAATCATTCTTTCCTAGACTTTAATTCTATTACTAGTGAGTTTACATGCAACATCTACTGCACACGCTCTGCTTAGCAATGAGGACACTTGCAGCAGGCTAAGTCACCAACTTCGGAAGCATTTTTGGATCAAATCTACCTGACAAACTCTGTGAAGGAGTGAGTCCATGCCTATTTATAATGACTGCCCATATATAATGATTTTTCCTTTTGCTTATCTGCATCCTAGAAGCTGTGATGAAAACTTTATTGGTGGTGTACAGGATATATAGTAACATACACTGGAGCAAGCTGGGACTTACATTCCATTTCTCTTTGGGATTTTAGTATATCAAACCAAATTTCATTAGTACTGGATCCTCTGACACAGACTCCACTTACTTGCTTCTCCTACACACTGTAAGTATTTATAATGCACAATCAGTGCAGCATCTGAGCACCACATGACTGGCATATGGAGTAAATATTTTGTAAAATATGAGACCAACAATCAGCACAGAAAAATAAATGCATTCTGAAGCATAACTGTAAAGCCCATCCCACAGAGAACACATTAATAGATCAGTATGCATACAAATATCCCATTATGGTGGATCTACAGACTTTTTAAATAGCGATCTTTCTTCCTATCATTTAAATCAATCCCTCTTTCCTTTTTCTGAAACAAAGTACTCCATATTCTCTGTAGTTGGCACTCAGCCTAATTTTATTTAAATCTGACAGACAAGATAACTTAATTTTCACTACGTACTGCATTCAACCAAGGCTCTGGGCTATATCTGGAATGGGAACCCTCCCCCATGCCCATTCATTCATTAATGTGTTTTCCATATATCTTGTTGAATAAATAATGTAAGTTCATTATAAATATAACTAATAATGTATCCAGCTCCAAACTATGAATAAACTATGCTCTGGAGTTTTTCCAGTTTCCAAAGAATAAGAATTTTGTCTGAGAAATGGTTGAAGAACCAACCATTTTGATCTGACACAACAGAAAATTAATACTGTAATAGGAAATTTCTAAAATTAATATAATAGGCAGCCTCTGCTGGATGCATATAAAATCCCCGAGTTAAACAACTGTGTCACTGAAGCACTCAGAGACAGGGGATGGCTGGAGGCCCAGCATGTGTTTGCTGTAGTACTCTGCTGAAATGCAGCTTTTATTAAGTCACATATCTTAAGGAAAGTTTCTTTATAGCACTTATTTTTTCTTTGTCCTAACTCTGTTTTCCAGAAGAACATATGCTCAAATTTCAAAGGTTGAGACAGCCTACTAGGTAGGGGAACAGGGAAAGCACTACATGTCCCTTAACCAATATCAAACAAAGTTTCATTGTTGGGAATGTTTTTCAAAATTTAATGAAAAATTGCAGATGAAAAAATACTTGCAGAAGGCCTATTTGTCTGTTTATGTTTAAAATGTTTTAGTTTGAGGGTCCCTAAGTTATCTTGCAATGAAAAAATAAAAAAGGTTATTTTGAGAGTTGCATTAGCAAGTAACAAGCATCAAGTTTGCAACTCTGGCTCAAAAGTTTTTCCCTTCCCTTCATTCAGAATTAAATAATTACAGAACTTGCATATAGTTTACTCTGAATTACTACAGTTAATAAAAGGTTCTACATAGTATTAGTATTCATGGACATCAAACAAAAAACTGGCTGAGGATGGCATATTTCCCTTCTAACAGGAAAATTGTTGTGTGAAACTGTACATAGTTCAAACAACTTCAAAAATATTGTTTAATATTTAAAGAAAAGTACTAGTCAAGGGTTCCATAACTTCAGTAGATTTTATCATGTATTATTTACCTATTGGAGACTCTGAAACCTGCTCTATAACAAAAATGTAAAGATGGGTGCTGAAGTAGCCCTTCTAACTCTGTGAGAACACCTGACTGAGTGGTTTTGAGTTTATGATATCTTAATAGATAGAAAATATGTGGATGATTATGTTAGCAAAGTAAATATTTGATGGCATTATTATGTTATTTATTCAATTAAATTACTTTCAGCCACACCAGACTGAGTTTTGAACTGAAGCCTAAAGAACAGAGAGGAAAGAAAAAATTGTCCATCCTCAATGCCCAGGTATGGTACATCTCTCTACCCTGCCTGGCCACTGCTCCTGCAGACTGAAACAGAAGCCTATCAATTATACTGCATCAGCTGGACAACTCTTGGTGCTAAAAAATCAACATATGTGGAATGAAAAATGATTTTAAACCTGCATACATAACTGCCCAATGAAATAGCACTATTATTTTAGAGGGAACAGAATATAACAGAATTTCCAAACCCTTCGGCCAGAACTGACATAAAGAAAAATCAAATAGGACAGGGGCACATGTTCTCAAGTGTGCAGCACAAAGACAGTTAAATTTAAACTTTCCTGAGTGGCCTTACAAGTGTATGGCCTTACAAGTGTATGGCCTGCACACATTTTCTATGAAGGAGTCTCCGAGTTGCACGGGCCATCTGAAACAGTCTTCTTTCCCTCCTCCTTCCCTAGCTGCTTTGCTCCCAGAGCCCACAGGCCAGACCTGGCTGGCAGCTCCCAAGAGCAGGCAGAGCAGATGCCTCACACACACATCCCAGGGCGGGCAGCCCTCACCAAGCCCTGGTAGTGCTGCTGTCACTGGGGCAGAAGGCAGTGGCGTACCCTGACACTCATACTGTGTTTTTTCTGCTGGTGAAGCACTCCTGAGCAGCAGGTTTTAGCTACCATAGTACCATGAGGGATACTGTAAACAGCAGATCTATCACAACATTAAGGTACGATAATCCCACCTGACGTGAAATGTTATACTTCATCTGAAGGGGAATCAATAACAGACATTTCACTTGCAACTAATCTTCAGCACAGCTTCAATATGGAATATGAAGCGCCAAGAAAGGAATAGATTTGCTATTCTTAAAATTATTCAGAAAATATCAAACAAAGACTAACTTTAAAGACTTTGCTACTTGTTCATGGTCATCCTATAAGCAGAAAGATTTATTCATCATCTATTAATTCTTCAGTCATCAGTGACTTTGCACAAAGAGACATTTAAAGAGCATGTTCAGTGCACATTTTATGAGTTGCATTTTATTTGGCCAGGAAGTTGGACAAGAGGAAGATGACCTTGCCTGACACTATTTCTTTATGAGACCATCTTCTCAATGATCTATGGCTCCACTGAGTAGAATTATGGTTTCAATGCCGCCCTTGGAACATGGGTCAAGTAATGTTGCAAACATACATTCTTCCCTGTCAAACATCTAACTGATCCCATGGTTTGCAGAGCCACTACTATTACTTCCAAATTTGATTTGCATGTTTTCAGCAGAGGTGCCTATGCCTGTACATGATAAGTAGCTGCACCTGCCTTCAATTTGCTTTACTACATCTAATTTCCTAAGTGAGCAGGTCAAATACTGTAAGATGGCAATCAAAGACTAGCAAGATTTCAGTAGCAAAGGCAAGGACTGAACTACTCTCAGCTTTCAAGCTGTGTTTCCCTGGCCTTGTCCAATTTCTTGACTAAAACTGGAAAATGAAGACTCAGGTCCACTAAATAGAGTTGTCATCTGTTCACTGGGAAGCTGCAGGGTAGAAAAATGTTTTATCAACACATGATGCTTTATTCTGATAACTCTGAGCTTTACAACCACTGTCTTAAAACCGACAGAAAATTTATCTACCTTATAAATACAGGGAAGGTACAGTTATATATTTGCGCAATTCCCAGAAAATATGTCTGCTGTTTTGTTTTTAACTGGTTTTTTGTCAAAAAATTAGTGTTTGTGGTTTAAAAAAAAAATGTAAGAGAAATAAAGCTTTGATATGTTTTATCCAATTCATGTATAACACTTGATTCAGTCACTACTGCCCTTCTGGCATTACATGTTTGAGTCCCAACTGGAAGCAATTTCAACCATCAGGATGAACACACCTCACAGGATCAATACACCACAATACAATCCACGCTGGTACAATAAGCTTGGTCTTCTGAGGGCAAAAATTTACTTATGTCCATTGCTTTCAATTGGAGTATCTGAAATCACAGAAGCAATATGTGATTTCACAAAATGTAAAATAACTTTTTTTTCTAAGAAGAAATTTATGCTTATTAGTTGATATAAGAAGCTTATTCTGATGGAAACAGAAAGTTCAATAGAGTTTTCCAACATGAATATACAGAAATGATCCTCCTCTCAAGATGTTTTGTTGTTGGATCTATGAATTGTTATATAAATAATATGTTGTTTCTTCCAAAGAAATTTCACTCTGAAATAGAGAACTAAAGCTAAAGTATAACTAATAACATGCACAGTTCATAAATGAGGGCCAAATATAATTTCCTATTATTTTATAATAATATATTATCCTCTTGTTTTACATTATAACACTACCTTATACTACATTTTCCCAGGCCTGAGCACTCTACCTATTTATCAAATCCTGAATTCTGTCACTCCATTACAAAAAAGACAGATAAGGATTACAGAATATTTTGGTGCTTCTGAAAATTAGGTTAAATGCTGTTACATCAGACAGGAAAAGATAAAATTTGGGGAAATGAAATTACTTAATTTATCTAATATGACTAGATATAATGCCTAGGAAAAATGTACCAGTTTTAACATACAAGCCTTTTGAAAAACATAGGAGTGCAAAGAAGAGAGAGAACATTTAATAGAAGTTTGTCACCAGAATATGAAATGTCTTATTAGTTGTAATTACTTGATTAATTTTTCTTCATACCATTTAGATTTAGTTGTGTTTAACAATCACCGAGTAATAGCAGGAAAGTGATAGAGAGGTTACTCTACTGTCTGAATGAGCGTATCTGCTTTTCAAGATTGTGCTACCATTTTCAAGATCATGCTAGCCATTTGTTACTCTCAAGCTGGAATGCAATATGCAATGTTTCTCCCTTAGAACGTCTCCTTGTCTCATATAATATCACTTCCAAACTTACAGCTAAAGTCATTTTCAGAATATGGTCTCTAATGCAACCTCAGTGCTTACAAATGGACTCTCCTAGCAACTAATTCTTTAAAGACACATAATGCATGCTTGAACAGCATCATCTTCTAAGGGGCCTCATGAGTTGTCTGAGTTAAAAGAACAGAGAGAGAAAATTTACTTGTTAAATAGTCAGAGTAGCAGAAAAAATTTACTACCCACTAAACTAACCATTTTACTAGTAATATGATTCTTTCCTTGATTTCTGTTATAAGAAATGCACAATGGCAGAAGATACTGCTGAAAAAATATTTTTGATTTGACAAACATTGATTTCATCATCAGATACCCACCATGACAGAAGGTCAGTACCTAAGACTTTTCTGCAAGTTTAAAGGAGAGAATGTACTTTAGTACCAGGACAAGCTAAAATGGGACTGCAGAGCCCACTGAGCCATTAGTCTCTAGAAACTGGTCGAAATGTGAATACCCACAGAAATAATCCCAGCCGGTGATTGCTCCCTAAGCCCCCAGAAAATTATTTGCTAGTTTCAATAAAATAATCATCACCACAAATTGGCACTAGTACCTACCTTTTTACCTCTGGAGAGAAAGAGAACCACTTAAAAACAAACTTTGCAAACTCTAGCCAGCAAAGTGCCCTTTAACTTTCTAAGCAGTTGGGCTGTGGTATTATCAAGTCTCTGACAGTAATTTCGCTGTCAATAATAAAACATGCATCACATGTGAAATACATGGACATTTTCATGACAAAGTAGTCAAGAAAACATTTGTCCCCATGAGATACAAATTTAGCTCTTTTATATTCATAGTAAAAAACAACTTTTGGTGTCTCAAAAAGTGGTATGACGAAATTAGCAACGAATGCTTTATTTCAGGAACTGATCACTAAATGCTTTGCCCAGGCATTGCCAGTCAGAACAGAGCAAACCTGCAATGTCTGGTGAATGCAGGTGCCACTTCACTTGGGCAACACTACTCACGCTCCAATAGAAAAAAAGAGTAAGATGTATTTCAGGAACTGGCCCAAACACTGGCGGTTCAGGCTTTTGTTTCTAATTAAAACTTCATAAATGAATTCATGATTCTATGAAAACTTCATAAAAATATATTGATATTGTTTTATTAGCAATTTCTTTCATACCACTATTTTCTCAAATGTCAGTTGCTTGAAAGGGACAAACTTTACACATCATCAGCTCTTTCAACAAATTAGAAAAACAAATATGAACATAGTATACCATATTCCTATATAATGAAAAATTGATTATAAGCAAAGAATTGCATACTGTGCTAGTGTTGTAAATTACTTCCTCTGTGGCTTTTACAACATTGCCTATGAACATAATTGAATGTCACTAGTTTATGTTTGCAAATACAATCCCAATGACATTGCACCTGGGAGCGTGTACGCACAGTCATCTGTTATGGAGAAGGATCTAAACATATGGCCTGCTGATTGGGGTCTGGCCCCAAAGCTATCACAAAATCCTCTAGCCAGTTTTCTGCCAGACTAACCCATCACAATAATTCAGCTCTACCAAATAGGAGCTTCCCAACAATGACCGAGAAAATGTATAGCATTTGAAACAGCCGCTTCAGATCTAAACACTAAACATTTGAGAAAGCAAAGGTCAGAGGCATACCTCTTACCAAGAGAAAACTATACTGGCGCCAACACTACATTTTTATTCATCTTACTAGGCTAGCCTGTTAAGATACAGGTTTTATTTTCTCCTTCAATTTTCCAGTAACATCCTTCTAGAGCAAAGCTTTAACAGTAAGCTTATCTTAAGCATATATGGGTAGCATCTGTATGTTCAAAGTTAAGCTGATTCTTTAAACATAGTTCAACCTCATGTGCATGGTTCCCATCAGCTGTTAGCAGGCAAATCAGTTTTGGATAAGTTTTCTGTGGCTCACAAATGCAATGCACATGCTACCATTTACACAGACAAAACATGCTGCTTTTCCTCATTTCTGTATGTATTTTTCTGAATAGGATAGTAATTAAAAAAAAAAAGCAGAAATTAAACTGCAAGTTTCTATTTGTGAAAATGAGCAAATGTTCCTGATAATTCAAATAGGATATTTAAACTTTAAATAAAATGCCTTTGAAGTAATATTTTCCACTGCTAAACATAGGAGTTTGATGTATTTGAAATGAGATACAGCTTTTGACAATCACTAAAGCTTACTGCAGGGTTCCAGACTTTAAAAATAAAGGTCTACATGTACAATTTTTGGAAGAAACAGCAATCAGGCTAAGAACTAAGCACCTGTTGGCAATGCCAGAATATATAAATTAGGGCAGTATCTGTTGGTGTCTGTTATTACATTTGAATTTGAAACATCTACCCAAAGTAAATTGCAGCATTTGGGCTGCTTCCTTTGTCATACCTTCCAGTAAAAGCTGTCTTGGTTTGATCCTGAAATGCTTTTAAATTGATAACTGTAAGTGAATCTACGCAATGGCCATGCTCATGCAATTTTACTTTGTATAAAATAAAATAGTCAAAACTTGGTACTGTAAGTGATAGCCTGCTGTTAGAACATATTGAAAAGAGAAAGACATTCTTTCTAATGAACCCTTAAAGTGAAATGTTCTGGAGGACAAAAATATTCAAGCTACTATCTGACCTTTAGAGTCATATAGGAGAGAATGTGCATAATGCATTATTCTGTCGGATATGCATTACTTATAAAATAATAGAGGCTTCAGTACTTTACATGTGACCATTAGAAAGATCAGAACATAACCCAGCCTTCGTAATATAATTGAGTGCTGCAAAAATATCTCTAATGATTAATATACCAGACATTATGCAATGCTCCTACAAGGTAATTTTGTTCTGACACAGAATAATGATTGTTACAGCACTTCTGCAGCTTAAGACACATTAGGCCTCCAGGCTTCCATGGCCGGTCATAAAGCTGCATGTGGGTGTAGAAATTCCTCATTAACATCAGAGTATCTTCAACATCTGTTTACATTAAGACAACAAAAATTTTAGACACTTGTCTACACATAACTGCACAATTCTCGCTTCAGTGTGCAAGAGGAAGAGCCTTCAAAGCTAAATACAGTCTCATTCACACAGTGCTGCTCACACACAGCCGAGGGCCTGGCCTTGCGCAACTGGGGAAACAGGCACAAGAATTCTTCCCTCCTTATCGCATCCCTGAGAAAGGACTGGAAGAATCCAATGGTTTATAACATCTCTAAGTCTACTTCAGCTTAGGCAGGGGCAACTTACTGGTAGAGATGAGCTATAAGGAACTACACACTACCCTCTTAGTGCTGTCTAGTTCACCCCATTAGGTAGTGGGGGAGCTGGAGCACGGTCCCCCACCTCCCCCTCTCCCTTCCCCCAGGAGCAGCTTGCGCACGGCACCACTCTCAGCTGTTTGGCTCCTGCCACCAATCTTACTCTGTCCACAGTAAAAGGGCAGGAATGAACAAAGAAAACAAGGAGTTAATGTAAAATAACTTCAGGTAGAGAGATGCAGAAATGTCTTTTTTTTGTTATGACAATTTGAGAAGCAACACTAAAAACTGATGTCCAAATCTGTCACCTAGCCAATTTTTTTTGTTATTTGCTTTGACACAGAACGAATTCATAGAAGCATAAAATCATAGACTGGTTTGGGTTGGAAGGGACCTTAAAGATCATCTAATGCCAACCCCCCTACCATAGGCAAGGACACCTTCCACTAGATCAGGTTGCTCAAAGCACCATCCAACCTGGCTTTGAACGCTTCCAGGGAGGGGGCAGCCACAAATTCTCTGGGCAACTTGTGCCAGTATCTTGCCATCCTCACAGTAAAGAATTTCTTCCTTATAAAGAAGATAAAGAATTCCTCCCCATCTTTTCTGTAGGCCCCCTTTAAGTACTGGAAGGCTACTATAAGGTCTCCCAGGAGCCTTCTCTTCTTCAGGGTGAACGACCCCAACTCTCTCAGCCTGTCCTCATCAAGGAGGTGCTCCAGCTCCTTGATCACTTTCATGGCCCTCCTCTGGACTCACTCCAACAGATCTATATCTTTCTCTGCTGAATGCCATACTCCAGGTGGGGTCTCATGAGAATGGAGCAGAGGGGGAGAATCACCCCCCTTGACCTGCTGGTCACGCCTCTCTTGATGCACCCCAGCTTACAGTTGGCTTTCTGGGCTGCAAGCACACATTTCTGGCTCATATTCAATTTTTCATCCACCAATACCCCCAAGTCCTTCTCCACAGGGCTGTTCTCAATCCGCTCATCACCCAGCCTGTATTTGTGCTTGGGATTGCCCCAACCCATGTGCAGGACCTTGCACTTGGCTTTGTTGAACTTCAGGAGGTTCGCCCTGGCCCACCTCTCAAGCCTGTCCAGGTCCCTCTGGATGGCATCCCTTCCCTCCAGCATGTCAACTGCACCACACAGCTTGGTTCCATCAGCAAACTTGCCAAGGGTGCACTCAATCCCACAGTTCATGTCTTCAACAAAGATGTTAAACAGCGCTGGTCCCAATACCAACCCCTGAGGAACGCCACTCATTACTGCTCTCCCATCGAGTGGGCTGTCCAGCATATCTATGTCTCTCCAATTTAGAGACAAGTTCAGGTAGGTTATGTCAGTTGCTTTTCCCTTGTCCACCATCGCTGTAATCCTATCGTAGAAGGCCACCAAACTTGTCAGGCAAGATTTACCCCTAGGGAAGCCATGTTGGCTGTCACCAGTCACCTCCTTATTTTCCATGTGCCCTAGCATAGTTTCCAGGAGGATCCACCCTATGATTTTGCTGGGTACAGAGGTGAGAGTGTCTGGTCTGTAGTTCCCCAGGTATTCTTTTCCCTTTTTAAAAATGGTGGTTATGTTTCCCCTTTTCCAGTCAGCAGAAACTTCGCCGGACTGCCACGACCGCTCAAATATGACGGATAGTAGCTTAGCCACTTCATCCACCAGTTCCCCCAGTTCCTATGGATGCATCTCATTAGGTCCCCTGGACTTAGGCACCTTCAGATTCCTTAGATGGTCTTGAACCTGATCTCCTACAGTGGGTGGTTCATTCTCCCAGTCCCCGCCTTTGCCTTCTGCATCTTGGGAGGTGTGGCTGGAACCCTTGCCAGTGAAGACTGAGGCAAAAAAGTTGTTGATTACCTCAGCCTTCTCCATAACCTGGGTAACTAGGTCTCCTGTTTCCTTCTGGAGAGGGCCCACACTTTCCCTAGTCTTCTTTTTAACACCAACGTACCTGTAAAACCTTTTTTTTTGTTGTTCTTGACGTCCCTGGCCAGATTTAATTCTATCAGGGCTTTGGCCTTCCTAACCTGATCCATGGCTGCCCAGTTTCTCTGTATTCTTCCCAGGCTACCTGTCCTTGTTTCCACCCTCTATAGGCTTCCTTTTTATGTTTGAGCTTGTCCAGGAGCAGTCTGTTCATCCATGCAGGCCTCCTGGCATTCTTACCTTACCTTCCTCTTTGTCAGGATGCATTGCTCCTGAGCTTGGAGAAGGTGGTCCTTGAATATTATCCAACTTTTCTGGACTCCTCTTCCCTCCAGGGCTTTATCCCATGCTACTCTGCCAAGCAGATTCCTGAAGAGGCCAAAGACTTCTCTCCTGAAGCACAGGGTAGCAAGCTTGCTGTGTACCCTTCTTGCTGCCCTAACAATCTTGAACTCCACCATTTCATCGTCACTGCAGCCAAGGTTGCCCTTGAGCTTCACACTTTCCACCAGCCCCTCCTTGTTGGTGAGAACATCAGCTCATTCCAGGAAACTCCTGGATTGCTTTTGCACTGCTGTGCTGTCCCTCCAACAGATATTGAAGTCCCCCATGAGGACCAGGGCTTGCGAACATGAGGCTGCTCCTGTCTATGGACGGCCTCATCCACTCAGTCTTCCTGGTCGGGTGGCCTGTAGCAGACCCCACTATAACATCTCCTGTCCCTGCCTTCCCTTTAATCCTGACTCATAAACTCTTGATCGGCTCCTCATCCATCCCCAGGCAGAGCTCTGTGCACTCCAGCTGGTCACTGACATAGAGGGTGACCCCTGCTCCTCATCTCCCCTGCCTGTCCTTCATAAAGAGCCTGTATCCTTCCATTCCAACACTCCAGTCATAGCAGCCATCCCACCATGTCCCTGTAATGCCAACAAGATCATAGCCCAGCAGGCACATGCATGTCTCTAGCTTCTCTTTATTCCCCATGCTATGTGCATTTGCATAGAGGCATTTAAATTGAGCTCCCAGTGAAGGTGACTTACTGGCTGGAATTCCTCTATGCTGCTCTCCAGGTGCTCTCCTGATGACCTGTGATCCCTCTCCAGGCTCTGGGCATCTATTGCTGGCACTTGCATCAAGCTGGTAGGAGTGGGGTAGATTGAGGTTTCCCTCCCCCAGAAACTTTAGTTTAAAGCCCTTTTCACCACTTGGCAAGCCAATGACCAAAGATGCTCTTCCCCTTCTCTGACAGAGGGACCCCATCAGCCCCCAGTAGACCACGTTTCGCAAAGCAAGTCCCATGGTCTAGGTAGCCGAACACCTGGCTGTGGCACCAGTCCCATAACCATTTGTCAGATTCAACTGGTCCTTTCAAACCCCTTTCCTTTGACCGGGAGGATTGATGAAAAAAATACCCGCACGCTAGAGTTCCTTTCCGCCACTCCCAGGGCTCCATAATCCTTCTTGATACTCCTCAGACTGGTTCTAGCTGTATCGTTGGTGCCCACATGAAACAACAGCAGTGGATAACAGTCAATGGGCTGTACGAGGCTCAGCAGTCTCTCAGTGTCATCCTTGATTCAAGCCCCCAGTAAGCAGCACATCTCTCTAGAGAGTGAGTCGAGTCGGCAGATGGTGCCTTCGTACCTCTCAGAATAGAGTTGCCTACTACTATCGCCTGTCACCTTCTCTTAGTTGTACTGATTGTTACATGGGGAGTACTCGGTGCTGCCCTACTCAGCTCCAGTGTCCCTCCTGATGTGATGGGTCTTTCCTCTTCAGTCTGCAGGGCAGTGAAGTGGTTCTGCAAGGGCACCTCAGGCTTCAGGGGATGTCTCTTCATCCTGCAGGTCCTCACCGTTGCAAGCTTCCATTCTTCTGCATTATTGTCCCCCCTCCTTTCTGTGTGTGCTGATGAGGGTGGTTTTGTCTGTGTGGCCATATGTGTTCATATGAGAACAGCTCTTAGCAGACAGCAGTTTAATACTTGTTCCATGGTTTGAGTATCTTTTTCTGGGGTGCCATACTGGGCAATCACTTGTTTGCAATTTGCACAGTAAGCATTTGCAGGGCATACATGGCAATCTGCAATGAGTGGCTGGAAAGGACAGCAATGTTTATGAAGGTAACCTTGTGAAACAATTCAGAACAAACAAAACCACTATTATAGAAATAAAATTTGAGCTGATATCCATTCAGACAAAGATTAGAGATCATTTCAAGTGACAAAATTGAACATTTTTATTTATAAGTACCCAAAAATGGAAGAACAACTAAAACTGGGGATTTTTTTTGCACCCATATACCATAATTATGATAATTAATGTTGTATTATATGACAGCACTTTGCTTCCAGCTAGTAAGAAGAAGATTGTTATGACTTTAGAAATTATGTGTATAACATATACTCCATTTTCAGGGACAAAATCTGAAAGAGAAAGGCAGCCGTTATTTGTGCGAACACAGGAGCTTCAAGAAACTGAACCAAATTTTCTTACTAAAACATACAGCAATACCAGAGAAAATAGTAGCACCATGAAAAAGGAGTTGAGAACAGATACCCTCAGACAGTTCTGAGAACTGAAAAAATCCTGAAAACAGAAGAGACAATAACCAAGACACTATTTCCAATGATATCTAAGAGATTTAAATAAAACAAATGTTACAAATTTAAAATAAATTGCCCAATTAACCCCTTCATTCCTAAGTCATCTGTTTTTTCAGCAGAAGACAAAACAAATGTTTCTTTGCAACCTTGATTCACAATGGAAATGGTAAAGCTGATGTGAGCTAAGCTAGCTTTCTCTAGAAACCCACAGTTGAAGAGAATTGTTTAGATGCAGCTCCATTTTTTTTAAATTCTCCACTCACATACTTTGATATTAGCTAGCATAAACATCAAATAATAAGATGTAAAGACCAAAAGGACAATATGTTTCGTAAGACCGCACAAACATCATTAAGAGGAGATGCATTTAATAAGTGCTTCTCCTTCTTTCTGTGAATCTAAGAATTGCAAAAGTTGCCTCAGCAGAAATCAGAAACTTAACAACATGTTGTTAATATAAAAAATTATTATCAGAAACAAAATGCTTTATTTTGGAAAAATTTTAGAAAATGTTTTGACCAATGATTTTTTTTTTATTATTTTGAAGATCAATGGAGTGGAAGAAATCCTTAGAATGAGCAACAATTTTTTAAAATATAAAACCTCTGTGCTCAGCCATCAGGGCTGTATAGTATTCCCAATGATCAGCCCAAGTAATCAGAGGCAGGGAAAGAGAGTAGCCCTCCTTACCTTACTTTGTGGCTGGATCAGAAGCACTTTGTAGCAGGTATTCCAGTAGCTGGATTAAACCTATAGTCCTAGAAACATTGCCTCTTGGGTATGCTTGGGGAATAGCATTTACAGATTGTGAAATAAAAAGAAAAAAATTATACCTAAAAGCAAAAAAATAGAAAAAATAAAACTATGATTCTATTTCTCTTTTTTTGGAACAAGTTAATAATATACCAAAATATTACAGTTTGGGGACAAAATGGTCAAATAGTTTAGAGGCAGCTGACATATTACAGTTTCACTGTCTGTGTTAGCATTGTTCTACAAAATGAACTCCTCAGTTTCTTATGGAAGTAGCCTCTGATTAGCATTTTAACCAGTTCTAATGGAGATCCTTTATACTGAAATTGTAAAAGTGCCAGTCCAAGAAAAATAAAAAGATACTGAATAAACTTCACTTATTTTCTTCCTGGCTGATGGGAAAGCATGTTTAAACTTTAGCATAGCAAAGTCCATTTAGGGAACTTTCAGACATGACCTCTCTTTCTTGTTTTCACTTGAAGATTTTATTCACTTTTCCCTTTTTCTTGGCATTACAATGTGGATGCGGTCTTTCAAATCCACCTTGCTGATGCTCGAATCAAATCCACCAAAGAGGCAGCAACACAGTTATGGACAGAAGCACAAAGGAAAATGCGCAATAAGTGATTCAACAAGGATAAAAAGTGAAGATAAATACAATGGGGAGACTTCTGTTTTTACAGAAGCTACCTGTGGGAAGCAGAAATAGCTTGGGGACATTTTGCATAGGTCTACTTTTATGTGCTTCTAATATGGACACCAATTGATTATATCACATTTGGCCTTTTCTTCATTATCTAGAATTCAAAATGCCATGCTTGCTCATTTTTTTGAGATTTATAAATAAAACAAAGATTAGAAACTTGCAAAATTTAGCATACTGGTAAATTAAACTTTAAAGGTGCATTTTAAAGTACTGTTTTCTTGCATAACTAATAGAGAAGATGCTATTAGCATTTGTTTTTCAAGTCCACAGTTGTTACCACATAAACAGCAGCTATAGTGTACTCCTTTTTTTCATTAGTTTTTTCATATCACTCTCCCTGTGAAAAAGCTGGTGCATCTCTGCTTCTTAAAGTAAATATTTTATGGTATCAGAGTCCTAAATTCAACTCTGGTATTGATTTCAAGCTGTATTACTTTTGAGTTCTATATGCATAGATTAAAAACAAAGATCTCACAGTTAAAGTATCAGAGAAAGTTTAAAATCAAGAGATCATGTCCTGTCATGGTGGCAGGGTTGCATGTACTGGAATACACTGGTAATAGGCATCAGTTCTCTAAGAATTTTACTGTGCAACCCTTATTGATTAATCCATTTGGATATACCTGTTGTCTTCAGCTTACACCTTGCCAAAAACAGATCACAATGAAAATGTTTGGAAACTACAAGATGATATATTTACATATTCATTTATGTCTAAAGTAAGAGAAGTCTGCAAATAAATCACATTAGTAAATCTCAGAGCACAGTTTTCATTGTCGTCCCAGTGCTAAAACCACCGTAGTCGCTTTACAGAAAAGAGTTTAACCATGACGTTCTTTTCAGTCATAGCAACTGACAGGGCTGACTGTTTTATTTTATGCCATCAATGTGCACTTTCCTACACAGCAATGCTAAAGAATATATGGAGAGAGGAAAAAGGAACCACAAGACTAGGTCATGCTCATAGGGTGAGCTACTACGTCTTGTAAAGGAGGAGCACCAAGGAGGATCTTTGGGGTGATGGTAAATAACCAACAGAGTGCAATGATGCTTTAGCTAACGCACAGCAAATGCAATCCTTAGACACACAACCAGATGAATACAGCAGCTCCCAAACATTACTGAGTCATGTATCACCTTCTAATAAAACCAGTATTTGTGTTATCACATGTTTGTTTCTCATTTGGGACTACACACGTTAGATCTTACACAGTTTCAATGAAGTGTTTCTAGACTTCATAGTTAAAGTATGTGCCAGAGAGGTTTAACGTAACCAGGGCTTGCCAAAACTCAAGATCTCTGCTTCTATTAAAAACCAACCAAACAAAAAGTTAAGACTTTGCAACATTTTGGAGCAAACAGACAACAAAAAACAGAAACCAGAATTAGAGGAAGATAACTGCAGACAGCCAAATAGCTCATTAGTTGGGTCGCTCAACATTTTACTGGATTCAATTACTCAGCTAATCCCTACGCTGCTGTTTCATCTTTCTTATTTCTGGGACAGAGAAACTCTCCCAGTGGAAACTTCAGGTAAAGAGGATATGTTAAAATTATGTTATGGTTTTGATTAATCAGCATTTTCAGAAAAAAAAGTTTCATCAGAAAGCTTCTACTTTAGTTATACCTGTTTTTTTAAACACATCAGGATTTTAGACAGTGAACCAGGGGAAAGACAATATAAAAAGCATTATTATTATTTATGTCTTTTTTATAATTTCTATTACAAGAAAAATATTTAAATACATCAGAAAGGTATTAAGGTGTGCTGAACTATTTTCAGTAGATTGACTTATTTATTATCTAGGCTAAACTTGTTATTCCTGCTAACTCCTATCTAGGTAACTGCTGAATATGAGCCAGAGTTCACTGTATTTAGGTGTCTACAAATTTAAATCAAGAGAAATAGAAAGCATTAATTTTAGAATTTATAAATGTACATATGCCAGATCTGCACTCTGGAAACGGTATGTACATGTATACTGATGACAAGGCTCCCCACACTAAAAGGCTTGCAGTATAGCAAAATGGTCATGAGAGCCTACAGTCCAATTTAAACAGCATATGTGCATACTGTACCATCTAACATCTAACACCATATTCTAAATTTACACTAGGAATTACTGAACAAAAGAGAAAGCTAAAATTTTAAGTGAAATTTAATAGTGAAATATGTCACAGGGCAAAATCATTATCCAAAGTAGCTCCAAAGTGAAAAAGAGCAATTTAGCTAATTTGGAGACTGGGGTAGCTCAAAAGCACTAATCTTCAGTAGTGTCTTTACTACTCCTTAGCAGATGGCTAAGACTGTATTAGAGCTCCAGAACATAAGACTGAAGGCCAAGTGCCCAAAACAACACACCAAATGCTTTTATTTACTCATTTCTAGTCTCTGCCACCCTGTTGCCACAGTGCAGATACTAAGTCGTCATTGATGTAGTCATAGGCAGATGAGACTTTAGAAATGAACTGCCACATACTTTAGCTACCTTCTTTGGCAAGTATGACACTGCTTTTACAAGAACTGAACCCTACTGAGCAGGTGTTTGGGGATAACAGGTAACAGCACTTACTTCTCATCAGAGAGTAAAGAAGGAAAGGATGCAAATTCCACTTGAAGTCTGCTTCTATTGCTTTATTTCTTCAGGCATGACATGAAGCAGCGAACTCCACCAACAGTATTTCATCCCATCTGAACAAATGTTATCATGTCAGAACAAACACTGTAATATTACAAAGTTAGCTGTAACACTGCTAGAAGCATTAGGAAAACATGCTTTTACCTACATATGTGAAGACAAATAATGACATTACATCTTGAGACCACATTTGCTGGTTTGGGTTACATTGAGTTACTATACATTAATCTCTTTTTACATGCAGGCTGCTCAAACGTCCCAGCTCTTCAGTGCATCCCATTCATCTCCTTACATGCACTGCTTTCTTTCAAAAAAACCAAAATCATCTTTATTTTATCCAATTTCATTGAACCACAATGACCCCTCAGATGTTCTAATCACTTAAAAAAACTTCCACTACGCATATCTCATGGACCCTACCACCAAACCATCAAATTATGGTATAAAACTCTGTTGGCCCACTGAGTTTAATGGAGATGTAACATATTCTAAGAATTAGTGAAGAGCAGGAGCAGGATGGTTTGCAAGTCCTGTAACACTTGTGTGTATTAAGATCTCCAGGTTTTGCAGAGAATGACAGGAGAGAGATTTTAAAAGGCAATACATTTAAAACTTTCAACAATCAGAACCTGGTGTGGAAAAAGCTGTCGAGATTTTTAAGAAATATCATAACTCTCAGTGCACTAGAAAACTCATTTGTTCAGCCCTCTTCAGAGCATCAGCGACAACAGTTTAAAAAAGACTATGAGTGAAATACAGACTTTGTGAAGCTCATGCTGTACATGAATTTAGCTCCACTGATGCTCTCATCATACAGAGTTCAGTCACATTTACTACTTATAAAACTGGTTTGATGAATTCAATTACTGAAGGAAGTCTGTTTTTAATTCTTACAGCTATGACTTCTTTCAATTTAAATTGATTAATAATAAAAGTTACAGCATTTCAGAGGAACAGCGTATGAATTAACCATAAACTGAAGCCCTAGCCCATGGTAATAAGATACAAAGCTCTTCTTCATGTCAGCTCGGATGCAGCTTTTAAGCATATTCTAAAGGTACTTCTTCTGGATAAATATTTTACTTTATAGATATAAATTACAGTTTATTGCCAGCTGTTTAAAATATCTATGATTTGGTAAGATGAGTCTTCCTAACCTCCAGCTGTCTCCCATTTACTTGAATTGGAAAAACACTGGGTAATTTGCTGCCCATGGAACACAAACATAAGCAACTGAAGTACCCATAATTTGTTGAAGTTTTAGATCATCCTAATTTAGATATTTTTCAAAAGACATAATGTAAAGTAGACTCCACTTAATCACCACACTGATAAATAGCTCTATTGGGAAGATAATACAGTTAGTAGAAGGGTAAAATAAAAGCAAAATGTAAAAGTCATTCTGCATCCATGACATACCCCATGTGTTTGGAATGCTGTTTGATGGGCTGATCATAGAAGTGTACAGTGAACTACCACTATATATGGCATAGCTGTTTATTATCTTCAGGGGACTTTCTCATGCTCTTGAATTGATATTTATGCAACTACACAGAAATAATTAAAAACTAGAAAGTTTCTTAATTCACTGTGCTCTTGGGTAACAGTATGAACACAGCATTCCCTGTGCTCTCAACAGAGTATCTAAATATCTTTCTTTGCCAGTTTTATCATGTGAAAAACCGCAATAAGTGGGGATGTAGTATACAGTCAGGATATATACCTGAGTTATATGCCAAGGTAGCAGCAAGAAGGAAGCTTCAGGAAAAGAGAACTGACAGCACAGAAGAGGGTATCTTATGTCTCAGCAAGTCTGTAGCAATGTCTAATTATTTGTGATACTTTTTGTGGTTATTATTTCTATATGTTAAACTGAGACAACATATGAGGTGAATACTGGTTCATACTACACTATCTGTCAAAGGTATCTGTAGACTGCTAGGTACTGTCACCACTAAGCAAAAATTGCAAGCTCAAGAACCGAGAAATACATAGCTTTTCAATACGTTTCAGAGCCAAGTATTTTATTCTCCATCAAAAACACATTTAATATTTCCTTTTGAAGGCTATTTATAACCACAAAGGCAATTTTGTCCTCTTCAACTACTTAAAACCTTAATCTCTGGCTTTCTGGTTCAGAAGATATTCTTCACAGAATGAATTTTAACTGTTACAATCCCTTTCTATGACTGAGCTGGGGTTGAGTCTTCCCCCTTTATATAGGGTGCAGTGAAGTCCAAATTAGGAGAGAAACAGAAGGCAGCAGTGGCAAAAGAGAAGCAAATGAAGGAAAACGTGCAAGGAAAGGAGACAGAACTGCAGAAGGTAGAAGTGTGGCTGACAGCCATAGAATCCCCCAGGATTGCAGTCAGCAGTGAAGAGAATTACCTTGCGGAAAAGACACAGCTGGCAGGAAAGATGTCAGCTCCAGGAGGTAAAGAAAAATGCAGGCAGGAGGAGAAACTAGTGAGCCACTCTGTGGACAGAAGTGCCTTGGGAGTAACACAACATGGGTAAGATGGCCAATGACTTACAAACGTGCATGCAGCCCACAGATTAATATAACATTTTATTACTCTATCAATCCAAAATGGTTTCCTTGGACACCAATCCAAGAGAACACTCGAATTACCTCTTCACTCACTGACAGGCATGGTTCAAGAGCAAACACCTTATACCCTCACACCCAAGGGTATTAACCAGTCATTACCTCACATTTCCTTGTTTCCCTAATGGGCCCCGTTTCATCTCCCTGGGTATTAAGAGCTGCTTCACAGCACATCCACACAAGCAATCTGTAACAGTGCACTTAACCAGTCAGCAGGGGTACTGAATAATGAGCCCATCTGTACTGTCCTCCCAACCCTGTCCTGAAAGCATCAGTAAGCTCAAGAAGCAATATTTCAAGGCACCTCCATCTAACCAAATTCTAAGAAGCAAAGGAGTACTCTTATTGTTAGGGTGCTTCTTGTACAGTATGTAAAATGAGATTTTTACTGTTCAGCCAATAGAAAGTATTTCACACTCTTTGTGTTGGTGGACAGCTAATAATAAAATGTTTACTCACAATAACACCATTATAAAAGGGAACCAGAAGCAAATAAGAATCTTCATTCTTTCCTCTTTCATATTATGTCACAGGACATACCCAGTTAGTGGCAAAACACTTGATAATCCCTATGCTTGCATTCAAATTAGAACAATTTGATGGAAAAATTTTTAATATAGGTGTCCAAGAGGAAGAATCTTCTGAGTTCTGCAATAAGGAAAAAAAAAAATATAAAAACATTCTCTGATAATGCAACACTTTCCTCTTCTCTGTTCCTCCAAAAAGAAAATGCAGTTCTTTTTCATACAGAAGGAGTAGCTGGAGCTCTACACCAATTAAATGCTTGAGAGTGATATCTATCTTCTATTTTGCATCGAGACATGGGTCAAGCAGATTTCTGACCAACAGGAAATAACTACAACCATATTGTCACTTGCCGCAGTTCCTGCTAGCATCAAAGCCAAGGCCGTCAATCTTCGTTTATGTTTAGATATTTAAAATATTTTCAGTATCATTCTGGATTTTTAAAGCATTTGGCACTAAGCAATATCTGAAACTGTCCCACTGTACTAAACTATGGCAGTGTTTTTTCCCTTCAGATACTCATACGGCAATCCTCTTCATGTCTAATTCTTTGACAGCAATTCAGTTTTAGATGGCTTATAATAGGCTCTGCCTGAATTCTGCCAGGACTGAATTGTTATTGATTGGTGTGAGGCAATGGTGTAGAAGGGTGCATTTCCACAGCTTGTATTTGGATGGGTCAGATCTTTTGACAGCTGATTTTGTTAGAAAACCTGGGGTCATTGTGGGCACTGATTATTACACACCCTTGCATTTTTTCCATCACTGCAAGCTCAGCTTCTTACTCTACAAAAGACACAAGTAATTTTCTTTCTAAGGTCTATATAGAGGTTCTTTCATATAAGACATAATCTGTCTTTTTTGTACATAACTTTTCTTCATATTGCTCTGAAACAGTACATTAGGTGCACAAAAATGAAACATCTACTCTCTTAATTTTTGATCATATTACCCTGCCTGGGCCAAATTCAGTCATCAGTGAAGCCAATGGAACTATCCCACAGAAAAGTGAGCCTGCCAATGCTTTTTGAATGCTGCTTTCTCACAGAAGCTCCCATGTGGCAAAAAGTTCAGGTCAAAAACTGAAAAAAACAATCTTACTCTGCAGGCAGCAACTTACTGTGTTTTTTGGCTTCTTTTCATTGTCAGGATCAGAATTGTTCCCATTTGTTTGAGGGACATATGGCTTTCACTAATCAAAGTAATGCCCAAAAACCTCCATGGATTGCACAATCTTAGGTTTTTTTAAAAAAAGGAGGAAGGAAGAAAAAAAGGAAAAAAAAGCCCAAACCTCCCTCTACTATTTGTCTAAAAGAATACCATGTTCTATTTGAAATCAAAGCTGTCACAGACAAGTTTTAACATCACTGAGCTTCAATTCTGCTGTTGTCAGTTTTGTTGATGTAGAAAACACTAGCAATTATCAAACACTGAGTATATCAGCTGGGAGTTTTAATCAATCCACTTGTAAGAGACTTTAGGAAGAAGGAACAGGTTGCAGGCAACAATGCCAAGTGCCAGTTTCCTACCTCAGCACAGGCTACCAGCCTGAGTGAAGCTTCATTATGAGTATATTTTCCCCCATCACTGCAGGCCTAGCTTCTCACTCTACAGAAGATGTACTCCTCCGTGCTGCTGTGTAAGTCAAGCCCATTCACGTTCCATTTCTGCACTTACAAATGCCAAAATACACCAAGTCAACAAAAATTTATGTATTTGACTTCAGAAGATAAAATGATGTAATTAGTAACATTACACTTATTTTATTACTGTTGCTTTGATTTAAATTGTTAGTGGTTTAAACATCTTAATTTCAGAGTGAATTATATAATTGTTTTTGTTGCCTGTTTATCGATTTTTTGTATAATTAGGATGCAGCAATTTACTTTATATCTCTTTAGTTTAATTGAGTTAATAATGTCTGCTGAGAAGCATGATGTCACACTTCCAGCTACTTGGCTGGAAAGCTGGAGGAAGAGCTTTCACTGGACGTAAGAATTTCAAAGGGCAACTTTTCTTCCAGGGCTGTAACTCCACAAAAGTTAGCTTTCTGTTAAAATGGCACAGCTGTTTCCATATTTTTGTGCTTCTGTTATTGTTCTTGTGATCATATTAAAAAATCTTTCTTGGCATGCCATGGTTCTCCCTGATGATACTGTTATCACAGAACACTATCTACTGTATCAATAACAGCAAATAAGAGCAAGGACAGTCTGTATTGAAAAAGAAAACCTTAGCCTTCAGTTAGTGTCTAGTAACTGAAACTGCTTCCCTTGAACTCTGTCAGTACACCCAGTATAGCACATCCATCTCCACTGGGGAGTAGCATTTTATCAACCCTTCAAATTCTCATGACCCAACCTGTCTGGAAAAGATCCTATCTTCACTTGGACTGTGTCAGGGAGGACAGGCTCACCTGAGGGCTGGGTCCCACAGTAATGGAAAGTGTCTTTGGCACCAGGCTGTAGATGAGGAGCACACACTTGACGGCTGCTGTGTGGCATGTCAGCCTCTCCCCCAAACTGAAATTCCATTTGGTATGTACCACTGGTCAAAAGATCACATGGAGGCAACTGTGTCTCCGAGCCACGCAGTATCTCACACACAATGAATAGGATTTGACTGGTCTGGTGTCATCAGCATAAAGTTATTACAGAAATTCAAATAAATGCCATATATAGGGATAAACTACCTTAATGACACTAAAACAACATTTATTTTAGGGGTTGTGCCACCAAAAATTCAGCTTAAAAACAGCCACCATGAGTACAATAACTATATTCACCAGACAGTCTAAAAGCCTACATCTTGACTTCCTCTGTAAATTAAATCCTGTAAATAAAGATTATTGTTAATAATCCCTAAAAATGGTGGAGCTACTCACCAGTAATTGAAAGAACTTGTTTAAAGAAGCCACATCTGTTAATAGATATGTATCTAATATTGGGTCCCAAATGCTCAGTGCATGTATAACACTTTCCATCTCCAAATTGTGGATAAATATTAATTGATTGAGCTTTATGTATCACAGAGAGGGAAAGTTATGTAATTTCCATTTTCCAGCTGGAATAATGGAGATGTTAAAAACAGGAAAACCAGGAAGGAAAATGCAGTAACAACTAGTGTAGTCATGAAGGACTCTTCATAAAACTTCCTGTGACAAAAAAGGAAGTGCTACACAGTAAAAATGAAACATAATCTTAGCTAGGAAACACAGCACTAAAAATGTTAATTTATGGATAGAACAATAAATGAAAAGTCAGAAAAAAACCAAAGCTACGTGAGGAAAAAAGTTCAGTATAATTTCTGTCATTCCAAGACAGAACCACTCACAGCACCTCAGAGATCAGCCACTGAGTACATCCATCCTGCATCTACAGCCCACAACACGCTCTGCTGCCTCTGACTCGCCAGCATGGTTGATAACGGGCACCCTATGTTCAGAGCTGCCGGCATTCAGAGCAGATACAGGCAACACTATATGGCCACTAGTAAGAATTCGTAAGTACCCAACAAGTCTAGTCAAGGTAGTTCTTTTAGAAGGTGACTGGTATTAGCACTTTCTGCCCCACAAAGAGTAGTGAGGTTCAGAACTAGAGAGTGTCCAAGTAGAAAGAGGACTCATAGGAAAATGGGGGAAAAAAGAGGAAAACCAACCTATAACAACCTGCAAATGAGGGTACTCAGAACAGAGTAGCCTTAATCTAGACCAATCGGTTATATAAAGGGCCAAGCACAGTTTTACCCCTGAAGGAGCCTTCTCTTTTGAATCTCAAGATGCCCACAGTCTGAGGCTGAAATTTACTGATTAAATGCAAGTGAGTACTTAAGTTCTGTATTCTGGCTCACTGCAATATTCATTTTGAAAGTATGTGTACAATTTAACCTTTCAGTGCCACAGCCAGCAGCAAGACTTCCTAAATTAGCAAAAGTAATAAACAAGACCCTCATTAAATCTTCCTCTTCCTGGTTTTTATCCCTCTAATGAAGCCCTCTGTACTGTAACTCCTCTCATTTCCCTAGTTCTCTCTTCATCACCGATTTCTTTATCCTTTGATATGATGGAGTCTCCTGTCATAAGTAATGATAGAGCTATGTTTTCTAGAGGGCATAGTATGAAAAGGACTGGAAGGCATGTTGTTCTTAAAACTGTGGCCCAGCAAGGCAGATGACTCATTAATGTACCAGTCTTGCCCTCTCAGCAAGAAAAGAACACACACTCCCTTACACAGAGGGGTCAGCCTGCAAGGCACACTCCCTCTGCTAGCTCAAGTCTGGCTGCTTCTGTTCAAGCTGTCTTCTGTACTACTTAGGCTCACCTTTATGCAGCAATGAAGTGAAAGATTTTTTAAAAGATGTCAGGACAGCTCTTGATGCACTCCTTACAGCTTTGAGTCTGGCAAAATCTGAAACTCTTGAGAGTCCCTTGAGATCAGCAAAAAAAAAAAAAACCCTTGGTATCATGTTTCTTTGTAGACATCATTAACTCAATTAAACAAAAGAGAAATAAAGTAATTTACTGGTTGCTAATTACACACACACACACAAAAAAAAAGGAGTTTAACACAAGCAGGCAACAACAAAAAACTAATATAATTCACTCTGAAATTAAGACTTTTTTTAAAACACCCTTGGCTTCTATCAAAGCAAGTAATAAAATAAGTGTATTGTTACTAATTATAGCAGTTCATCTCCTAAAGTCAAATATATACAACTGTGATGACCTTATATATTTTGACAAATGAAACTTGAAAGAACAAACACAGCACATCAGATCAGTTTCCCCAACAAGGAAACAAGGTCAAGGCTACAGACATATAGTTTTCCCTGCTTTTCGATCTTTAAAGAAGGTGTCAAAGGCACATTGACAAAGTCTGACAACCACAGATGATCCCAGGAAAGGCTTTTCCACTTTATTTTTCTTCTTATTGTTATTTGAAGAATGGAAATAAAATTCTGTTATGCCACACATTGCTCCATCAGGACTCCATTGACTATTTGCTAATGGAAAGTGCATTGCTCCTTGCATTGCTGCCCCTGGGCTCTCCTTTCACAGTACCTTGGAAGCAGATGAACTACTTCCATACTCTAATACCATCATCTTTTTACACTGGATTTTTTTCCTAAATAATGAGGTTTACTTGCAGTAATCTTTCTCCTACCTCTGTACTGAAGAGCAGGTACTCCAAACCTACTTCAGCAGTGGTAAGGACATAATGGCAAACTGATCTATCCCAGAAAAGCTAAGGAGCACATTTTGAGAGAAAGTACAAGGAATTCACAGAGGAGAAAATATCAAAGACTTCTCCCATTTAAAGTGAACTCTTCAATCCCCAAATTGTCATTGGGTGCCCCAGAATCCCCAGACCTTCATGACTGTGATGGATTAGTGCTCTGTTTACTACCCCAGACACTATGTTAATTACCATCATGCATCCTGGTTCACAATGTCATTTAATACCAATGTTTTTCCAGATTTTGTATCTTTCATACATTCTGCTTCTCAATAAATCAACTTTTAATGCATTTCAACTGAAGACAAGTTCGTATTTGTTATGCAGTCTTCAGCAATCATGGCAGTTCAATAAGTGAAGCTTTACAGAAGTCTCAGAAATTAACAGATGCTTGCTGAGAGATCTCTGTGAGTCTGAGGCCTTTAAAAATGGAAAGAATCATTCTAGTTTCTAATGAGAAATTCTGAAGCTGCAATGAGAAAGGAAAAGAAGGTATCAAGGCATAAAGCCTGTGTTTCTTACACCTGCTTTTACAGATCCCTTATCTGTGGATCTGATCTCAAGGGACAATGATTAGGATCTTCTGAGTTTCACAGAAACTTTGAAGGTTTACAGCATTTTGCAGGAAATGGCTGTTTGGTTTTTTTCGGTTTTATATCAGCTCAGCTTACTAATAAAACCAATCCTGTCTACCTTAGCTACTGCAGATCAGGATCCAGACATGTTGGTAGGACAGTGGGTGGGGAAAAAAAAAGAGAAAAATGGAAGTCAGCATGCCTTCCTCTAAGGTCACACAGATCTTGCGGTAGGTGGATCCCTGCTGAGACCCCCCTTCCTAATTGATTGTCTTGCCCAGCAGGAACCTGCAGACTCTCCAGGAGCTAAAGGAATGGGAGCTGCACTTTTTAGCAGTAATAAGTGTTGTTAACAAGGCAACTCTGAGAAGAGATTTGAAGGCATCTGTTATTTTGTAAAATACTTAGATGGATGATATATGCACTGTACCTGTTTAAGTCTGTGCACTGACTCTTAGGGATGTAATGTATCAAAGCAGCAAAATTACTGCCCAATAAGCCCAGGCAGAACTCTTGAGCAACAAGAAAACTGATCTTATTTTACTCTGAGTTAAGGATAGTTGACTTTTTGTCTATTAGTGTAGCTTTTGATGTTATAGTGTAATTAAATTTGAACTCAATGCGCCCAACTTCTGCAACAAATGATATATATTTCTCTTTCTTCTCTTTGTGTTGAAAATATATCCTGGCTGACTGGAATCACTGTGGCAAGCTGTAAATGATGTATGAAATGAAAAATCCCTGCTCACTGCAAAGAGAGAATATAGACAGGGCTCAGCAATTGCTGCTGTGCTATGCTATTTGCTGAAATATTCAGCTCAAATGCAATCACACAAGCTCGCCAGTGCTGACACTAGGCAGCAAGTTGCATATATCATGTTTCAGTCTTATTCAGGACCAAATGACTAAGTGATAGCTGGCATGATAAATTCAGAAAAAAATCACAAAGATCCTAAACCAACTTCAATTGTTGGGATTTTTTTATTCAGTCATATGACTAATTTTCAGCCTCTGTCTCACTAATTGCCTGAACTTTAGAAATTCACAGTGACACCAAGACGAGCTGGACAGCAGGAAAAACTATTAAACAACAAATGGTTTGACCAGTCTGGAACTATTTGTAGACACTATTTAATATATACTGAACCGGTGTCATGTTTATTAGGGTGCACTGCAATCAAAAGGTTTCTTTGAATATCTGACCAAAATCAGAGGCAAAGACTTTCCCCATCCTGTGGTACAGAGAGATAGAAATATATCTGTATCTCAGCACAAGTGAAAAACGATTTGCATTTCTGCATAGTGCTGTTGGTACATCAGAGATATTTGTGTTAATTGTTGGGACTGAGGCTATGATTTAACAATATGCAGACTTATGCAGATTATGGAGTTCCTGCTAACCCCACAACCCCCATTTGTTGTCATCCCACAGTTCACAGTTTCCTCCATTTTACCAAGGCAACTGAAACACAGCCATGCTGTGAACTGAACCAGGGATCTGACCTGACTTTAACAAACTCTGTCTAAAAAAAGAAAAGAAGAGAAAGGAGTATTTTTGGTAAGCCAGACAAGTTCTCCCTAAACAGAGGGAAGGATGAGATGAAACGTAAGACCCAGCACAAGATTAATTTAGGGCAAGGCTGAACCTCATTCTGTCATTAGAAGCATCCAGAGTGAATATCCAAACATCACAAACTGTTTGGAAGAGCTTTCAATTACAAACCTAAGAACTGGAAAGAGGAAGGGAAAGGCACAGCGGCTGAAAAGAGGGGAGACTGTATTGGCAGCAAATCTGTGACTTCTGTCTCCTGTGATGATTGTAAACCTGAATGACAAAATGCAGATCATGTAGCACCTATGGGGTTCTCTTTAAAGGTTTTTACTCTTGAAGCCCTTCAAAGATCACACAAGTTGAACTTTGAGATTTCTTTCTGCCTCTATGTTCTTCCTTCCCTCTCTTCCATTGAGCTGGCTGCAAAGGTTAGAAACTGGTCTCACCTCCCCTGAAGGCAACCAGCAAAGGGAACCTCAAAAAAGGCTTTAAAATCCACATCCTTTAAAATGTATTAACTGTTAAACTTCGGTTTTGTTCAGACATTTTTACATACACATTTTCATGCATTATGGAAGTTTGGAAGTCTAGCTTTACATACTTAATGTTTAACCTTCCAGGCATATTTTTGACTTCTTACCCCGTCTAAGTGGGTGTTAATTCAAACTAGTCAAGAGGGCATGAACTTGAACATAAGATCTCTTTTCCAATGTTATTTTCTCCAGACCTTTCAAAGATAAGGTTAGATATATGTGTCTGATCCAAATGTGGTGCAAGCAGTTAATGTCCCTCAAAGCACTAGTATAGCACCTCGAGGCCAGAGTTGATGAACTGAAGGAGCAGGGAAATATGGATGTCACTACAGAAACAGCAAAGCAGTCCTACATCAGAGCTGGCTATCCTCACCATGCAGCAGGGAACACAGCACATATAAGGGGAGTTGGGGGGAAGGTCATTATTTTAAACATATAGAATATAACAGAGAGAGAGAAGACTACACTGTAAAATCACTTAAATCAATTATACCCCTATGGATATAAGCCCAAATGACAGAAAACAAAGGTGTTAGAAGCATCATTGTGTTAATCATCTCTTGATCAGGGAATGAACTCTGACTGTACAAGACATTTTATCTAAGGTCTTTTTCCACATGTGTTTAAGCAGTGACTAGTACAATGACAGCATGGTCTGCAAAGACAACTGCTGTGCATTACTGTAGTCTGAATATTTTTCTTACATGTTATTTACTTGGAGCATTGTTCTAACATCTACAGTCCTCAGTCATGGGGCAGGACCCCACTGAGAAAACCAAGTCTAATAAAACAGCACTAACAGGCAACTTCAGCCTTTTGTATATAAATTAGATCACTTAATACCATTACAGTGTGAAGATGAGCAGAACTCCATCTGTGCACAGCTCTCTGCATTTGTGTGTGACCAGGTGCTTAACGCCTGAGCCACCATTTGCTGCCTTCCTGCATCAGGGAGGGCCAGCTGGGAGCTCCCACTGCGACTTCAGCGTAGTTTACCAAGGAGATCTAAAAACGAGGATGCAGCCTCTGTGGCTAACAAATTTGGACAAATCCAACTAAGTGTTCTGAGAGGCTCAGAAAGTTTACAAGAGGCATTTTTTAACTGACTGCTGTGGGGATATTACTGCCTTTATTCATGGCCAGCAAAAAGAGAAAAAAGAATAGCTGATACAGAAAGATGGAGCTAAAGAAAACTAAGATCAAATTTGAATATTGAAAGCAAAAGGTAAATAAAATAAAATAATAAAAATATTTAGTTCTAAAAATACACAAAACAGGGAGACTGATGCATTAGAATAATAGAAAATAAAGGTCACTGGAAAAGGACAGAAGCTAAGTCCAAAACAACTGAATTACTTCTGGCAGGAGACTCTTCACTGACACAATAACTGGCCCAAATACCTCCCTCTAGAGTAACTGAAGCAGAGTGCGCCTAAAGTGTGAACGTCAAAGAGGTGTGTCTGGGGCTGTGAGCTGTCTCTCTCCTTTTCTTCTCCCGCAAGAGCAGGCATTTGGCAACACAAACCCTTGTGATGCTCCTTAGCACCTTGACAAGACAGATACCCCACAGTGGCTCCATGAACCATTTTGGATTTCCTCCCTCCCTGGAGATGAGAGCACTCCAAGTTTGCAATTTACACTTCAATTAAACTTATCAAAAAATAAGATACTATTTGTTGTAAAACAAAAAAGAAATTTATTACCTAGTCTAAGATCAGACTGTTAGCTATAGCACTGGGTAAAAAAGGTCACAAATAAAACCAAATTTTAGTCTAATCTGGCTACAATTAAAGTTTTCTATTTACCAATGGAATACTCTTCTAATTGCTTACTCTCATTATATGGGATTTCAAGATGTATTTGACACACTAGAGACAAAGGTTAAGGTTAACAAACATAACCTGTCTCCTGAATGCCACTGCCAGTGATTAGCACTTTTATCTTACCTGACCCAAGAGTATGTTCATTTTGAATTCTAGTCTGTGATGCAAATATTGATGTTCTTGCTGGCTCTGCTGACCAGCTGTCTTACACCTATCAGTCAAAAGATATATGGGCTCTCAAAAACCTGTTAGTGGCTTGTTCCTAATAATTTTGGGTGTAAGAGAGTTATTCCCTCTTTATACCTGTCAACTGGCTGTTTATTCTCAGCCTGATCTGTTCATTATGCAAAAATTATTGATTCATTTTTGTCAAATATCATGAGATTGGTGATACACACTTTCTGTTCAGTTCACAACTTATTTCACCAGCTTTCTGTACTGGTATAAATGACAATCATAACAGTTATTTCCAGAGTGCAGGGCCAATGCATTCTGCAGCAAGTCCCACAGTTCTGGTCCTCATGTTCCTCATAGGTTTCCTACCTAGGACATGGGATGGTGCATGTCTGCTCCAGATATGTAGGTAGGGCATAGTTCTGCATCTGGGAGTGAGAACATCTTCTAAGAAACAGGCATATCCACAGACTAGGGTTGGTTACAGGAGGAAATACACATTAAGTGCAACAGTACATGGAGACAAGCTAATCTTCAGCAGATATCCTAAGGGAACTTGAGAATGAAGTGGCTGAGCTGAATACAAAAAAAGTTATCAACCTAAAATTATCTACTACTGCAGGAGACTTGGGGGCATTGTTAATTTGTGTTTATCCTTCAGAAAGGTATTGGGATGATTCTGGAAGCCAGACACTAGCAAGGTTTTTAAAAAAAAGTGCTGAAACAACTGCAACAAGAATAAATTACACATGTTAGGGACACACAAGCACAGCTCCTACAAAGGGAGATGTGTCACTGTCATCTATTTAGCACTTTGGGGATTGTAAACAAAACTGCATGAGGAAGAAACAGCAAATATTTATATGGGCTTCTAAAGCCTTTGACAAAAGAAACTGGATCTTGAAGTCAAACAATGCCATAGATTAGATACGGACTTGAAGACAAGAAAGTATAAATAAAGGAACAGTTTTCAATCTGATAACTAGATGTCATTGAAACCTACTAGTTATTCTGTCTGTGGTTTTCTTAATTTATCTTGTAAAGTCTTCAAATTATGAATATTATTCTAAAGCACCTGATTAATAAGACCTCCCTCTTGACTGGAATTTCCATATGCTCACGAGTGAAATTTAGATAACTAACCTAAGATTTTATAGTTACTGAATTTTTGTGCTGGCAAGGAGAAATCTCCTCTAGCTATAAAAGTTACCTTTCTCTTTTTGGAAGTACAGTGATGACACCTCTTAAAAGTAGGGGGCAGGGAAGAGCAGATGGAAAGCGTAAGAAGTACTGTCGGTCATGAACCCAATGAATATTAGAAAAGGAGTTTCCAGATTGATTCTAAATCCTAAACATTAGGGGGAAGCCAAATGCCTAGGTAAGAGCAATACTAGAGACATCAGAGTTTGTCTGAATTTTTTTTAGACTATTTTGCTAATCTGATGATTTTTAGTTTTTCACATTGCCCTAGGTGTCTGCTTACACATGTATTGGCCAAACAACTTTGTGAAGAAGAGTCATGGATACTTTTATGAGGAAAGAGCAGAAATAGAAACTCTTTCTCCTTGCTGTTGAAAACATCCCCATTTTTAAATATAAACCATTAGAATAGAGTGGCAAAAAGCCATGTGCCAGTACTATGGTCTCTGATAACATATTAGGCCATTTATTATAATTGATCACTTTGGTCCCTTCAGCTTTACCATCTATCAATTCATTTGCATAAACAATAAAAACTTAAACTTCCTAAAAGATTTAAAAAAAAAATCCAAGAAACTTGTGCTGAAACATTAGAAGTTAGAATAAACTGTGTAGTCTTCTGTGTCTCAAGCAGAACACACAGAAAAGTTACTCACTGCACAGAAAAGCAGGGGAAGATGAGAGCTATACAGCAACTGCAAAGGCAAATTAAAAGTAAACGAGAGCAAGCAGCAGTAATTGTGAACTGAATGAAGGAGAGAAACAATAGGCACGCCTCCAGTACTGTTACCATTAACGCAGCAAAGAGGAGAGATATATCTTGGATCTTTTAGTACATGAAACTATTTGATCAGCATGCCTGAAACATTCACACCAGCCATACGACTGTGTCGCACTTACCAGCAATACTCACTGCTGTACAAGAGAAGTTTAAAACAGTCAGGAGTATATTTTGCTTCTCTGTCTATGCAACATCAAACATTTCTTTAAAGCACTGTCTCTCACTTGATAACCCAACCCTTGAGACAGACCATATTCCCAAAATAGGCAAAATATGGACAATCTGGCAAGCTGTTTTCTGCATTAATATTTTGGTTTGTCACCTCCCTCAGCAATTGATAGCAACTTTTGAAAATAAGCTAACTGTTCTTTACACCTCTGGGTTTAACAAAGATCACATATCAAAGCTTCATGACCAAATTAACATAAGGTCTATCCCCTTCCCTAAGGCCCCTTCCCTGGCATTATTATTGCTGCTGATATTGTAAGTGTAGTGTGAAATGGCCAATTCACACATGTGCCATGTTTTGCACATTGCCTGAACCTGCTGGAACATGATTTTCGTAAGAATGATGAGAGTAATAAACATCTTCTGGCAGAGGCTTGCAAAATCTGCACACATTTTATTCACGCAGTAATGGGCCATAAAACTCTTAGAGAACTGCAGGAGAAAAGCAATGTACATACACATGCATAAATTAAAAGAAGAAATGTGAACTCGGTGCAATGCTACTCTTTTAGACATTTAGAAAAGGCACGTACAGTGGAAGAAAACTACAATACATACTCTGTAGCACTCACAATAGTCAGAGAATTCAGACTGTACTAGTTTCTAAAACCAGATTTTATGGTGGAGCTTTCAGTGATCCAGCCTCAGCAGTTGCCTTAACTGGATTCTAGGTTTGAGTCCTCCACATGGGCTGTAGCAATGTTGCAACAGTAACTATGCAGGCAGAAGAAAGTCTTAAAATGTACTCTCCTACTGACCTATTACACAGATTACTTGTACTTCCACTGGATGACCAGTAGGGAGGATCCCCCGGATTCACTTGGCTTCACTAACGAAGTCACTGGAAGGGTTTCAGATTTTTTACAGCCTTTAGAGAAATGTAGAAATCATTTGCATTTTTTTGGAAAACCAGTCTGATATCAGTTAAAGCTTTCCAACTGTCTTCTCACTAGCACTGAAAATCATCAGAAATGTTAGGGATCACAACTACCCCTTTGCTACAGACTGCTGAATGTTTTATGTACCAAGTGTGATGACAGCATTGGAAGTCCAATGACACAGTGTTCTCCTTGTAGTCTTGGCCCTCTCATTTGATTTGCTTTTGGAAGAGCTACCTCTAACTGCTATGGTCCTTCCAGAAGCACAGGTAATAGGAATTGCTGTCATACTAAGCTAACTTTCTGGGATAAGAAGGTATCTGACAACATCACATTACCACCACATGGCTGGATTTCCTCCAAACCAATGTCCAATTAGACGAATAATAAAATTGCTGTGGATTTTCTAAACCTGAGAGATGAAATTCAACTTTTATGCTAGAAGAATTTCTCCAGCAGATCAGGAAGGTCCTGGTAACTTTTATGTAGAACACAAGGAAGAGTGGGGAAAAGACTTAAAATTTTTTTAAAGTGAAAACTCTGATCACCTCTCTCAGTTATTCAGATTACCTACTTACACTGTCAGTGCAGCAGAGCAAGTTTTTGCTTACCAAGGAACCAATCTGAAGCCTGAAATTGTAAAGTAATTGACATTCTGCTTGCTACTGCTGCTTCAAAGAAACTGGGAGACTGCAGCTCCTGGTGCTGCCAGCAGCATGTAGCAAGTATTTCCTGCAATTGCTGAGAAGCTCTGAACATACAGAGAAACACTGACTGATGACGAGTAAGTAACTGGTGTAAAAAGCACAGTTTTGCCATGAAGTTAATGAAAGAACAATCTTAAGTGCACAGGAAAACATAAGTCTTTTTCTTTTAGCTTTCTCATTTCAGGAAATTAATTTGGATCATGAAAGTAACACTTGTACTTAAACAGGATGAGCTCTGAATCAAAAACAGTAAGCACATGGGAGAAAAAAAAATGGAGGAAAACAAATTTTTGGCACTGAAATGAGTGCAATCAACAGGGCTTATCCAAACAACAAGATACTCCCCATTTTCCTTTTCTGTATTAGAGATGTGGTGTTCAGCCACAGCCTCCTTCATTGCTTCTGAACAGCTTCTAGTCCTTGCTATCTCTGACAGAATTTTGCTTCAAGAGTCTTTAACTACTCGAGACTAGCAACAGGTCAGCCAAGTGACTAATTCCTGGTGCAGAAACAAACCACATGTGTCTTCTTCAATAAAAAATTAGGTAGGACACAAAAAAGCTTTCTCAGGTTTTTATCTTGTTCCTCCTTGAATGTCGACTACATTAAGTTTCCACTGATAGATGGAGGAACTCCTCCATGTGTCCATTTTGAGAAGTTCCTCCAGCCACCCAGTGGCATGTGTGCCATGTTCTCACATGAACTGTCAACTACCAACAAAATCTAGATCTCTCATTGCACTTCTGCTGAGGCTTGCTGTGTCTAGTTTTAATTTCTTTATTTGCTCTTTCTCTTGTCATAAAATTGAGGGTCATGCCACATAGTAGAGGTGACAGAATGCATTCCTGTTTGACACTACCATGACCCTGAAACATGGGCTCTTTTATGCTCCTGATCATGTCTTTTATTTCTCTTTTACATAACACAGTATTTTAAGAAGTTCATTTATGATGACTGGGAAATATTTTCTTTAGATCTATGAAATGTATAGGTAGATTTTGTCTTTCAGTGCTCTTTTCAATATTATTCTTAGAGTGAATTTGGATTAACATATGTTTTTCTGAAGTCCAATATATCTTCCCATAACATCTCTTGAAGGGTTTATCTTAGTTCAAGATGGTATTACAAAGATGTAATTATAATCGAAAGAACTGCAACACCTTTGCAATCATTCCAACAACGTGAATCAAATTTTAGTCAGTACTTTGACTACAAGGACAGTATTTCATTATTCTAATAACTTTTTCCAGTCCCCTTCTTTACTGAGATGTTCTGGGAACTTAGCAATGATAAAATTACCTCAGACAGTCAACATTTTCCCAGTGATAAGGCTTCACTTGCACTTTTGCAAAGTTTTATCCTTTTATTGCATCTTTAAAAAAACAAAAAAACAAACAAACAAAAAAAAAAAACAAAAACAAAAAACAAACCCGAAAATCTATCAGAAACCAGTATCAGCTGAAAAGTAGAATTGTTGGCAACAGTCCTCCAGAGACCTAGTTTATCTTCTATGGGGCAGAACAGCTCTACAGTTTATGAGTTTTGCAGGTTCAGAAATAACTTCCTCAGAAGCTTCAGTATCCTACCCTACAAGAACAAAATTCTTTTGGGGTACTGTGATAGATAGTGCCATACACAGGAGTTTCCCAAGAATATATGTATGATCAAAAGTTCTCTAATGGTAAAAAAACAAAAACAAAAAACAAAACATGTTTTGAGATTTAGAAGAGAGACTTAGTTGGTTGTGACTAAAAATCTAGCTGATCGTTAACTATAATATCAGCATAAGGAAGAAACAGACCCACAATAAAAAGGAGAAGGGAGAAAACCCCACTTTTTTCAGCATGTTTTTCGGTATGTTTTTTTGCTACTCCATTAATATTTAATAACAATAACCACCATATTAATCATATACAGAGAGACTGTTTTGAACTTTAGGAAAAGTGGTTTTTTGGTTCTCATGCTCTGAGCTTCTCAGTTTCTTTGTCTTCCTACTCTAAAGTATTCTGTCTCTGAGTCTCACACTCCATTTTATAACACAAGAAAGTTCTGTCATGGAATTTCCAAAAGAAAGACATGTATTATTCACATCTGTAGCTACCATAAGAAAATGCCTTTTTTTTTCCCAGTATCTTTTTCTTCACTATTTTCAGTGCAAAGTTTCATGAGTAAGCACATACCATGAAAAAGACCCCTACCAGGAAATACCACAAGAAAGCAGGAAGGTCTTTTCATGTTAACTGACTGTTAAGCGTGTTTAGTCAAAAAAAGAAAAAGCCCACAGGAATGCTTTTTGTTGTGGCATTCATTAAGAACAAAGGCATAAGCCAGTCTCTTGGGCAGCCCATTTTGACAGATTTGAAATCCATGCAGCTTCATTAACCCTGGCTCTTGCAAAGTTACCCATTGCAGTAATACACAGTGCAGTTAAAGATTATCCATCAAAATGATATGTTTAAAACTGGATCACAATTCCTTTAGGTTAAGAGGTTCCTTTATATTGCACAGTGTTCCAGAGCACAGAGTACCACTGCAAGTGGATTTGTTCTAAAGTGCTTTTAAATATACACTTTAACTGCTATTCCTACTTTTATCTAATCATCACCAGAATTACTGAATCTCAACACATTTGATAACATTAAGAAGCCTTTTGAAAACAAATGCAGGTAAAGTTTCTTCTAAGTCAGAAAGCTTGTCAAAGGGCAGTAGTATATTTGATGATTAATATAACTACAGGGCAGTTAAAATATTTTTGCCTTTCCAAATTTGCATGTCTAAAATAAATGAAAGAACACTGAGATATGCAGGGCCGAACCACTTAGTAAAAGTGTCTGTTACTCATTTCTACAGAGGTACTGAAACAGGGATACTTTTAATCCATAGTCATAAATGTTAAAATTGTCTAGCTACTGACTGAACACCAAAATCAAGTAGGCTGCAAACTACATGCACTGGTGTCAAAAGTACAAAAAGTGGTATTGAATAATCCAACATACTATTGCTTTGTTCAACAATGGCCAAGTTGAACTGGAAACCTTTGGCTGCCCTAAAACTACATGACATCACTGAACTAATGCCAGTGGCTATATAGGATCAAGCCCTTAATACTGTAAAATGGTAATTCCATCTCACAAAACAAGACACACTGCCTCCTCAGAATTGCAGGGAAGGAGAATATTGTATCTCCAGTGTGTATATAATATAGATAGGCCTATACTCACATGGCCTAAATTACTTTTAAGTCATGGTGTCTACAATTTCCCATGGGCTCAGCACCTTTTAAGGTCTAGATAAGAGCCAATAGGTAATGTAAGGCACAGGGACAAAGTGAAATTTAAACTCTGTGAATGTAGACACTATTGAAAACAGGTGATATTATTATCTTCTTTTCACCTGTGTAATAGAAACATTTTCTATAGCTTGTTGTTTGACATTAATGGATAACATATATGAGAAAGCCCACTCCATCTGTTCGAGAGTTTTCTTATTATTCGTCCCAGAGGTAGGAACTGAAAGCTACAGCATTTACTCATTATGGTTGCAGTGACTGGAGCATGGGAAAGTGTAAAATATAGATTTAAGAACAGACTACTGATAAAGAGATATACTGGATCTAAAATACAATATGGCCTAATTCTAACACTGTTGAGTAAAAGATTTTTATTGCCATGAGACAAATAAACAGAACTATATGCAGGCACAAAAACAGCCCATTTTGAAACATATGTCAAGTATTTTCTTAAGCTTTCAAACCCTGTAAATTTCAAAATATGCCTGAGGAAAAATAAAATTTACCACACATCATTTTTTGCATAGTAAATTTGTATGCCATTATTTTTTATAAATTGAGATGCTTTTCTCAGAACACAATTGTTTAAATTTTATGCCTGTATACTAGATCCTGAGAGATTTAGGGTATACTTGAACTTTCTTCTGGAAAAGACCACCCTAGGGCTTTATAAGAACTCTTCATTGTAAACAGGTAGCATGGTTTGGGTTTGTATTTATTTGCAAAAAAACAGTGAGCAGGTTCATATTTCAAAGAAAATATTAATTATTTACAAACATTTGCTGAATAAAAAAACGGGTCTCAGACTATACTGATGAACATTTACTTCAGTACTTGCTCCTTATTATTCTGGTCTACCTGGATAAATTTTCAAAATAGGAAATGAGGACAGATTCTCAAAACCCCAGATGTGTGGTAGCTTTGTTTTGCTTAGAAACCAGCCTGGAGAGTAACAAATGCTAAGCAAGGAGTAACCAGTAGAGACTTTCTATCTGGTGCAGAAATAGCCCTTGTCCTGTATGAAAGTCAGGATTCAAATGAGGTAAAACAGAGTTGCAGCAGCAGACCACACTTCACTCCTGAAGAGAAGCACTTCAGTGAGACTGGGAGGCTGCAGAGACCATGAAGAACTTCATGGCGCTGCTGTTTGTATGAGCAAAAAGCAATTTGAAAGGGACCAAGAATATAATTAAAACATAATCACAAAAAACTTTAATGAATGTATGAGTATTTGATCAAATCCCATAAAAATGAAACAGCATCAGATGCTAGCTTCTCTCAGGCAAATCACCTGATGTGAAGACAACAGCCTGAAGTAGCTTTATGAACCTGAGCTGTCATACTGGCAAATTGCAAAAACACTACACTAACTTGTTATGAATAATGCCTTCCAATCACAATAGAAAATGCATAGTTCCTAAAAAAAGGACAATATCTTACTCTTTAAATCCTTTGATTATTCAGAAGAAAAAAAAAAAAAAAAGGTGTCTCTACCCTGTATGTAGCTATTAAAATATTTCAGTATCTGTCTGCATTGTCTCTCTGTGATGCTTCCTTAACATGTCATTTTCATTTTATTTTAAACATTACTTTTATTTTAAACACTACTTCTATGACAGTACATATTTCTAAGTGCTGGCTGAGCCGGTTAAAGCATTAGCAGGTGATTGATTCCTATCATCATGGGACTCACTCTAAATACATTTGGTATTTAAATAGGAACTAGCCATTGACTCTGTAATCCCTTGTGCCAGGCTTGTCCTGTGAAAGGATAACGATAAAAGGCTAGTACAGTATTTGTCAGGATACCCTCACTGTCTCCTCTATCCCCACAGGCAGTGACTGTAAATGTCTGTGACTTCAGGCAAGTTCGTGTTGTGATATTACTGTGCACATTCCCAGAGGGAGCTCTGTGAAAGGACGTTTGCATTCATGTTAAAACAGAGAATTCAGCTGCCTTTCACAGGCACAGACTGCCCAAAACGAAATGACTGACTGCTACATGGACTGAAAGCTGAAGGACATAAACATACTGTGGTATGTTTGGTCACAGATTAAGCCCCTTTTCATAAGGTATTGAACAAAACAAATAACCAAAACCAGACATATGTGTGCTGAGGCCTCATTGCTCAGGTAAATGCAGTGATTCTGCATTTCAAAACTTGCCAAATACATAACCTTTATTTTATTTTATTACAAAATTTCATAAAGTTAAATGAGAGGTTATAGACTACTAATCCTGACCCTGATGAAGTTCTGGGTTACTTGAGGTTAAGGATAGCTAAAATAGCCAACTTCTGCAGGCATAGGTGCCATTCTCTTTCCCTCCAGCGAGCAGTTTGGTAGCTGAACCAATACGACATCAGGGCATATTTGACTTTGCAAGGCTGAGCCATGTGGATCACCACAAGGATCTCTGAACTGTCCTCCTCAGGGTCACAGGTAGAGGAGGGCTCAGCAGAGCAGGATTCAGGGAGCCAGCCCAAGGCCAGCACTGCCCACAGGGCAAATCCAAGTGGGTATGCACAAAACCAGCTTGGATATATCAGGAATCATTAGCCTGGACATTCCTGCCTGCATTTCCAACATCACAGAAAAGGCACATGCTCATCACCCCAGGCACAGTTAACTATTTCTGGGCCAGGGTCTAAATCCCTGTCACCCTCTATTTTTGCCTACCCCCAGCTGCTTCTCCTTTGTACACCACCCACTATTTACTTCCTCACCTGTGCACTTTACATCCTCTGCCACTGCACTTTCCTGTATTATTTACTGTCACTCCCAGTGTAAACTCCAATGTCTCACCTCTTCCTTCAAACACCTGTGAAAGAGCAGTCCAGCACAAAGAACTGCCTCTCAACATTTTGGGCTAAGCCTCATTGCTGTAACAGCCTACCCGTCACTTAAACACTGTTTTCTCACTTACCTGGACGTGCGGCCCCCTGGCCTCTGCTGCTCCCTTTGAACATACAGCCTGTAGTATGGACACAACAGGCACTTGTAATCTCCCTTGCAGTTAAATGCTTGTATCTGTCCATCTTACTGGTATGCCTTTTTAATCTTTCTAAATGAAAATGAACTACAACTGCATAAACCTCTTCATGAAAGCATTACATTTACTCAGAGAGCTGGGCTGTTTTAGCAGTACAGCTACTGTATGTAATCAAGGCCTAAATATGGTAATTTTACAGTATCACTGAAATCTCAATAAACACTGTATTAAGATTTAAAAAAAAAAAAAAACAAACACCAACCAACAACAAAAACTAGCTGATGAATGACAGCAAAAACAAACACATATAGGCACCTCAAATCATGCACCCAAGCATCCCTTCTAGTACCCTACTGTGCAGAAATACTAACGTGTTAAACAGGGCAACTGTATTCAGTCTTGATCCTGTAAACACTTACAAATATATTTCTATTTTACATAAAAGAATTTGAAGGAGAAAATCCTTCTTGTTAAAGATGCAAGCACATAGAGCCAGTAATGATTTTCATGATCATTTGATATTTGTTTGTTACTAAGAATCATATCAATATCTGCCTTGAATTATGACTCACATTTTAGCAAAATTCCATTTTATTTCTCTATAGAACAGAAAGGCTGATGAGAAATTGCTTAAAAGACCATCTCCCTCAGTAACCAATTCCAGACAGCTTGTATGACATCTCCCTGGGAATGCAAAGGAAAAACTTAAGAAGAGACTAAATTCACTTGGGGCCTCTCCTCCAAGCTATGAGTGAATGAATCTGTGTTTGTGGTTCTGCTGCAGGCTTGGAATATGGTAAAGTTGTGGGATTAGCAGAAATCAGACATTCTTGTCTCAGAAACGAAAACTTTACTTAGTATATTCAGAAGAAGAAGAAGATGCAAGTAGAAAAAGTTTTGAAAAATACCATTCTGTAATTTAAATCTGGGGTGGGTCTAAATACACGGTTCTGGCCATTTTCAAAGAATGTCAGCATGGGTATTTACCATGGGCACATCTGCGTAAGATTATGCAGAGACAGAACATCTTTTTTAAATTAAAAAAACCTGTTATTATCATCCGTGAGATATATTTTTGTTCTGTATTAAATGAATGTAACAAAATACTTGTGAAAGCTCGATAAATATGCACACTTTTGATACAAAAGAAAAAATTCATTTCTGAATTAATACAGTAACACAAGCCCGTGGAAGAAAAAATATTGCTTCGGAGACTGTTTTCTGAAGGACGATCAGCAAGTCATTACTTTTAAACCTCCAGAAAGTACTGTTAATACCATATACAGTCTAATACTGAATAGCATAAATGACACTACAGAGAACAAATAGTAGCATAAAAAGACAGCATTTACCAATTAGTCAGTCTACATAAAAGCGTACACTGTGATATGGCAATTACAGAAGAAGTACTTACTACAAGGCATGTAAGAGGGATAAAATCAAATGAAAATGCAGCGCTAGAAAGTATGAGAAAAACATTTTAATATATACACTTACAGAGAGTAAAATATACACCAGAAGTATATAATCAAACACTGTTTGCTTAAGACAGCGTACTAAACAGACCAAGGAAGAAGAAAACCAGGAACTAGTATATGTAATCTGACTATGTAATAAATATAATGACTAGTGTATTTGAGATTTGCTGTTATTACCTCTAATTTGCTAGCCAGACTGTCTTTTCTCTAACATATTCGGTACATGACACGACACTGGAAGTATGCAATATTGCAAATCCTTTTAATGGACTTCTTGGAAGTTTCTAATAAAATCAGAAACAGGGAACTTGGATTTTAATTAATATAGCATAGGTGTCATATCTTTCCCACAGATTCAGGCACTGGTAGGAAATTCAAGACAACATCTGGTTGAGTTGGAATTTTTTCAGTTCAGGCTCTGTACCACTGAAAATATTTGGGTCACAGAAATCTTTTTTCTGGATAACACAGAATTTCATTAAAAAATTTAGTTTTAAAATCTTCCAAATCTTTGCAGCTAAGGGAAAACATGTTTTGGCCATGGCTTTCAGCAAGCTAAGTAATTTTGAATTCTGCAGGCTTGGTATGTCATTGCAAAGACACATCAGATTTGATTATGTTGTTGTGTTGCATCCCTCAGCAGTTCATTGACAGACTGCAGGCTCTTGATCCAGTTTTTGTGCTTCTTTCTAAGTTTCTCTTTGAAAGCTCCAGGGCCAAACAGCTTTGGATACTAACAGCATTTATTTTCATGTGAATAAGCCCTTCACTATTTAACCGACTCTTGGAACCTCTTCTGTGGAAGACACGGGACAGGAAAAGCCAGCCCATCAGTGCCGCACAATACTTACATTATTAGGTTCTGCCAGTGTTTGGTTACATCAATTCTCAATACACAAAGTCTGACATAAACTGTTGAGGGTGAACCCCCACATCTCATTTAAACCAGTAGTATAAGAAGCTCCTTCATGTAAAGATTTTCCATTCTATTTAAAGCTTACTCTCATTCAGGCTTTAAATGGTATCTACAAAAATCAACCCTTCAATATGCCTGTGTAGCCTAATTTAAATACATTTGAAGTTGCAGCCAGCTTACTGGCAATTAATTTTCAGATGCCTTCATATGAAGCCAGTGGGGGTCATCTAAACATCCACACTGATCTCTGCCTAAGAGACTTCACCCTTAATGAACTGTGATCATGCAGGTTCTCTGATCCATTTGAGTTATATGAAATAAAAGCAACATATCTAGATTTCAAAATTAATTTCAACATGGTCAGGACATAAAGTCAAAATGTTGCATGGGCCAGGCACAGGCAACACTATTTTAGCCATCCCCAAAATGCAAGTATATTACAATTTTAAGACACAATTTACCCTGAGCTAATGTCTCAGAGGTTGTTCAACACAAATTAAAGACTGATACTTCCTCTAAGTTTTTGTTGGGTTTTGATTCCCCCCCCCCCCCCCCCCCCCCCCCCCCCCAGGGAATACAGCTGATGCAACTACATCTAGACTATTTTTAAGCTCATTTCCGTAGAAAAATGAGCTGCATACCTCCAAAGATCTTTCCATCACAATATTCAGGAAAAAGAGGTCAAACTTCTCTAGCTTTTCCTTAGATTTTGAGGCCAAACTTCCTTTATTGATTAGTAACAGTTCCTAGGGAGACTTCTCTTCAAAGGCACTTTCAGTTTTTCCTACTGTGCCTGAGTTTTAAACAGAATCTAAGAGTATGAATACCACTATTAAGCCCCTGTTATACAGCCTTAATATGTGCCACTTTAGCTAAGCAATATTATCACAATAATCTTAGCATTTACACTTACGTAACAGGATATTGGGTTTTGTCTGTTATTATAGTCACCTACCTTTTAAAAAATAATTTTGTCAAAATTAAGCTTAAATTTAAAAAATTGTTTTAAAATGCATTAGTTTCTTTGTTCTTCTAAATGCAGTGTAGTCAACCAAGTTATTTTTAGCCTATTTTTTGACATTCTGTACTTTTTTTAATTCTAATAGTTATGTATCATATCAATTTGAGGCCTGCAGTATTTTGTGTTAGTAATCAAAAAGTATTCTGGATAAAGTTAACTTTACAAATAAAGAAAAAGTATTTGTGGTCAAACACCATAACTGAACTAAATTCATCACCATGAAGAAATGTTTAGAAAGAGCCTTATAATCTCTGCCCATCCCAATGAAAAGATTTCATTCAGCTACAAGATGATGTTCAGCTATTATATGACTGCCATTCTCAATGAACCAAAGGCTTACTTAAATCTCATTCCTTAACAGTACATTTTAACTAGGATATTTGTCCTGTTTTACCAGCATCTTTAGTATCCTTGTGAACCAACATATTCTGCTTGCTCTCCTCTTAAGTACACTTTCCATTTTAATTATCCTTGAGTTCAACAACACTTATAAAAAAACAATTTACAAAAGTTGCAGTAACATATGTAGTATGTCAAAGGAAATCCCTACGTCTATCTCCCTGTAGCCACATCATCTAATCCCTTCCATAAAATTCCTCTCTAGCTCATTCTTGAAAGCAATTAAGATTTCTTAACCCACTGTTGTACTTTAGCTTATTTCTTACACATCTGATTGTTAAAAACCTCTTACATTCCACCTGCTCATGGCTTGTTTATGTACATATGTTTGTTTTTCTGCCAATATCATAATTCATCTCAAAAACATCTTTTCTGTCCATAGCTTTATAGGTCTTTCCATGTAAATATATTCCTTATCTTCACCTCTACTGCTGGCTGATGATCAATCTGCAGTTTACACTGGCAGCGTGCTGTTAGTTACACTGTCAGTAAATTTCAGCAATTAGTCACTCATCAATGACACTGAGGATTGTAACAGAGAAGTCAAAAAGTTACAACAGATCCAGAAAAAGAAAGTTACTTCATTCACAGTGCCAGAACCGACCCACAGAGGTAGGATCCAGCCATATCAGTGATACATTCTTATCCCAACGTATAAATTGTCCTTGCCCTTTGCCATCAGCAGGAAACGAACAAAGATGAACTCATGCAGGACAATTTGCTTCTTATTAGTCAAACTCCTTATAAATTTCCACCTCCTGTGTTCTGCAATATTTTTAGGTGCTCATTGGCACAGTATTAAGTCAATTCCAAAATGGCCCAAAGTGTAGTTGTTCCAAAGACAAAAACCTGTAGATAACTTCCAAAATACATTACTACTGAGCTGAAACTGTCTGTCCATGTTCATTTTGTGTGTATTGCAATCTGTTTTTTCTAATTTTTTAGAAGCTAGGTGACCATTTCAGACTTAAGGTGCAAACAAATGTTCAGGAGACACATAGACCGCAGGATTCTACCAGAGTTCATTATTAGTGCAGAAACTTTTTCTTTTTTTTCATTATTTTCATTTTCAGAGCAATTCAGCAATTGAAAACTGATTTCCAACCCTGAGCCCTTGGACAACTCTGAGCTCATCTAAATTTTGAGTATTGAATGAAGTTGGAAGTAGAACCGTACCTTATCTCCAAAAACTATTTAGAAGTCTCTTTTGGAGTTAACTTCTTAACTAAGTTCTAAACTGCTGAAAAGAGATCAAATTAAACTAAAAAATGGGGGGGGGGGGGGGGGGGGGGGAGAGTGGAAATGACGAGTAGGATACAGTTTTGAACCTATTTACAGTCTTGGCAATACCCATTCCTTCTACCAGAAGTTTGGGGCTCAGTGTGCCTTCTTACAATGTCAGTTTAACTACACAAACCATTCAAATAGGATTCATTCAGCTAAGATACAACATCTGCTTTTGTATATTTGGGAAGATATAGCAGTCTCTTCCATGGTTCCTCCATCTCATTCCTATACAGACTATGACTAAACTGTCATGCAAGTTAAGTCTGAACTTTTGAATGCAGTGAGTCTGAATATATTTGAATTCATCTCAGAGAAAATGGCTTGGAATTGTGAATTCATTTGTGTAAATCATTGGTTTTTCTCTGACACACATTTCTATGTCCTTTAGTTAAGTATTTCACAGTACCCTCTATATTCTGGGTTCTTATCCTTCTGGTCTCCATATATTATGGCAATATAAGTGAAAACAAGCACAGTTAAAGATTTTGAAGGTTAAACCATGTAGCATCCACTGATAGGAATGAAATTAACCTTACAAATCACTACATGCATATGTGTGTATATAAATATGCACACATACATATAAATGAGTGTATGTATATATGTGGAGAGAGAGAGGGTGAGAGAGGTATGTATGTATATACATGTATCTGAGTGTGTGTACATGTATGTGTAACATACATTGCCAAGCATATATACTGAGCTGGTAGGTCGTATGTCTCAGATCCCTTGTAGTTTATGAAATGTAATGATAGCATCTAAAATACTTAGTGCTTTGCAAGTCCTGACAAATAACAAGAAAGCATGTTTTCTTCCTGCTTCATTAGAGACACTAGTAGTTAATGTTTATAGAATATCAATAATGCAGTTTGCAGTTCTGCATAATTAAAGACACCCTATGTTAATAAAATAACTTGGAAAGAGAATGCAAAACACAAGACATAAATCCTCTGATGCCTTTGGCCTAATCTTAGACAAGTTTAATTACAATGATGTCGTTGTACTGTACCCTACAAAAATATTTTTTTGTCACTTAAACCTATCAAAGTATTCACCCATTTATGACATTTGTGAGGAAAAGCAAACAATATAATGGCCCACAAGTGGATACTTACAGTTATGGATTACTAGAATACACATTTACAGTAGAAGCTCATGAAATGGAGGAAGCTTTCTGACACAAAGAGCTCCAATCCATTATTTTAAGATGATCTGATAAAGTAAAGAAGCCAGAATTCAGAATTCAGAGACAGAAGTATCTCCCTTATGAGGACAGGCTGAGAGGGTTGGGGTTGTTCACCCTAAAGAAGAGAAGGCTCTGGGGAGACTTTATAGCAACCTTCCAGTATTTAAAGGGGACCTACAGGAGAGATGGGAGGGACTCTTTATCAGGGAGTGTAGGGATAGGATAAAGGGTAATTGTTTTAAACTTAAAGAGTATAGATTTAGATTAGATATAAGGAAGAAATTCTTTACTGTGAGGGTGGTGAGACACCGACACGGGTTGCCCAGAGAAGCTGTGGCTGCCCCCTCCCTGGCAGTGTTCAAGGCCAGGTTGGACAGGGCTTTGAGCAACCTGGTCTAGTGGAAGGTGTCCCTGACCATTCTATGATTCTATGAAAATGACATCTTCATGCTGCCTTCGATTCTGATGCCCATACAGAAGGAAATATTTTTGTGTGTTTTAAGCAGAACTTTCTATTAATTTCAGAAGGAAAATTTGTGTTCAACAGGAAAGTGACTGGATCTGTCCCATGGAAAATGAAATAAACAAAGTTTCTGAGACTCCTCAGTAAGGATAATATGCAGTATCTTGGTATCACATTTTGTCATTTCTTTGCCACACTACTATTTTATTTCAGTGGACTACTACTACAGAAAATAATTTACTGTAGCTTTCTGGATGATTAATTTAATTATAGTTGGGCAGCTCATGGTTGGTTTGGGTTTTTTTTGAGGGAGGAGTAAAAAGCATGAGAACAGAGATGGTTTCTGCTCTGACCCTCTTTCTGCTTCTCTTAAAAGGAAGGAAAAATATCTCAACAAATAGTGCACCTGAAAGCCAGTACTTATGGGCTATACTTTGTTCATATAGAGCTCAGTATATAACCCCCATTAGTCACTAACTAATAATCAAACTTTACTGAGAAAGTGTCCCAGCTTCAAGTCACACAAAGCAATATGATGATGATAATAAACAAAGGTAAGTACTGTAATAAAGTCATAATCCCTCACATGTGACACCCTCAAAGAGATAAATAATAGAAAATGTCAAAATAAAGAAAAGTGAGATGAAGGAAGTTACTATACAGATGGGGGAAGAAATTAGGGAAAAAATCATGAACAAAAAAAAAGTGGTTCATTTTTACTTGTGAGTAGTTGAAAGAAATTTACTGAAGAAATAAAAGCAAGCTGCTTTTTGATAACACGCTCCCATAACCCTCAAACTGTACAATAAGTTGTCTGTACAGGCCCATGTTCCTGCAAGTTACGTCTTCATTCTCACATTCTTAATTTCCTCTTACTGTTTCTCACACTCATTTATTATATTTGTATTAAGTTAGCCTTGATCCTACAACTGAATTTTTAAGTCTACTTGCTCGCTGCCAGTTGCAAGGCTCTAAAACCCAGCCTGAGTATCTTGAGGTAAAACTCAAGTCTCCAGGACATTTGTACACGGCCCCGCAAGTGTCTCTCTCAAAGTAGGACCTTTGGGCAATACCATAATACACACATGAGCAATGCTGATCGAGGCCCATGGGATGGGAGCGTGTGTTGAACCCGAGGTTACCTACCAAAGTGATTCCACAGAAGACAGTTAGGGTTGAACTGCTGGGGTTTCTTTGTCTGAGTAACCTGTAATGATTCAATCCCATTGATCCACAGAAGTAAAATCTTGCAGTAATATAAGGGTAGGTATAAAAAAATCACTCTACTAATTCTGGGCAAAATTTCACCCCTGCAAGGCTTGAGGATTGAAAATAAACCCTTCTTAATAAAGCAGGGCATGGAAGTAAGAAGTAAGTGGAAGCACACTGAAGATTAACAATTAATAAATGAGAATATTTAGTAGATACAAGTCCATTTTGCCACCAAATTTTTTACAACATTGAGGTTCTAAGCTCTCTTTATAGGTGTGAGAATAATACAATTTTTGTATTTTGGATAATATGCAAATAGAAGAAGAGGTAGAGATGACAGAATTGCTGGTTCTGGTCAATGTGAAATTGCACCTTTTGCCAAACAAAAGGTTTTGAATCCATCTGACTGTGTATTTAACTTGAAACAACTGGAGATTATATTGACGTTTCTTAGCAGACAGTTTAAATGGCAGGTGTTTTTCCTTTTAAGTGTAGGTCAATCCTGAAAAGGTGTTACTTTTGGAAAGAAAAATCTATATATTAATTTGAAAAATATTAATACAAAGCTTTTATAATTTCCCCCATTTGTAATTTCCTGAAAGTATACATGAATTTGTGTCAGATTTAATACTAGGTTTATTTCCCCAAGACTCCATTTTCATTTTCCTTTCTACAATTTAATACCTGATGAGGAAGAAAATTCACTTAACTGTACTTATGAATGGGCAATGAAATTATGCCTTCCAACATTAACTCTGCCTTCCCCATCTACATAGTATTCAGAGATACCCTTCTTTTCCAAGAAGACACACAATTGTGATGGAATACAAAATTCAGATCAATTAACCCTCTATACCACGGGTAGTGTTACATACCTTTTCCCGGTGCCTTCTCAACATAATCAAGCTGACTTGATTAGAGGTTTGACAGTGGGAAGACAAGTCTGTAATTTGGGCTGCTACTCCTTGCAGCTTTAGTCCAAACTTACATATGTCTTCAAAAGCTACTTCTGTACTATCTCCAGCTCCATCCCATAGCTCTGTCTGTCTACAACAATGAAGCTGCTCTGCTTCACCTCAGGTGGCTTCATCTAAAAACTCTCTTCTGTGTATTGGTTCTTCAAGCTGGATGCAGAGTATATAAAATCCTTACTATATTCCAAGAAGGAAAGGGATACACAGCAATTAACATTAAGCCTGTACTTTCACCTTCAGTGAAAATTTAGTATAACGGGTTTTTCCTGCATATCTGTCAATATTGCTGGAAATTCATGTCACGACCTGGATTGGAATCCCAGAGAGTTGCAATAGTTCTGTGATCCTCTCGGGTTAAATTAAGGTGAAATGACACCAAACAACCGGTTACAATGTTTTACTTGTAGTAGAAAGCAATTTAAACTTGGAAAAGGATAATAAGCAATGTGGTAGTCTCTTATAAATCCATAAGAAAGAAAAGAAAGGAAAGAAAAAAAGGAGAGAAAGAAGAGTCAGAAATGATCACCTCTTATCAGTTTTTGTCACTTCTTCAATGGCGAAATTGCGAAGTCATTTGCAAGGCAAGCATGGTGTCTGGCTTACACAATAGAGCCACAAAGTATTGGGTTTACACAATGGAGCCAGTGATTAGCGGTACTTGTGCTTGAGGGGAAACATTTGGTTTCCCTCAGTCCAGTTTCCCCCTTTTGAGGTTTATCTAAGGAGCTTGTCAATGCAACTGCAAGAGAGTGGGGGGTGCATCCTTCGATAAACTCCCCCTTCCTTGGGTCACATTCCTTAGACTAATCACAAAGAACACAGCTTGTCCTTGAGGTTTTGTGTCGATGAATGTTTGAGGCATTACTTCTTTCAGTTCCTTACAAGTCAGTAAGAGTTTTAGTGATCTGCCATGCAAGTAGTACAGGATGAATCTGTGAAACAGAAGTTAACTTCTTTATTGGGATTTTGTTTCTTTGTTTTCTAAGCTTTCTCTGGATGAATACGTGTAAGCAGTTGTTTTATGCTAGTGCTTTCTTGTTTTTTCTCTTACAACATAATCTCCAATCAAATACAAATCATGACAATGTCCATTAGCACAGCAAGAAATTTTCAAGGATGACTCTAAGGCAACTATATCAGTTACTGAAAAAAACCCACATCATGCAAGCCTTTTGGGCTATTTACATGAAAATAAGACTTATGTGAAGGAATTAAGTTCACAAACAGATGATAATGATCAACAGAAAGTAGAAGTTTTTTGCTGGAAAAATGGATAATGCCCAGAGTATATACCCTCATTAACATGCTTTTGTATTACAAAGCTTAGTTATTTTATATCCTTGAAGCAAAGCACATATGTTTACAATACAGTACTCAAGAATTTATTGGTAAATGCACTTCTACGATCAGAGGGTTTATACTCTTCCTATGCTTCCATTGTTGAAATGAGTGAGAATATTACTTTTGAGTTAAATGTCCAAAGGAAAAAATATTTGCTCAAAGAGCTAGGTTGATGTTATAAAAAAGACCAAGACTTATTTTGTGTTGGAACTGCAACTGTGGAAGAGAAAACACTGCTAATCCAGGGGCTGATGGTCTTTGTGAATTGCTCCTAACTCCTGCTCTTTTACAAATGAAGAAACCCCAATAACTGCCATCATGATTGAAATTCTATATTTTTCTACATAATCACCAACCATCATGGACCTCAATGATCATTTACCGAAACAGAGAAGCAATCTGATGCTTTGGTGATGAGGACTATAAAAGAATATTCAGATGGACTACTGAAGAAAAGTAAAAGATATAAACTTTCTGATACACAGAAAAACAGAGTGAAGAACAGAGATCTTCAGCAAATCACTTAACTCCACCCAATCTTCCAGTCTGTAAAGTACTGGTTTTTACCCGTTCTTTCATTTCAGAGTTTGTGAAGTGCTGTAACAGTATAATATATTCTAAAATATAGCATAAGTGATTAAGGAAATTATATTTATCTGCCATGGCAGAATTTATTTTACATATTTTTTATCCCCCAAATATTTACTCTTTATTGCTGGAAAGCAATATCTATTATAGTTCAGAGACAGATGAGAGAGAAGAAGCAAAAACTGCTGGAGTTGATTCAGTGAAGCAAAACATATCAAAGTATCTGAAAAACACATTAAATAGTGAAGTCTGATCTAGCAAACTGCAAAACACTGAATGTTTCACATGGGTCAGAGATAATCTAATGAAACTGTATTTCAGCAATGTAACATTGGTTTAGAGATGGAACAATTCAGTCATCAATGAACACCACAACAACTTACCAGTTCTACTCATCTCATTCTTTGTTTTCTTTTCCTCTACACTTCTTTCATCTCTCTACTTTGCCCTTTCAGCATTCTCTACATGCTGTCCAAATATATGTTTCTTACACAAATGAGGTGTGTCTTCAGAGAAAACACTTGTGAAGTGCTTTATGGCCACAGATGTCAAAAGCACTTTACAAAGGAAAGCAAGTATTATTAGTGTTCTGATCATGCAGAGAGGGGAAATGAAGCAGGGAGAGGTTAACTGATCAAGTAAAAGCCACACAGCAAGCCAATTTCACTATCAATAACAGAGTTACAGCATTGTGTAACCTAAGACAGTGACATCCATAGGACTCCTCTTAATCACTTATACAGTCTCTTTTCAACATTGTAGATAGCAAAAGGGGAGCTCACCTGAGGAAAATTCAGATATTATTATGGAGGTCAGACCTGCTTTGCAACATTCCCCCTACTGAGACAAGCAGATGTCACGCCTACCTCCCACAACATGGCACAAGCAACTGTGCTGTTCCACAGCATCCACCTAGACTCAACTGCATCTGGTCTTGTCTTAAGCTTCAAAAAAGAAAATGCCCAAACCCAGCATTAATCAAGCTTAGTGTCTGACTAATACTGATAATATTTGTCAAAGTGTTTCCATGTTCACAGAGTTCCTATGGGAAATGTAACTATTCCCCAACACATGCTGACTAAAAATTATTTGCTCACTTGAGGTTTCAATTGAGTGAAATGGTATCATCTTGTGGAAATATATTAAAAGGAGACATGCCTCCCCTTGATCGTATCTCTACTTGAAAATCAAGTTTTACCAGCACTAGAAGAAACTCCTGAAATTATAATATACTATAATTTATAATCATATTATAATCTAGTGCTTCAGGATTTTATCTCTGTTACATCTCTAAGTAGTTTGTTCCATAGTGAAGTTAATGCGCATGAAACACATAGTGCTAGGGAATGTGTCTCTTCCTGACCTTAGAAGTACCAGTAGCAGTGATGCTAAAAGTGAAGTGAAGAACTGCACTCCTGACAGGCAGAAGTGAGCTTCTGAATGTTTGAGCAGCCTTATTTTCACTCAAAGCATCTATACAAACATAGGAAAGTATTTGGAAGTTACTTTTCCTTAAATTAAAATGAGAAAAAGACAGTCTAAAGTAGCCTATACCAGTCTGATACTAAGCTATCGTATCAGCTATTTCTTTTTATTGAAGGAAAATTTCAAATTCAGCTCAACTGAACTGAGTACACTGCGCTGAAAAGAACACATTGCATAGCTCAAAACACATACAAATGCATGCAAAAATCAGTGGGAATGTTTCTATTACTATAGTGGTGTTTCTATTACTATAGTGGTGTTTGTATCCCTCCCATAAAGTCTCATGCAACTAATACAATATTCCATCCTAAAACTGTCAAGATAAAAATGCAGACTTAGAATTCTGACATGGGGATTTCTCAAGGGTGAATCCCCCTTCTTATTTAAGCACTGCATTACCTGAAAGCTTAGCCCTGTGCTGATCTAAATAATCAGTGTTGCATTGTTTGGAATTCTGTCACAAATCTGTACAATTCTTTGCCAATTCTTGTTCTTCTCCATGCATGGCATGTCAGGCTGATGAAGAAAGGCTTGTACACTGGGAAAAGATTTTAATTAATTGCAAGATTAAAGTATTGTCATGAAACAGATGAATAGTTCTCATGAGTCCTCACTAGGCTTCCAAAGTAACAGTGTCAAGCAGAAGCTTTCATATCTTCAGTGCTTCTGCTCAATTTCCCAGAAAGCACAACCCAGCAGTGCCTCCTGCTAGGACTGTTACCAGCCAGCATCCTGTAAAAACTATCATGCAGGCTGAAAGCACAATCTCAACCTGGGCCTTTTCTCCATGCATTATGACAAGAAGCAATACAGTATTTTTCATTTAAGGGTATAGTACACGTAGTATAGTTTCAAAGAAACTGAAATCATTACATCAACTGTGTCACAGAAGATGTTGATGAGAAGGAAGGAGTTTCAGCAGTTGGATGGGAAACAGCGGAGCTGGTTATTCACTACTTGATATTTTTGTCAAGGGGGTGAGGAAGGTTGTATCAGCACCTTCCTTCATTATTTTGAGCATGAAGAGAATATTAAATTCATAGCAAACAAATTAATTCATCAGTTCTTCCCTAACATAGATAAGCTTACAAAATACTCATTTTGTTTTCATTATCTCCAAAAAGGACAGAGAAGCTCTTTGGTCGGTTGTTTCTGCTAAATCTATCAGCTGTGGAATAGTTAACAGTGCTTGTATTAGGCTTCCTCCAGAGGCAGCACCCATCGTGATGAAGGGGGCAACACGCAGTATCATTTTCTTGAAGCTACTGTTTCAAGCTGTCTGCAGATGCAGACAGACATCAACCCATCTGCTTAGGTTCATTTGACATTTTGAAGGTTATCTTTGTAACCATAAGGGCTAGAGGCTTAATTACTTTTGCAATGAAAGCTTAGATTCTGAAGCACTATTATATGGCACATTCAAAATGAACTATAATTATGTAGCAATTTAGGTGACTGCATAATCACATTATGCATTGGTCCTTTACAAGATGCTAAATGTGCATCTAAGGTTGTAGAAAAAAATGGGTGGTGCCTTTACAGGTAAGTATGTATGTGCCCCCCCGCCCCCCCTACACACACACACACACACACACACACACACATTGGCACAGGACCACAGAGCTAAAGACTACATTTTGCAGCGCATACATACAAGTATGCAGAGCTAAACTTTCAGATCAGGACATCTCCCATGTGTTTTAACGTGAAAGCTAAACTTTCTATTACTGCAGCATTTCCTAGGGTATTTAACAGAAACTGCTTCCGAGACTCATTCTTTGGAAACCTGGCAAGGCTCAAGAGGACTCTTCAGCTGTTTCATGACAATACTGTAATTGTGCAATTAATTAAAATCCTCTCCTCAAAATAAAACTTCTTCAGCATGTTTCCCAGCCGCTGAGTTTCCAAAGTATGCCAGAAGACTTTGAGCAGCCTGTCTGCTGGACCCACAAGCCCTCAAGGAACTTTTCTCACCTCCACCTATGAAGACCTTTAGGTACTAAGCAATCATTTAGTATCAGTCAAGCACTAAGAAATGTAGATCACACTTCAGCAGCCTGTGCATGTGTTCCCTACCAACCTCCCCCACGATCAGTGACACAGGCCTACTAAGGTTCAGAAGACTACTTCTACAATGTACCAACTCCACAGCTGACCAAAGGAGCATATCATTGTGAACTCCTCAGGTGTCCCTTAAGTTTGCTCTGTGATGGAAACCAAAGCATGGTGAGTGGTGATAATCATGAAATTCCCTTCAAAAGCACACCTCTTATCCAAGCTGAAATGCTAATGTAGGTGCACCCATTTAGATACGAAATTGTTTGGGGCCAGTTTGAGGTCATATGCCTATATAGCACTTAGTGTACTTCTTTATGAGCACCATACTACAAGCAGTATATTAATAAGAGGAACAGAGACAAAACCAGGTTTACTGTAGGATAAAGGTAGACACTGCTTCCCAATCAGTAAAGAGTACAGTTCATTCTGAATTGCAGCCTTCAACTTATGCTCTAGGAATGCTTCTTATGTTTTTTCTCTGTAATGTACAGGTATTGTGTTCATGAACATGCCAAAAATTTATAAGTGAAAATTTTAAGTTTTTGTACACAAATGAAGAGGGACATAGAATGGAAACTGTCATACAACCTTATTCTGAGAAGTTTCTAAGGCTCTTGGTAGAAGAAGAAACACTGTTGACTTTGAAAGCTATCATCTCATATTCCCTCAGCATCAATCTAAATGTTCCATAAGGAAGTAGGTCTGATACTAACAAGCCACACTTCCTGAGTGTGTTAAATGGATTACTAGGATCAGTCACACACTTCTTATACAAGCCTCTTTTTTTCATATTAAGGTAATGTTTTTTAAAATTAATACCTATAGTTCAGCATGTCAAAAATCCTAAAAGAAGACGAAATTACTTTGTCTTAAATTGGAATACAAGAAAGTATAGGGCAAGGGATGCTAGTTCTTTCAATTCTTACATGCAGTTTTGCTCTATATGAGTAAGTTTCAGTACTACATTTTTATGCAGCAGTGACAAAATTACCACATTCATTTATGATATTTTAATAGGTAGTAGTTTTCAGTCTATTTTTTTAACTAACCAAATTATAAATTACATTAAATTTACAAGCTACTTTCCTGAACTGGATAGTAATCTCTTTCTTAAATTGGATAGATTTTTAATCTTTAACTTTCATTTACTCATAAAAATAAATACCTAAAGAGATAGTGATGCAAACAGTTCTATACCAAAACACTGTGTAAGGTTTGGTTCTCTTAAACTATACAAATTGTTTAACTTAATATGAGTGAATTGTTACACAGACTTTTAAAAATTGCAGTTGTATAAAAAATTAAATAGATGCTCAAATTTTTGCAAATTACCACATCCTGGCTGGACTTTGTCTGATTCCTTCATTCTGCTACAATATTAGCAGAATGATTCTAATAGCACAAGCAAACCATGTAAAAGATTGAGAGAAAGATCAAAGGAGGCTTATATGTAAGATAAGGTGGAAGGCTTCTAGGGTTTAGTGTGCTCTGATCACTCACCAGTATTCATAAATCTTTTAACAATTTTCAGCGCTTTTTGATTTTATGTATTCCATTAATTTCAGCAAAATGTGTTCTAAACACTTCACAGGCATTAGGAGGACACAGTAGTACCAAGCCTGAAGCATCTTCAGGGAGAGGAACACTTCCCCAGGATGCTCAGTGCGCAAGTGTAGAACTACCAGACTTCTTGGTGAAGCCATAATACTACTTTGTTTGATCTTCAGCTTTTTTATAGGTGTAACAGGATGCAAGAATTAAATACTAACACTTTACATTTCAGAGAGCACTCATTTTTCTGTCATGGTCAAAGATGGGCCTTAACAGATAAACACAGGGTCAAAACATTTTAATCAAGTGTGTATTTGACCAGCTATGATACTAGTATTATTCATGTTCTTATAGATGAAACAGTCCTTTCTGGGGGTTTGCTCTGTGATTTTGTTCTCAATGCATGCTTTCCTTCAGACCTTCAATTTCAGTTAGCTTAAACGTGCTGCTGACTCTGGGGCTCAAATTTCCATCACTTCTGTCCGTTTTTACTGCATCATAACTGTCCATCACCTTCCCCACCACTGGTTCAAGAGCCTATGTTCCTCAACCAAGAGCAGAACTCACTTAGCTTCTACATTCAAATAAGAACTAGTCATTTACAATTTCATATTGATATTTCAGTAAGCACTGTATGGAAGTCCTATGCAATGTCAGTCATACCCTTTAAAAGAATCCCACATTGCCTCCCGTGGTATAAATCTGTGAGGTGCTGAGTGCATTCTGCAAAATGCTAGGTGTTTTCAGAATGTTTTTTGGGAAAAAATTCTCTATTATTCATGGGATTGGCATTAACACTGGTTGTGTATTGTATACTTTGATCATCAAAAAGAAATGCAACTTTTCTGGAGAGCAGGGTACTCCTCTTTTATTCATAGATTGCCCTATTAATGAGGTATGATTTTCTTCCTCACTGAATGAGAGCAATTCTGGACACTAGTTCTCATAGATCATCACGGAATCCACCACAACAGTTTCTCAAACTGGTTTGTTACCAGCAATGGCTCAAGGGAGGATGGAAAGGTTACTGGGAAAAGTGAGAAAAATCCCTATATTTCAGCTTGACAAGAATCCTCCTAAACCATGTTTATTAACCACAAAAACACTAAATTTGAGTTTAAAAAAAGAAAAACACAACACACAAAAAAACAACTGCTGATTTCTAAGCAGACACTTGGATTATGGAATTTACTTTCTTCGGCATGGGAGTGGAAGTGAGCATTGCTTTTCATGCTTCCACCTTAGAATAACTAAGCCCTAATGTGACCTAAGAAGTAAGCACTAAGAACAGGTGGAAAAATGTACTGCTAATGGGAATGAGGAAATTCAACATACATGCTCTCTACCAAAACTAGGTTAATATCTAAAGGAAAGTTTTGCCTTTGGGGCAAAATTTCATAAGCCTGAAAAGGGGCAAGTAAATACCCATGACAGGCTCCAAAGAGGCTGTGTGTTTTAGAGATGTAGCTGCATATCATTATGGACCTATTCTATAGGCAAAGAGGCAGAAGAGATCTGTTACTTATTTTCTTTGCTCCATGAAATCCCATCTATTAGAACTCCAGAACACCAGGAATTGGAGCAGGTGACAAAATAACTAGGGACACAATTATTCCCAGGTGATATACTGGTCACTGTAGTGGGTGAAAGTCTAATACAAGAAAACTTGTTTTGCACCTCTGCTGAATGAAACCTTAGACACCAATGTTTAAAGAGCATAACAATAAAGTATGATCTGATCATTACAAGGAATTTACTTGGCACTAACATAAGCAGAAAATAGAAATAGAAGGATGTTCTAAAGACTTTATTTACAATTAATGTAATAGATGGGAATGCTAGATTACTACATTATCACAAACTTTAACACAAACTGCTATCTGACTAGATACTCTTCACACTGATGACTTTTCAGCCTTCAAGGAAACAATAAACCCTATTTCAAGAAAATTGTGGTTAGAAAGTAGCTTAAGATAAAACTCTGGAAATGGATTACTTAAAGTAGCATATGAAATTATACAGGTTTAAGGTCTTGAGTTATGGCCTAAGATGCTCCTCTCAAATTACCTTAGAGGGAGGTTCTGTGATGAGCATCTCCTCAATTCCAGCAGGTTTTAGAACTGCTACCTAACAAGGTGTCACATGAGTATATGACAGGAAATGCAGTACTAGCAATTCAGATGGTTCAGTACGGCAAGAAGCAAATGAGAATGGGGAGGCACCTGTACTAGTGGTGGAAAAATTCTTGTAAAACCTTTTCAAGGCAAAAGACAGAGGTATCAATTAGCCTTTGAGAGGAATGTATAGCACTGTTACAGATCTAATGAAAGCACCAACTACTTTAAAAAGAGAGAACAGACTAACAAAACCAATTATTTATGCAGTAATGGAATTGATGTTGCTCTTATGAAGTTACAGTCTTTTCCACCTAGCAGTGCAGGTTTTTTATCAGCACTAACATCTGAACATTTGAAGAATATAATCTCTTCTGATATCCATCTGGAATATAAGATGAAGGAAAGCTGCCTTTGGATGTAAGATGATCACCTTATCCTAGGATATCCAGTAGCAGTCATAGTCTTGGAAGGTAAATCATTAAGAACATTAAGCCCTGCTGCTGAAACAGTTTTGTTCGGGCAGAAGCTATCGTGATAACATTGGCAACATCTTGTCTGCTCTTTCTTGGCAACATGGAAACTGGAGGAACTGATATCAGCATGTAACAGAGCCAAAGGCCAGTGAATAAAGAAAGCTTCTGCGAATGCTTCTGTGACTTGCAGGAAAATTCAAGGCAGCAAAAACAGGGAAAAAGACATGCTGCAACCTAGTGTGAAGTGTTGCACAATCTCCCACTTTTTCCATTAATCCTATTGGCTGCCTCCTCTTTAAACAGGGGCTTTTCCCTGTGGGCTTCAGGTTGAAGGCAAAAAAAAGAATTGAAGATCACAAGGAATGGCCTTTATAACTGCTAGAGTAACTTTCCCTATATAAGGCAGGCATATTGCTCAACATCTGCAGGACCACAAAAGGATCAAAAGGTAGAAACTCATACTACCTCTGAGAATTCACGAATTAAATCATTTTTGCATGTAAACAGCTACACTGAACCCCTTTTGCAGAAGGATAAAGTTTTTAAAAGGACTTCCTAAAATCAAACTTACAGTCAAGGTAACAGAGTTCAGGATTGTTTTCTATGTAATGGCTTTTAATTCCCTGCAAATTTAGAATTGAAAGATTTACTACGTTTCTAACTTAAACTGCCATTTTTGCAACTAGTTACTTCACGTTTCATTCTTGTAAATTCCATATCATGCAGCCTGTGGATGTTTGGAGCAACTAAAACGTTCCACCATCCGGAAATAAAGCTTGAGTGCTTCACCTGAGTTTGCTCTGTATAAAAACCTTTTATTTCCTGCATTAACATGACTTAATTTTCTTTATTAGTTAAAAGGTCAGTAACATACAGGATACTCTGTCCAGTGACACTGAACAACACAAACATACCTTTCCCTGAAGGTACAGAATTGACTTGTAAGGTGTCTCATTTACCAGTGTTCAGTGAACCAGAAACATTGGATTGTTAACTGATGGATATTGACAGTTTCACAAATGCCCATGACAATGTAGTTTCATAACAGCCCACGTTTACAGGGCATTACTCACTTGCAGCAGCATGCTCCGTAACAGCCCTTTGTCTCTTCCTCTGCTCCCCTCAGTGAGCTGTAAATCCTGTCATTAAGCAAGTGCTTCCAAAGCACAGTGATCTCTCATGATCCAGTGAAGATACCAGTTATAATGTGGGCACTTCATCTGTCAGAGCTTGTGGTGATGCATTCTAGAGCAAGGATCACGTTTTGCTGCCCATAAGTATTCGATGACAGAAGTTAAATTATACTGTAAATTAATTCCTTAATCATGTGGATATATGTGACCATTACAGGGATTATTCTGCAAAAAACAGAGGGTTGCTCTCAAACTTACTTTCCTCCTTCACCACAAAGCCTATTTAATTTCCTTTTACAATATAATTCTTTCATTTCATGTGTTCAGATTAGACTATTTTATCACTGTAAACAATACAGAATCTTCAAAAATAGTAATTCCTGGATTTGTTCTTGTAATATTATATGCAAGCTTGCAAGTGACAAATGCTCGAGATATTTTTCACACATAATCCTGGTGGTATGAGGGCATTGGACAATTCCCTTGAAATAAAGAAAACTATGTCAGCAGTAATCTTCCAGAGACTTTTTTAACCATCTCATACTCCTGCCTCTCAGGTCCTGATGCAGAGGGAAAGAAAACTTGTCAAAAGCATCAGTTCAGATGAAGCTCCCATTTAGATGGGAACCACATGGAGGAGGGATTGGAAAAGAAGCATTAAAGCCTCCTTGATTTTCATCTCCTGCTACCCCATTAACCTGAGTTTTGTCAAGTCCACCCACTTCAGTTAAAAAAAGGAAAATTAAATGCCAGAATAAGCGTAAATGGCATCTGATCTATAGTACAATCTTAGTGTATCATGAAAATGTAAAATGATGTTAGGTTACAGCGTATCCAGTGATACTATTTTTACTACTGCTTTACTTTAGAACTGTGCTCTAAAACATGCATAGCTGTTTTTTATCATGAACCCTGTTGAAAGATAAAATATCTCACAGTATTTGGATTTATAAGTAATAATGTACACACTTTGAAATAAGGTGCAGAAAAGTTGTTTCCATTCAAATTGTATTTGGTATAATGTTTAGTTCTGTTCTATGAGCCACTACAAGGTGTAAAAAAGAATACCTACCAAGTATAATAGGAAATCAGGATTTGGTGGAGATGTAAGAAATATTTAATGGCATTAAATGAATTTGATTTTCAGAATCCTAGACCTATAAAATCTTATGTACTGTGGAAGTAAATTGTAAATACTATATAGTGGCTATAGACTAAGGGATCCAGATAGGATTAATCAATAAGGAGTATTCCTTTCAAATAACACTATAAAACTAAAAATCTACTAAAATTATTATTAATTTTTTTTAATAATTATTATTACTAAAAAACTAAAGCAAACATAATAATTACATCCAGACCTTTTGTGCTACACTCATTAAAATGTGTATTACTGGAGAGTCCATTTTGCCATACAAAACCATTAAGCCACATTTTTAAAATAGCATCTTCTAAAATTCAGAGGTACACTAAATTAATTCTGTAGAGACACTGAAAAAATAAATTTTTCAGACATTCCTCTGGCAAAAGATGAATGTATAGTTTTTATGTTTGTTGCTGGAAGTTCTCATTAAATTAATTTGGGCAAGGATATAATCCTTGCAAAATCAGGATTATACTTCACTAAGAACTTCCTCTAAATTATTCATGAAGTCATTTGAACTTTTTTTTAACTTCCATTTTCATTTTAAAGGATGATAATTCCAGATCACTGGAATGTTTCAATAGATCTAAACTGAAGTAGAAATATTTTCCCCCAGAATTTTGTGATTGAAATTGCTTGTGGCCAAAGCTGAATTTGGCAAATATTTTTGATTAAAGAAAAAAAAAAAATCCAAGAAATAAAAACACCTTTATTTTTCCTGTTTTTAAGATGAAGCATTTTCTTCCCAAAATGAAGACTGAAAACATTTACTTAATTTGAATTAAATCTGAGTATATATATAACAAGCTGAAAGAAAGCAAAAAAAAAAAATCAATAATTTATTTGAATGAAAATGACATTCTGGGGTTTCTGTATAGATGAAAAAATACAATTACTTTTAAGGTGACTACAAGCAAAATTATTTTCAAGTGCTGAATTCAGCTATGAAACTAAAGATTGAACTATCTGAGAAACTAAAGTTTGTACTAGTTGAGTTGGCAAGCTTAGTTACTGATTTAAACTATTTTTTAATTCCCGTATGGTTATGTAATTTAGTGCAGGAGCTTTTTCAATTATCTAACTGTGTTCTATCAGAGTCAATCAAATTGAGAAAAGACAAAAGAACAAAATTTATTTTTCAGGTTCCAGCCTGTTCGGGATTTTCCAGATGAACTTTTTAACCCCAGTTCACTCCCCCATGCAAAGGTCTATAATTATTCATAATATTTATTTGATTTTTTTTAGAAGTGTTATAAATGATCCAAACACATAGCACATGGCTTTTACATCAACTCATCCATCTGAGCAAACTGGAGGTGCAGTCTTCATATTTTGAAACCTATCAACATATTTTTAAAACTTTTCTGCAAAGGTGAAAAGTATGACACACACTGTGGATGTGTGGTGCTGTCTGCTTTGGCACAGATTTACCGAGGCTAACACCAGCGATAGGAAAGTTGAAGCACCTACTCTAAGGAAGTCACCTACATCTCCTCAAAAAGCAAGCATCTGTGGAGGAGCAGGTAGGTGATAAGAAAAGATCAGCAGAACGACCCCCTGAACATGCCTTCCGCTCTCCATTGATCACAAAAGGTGCCTTGATGACAACTTTGATTAAATGCTCCCTTTTGATGGCTAAAGACTGATAAGGTGAATCTCTAACCCTGAGCATATGAATCAAATCCACTGAGGATGGCAGTGGAGTTTGGAAAGGTAACTGCAGAAGTTAAAATGCAACTTCAAAGCAGTTGGCATTCTCCCGAACCTTGTATAATATTTCTGCTTATTTCATTCTGCCCATCCACAAATCAATAGTTATAATACATTTTAAAACATTTTAATAAATATTTCCAAGGCTGCATGGTTTTTATTATATAGAATCAAAGACACTTCACCATTAGAACAGTTCAGCTACATCGTAATTGCCATGGCCACAGATTTCTTTTCAACAAACAGGCCTTTGCCTTGTGTGAATCATTGGCATAGTGTACTTGAAATCTGCAACAAGCATCCACACATGCTGTTGATTTAGATAAAAGAAACCCACTGGCACAGTTTGGATGACTGCTAAGCAATATGTACCTCACGTGATGTCTTTTAATAGAAAGAGCACTCCATAGTACATACACACAGAGCAGGTATAAAATTAGAGACAGACTGGGGCTGAAACACTAGACTATAATCAGAGTTCACAACTTCAGACATCAAACCCCAACTTCAAGACCCCACAGTCTTCTCCAGTTCTCCATATATTTGCCCTGACTATCCATACTCAGTCATCAGAGAATCTAAGCAGTGACTGCAAGAACTTAACGACAGCAATACAGCTTCAGGATGACATATATTTTTGTGCATATCAGTGAACAGCACAGCTGAACAAATCTCTTCTCTGTGATTTACTCAGTTCTCAATCTCTAATTGCTAGACAAACTATTTTTATATATTTTGGATTAACCACAGCCAGGCAGTATTAGAAGACTTATATAAGAGCTTGTTCTGTGAGTCAGTAGAACTCCACAAATTCAGGTACAATGGAAGGAAACGTAAAGACTTAGTCAGAATAAAACATACTAAGCTTTGGAATTTTTAACTCAGATATGTCATGTCTTCTACAGAAATACTACTCATGAATTCTGACAAGAAAGTCTTGTGCCATGGCTGACAGATGAGAACCATGCTGAAACCCCAGACCTACTATTTTAATTGGGCTAGAGATGTGACAGTTGGAAGGTAGGTTATATAACTCACCTTCTACCTGTATTAGCTGTAGCATGACATGAGATTAAAATCTGGGAGCTAAGGAGTATCTATTAGTTCCAGAGTAAATGGCAAGAATTCTCTTTGTCACCTACTAGCAAAGGACACGCCTGAGTTTCTCCAGTTCATTCCATCATGATTCCCTCTGTCCAGGAAGTGTGAACAGACAAAGTAACTATTCAGAGAGAATGGAGAAAAAGCATTCATTTGCTATCACTACCATGCCTGAGGCAGTGCATAAGTGAAGACCTCATGAAATCGAAGTGTTCATAAGGAATGTTATTGCATATGATATATCCATCTAATTAACAAAGGAAGGAAGTTCTTGTTTGTTACTTAAACCGGTTCTGTAACATAAAAGTGAAATTAGAAAGAATACTGTTGTTAGGGGTTTTATTCTCTTTGAAAGCAATTTTCAAAGTCAAGTTTTAGAGAAAAATCTGTCCTTCATTTCTTCCAGATGCAACCATTTGCTCCTCGGGCTTCTATTGTCAATTCTTCCTGCTTCTGCCTTTTAGCTAGGGTGTCTCAAGTCCTGCAAATATGCCTCTTAGATTATTTCACTCCATGTGTCAGGTTCTCCTAAATACTTTCTCAAAAATATTCAATACACTGTATGTTTTTCAGTCCCCAAATAATTGTCTTTGCATTATCATACATCTGTGTTGTCCATTCTTAATCATTCGTTCACAGCACTTACTCGGAGTTCACCTTGTTGTTAGTTCAAGGCTACATCTCCTGTGTTTTGGCTAGCACAAAGATTCTGTAAACACTATAGATGAGTATCTGCTTTCCTTCCACTTTGAGCATTTCTGCCTCTTATCTGTTTCCAATTGGTTCGCCTAATTTGGCCCTCTTTTACTCTGGGTAATTGGGATTTCAGTCCTTTCTGCTAAGGGCACTGGCTCTTATTGTGAAACTAATTTTTTATTTTTTTACCTCACTGAGACTTTTGCATTTTATAGCACTTTTTTCTAGACTTTTTCTTCCCTTTTCTTCTATAGATTTTTTTTTTTCCTTTTAGGACTCCCTTTTCTCATTCCGTTTTTGAATTTAGTCTTATTACAGTTCTTTCAATTTCAAAGCTCCCCTTAGTTCTTTCCCAGTTAGCTCAAAAAAACCCCCATCAACAACAACAAAAAAACTCACAGAAAAATATCAGGAAGTCCTAACTCTACAGTTTCTAATCTTAATCCAGCATGTCAACTGACTGCAGGTAAATGACACAAAGAGCAGTATATTCTTATTAAACTCTGAACTTGCATAGCTTCATTTACCACTTGGGACTCATACAGCATTGACTGCCCAGCTGAGTCTTCTTTAAGCACCTTTTCACTCAAGAAGTATGGAACAGCATATGTTGGGACACAAGATTATATTCCCACATGAAGCAAGGACTGTAAAAATATTTAGGAACTAATCATGTGATGCACACCTGTGGATAGAAATTTCTCTCCCAGATGCATGTGCTTGTCTATTAGAATGCTTCTTTCTTAGTGAGCATATAAACAGATTTAAACTACATTCATTCTTTTTAAATGTACTTTTTTTTTTTTTTTCCCTGTGCAGTACAACATCTGACTTACAGATTTTTTTGGGCATACAAATAGCCATCAGAAACTCAACCATTCCTTGTAAATGTGGCCCACCTGTGGGTTTTGTTTTGTATATAGTTATAATACTTATGATTTTAGTCTAACTGCTGATAAAGTACATCTAATTTTTTTCTGCTCAGAATTCCAGGATTCCTATTGATTATTTTGGGGAAGATAAAAGGCAAAGCCATATTTAGCCTCTCATTCTTTTCCTTTCAGCAATAGTTTGCATGCTAGCAAGTCCAATGAACTCTGTGCCTTTTGTGAAGATACAATCTACTCAGTACTCATCACTCTGTCAGAGTCAACTAGCCCCCAACTTACCTATTCTGTGTAATTTCCTCCTACCTTTTAAGCACTGATATATTCTAACTCTTCTTTAACTTAGAAGTGATTGTCTAGGGAAAAGTGTAATTTCTGGTGTTGTTTCAGCTACATGCAAACTAAATCTTAAGAGGTTCTTCTACCACTAACGACAAGATAAACAATGCGACCTTGGAAACAATTTTGTCAAGAGAGTCTTGAAGGTTAGTTCATGAATCTTTAAGATTCAAATGATTCTGATAAGCTTTTTCAACATTTATTGCTATTTCAGGTTGCTGTTACAAGTGGGACATCCTAGTTTGTTATTCTGTCTTTTTATCTCTCATATGAATAAATTACAGGGTTCTGCTTCTTATCACAGAAAACATTCCACTGATCATCTGGGGAACACAAAATATTTTTTTCAGTCTATAAATTATTCTTAAAGAAAGTCTCAGAACTAGTGAGATAGTGAGTTGGTTTTGTTTTGGTTTTTGTGTGTGTCTTTTTTGACAGGATTTGTCTAAAATAATCACATGTGGTCTATCAAATTTTAGTTTTGTCATCAGAGTTGTCAGTCTTTCATAAAACATAATTTTAAAAACATATGCACTCGCACAATAAACCCTTTGCAGTGTCTTGGCCAATGAGTGTGAATGACAAATATACCTGGCTGCTCTCCTATTGTGTTTTCTTACTGTTCATTGGCAGAGAAAGTGATTTCATGGTAGAAGGTTGGAAAATGACCTCTTGTAATGATGAAATTTGCATAAATAAATGCTGATTGCACAAAACGAATAATGTGCAGTGAGTATCATCACAATAAGTTGTCTCCTACTGACACAGAGTCTAAGTTAGAAGCTTACAATTATGCAAATCAAACTAATGCCAGCTTCTCATTACTGTCGTGGTGGAAGCAAACACATATCCTCCATAGACAGCTTGATGCTGGGACACAAGCCAAAATGTTTGGTTTTGCTGACACAGTAACTGAGTCAACAAAAATAGAATATAATAGTAATACATCAGAGGAATCCATATCAGGGCAGACCTGAAACTTAATGGACTGTGAATCTTTTGTCTACAGAGAGGCCTTTCACTGGTATTGACCCATAGTACGTCTGCTTCCACTTTTGCCGGTTTTATAGAAACAGATTACAGAAGCAATTGCTTTTTGGAGCTGAAATGTCTGCAAAACAGTCTATTAGCTTTCCTTATAACAGACGAGATGACATTTATAAATACTTAAATAATGTCATATATCCCACATTTAAAAACCTCCCAGAATAATTCACAGACTGCTTGTGGTTGCTTGATCTAATGTTTATGTGAAGTCTCATTATGACACCCCTGGGATTTTCAAACAATGCCACTTTTCTTTTGCCATCTTAAAAATATTCAGACAAAAGATATTTTATTTTTCTTAAAAAAAAATGCAGCAGCAATTACCATTAATATGAGGGACTGAATATAAAAAAGATGTTGATAGCTCCACTCAGAGTGTTGCTAACCCTTGGGAACGTGTACAACACTGGTACTTTGAGTCACTGAAGAAGAAGCTAGTGCTCTATCACTTCAATTTCTCACCCTTCTTATTCAAGTAATTGCTACTTGTTTGTGCTCATCTGCATATTTGCCTGTACAGTTGTACACATATACATGCTGGCATGCAATTCAGAAATACCAAGCTAAGACTGAGCTCACAGTTTGAAATTAACACCAGCTTTCCAGGCCACCCAAAGCATGCACAGTTCCAGTACAGGAATTTGCCCCTCCAACAAAATTCCACATTAAGGGTCATTTCAGAAATATGACTTTTCTCAAAGACAAATTGGAAGATCCTCCACTTGACTTTAAAAAAAAAAAAAACAAAAAAAAACAAAAAAAACCAAAACCCAACAGACACACAAAACTCCCAGACATTTTATAAAGCAATTATATCAACTAACATCAACTGAAATACATTGCATTCTGCGAGAGAAGGCTCCATGAGCTCTCCTCCCTGAAGAGACACTCCAAACTACCCAGCATGTACACAAATTTACCTTAAATTTCAGCTGCAGATAATCCTCTGGGACAGAGCAATTAACAGCACCTATAAGAACTGACAGTTTAAACAGTTTTGAAAGTCCTTCTCAGATAAGACTTCTGCACTGCTATTACCACTACTGTTGCACTCATAGTACCAGTAACTGAAAAAAAGGTTTAATAGAGACAAAGGAATCGCTCCCTCGTTATTTCAGGGTACCTGTACAGACTCCCTTCTGTTACATGAAGAAACATAATAGGCCCTTCCTCTTGTACATGCTTCTTGCAAAAGCATTACTCCTTCCAGTAAAGCACATTGGAAGTACTGATGAGGCATGAAGCACACATCTGCATAGTTGCCTTTGGAGGCAAAGATGATTCTGTGGAACATCTTTTTTTAAGAAATCAGTTAAGTGACAGAAGACTGGGGTTCTTCCTCGATGATAAAGTTTGGTCCCTTCTGAGATGCTCCTCAACTCAGAAAAGTTACACTTTGACATCTAAAATGTTGTTTAAATATGTTGCTTTGCTTTGGGAATATATCAGATTGCATTTGAGGATGGGTATTTAAGAAAAAACCTCATGAAAGGAGGACACCTCAGAAAAAAAACAGAAAATATTTTAAACTCTTTTCATGCAGAATCCTTCTTTGAACTGGCTCAAAATGAACGCTGTGCTGTATTATCCAACAAACTCCTAAGTACATTTTTTTCCAGAGCAAAGTATTTTCAGCAAGAATATTCAGCATACATTTATTGCTCTATTACTGATGCCTTTTTTTATGGTTACGATTCCAGGAAAGCACAGATATAAATGAAAATATATAAACATCCAGTTCCTCAGCCTTTCTTCAGCTGTGAGTCCACAAACAGTTTGATGGGGTTCATCACAAACGGAGAGGTAAAATATAGGGGGAAAAGTCCAAGTTAAAAATTGGTGACAAACCTGTGAAAAACCGGCAACTTGGTTTGATGAGAACCAATATTATACATCTCAGCACAGAATTTTATCATAGTAGGTGTGTATCTGTGTTTCCTGTTGATCATTTTTCCAACTGTTGCCAATTTCAAGAAATTGACAAAGAGTCTCCAAGAGATTTTCTAAATATTTCATGAAGCCAGGTTGTTAAGCAAGGAAAAGTAGTCCTGTGAAGGAATCAGTATTAAAGGAAACCTTCATATACATCCTAATTTCAGGAAAAGTTTCAAAATCAGCCCTACACTTTTTTGACCCTGAAGAGTGTCAAATGGCTCTAGTAGAGCAGGCTTCATGGGCTGTGCTTGCAGCCCCAGGCAGGTGCAGTCCATGGTGCACCCAGCAATCTGTTCCTGCCAGCACCAGGTTTCACAGACCTGCTAGCTTTCTCTCCTATCCCAATCAGAAAGTGGCCCCAGGGTATATCTTTATTCTGCTGGACAACTTCATAACAGAGATTTTATTATGGCAATTTCCACCTGTTCTCAGAAGTTTTGAAGTCTCCTCACAAAACTCATACTTCTTTATTTTCATGCTGTCAGTTTAAAACTGGCAAGTTTCACCCTGCCTTATAATAAAGTTTATAATAGAGCACGCATACCAGGATTTTCTCTTGTTAGGGTACGGACATGTCAGCACTCCCATCTACTGCCTCTTTCAAACAACAAACAACTTCTATTCTCACTTTTCAAATCTGTTTTCCGCAATTCAGGGATGTTGAATGGTCAAGAGCATCTCAAAATAATGATGTTCAAGCATGGATTGACTGAAGGGAAACTAAAAGGAAACTTGGGTTTACTTAACAGGAAAGTACCATTTGTGTGGCTTCTGGTGGACTGCATATCCCTTCTATCCAGAAATCTGATGTCTCAAGCTTATAATAGACATGTACAGTTAACTGACTTTTATCTTGCTTGTGTCATATTGATCTATCAGTGAATCCATAATAAAAGATAGCAGTCTGAAACAGTAAAAAGTAATAGTCATTGAGATGGATAGCCACAGCTAAAATGTAGCTTCATTGGGATACTTAGTGCAAAGAACTGTAGATTCACGTCAGGTGGGACATAAGTATCCCCTTCAAAGCTCACTGTTACAAACACCCGGTGCACAGATGACCTGCCTTCAGAATATATGTTTCTATATTGATTTTTACAGCTTCAGAACAACAGGAAAAGCCAAGTGAAAGTTTCTTTGCAGAACACTAAAAGTAATTTACCTTCTTCTTTTGATTCCATCTCTGTGTTTTGCTTTATGGTTCACAGTACAAGTGCTTATTTTAAAAATTCATTCGTGACTCAGAGAGAAAGCATAGAGTTGAAGATCTTTGGGAGCACAGAGCAATAAATGAGCCACAAAATGAAATGAAACAAAACAAAAATGCATTAGGATTTAGTGGTAAATCATTACACAGCAAAGTTTGTATTTTAAACACAGACACGCTGGTTGTTCTGGTAGCTTATAATATTATAAATCTAGCAGCAATATGAAGAGGAAAATATGTTATGAAGATCCTCTTATTATGAACATGGTAACATTGGCTTCTTATGGTCTATGCTCCTAGTAACCAACTAGCTCCTGGAGCCTACCTGAAATAGCTTTCTTGTGCATAATAAAACCATGATTTTAAGATTTTCCAGGGTTATGACCAAGGGCCTTGCTTAAGTGGTATAAATGCAAACACCCTTGTCCTGCAACATTATGCTTCCAGGACCATAAATCTATTTTGAACACTTAGTTTTCCTTCTCTCTTTAAAAATGGAAATTACGACAAACAAAGGGGCACAGCAGTTACTCACTGTGAAACGCCTACACGTGTCAAAAGGTCCTGTCTGCCTCTGCCTCTCCGCAATGAAGTCTCTGAAGCTCTGTGTTGGACAGAGGCGCTCAAGACTTGGGAATTAAATCTGAGCTGCCTGGTAAAAACACTGTTGTTCAGGATTACTATTTCAGGCTATCTCAAGAGTCAGGCAAATATAACCTAATTTGTTACAGTTGCTTTATGGTTTCAAGCATTCCTTCATTCTCATGACGCTTACTTTATTTGTATTTAATTGTACTTACGCTCTTTTTTTGTGGGATTTTTTTAAATAAAAAGATAAAACATACTGTGGATGTCACCAGCCAGCAGAATAAAATCTCATGCTGTGACAGCACTCCAGCCTCCCTTAAATACTTCCAAGAACAAGAATTACTCCAAGAACTGAGACTCTATATACAAGCTTGTATTTCCTGTGCCTACCACCAGACGCCTGATTTGTTGCAATAATGGAGCCAGTTATATTTTATAGCTAATAGACTGGCTGTCCTCTCTGAGAGGAAAGCTGGCTTTTCAAAAGATGAAATGTTTGAGGACAATTTCTCCTAGTAGCTCTTGAAGGATTGTTCAGTGTCATTGGTCTGCCAGCAGTGTTTGCCTTGTGGACGTTAAAGAACAAACTAAAAGCTCCACAAGAGTGAAAGTATAATTTCTCTTGAAGCTGCTGAGGAACAGCATTAACAACAAATTGTATTTTAAGGTAAAAAAGTGTGGGATTTTCCCTTAGCTCCTGTTAGCAATGGCAGAGGACTATATGTTAAGCTCCTTGTAGTCTTCACAGACTAACATTTTTGCTGCTCTTCTTTTTCTGATGGCTTAATCACTCTTCAGCATTCATAAACATTCAAACCGTTACTCTCACTTCTGCTCACCACAGAGATCTACAAAAGACCTTCAAAAGATGTTCATAGAAATTGAAAATCATAACCCTATTGAATTGGAAAAAACAATCACAGATCCAGCTGAGACACTGGTTATGGCCCACCACAGTCTTCCTCCCACACACCTCCTGCTGCTGACAGCCTCTCACTGCCCTGTCCTCAGCTGCCTATTTCCCTTCTCTCTCAAGCTGTCCAGCTGACCCACGTATCGAGGTGTTGATGCCATGGGCTAACCCACCCAGTAGCAGAGTCAGATGAAACGCCTGAGCTGATCCAATGCCTGGCCACTGCTGAAGGTGCCCTGCTCTGCTGGTGTCCTGCTCCTGCCTCACTACCCCCTCCTGTCATCCTTCCCCTTCATCTCAGTGCCTGCAGCATTCACCCAACCATGCAGGGAGCCAAATCAGACCAACAAGTCAGAAGAAAACTAATCCAGTAAACTAACTAAATAATCTTCTGTCATTACACTAAACTGCCTCAGCTAACCAACGGATTCAGAGGAGCTGAGAAAAGAAAAGATGTAAGGCCACAAGCCAGTGGGGGAGAGCGGGACCAGTCAGTGCCAGAGCTGTAACACTGACTCTGCCAAAAGTTGTGTCTAATGATACTTCACTGGGGAGTTTATTTCTTCTCTTTCAGACTTGATAAAAGGTCCAAATAAAACCTATTAACTTTCTTTAGAACTTTTATTTCTCTGGAGTACTCCAAAACCCTTTTCCTTTTCTAATAGCATGCAATTGTTGGATATCCTGAAGACTTTTGCTATTAGAGCAAATTCAGCAACTGAGAGCAAGATGAGGAAGTATAAGTCCATGCCAAAAGCCTCTTGGAGTCATTTTCGGGTTTACACATTTTTAAGGCAAGCTGTGATGGTGTGGGATGTTATATTGAGGAGGACAGTGTCCTCATAGCAACCATTTAAAAAACAATTCACATATTTCGTGCCAAACTAAATTCATATGATCAATAAAAAGAATGAATACAGCTATTAGCAGGAAAATGTTTTCACAAAACGGCCCCTCCCCAATGACCTTTCAGCCTTCACCCCCATGCAAGATTTACAGAATACCTTCCAGAGCTAATCCAGGAACTCAATAACTAATGGATACTAAAAATCAGGGACTCAATAAAGACATTAGTTTTATGGCCCATTACAGTCTTCTTACTGTACATCCTACTGATCTCTCTCCACTCACTGGTGCTAAATCGCAGTTTCTGTCTCTACTCCACAGGAATTCTCTCCAGCTAACACTCATCCATACAAAACTCCTTTCTCTCAAGTTGTCTAATCAATTAATATAATTAAGTTACACTAAGAACAATTGTTTCTGTCATTAGCTGGAAGTTTACTGCTTCTACAACCATACGACTAGCCAAAACAAATCCAGCACTGAAAGGCGTTTTTTCATATTTTTTTATTCTCCTCCTCCTCAATTTCTTCTCTTTTCACTTATAACACAAAATTTAATTGCTCTGGATAGAAGCTACACGATAGAAGCTACAAGATGAGACGGGTCACAATAGCCCCATCTGGCCTGAGAAAAACATGTGGAAACCAGACAGCTGGTCAGGCCAGATAGAGAGCACCCTAAGCCAGGGAAAGGAAACAAAGTTCAAAGCAAGAGAACTGGTGACCATGGCAGCACTACAGCACTTCCACTGCACTGCAGCCACTTGGTTTGCTGAGGACATCCACAACCCACACAGCCCTCCTCTGATGCTTTCCCTGCTGCGCTGAATCGGAAATAAATGACACAAGTACCCACTGAGAAGGACTGTTTGACAGACTTGGATACTTTAAGCAATGCCTTCTCTCTAAAAGAGAGACTTTCATAAATTTTGATTAAAGTTTATTTTGCATATCCACTCAATTTGAGTTTAAAGCTGCTCTATATCCATGTCTCTCTCTCCAGTGCATCTCAGTCAAAAAATGTCCTAATTTTGACATTAACTCTCTAGTACGTTTACCATCAAGCTAAGCTGACCACAGCCTTTCAACTTAAAACCCAGAATTTTTTTTTAACAGCTGTATCATGAGAGGATCATGTATAGTCTTTAAGTATGCTCATTCCACCTAAGGTAACACATGCTGACCTGTCTGAAACGTACACTCAAAATGCAAAAAATGGGGCAGGAGGAGAAGGGGGAAGGGAGTGTAATTTTAGGATAGGAATTTCGCTTGTGTGAGGAAAGAAGAAAATTTAAACTACATTTTTAATTAAAAGGCTAAAAGTATCACTTCTAAAGGCATAACCCTAAAGGCGATGAAACCACGGTCAAAGCATATCAGATCATAATATATTAGCAACATCTGTATTTAATCACATAGGCAGGACCACTACCTGATCTGTGTCATTCAGATGAAGCTTGTAAAGGTCAAGATGTATTTTGCAAAAATTGCTGGAAAACATCTAATATACCCCGAAAGATCAGAAGTGGCATAAATATCATTTTTCACTGCTTCTCTTACCAGGTCTAAAAAAATCTCTCTCCATTAAAACAAAATATCTGACTGATATATAAACTGGCTTCACTGTGGTTACAGAACAACTCAGGAAATTGTTGGTGTTGCCTACCCCTACTTCTGCGAATAATTATACAAGCATTTAATTTTTAGCATTTCATTCATGACAGAAGTACCACTGACTTGAGAGTTCAGCATATAAACAGAGCTAAGAACAATCTTTTCAGAAATTGGGTCTAAAAGATTGCTTAATTTTGATACACCTAAAAAACCCAGAGTACTAAATTAGCAAGATATGCACAAACGCAAGCTATCAGAAATCCATTATTTTGGTGATAAAACATTGTTAATGTCTCTCCCTCTTCCTCCCATCATTCTTCTCCTCTAAGGAGAGGATACAGAATAAACATTTTGCATGTTCAAGCTACTTAGTTACAGAGTATTTTATCCTCTGCTTGGTACCTTCTCAGACATCACACACAAGTATACCTACAGTATTTTCAAAAGGGAATTCAGAACAGTTCCTTGAACTTGGAAGTTTGAGAAGTTCATTGCGTAGCACCAGTCAGAAATGATTCACAATATATTAAATATATTATTACTATGAGAATTGTGTCAACAAAGCTTCAAGGCTAGAGTTAGTGCCACTCCAATTAAAAAAAATATTTCTTCACTGCTCTAAAAGTCTCAAGAAGCATCCAAGCCTATCTATCAACACCTACACCCACATGCTATCAGCATACTGCTGGGAGCACTGACTTCTTGACAGCAGCACTGAGAAGAGCAACATCAGAATGACCTTTTATAAGACAATATATTACATCCTTCATCATCATCCTCACTGCTGGGATTTCTTTCAGATGATGCATCAATGTAATAAGCCTATGTCTCCACACAGCCATGTTTTCAAGCAAGTTAGTTAAACTATTTAAAATAAAAAACTAATTTAAAATGTAGGAGAAAGAAACAGACTAAGAACTACGAGTGCTGCTCAAAGAACTGAAACTGCATATTTGTATGTGCATCATTATTCATTTCTTTGCTGGCCGAGCACTCTAAAGAGGTGGTACTATAATCAGGGTAATTTGAGCTGCTAGTAATGAAAGAAGCTTTACATGATATACAAAATCCAAGCTGGGAGCCTAAGGTGGGGGAGGCAGGAAACAGACAGAGAGAAACAGAGAAAAAATACTACCCAAAAATTTTTTTTTTTCTTCTTCAAAATAAAATTGATTTGATCACATAGCTATAATTTTTCTCTCTTGAACTGCCCTGGTAGCCAAAGTCTAGACTAAAGGATAATAGAATAAATTAGCAGAGAAAGAATATCTCTGCCCTGTATTGCCTATCCCTTCCTCAGTCCTTTCACTCATCTCTCTTTACCAGCTTTCATGCACTCACCTGAATTCTCCTTCCTGACTTGTGATTATGCTTCAGTCTTAGTTTCCATTAAATTAACTTCTTTTTGCTATTCCCATGGTCCATTACTTTCTGCCTGGTTCCTATGAAGTAATGATGAGGCAATGGGGAAAGAGAAAATAAGCAATCAAAATTAGAACTGCAGGCACATGATGAGCATCAACAAGATCTCTCTTCTTCCTCTTGTTCTTCCAACAACTCTCTGTTACTTTCTCACATTCTAATTCCACCGGATGATCAAGAAGACACACATCTGGCTAGCACTCAGGCCACTGCAGTCCTGGAAAACCCTGGCTCCCTTCATTTCAGTCCTTCATGGAATTCATGTTCATTTTACCCATCTCCCTGCAGAGTTTCCCAACCATCACATTGTGATGAAGGGAAGAAATGAGGAGAGGAAAGGAAAAGAACAATCTCTACCTCTTCTACAGCTGTTCCACATGCAAAATGAAGAATTAAAGAACACTTACACCAAAGCAAGGCCCTCTTCGGTTTAGGATACTCATTTAATACTCTCAGCTCTAGGAGCTGAGACACCACCTATGCTCCAAAATTATGTATATTTAACAACTGTCACATAGAACGGTTACTGCCATGGAGCAGTGACTGAAACCAAGAGCTCACTCTCTTCCTGGCAACGTCCAAATCCCAAGGTTACAGGCTACGATCTACTAGGCTTCCTTCCTTCTATTATTTTTAGTTATTGTAACAACCCTTCTAGGTGTATGTCTCTAGAACAGTGTACAGTCCAAAAACCAAGTCAAGTTCCAGGCATGTAAAAAGATTTGGATGTGAACTCAGATTCACATCCTGCATAAACGCACTAACCAATGGCGTGTTATTTAAAAGGGAATAAGTGACCATCCACTTTTAAAAAGAAAAATACATCTTAAAAGAAAAGCATAGGCATATATCTTAAAAGTCAGTATTCCAAGCTGTGAAAACTATGTGAAAAGAGGTATTTGATGTATGTTCACCATAAATGAATTCCCTTACTGGTTACTTTCCATGGATTCTTGTTCCCTCTGCATTCTATTAGGACCTGTGTGACTGCATTCATACAGAATTTGTGTATCTAATTAGCGGACTCTAGCTAAAGGAATCTAAATGTTTTTTTGCATTTCAGTTTGAGTGTTTTGCTATTGCCTCTTCATGAGACAATATCATGTCTATGCTTAATTCTTTTGTGATATTTAACAATCTGTACTTCTGGATGGCACTACATCAGATGAAGGATGCTGAAATTCTTGCTTCAATGAATTCATTGCAAATTGCACATAGGAAGCCTGAAAACCAATAGCTTAGAAAATATGTCAGAAGGATGAACAAAGATTGTAAGGATAATAAAGTGGATTTTGAGCTGCAGATTTCAGTTCCACAACTTACACTACAGTACAAGTCCAGTATGAGAACAACTGACTTGACTGCAGTTGTTCTTGATTTATACCAGTATGAAAGATCAGGATAGCACCTTAAAAAATTTTTTTGGAGTAATACTTTTAGGATCTGAAAGTTTTTCAGAATTTTGCCTCTTTAACATCCATTCTAAACAGAAGATCTTGGCAGTGCTTCAGAAATATGAAATTACCTGTGCTCACTTGTGTGTCTGTTTTTCAAAACAGCTTGACAGCTGCAGAGAGAATGCTTATCCATTTGACACACTACATGTAAAGTTGGTCAGCTAAATATGTGAACCATGAAACACTGATGCCTGTTAAGAGAAGCATGTGCTTCAAATTAATCCGCTGAAATCCCAAATATTGTACTTCGCTGTATTAACACTTTATAAATAACAGTCACTATGTCTAGTCAATTCTTCCATGCAACTAGAAAATGTCATTAGCTATGTTTTGGCAGGGTTCTTTGTCTAATTTCTACAGCTAAGGTGGCAAAAAGGTTATTACAAGTAATAGCAAATCTAAAGTTTTATTAGCAGTAAACTGCAGAAGCTAATGGTGATGCCAACGCTAGATAAAATCATTGTCACAGTTAATTTTGAACTCTTTATTTCAAGCTTAATAATAGGAAGCTCAATGGAGAGGATATTACACGGCCCATATCACTCATGAGTGCCGCAGGCCTGAGTAACTTGTTATTTTGCTCATGAGTGAAATAAAATGCAGATTATACTGCCTGCTATCAGGGGCACTGCTTTAATTGAGGGTGCATGCATGGTGATGAAGGAGTACCAAGTAGGTTTCATTTTCTCAAATGTTAGAGGAATGATCTTTGTAGTTCTAACTGTGACTTGTGAAATCACCTCTCCATTATTGTTGAATTTTTAAAGTTCTTTCTGTTCCTTCTTAGATCTTGAAAAGTGACTGGGTGTGTTTGTCCCTTTAGTCAGGGATTATATGAAACTGCTTCTGTAACATCCTAGTGCCTGTACCCTCTGTCATTCATTTGCTTCAGAAGAAGAAAGCAATGAAATATCTGTATCTTAGTCAGACTTAATCATGTATGCCATCCACACAAACTACTTCTCCACGCTGAGACATATTCCCAATCAGAAATAAATAATACAAGATACACTCCCCCTTACCTTACATTTACTCAGAAAACAGGTGTTTCCAAGAAGTGGTAGCACATGGGAATTTCTGTTCTTTTTCTCAAGTAGACTTATTTTCTATTCATCCACTTATTGTACTAATGCACTGGACGCCACAAATTGCCTAGAAATATCTCCCTGTCAATTGGATGTATCTATGGACAACCTTTCTCACAATGTTCACTGTCTTGATCTGGGAAAACTATCTTCATGATTACCCAAAACCTAACTTTTTTCCTTTTTTCATCCTGTACTATTAGCTAGGAAGGTCTGATTTCTAATCAGATTGCATTTTTCTAATGTTTGCTAAATCTTTCAACTTCTTTTCTTCAGCCAGAACTACCTGTGAAATACAATCCAGTAATTCACCTAGCACTGAAATCCACAAAAGAACTTTTACTGATGTTAGCAGGCTTTAGGTATGGCCTTTAAATATAAAGGGCTCTAAATTTCCTTTTTATTTATGAATACGTAACAGAAGAAAATGCCCTACACCTTTTAATCAACCATAGTCAGGACTATCACTATTGCACTTCTAGGTAATTGCTGATAGCATTCTTGCAAGGATACTAAAGAATTATTTATCAGCATTCATTATCAAGCTCCAAAGCCAGCACAGAATTGCCGAGGAGTAAAAGCAGCATTACGTGGCTAAAAGCGTTTGACAAATTTAAATTCTGACAATAGACAACTGTAAGCAGATGCGCTGCCATGTAAAGATGCTCAAACTAGCTTTTCTGTAAGTAGTACAGCTAGATCAGTGTGGTGTTCCACCGAACCTAATTTAGTCAACTGAAAAAGAGACAATAGATGCTACCACAGAGTAGACATATTTTGAGGACAACTTCTGATCTGCTGAGAGTGAGAAATGAGGTGCTGAGCTAATGATTTGTTTGTTTGTTTGTTTCAGAATTTTTACTCAAAGTATTTCTTTAGTGCAACCAAAAGGAGACTTTAGTAATCAAATCCCACGCTTTTAGAAAGGCACACAATAGCAATACTGCAATAGCTACTTCCTAAATCTCTGGGAGCCTATGTTAAGTCACTAAGTAATTAAGTGCAATCAATCCTTGATAGCTAAATTAGTCTTAAAATTACAATTCAGATTTCTCCTGAACTAACTACTATAAAAGCAGTTTTACTGAAGAGACTATTTGAAGCCCTGTACAAAAAAGACCATTATGGATTTTCTATGACCCAGCACATGTGCATTGACCCAGGCAGACCATCATCCCTCTAAATAAAATCTTAACATTTCTAATGGCACGAAGGACCAGCTTTTGTAGCCGTGTCACCATGACTTTCTGGCAAACGACTCACACTGTACAGGTGTATGCTTATAACTCCATCCTTCCTAAAGAACATTCTTCCTCTCCCCATGATGTGTAGGAGACAAGACGAAGACGGCTCCTTTTCAAAGTGCTTTTCTTCTAAAAGGAAACAAGGTATCGACACACTTAAAATCAAAATTTCTCCTTCTTCAAAAAGGGACAGAACAGAGTTTAAGAGGTTGCCATAGTTTCATCTTTTTAAATTAAGAAGAGAGAATTTAGTCAAGAAAAAAAATTTAATCCATTGTTAAGAGTTCATTTTACTTTTCGTTGGTGACATGTTCCGATACAGGGGCTTCATGCTTTCAGTGCTTCGTTTCTCTTGGGACATATTGTAGACTTCAAAAGATAAAAGAAACCTATTGTTCAGTAAGCCACTGAACAACGTAAAATCGTATTGTAGTATAAGTTTCTTTGACAGGTTGACCCCATGAAAAGATTTTAGTTATTTCTTTTTATTTTCTTTACTGTGGCTTTGGTGAATTAGGCTAGGATATTGATTTTGTGGCAACACTGAAATCATAATGGCTTTTAATTTCAAAGATGACTGTTTGTCTTATATTACATGTCTGTTTCTGAGCAGTTACATGAGAGTTTAAGCATTACTACCCTTAAACTTTACATCTGCTTCCCACTTTGAGGTCTAATAAAGCCTTTAAATCTGTTTTTCCTTTCCTTTTTTTTTTTTTTTTTAATCTCATCTAAACATGTGCTCAAGCAGAGGACTACAGATCATTTCCTCTTGGTCCTGACTTGATTCAAAGCACTTGCCATATGCATCTATTCAGCACAGAACACACTGTCCTCTAACTTGTGTTTATTAGAGACTCATGCTCAGAATTCCTTCATTAATGTTTTTTTTTATTCTGGATATCCTAAACCAGACTATCTCAGATATTTCAGATAAAAAGGGGGAGAACTGGCTAATATGCAATGAGAAGTTGCAATCAAAGAGAAAACATTGTGGTATAACCTAGGTTCAGAGAACATTGAAACACTCTTCAGACTTCTACTGAAAAGTTCTGAGTCTTGGTCATCAAAATACACATGAAATGCTTAACTGACTTTTTCAACCATCTTTGATCTATACACAGCTCAGAAGATGGATAAGGGGAGAGAACACAAAACAAAGAAAATACCCAAGGCAGGATTTTGAAATTCCATGAGGAAAAATTCTGTGGGCAAAATTCAGGCACTCTAATTCCTGTCTCAGCATTAAAAGCAAAAGCAGAGATAATTCTTTTTCACAATTCCTCAAAGTCATTCATGTCATAATTTATAAACTTGAAAATCATAAATTGAATTCAGTAAATAATTCAAATTAAACATGAAAATATGGTTTCACCAAATATTTCCTCTTCTTCCTCTGAAATATTTTCCTCTTTTGAATGATTTTATAATCCCTATGCAGCCCAAAATTTTAAAATGCTAGAGGTTGTGTTTCTTACAGGGGCCATATGCTAAGTGGAAAAATTTTCAAAAAGACAGGACATCTAAGAGAATAAAAAGAAATCAGAAAAAACAAACAAACAAACAAAAAAACCCTGGTTCACTGGTAAAAGCACTGAAATTCTTTTTCTGACAAAGGTATTTATTTTCACAAAGTTACTGGGTTTTTTTCTGTACAACTAAGTCAACATGCAAAATAATAAGAAAAAAAAGATTCAGAAACTGACTTTACATGTATCCATAAATGAGTGGAATGACTAGTAACAACAAAAATGCTCACAAAGGTCTGAATGTTGGGAGTAAAAGCAGAAAGACATGAAAAGGATGCCAATTTTACTAATGTCAACAATTGTCTTCAAATGTAAATAAAATCCAATTAAATGCATTTATTATTTGGCTGTGTAATATCTGTAAGCAAGGAATTAATACAGATATAATGCTCAAAGTTGTAGCTGATTTTGGAATGAAAGCACTGAAATAGTTTTCTTACATTTTTCTGTTCAGAAGTAACACAAAAAAGCAAGATAAAACATTAGATTACTTATATTAAAAGTTAATTTGTTGAAGGTGTCTGTCTTATCTTTCAATTGTAAATAAAAATTATTCCTGGTGGACATTTATTAAATGTTTTAACCTAGTAGAAGAGATAGAAAGACGGGGAGCTCTTTTCCTGTACTTATACAGAAATACTACAAAATACATTTCATAGCCCACTACTTCCTCAATCATTGCCTAATTTACTGACTACAGTGAATATTTTATACCATTAAAAACAGGGGAATATATTTAAAGGTTTAGATCTATATTTCAGTTACGTTCAATGTGTATTATAATAACTTTTTTCGCCTGAGGTACTTCCACTGCATAGGAAAAGAAAGTTTATTTTATTTTTTCACTATAGTTCTTCTGTATCTTTTTGCATTAATGTTGAACATATCTGTCCCAGTTTTCTCTCTACTATTCTGTACTTGCCAGTTTCAGACTAATAACCCAGGATTTGGGGACCGCTAGAGGGTTGGTTATATGAGCATTCTACTGAATTTTAAGTCAAGATAGTCATATGAATCTTAATTATCATTTGTAGGAAATTGATACATCCCTATGAAATCCCTTGTGATACAAACAAAAAGGAGAAGTCAAAAGAAAATTTCTGCAGTTTCAGTTTACAGTTCATGCAAGCTTTTCAGTTTTAGACAGCAAGTACTTTACTATTTACTGCCTTACGTTACTTGGATCTGTTTTGAGTAAAATAAATATACAAAAAAAACCCCTAAAGGTGGGGAAAATAATGAATCATTATCATGTCCATTTTTCAGTTGAGAAACTGGGGCAGAAAGTTTGGGGGAATTTCAGTAACAATGCAAATGCACAGAAACAGAGTTGAACTCTAAATCTGTGTGTATTGACTATCTCAAATTTATTCTCACATTTAAATCTAGCCCAAGCTAGTATGTACAGCGAAAACATCCTTGAATCATTGTGAACATGATCTAACTTTGCAATGAAACACAAGGTTTTGGTTTCATCTCTAATTTCAGTGAACAATTAAGTGGCAACTCGTTAAAACAAGATGTGCACAGATTCTGAGAACACTTTGCATACCTACACTTTTACAGCATTCTGTGTTACTGGGTTAAGCAGCAGCTCACAAAAATGCCAAGGTTTCCTGTGTTCTCCTCACAGTCTTTTGCAGTGCATCAAGTTGTTGCAGTAATCCCCAGTATTAGATATCTAAGTTGTTTATAGTCAATTATAATACCCTTTGCATTACAGAAGATCATGATTTTGTCCTCTGCTGACCAAACAGTTTGTTGGGTTTTCAAGATGCTGTGCCTTCACTAAGCACTGCTGAATTCCAGCCTCCAGCCATAAAATTATTTTTTTATTCAATCATCAGCCCCCAGGTGACATTTGTGGATTGGAATCCTAATGAGTCAGAAGCTGATGGTTGTTATCCAGTCTGGTCATTATCAAATCCTTTGTCAAGAGCCAAGAAATCACCGATTCATGCTCTGATTTTCAGGCAGGAATGGTTCTACTCAGACATCAATGATGTCCAATTCTGTGGCAGTTTCAATCACAGGCAACCATCTAATATCCAGCAAAAAAACACCCAGTTCTGTTACTAACACAGTCCTTAAGTGCTGCTCTCTGCAAGGTGTCCAGACCTGGATTCATCTTCAAGTGACTTTCATCTGTGCTCAAATACAGCAGCTGACCTCTTGGCAGTGAAATATCAGGGAGTCAGCATAAACGATACTCAGACACTCACTTAGTGAAAACTCAAATCATTTATCATGATGGCGAAGTCCCTGTGCATTGCTGCGAGTTCCAAACGATCCAGGGTCAAGTGCCATCTTCTCTCTGCCCATTTTGAAGGGTGCCTTCAATTACCTTTGACGCATAACTCTGCTCCTCCTTGGATCTGAGCTAGATGCCATTTAAATGTATCATGTCTCTTTTACAGAAACGGTTTGTTGTCTTTAAACTTCTAAGCATAATAGTTCACTATAATTTAAATTTCTGGGGTTTTTTACAGTTCTGCTTGTTTTCAGTTGTCCACTGCAAGTATGTAAAATTTTTTAATAGCAACATTTAATAGCTACATATTATTTATGATTCTCCCTCACGCTAGCCTGTCAAGGCTCGTAATTTCCACCATCAGTTCTGAATCCTCAGCCTCCTTCTAACTACCATGTTAAGCTCTACAGCGAGTCTGGAAATACAGTCTTAGGGCTCCTGCTAAATTCCTCTGCGTCCTCAGTCCCCACATATCTGAGCTAGAAGGCTCTCTGCCTGAACATTTTGATGGAACAAAAGCAGGTTGATCAAAAATCAATTAGAGTTTCTATGTCAAAATTAACACCTGTCAATTATCCCGATACAAGAAAACAATAAAGGCCATTAAGTGCAAAAATAATGCATCAGTGCCAAGTAGCACAAACAACCCTGTAACTTCAACACCAATGTAGGGACAGAAATTACTGGGAGAAAAGAAGGGGGGAGCAGAGGCTCTCTTTTTAGCCCAGCCCTCACATGCTGCTCTGTGTGTGTGACTGCACTTGACAGTCACACGACTACACGGACTCGGTCGGAGAAAACTGATCTCTCCAACTGAATATTCATTTAAATTCTCCTTCAGTATTCAGACATCATATGTTGTTAATGTCCAGCTTTCAGATGACAAAAACGCAGGTGTTTATTAGGAAAGTGAAATCCTACCAAAAATGTTCCAAATGTTATACTAAGAGGAGGGGCTGGAAAGCATAATAGCTACCGATGCTTGTATACGCAGAAGCTTAGTTACATTTCTTCCTCTGTAGAATAGAGACAACAGGCTAGACATTTTCAAAATCCTTCACTGGAGAATCTTCAAGGTAAACAAGCAATCACTTTTAATGATCTCTTATAATCTCTCAAAAGGGGAGGATTAAAAACTGCTCAAGTGTACTTCTATCCAGTTTTTCTAATGTCAACTGCTCACGAACACTATCTCATAAACAATAATAGCCAAAGCATCTCTAAAACAGTCTGATACATCATTGGAAGGATTTCTATAACTTAGTTATAAAAGAATACTGTAAAGAAAAATTTTCCATTTTAAAGGTCTTTCCAAATCTGATTAAAAAGTGGTAACATCCATAAAATACTGGTATACCTATACAAATATATAACTATATAAAATCATTAATCATTAAATGAATATAGTAACACTTAGCTTATTCATATATACTTGAATGTATCCTCAAAGATCTGAAAGCTTTCATAAATTATTTATATAGTAGCTGTTCAACAGATAAGAAAAATTGATAAAGAACTTAAGAAAATGGGAATAACAAGGCAAACACAGATAGCTAATGGGTAAAGATAGTTAAGAGAATGATCAGCGACAATATCTTCAGCAGATAAGAGTTAAAGTCACCTTTCTCAAAAAAGGTGGTAGGAGCAGCATTAACTGCCAAATACACACACTGGAGACGAGCAAGGTAAGCTCAAGAAAAAGACCAAAGAAAGTAATGAAATCAAACAATTTTAAGTGGGTAATTTTTCATCTGTTGAGTTTAGCAATACTAAGTAATGTGAAAAATTCTTTTAAAAAATTAAGCATTTGGCCAGTTTTTAAATACTACCTTTTTCCTCCCATTTCTTTTGCATTTTAGCTAAGGTAAACTTCAAGGTGAACTTCAGTTACTCCTCCCATCTTCTCCCCCTCATAAAAATGATCAGGAGTAAGGGTATGCAACTCATGCTCACAGACTTTTTATGTGATAGGACAGACTCAGGAGGACAAATAGCAGTGAAATTTCATTGGGAAATGTCAATCTCAACAAGATACAAATGGTGGCAAGTGGTGGCAAGTTCAATGCCATGCCAATACCTAGAGAAGAGCTTGTATTAGGGTATGACCTTGATGATACTGGACTAGTCACATATCCCAAAAAAGACTGAAGAATATGCTGCAACAACATGAAGTGTTTGGTCTGTGTGGGGAGAGCAGGGTTTGCTGCCTTAAGCTGGGAGTTAGAGGAGGAATTGACTCTGCACTGCTCACCTTAACTGGGCAGACTGCAGCCAAAAAAAAATGGCAATGTCAACCTAGCAATAGCAACCTGTGCAAAAGGAATACCTGCCCAGACTCCAATGCACAGAAAGTGCATGTGCAAATATTGGTTGCAACATTGAAGGACAAGTTCTTGGTCTTCATGAAAAACAAAGTCAGACGCATTTGAGCTATTAATCTCAGTATTTAGACAATGGGAGTTAAAAAAATGTTACTGCACAGAAAGATGTGCCTACACAATATCCCAGAGACAGATACTCCTGAATAATGTCAAAGACTCTGCTTAAATGAAAGCATTATTATATTGTTTTAAGCAATGTCATTGGGGTTACTTCTTGGTTCTTCAAATTGCTGTCAGGATAGATCAGGAGCAAAAGGCAGTTTTAAGATTATGGATTGAACAACAGAATACCAAATAAACCTTTGGGATCCTCACAGGACAGAAATATTGTGGATAGGTTAAGAAGGGAGCCTGAGTAAGACTGAGCCAGTCCCTCTGGCTCCAAAAGCTGAAGCGCAGAGCGCATTGACAAATACGTATTTCTTCCTCTCTCCCCAGGTACCACTTTCTAATGACCATGATATATCACAAAGACTCCCGCCATCATTCTACTTTATAGGAGACCAGAGACCAGCACAACTTGCGCCCACTTTTCAGTTGTACTGCTCCCTCAACACACCAGAAACGAGCAGTGCTCCTGAGCAACCTTACTATGCAACAGCTGAACACTAAATTTTGTTTCATCCAAAAGTAAATTTTGACACAAAGGAAACTCCTCTGAGAGCTTTACCCCTCTTTTAATTACTAAGTATAATAAAGGCAATAGAGTTCTCTGGGCATACTATATAGCCTGCTGTAAGTGTTTTCACAACAAAATTCACTCAACCTAACCACGAAATATTCAAAAAACCTAACAAACAAAAATTCTATCCTCTCTTCATATGGCAGAAAAAGCTATATGCTTACACAATAATATAGATAAAATTTAGCTGCTAAATATGCATTTTGAAGCATTTCTTCCCAAGCTCTCTAGGTTGACTTACTCCCTATGAGAATTTCTTCCCCAACACTACATTCAATGTTCTAAAAATTGCACTCTTGGTGCATTTTTTCAGACACCACCATAATAGAGTTCGTCCAACAGGTTTTTCAGAAATTAAAAACAATACCTCCTTTCCCAACAAGTCTGTAAACACTTAAAATATCTGTTGATAAGCCATTTTATTTAAAGCTAACTGTTCTCATAGTTTTGTCTTCCTGAACACATTTTATATACCACAGGCACAATTATTAAAAGAATCAAAAGTCATCTGGTTAGCAGACTTTGAGCCTCATGATTTTGATTCCAAAACACAGGCCCTAATGTAAACTTTCATTTTGCAAGCAGACATAAGAGCAAATCCTTCATTCTCTACACTTGAAATCTCTCCTAGCTGACAGCAGTATGTTATGCTCCCTTTTCAGTCAATTTATAACACTTTGTTACCTTTCCTTAGGTCTTCTTTCCCCCCCACACAAAACATAGTCATAAGTTTCATGGTTCTGGTTCATGTCTTTAGTCTTTTTTGAAGCGGTGTTTAACACACTCTCCTGAATGGACCTCAGAAAACACTGCGGTTGTTCTCAAAGGAAAATATATTCTAAATTGTGCAAACAAATGCATCCCAAATATGATCTCATAATTATCTAAGAGTAGGAAGTGAACTGACTGAAAGATATCTCCTGCACTAAATCAGTTTTCCTGTTTGTCCTAGGCTTATTTAATAGTAATTACTGAACTGGGATGTTGAAGTATATTCTAGAGAGTCTTATGGCGAGTGTGTGTTGTGATGATCATGGCAGTTTCATCAAAATAGAAAATGCTTGTAAAATTTGGAAAGTTTTTTGGTGTCTGGAGAAACTCTGGATGAAATACCAAAAATCTATAGTCTCAAGAAGCTCATAAAATACAATAAACTTCTCTCTGAATAGCTGTGACTTAGCATTGCAGGATTGAACTGGAGGTCTCAGATGACTGTTTCTCTTAAAGGATTGTTAGTACATCTTCAGTGATGGCTTAAAACAGAAATGCATTCTATTTGTTCATTTTCTTTGAAATGTTTTAATAAAAATGAGATAAAATCACTCTTTTACAAATAGTGGAGAGCAAACTATACTCTTGACAGAGTTTGTCTGTGTTTCAAATGCAGATATTATCAAGCTAATAATAAAATTTTATAATAAATATCTGAACATTTCCAAGCCACAAAAACCTATTTGGATCTGCATCACAGTAGCATTTTCTGTGGGTTTATTTCAAGTGTTTTTGCCCAGAATAAACAGTATTTGCATTGGCAGACTTCCTTAATCAAGTCACAATGGTCACACATTTGTGGAATTGCACATTTCAAGATCCAATGTTAACACAAACTATTGCATTGGACAGAAAAAGATAAAGTTTTTGTACAGAAGCAGATGTTTCCCAAAGATAAATTTTACCTAAATACAATTGTGTCATTTCCACTACATCTGAAGGTTAAATGGAAACTGTTTTCAACATCCTTAGCAAGAATTACTCCTCCACAGTTTTCCTCTCCATGTATCTGAATGTAATTCATATCATAACCTAATATCAATTGTAAATCATTCAATTTCTGACAGAACTATGATGAATACACATTCAAATAAAAGGAAAAAAAAAAAGTGGTGGAACAATATAGTCCCTGGAACTTAACACACTGTGGTCAGAAGGTCACATATGTTAAGTTTCTTATTTATATCTCTATTCAAGCTCCGATCTGTGGGAAGCAGGACAGAAGCAATGTGACTCATTTTACAAATAAAGAATGCATTGTTGTTGTACTGTACATGTTTTGCTTCTGGATACTTAATGATAATAGTGTATGAACTGCAGGCAACTATAATAAGGGGAAAAAAGATCTTCACCAGGATACATAAATATTCCTTCTTACTAGTTCTCTGGTAAGCGCTTCATTAAAAGCATAACAAAACACATATTTTACAAATTAGTCATGCAAATTAATATTCTTCATAATTTTTTCTGACTTCTGTGTACCTCTTGACATCAAATTATATACAGGCTGACCAGATATTTTGACTGCAGTGATGCTGAACAACAAGCATATAAGGAAGGAAGAATAAAGAATTTATGTACCTTGCATACTTCAATTCAAATTAGTGAATTATTCTGACCTAAAGATTAGCCCAGGTCATCTGAAACCAATCCAGCAAGCCTTCATTCACCAGAGGAGACTCTCCATGACACTCAGCACAAACTACACTGTGGCTTAGTATCTGTCCCAACTACTTTGACCTGGGATATTAATATTTTACTGCTGTATATCACATAGGCACATAAAAAAAAAATTACATACTGACAGTTCTGTATCAGCAAGGTATTAACGTTCCCTCCAAGAAATTTTCTATGAGAAATAATCAAGTGAACACATGTTCTTAATGATCCAGAGGTTAGGCAGTAAGAATAAATAACAGTAGAGGACAAAAGATGGACAGATGACAAACTGTTGAGCATTTAAAAAACAAAATAAACAACAACAAAAAAAAAGGCTGAGGTCTTTTTAATGAGTGGAAAGACTTGTTTGGGAATTTAGGGGCTGGGTGTTTTGGGGTGAGTTTTTTTGATGCAAGCATTCTACCTCTGGCCTAGTATAGTAGAAAGGCCACTATTACATGTACCCAGATACATAAATATCTACACAGACTTGTCATGGCCAAAACTCTTTCCACTGCTTTTTTTTACAGCTTATTCTGTATTGGCAATGGATGCTGAGGAAGTGTTTTTTCTTCTTGCAGTTTCATACTATAGTTGTGAATGTGCTTGGCATGAGTTTGATAGGACAGCATTACCTTGGTTATGGCTGCTTCTTTCTGGCATAAATATATTCCCTTTGAGCATATTCCTTTAGTTGCAGTAAAAAGTAAGTCTTATTGTTTGTTTGTTTTCTTTAGGAGAAGCAGCTGCAAAGTCATAATTATGTTCACTTCCTACATTGGCAACAAGCAAGCTTCACATTTTTGTGCATTCGAAATCACCTATAACGAGGGGCTGAACCACCTCTACCTAGAGGTTTACAATTTTCCCAGTACATAAACCATATTGCTATTAAAATGGGCTTTTGTTTCATTTTTAAATGTATTAAGAATAGATAATAACTCAGTTTGGAATATATTAAATAACTAAAAGTGCAGTATCAGTAGAAAGATACAGCACTATTAGTAATGTTATCAGTTCAATTATTTTCATAAATTCAAACCTGAAACACAGCAAGCACTGTTGATTATCTTTTCGACATCAGGCACCAGGTAGTGACACCTCAGTCAACAAATTGTCTTTGAGGAAAAAAAAGGTCTTTGAGGAAAAAAAAGGATGAGAGGTTGTGAGGAAAGAGAATGGCAGCAGAGACCCTGGAGAGTCAGAAATGCTGCAAAAGCTTCAGTGCTCACTCTGCTTGTACACCATATACCTCCTTATATGTTCAGTTTGTCTTGCCCACATAAAACCGTGTTTTGGAACAAGGACCATCTCTTGACAGTTAGAGAGCCTAATAAAAGTTGGTGTCCTGCTTATTCCTTTATCAATGTCAAATAAGCAAACATCATTATTAAAACAAAATGCAAAATGGTGTCACCCTTTCGACCTAAGCATCTATCCAAAATTAAGGCTCTAAGTCCTTTTTCTCTCAAAAGGAGGAACCGATGATGGAGTCCAGAATTTCTTCAGTGCAATCTACAGTAAATGTAAGTTAAATCCCAATTTTCTTGAACACAACAGAAATCAAACAGCAGGAGATAGCTTCCTTACTCACATCTTCATGCCTCTTTTCAGCAAGTACTTTATGTACTCTTAGCTCACAGTATAACTGCTTCTTTGGTTGCACCTGTTCCTTTCTTGTCTGCTCCTGTACCATGTCTGCCCTTCTCCTCACAGGTACTGAAACTCAGCTTCAGCCAAAGCCCTTCCACTGCCTCTGCATTTAACTTCCAGCCCACCAAGAAACTGCTCCAACAGAGTAATGAACAGCATTATACAGTAATAGAATTTTTAGGGGTTGTTTCAGTATTTTCAAATATCTCTGAATACAGATGCATTTAACTGTTCCCTCATTCAACTTGAAGAGAAGGTGGCTGTTACATTTAGCAGCTGCACCAACATTTCTACCCATCCCTAACACAACCATAAAAATACCATCCCACCACTTCATTCTTTGCTGAACATTAGTATCTTGCCTTTTTATTTTCAGCTCTACAAAGAACAGTACATTTAGAATACTCCTTTTATACTCATTTTCATAAGTGGAACAATCTCTCAAAAATGGCAAGTTTTTTTTCTTCTCATTCTTCTTTTTGTGAGATTAGATCACACAGAGAACCTGGAGGCATTTTCTGATGAACTAGAAATGGCTTGGCAGGAAACAGATCATCTCTTACATTGGATATTTCCACAATCTGTCCACCAAATTATTTTTTAAAATTTGGATGGAAGTAGACTGTCACCCTCTACACTACCAGATTCACACAGCTACTGAGAAAATCTCTCCAGATCACCACCACCATTGGTTTCCATGCTTACATACTGAGCACCACATTCCAACTCTGAGAGCTGCTTTCACTTGACAGGTAGGCCTCACCCCCACTTGGTTACAGAGTTTCTAAATTTAGAAACTCAGACAGTGGCAAAGCAACAGTGTTTGGTGAGAATCCATAATCTTGCAAACAGAAACTAATCTTGTTTAAAATCCTTCAGCCTACATGTGGAAGCTGGCCAAAAATACTATTAATGAACACTCTTCAGTTTCATGGGGACTTTCAGAAAGGTCAGAATGGAGCTACATTATTTATGTTTTATGGGAAGATGTATTTAATGTTTATAAATCCATTTGGATAACTGACTTTAATGGACTGATAGATGTATCTTTTAATGTACATTATAAGAACGAACACCTACAGCGTATGAAAAATTAAACGTTTCCTTGTTGATTAGTCTTATTTGTTTGTTACTTCACAAAAGCTTTAAAACCCTCAATAAAATGTAACTGTTTTTCTTTAAATGTGTTAACAACCCATGGGTGTCAGAACAGTACTTTCTCTTTGAGCCTTGGGAATGACATACCTGAAATGGCATCTTCAGTCTTCTGGCTTCTGGAATTGCTGAAAGGTCTCAAGAGAATGGATCTTTAGTCACTCTTAGATAATGCAGCAGCTTTTGGCAGCAGCAATTTTGAGAAATCTATTACAAAAGGGAGTGTCCATGTTACTGACATGGTGCTAATACGAAAATTACTGTTTTAACAACTACGTTAAGTCTCTGAGCTCTGTGCGTTCTATATTTTCCATGGCCACAAAAGCCTCATGAGCTGGCAAATCAGGAAGTTAGTAAACATCATGTCTTTAGAGACACACCAAGGATCCAGATAGAGCCTTACAGCATGCTAAAATCAGCACATTCTAAAGCTTGGCTGAAAAGATGCAGGCTGGGGCTGTAAATAAATAAATAATGGCAAGCCTCTGTAGACAGCACACCAAGCAGAACATCGACCCTGGCCCAGCAGATTACAATGCCTCTTGGGTGCTCATTAACTATAATAAAAGAGGGAACTGAAATCTAAATCTCATATAATGGCAAGGAAATACAAGACACCTTTATTTTGACCTCAGTGGTGTTGATGAGTTTAAAAGGTCAGGAAGCATGCCTATGGACTGATAATTATATTATAGTAAAGTAAGGATTACTGATAAGGATCTTTAAGTGCTGTATTTAAAGTATGAAAGAATTTTAGTGGATTTAAATTCCTTTTACTTTGATATACTGTATATGTGGCACTATCATGGAATGCATAGTACTACCAAATACAAAATGCAAATTACAGACAAAAACCACAATGGTAGTCATTAAGAAATACTAAACTTACTATCATTGTTTGATTATTTTTTGAAAGATGAAAAGAGCATAAAGCTCACAGAATTTGCAGGGAATATACAGTAACACAAAAGATGTTTCTATCAGAACTGAAAACCAGACAGTGATCTTGGTCAGAAGATGTATAATCTCTGCTGTCATAACACAAAACTAATGGTGACAAGCAATCTATAGCAGAAAAGTAACACACTGAAATGCATGCTGTAAATATATGTCAAGAAGGATATAAATGAATCACAATTTCAGAAAGAGGACCAAATCTCTGCAAAACAGTCCAAATTGTTTCTGTGCTAGAAGTGACCCTTTCTACATCTGCTAGTGGATCTGACAGCTCCAGTTGCCAGGATAATGTATCTAGCATAAGGAAGGATTTTCAGAATCATAGTAATAATCTCTTCACAATTATCAACACCCACAGAATTCACTTTTTGACATCCGCACAGACATACCTAAAGCAAATAGGATTTACTTAAAAGTAAAATGGTAGTATCTCTAGTTACGACTGATTCCATGCTAAAACATGCCAAGGCAAATTAAGGGAGTGTTGTTAAATACTCAAAACTAAAGAAATATGAAGTTTCTTCTGTAATTTGACAAGTCTTGATCACAAGTCCACAATTTAGTTTCTAGGAAAGTAAACACAAACATAGGAATGGGCATGTGGACAATGCTAAGACCTGAGCCCAAAAGTTTTGAGATGTCTGAATCAGAACATGGTTTAATTCCATGTACAAATACTAGTTCTTGGTTTCTACACAGCTTTCATTATAGCAGTTATTAATGGTACGATGACTTCGCTTCCTTTCACAAACATATAGCACATCTTCTTACGCATACTGCTATACATGCACTCCATAACAATGCTATTGTTATCGTGGTCTTAAAGCATATTTTGAGACTTCAAACAAAATCCTAAAATCTGTGGTATATTTACAGTACATCTGTCACTCCCAACAAGCCTCAGAACTTGGCTCCAACAGCTCATTACTTACACACAAACAAAATGTTACTTACCTCTCTCAGGCAAGCAGTCAGTAGATTCATTCATCAGAATAAATTATTTGTCTCCATTTTCTGAATTGGCATCAGCATGGAAATGTACTTATTTTCAAACAGGATAGCCACAAAATGAATAAAATTATACTATAGTTTTATTTTTAATGCAGATACAATTTCTTCAAAGTGGTTCTTCAAAGTGGTACTAGCCCATTTCTTGAACAAATTAAAATTCACTGTCGATATTCAGAATCTGGTTTTAACATACCAGCCATTAATTAAAACAAAAACAACAACAACAAACACCAAAAAAAACCCACCAAAAAAAATGCAGTTAATTATCTAAAGTCTAGAATTCTTTGTCTTCACTATGACTTGTACTGTAAATCCAGATGTACATGAAGCCAACTTATTTTCAGTAGAACTCCTCTTTAAGACCATGCCTTTTGTGTTATGCTTCCTAGTGTTCCCAAACAAGAACAATTGGAAGAAGCAGGAACTTTTCTTCAGTTCCTTCACCATGCAAAGGCTCAAGTGTCTGAGGACTCCAAAAACACGAACAAAAACAACAAATAATGGGCACACTAGTGAACACATTATCTGAAAGAATCAGAACTGATCTTAGCTAAATAAACTCTCCTTAGTGACTAATCCATTAGGCAGATAATGTTGGTTATGTTCTGGCAGACTAAGCTGGAAAAGTCTACCAGCCACCTGATAACCCAGTGGAGACATGGTGCTACCCATTTTGGAAACCTTAGTGGGAAGACAGATTTATTTTCATAATTCTTCTTAGACTAGACTTGACATGAGGGAAGAGGGGGAAGGAAAGCTAACTGATTACCAAGGCAGTCTTGTATACTTCTAGTGCGTGCAATTCCTCTCTCTGTGCCAGAGGAAGTTTCTGAACAAAGACTTATTACAATGGAATATAACCAACACCAGGGGTCTTGACAATGGACAGTCTGAAACTATTAAACAGACATTTTCAGGCACATTAAGAGTGTAAAGGGATACTCTGTGACCCTAAGAGAACTAAGAAGATCCCAAACAAGCTCAACATCTTGCTAATGATTAAATGTGAAATAGCCTTCCAAGAAGCTTCAATATCATAAAGCAAGAAAGAAATGAACACAAGCCTCTAAAAGAAACTGACAATTAAGCTATTATGATGTAGAACTTAAAACTGCTTAATATAAGGTTAGTCTATTTCAAATCCAATTAATATACAAGCCTCTTCGAAATTAAGGCTTTCAAAAATCCTAGGCTTTGCATGATCTACCCATACCACGAATTCTTTCCAAGTTCAGCAGATATTTTGCTGATCTATCATGATTTCTGAACCTGTAAAGAACAATTTCAAATAATGGATCTTAAATGCCATTTTCAGGGACAAAACCTACACAGTTTGGATGGTCACCAAGCTGTTTTTGTACAAGTGAATCTGGACATGTGAAGATCTAAGTGCTTGATACCTACTACCATTCCATCAGACTATAGTTTATTGGAAAGGATGACACAGAAAAGACAGGAGAAAAAACAGCAGCTCAGAGACATAAAATAACTTATGTTTATATATAAAGACCAGGAAAGGTTTGACAGTAGTGTAGGTCTTCAGGCCAGCATAAACTGACAACAGAGTTATCAGTGAAGAAACTGATGAAGATTTTTTTTTTTTTCTTTTAGGGAAGTCCTAAGTTCTCCCAAGGGAACTCCAGGTTCTTTGATGACTTGTGTAATGCTCTACCCATGAGGCCATACACCTTCTTGTAACATGCGTTTACATGCAGAGGCAAAAAGCAAAGCTGTGAGTATCCTTTTTCAACTGAATGCACAAAGTAAAATTTAATAAAATATTTGAACTCTTTTATAACTTCCATGGAAACAAGCATGTGGTATTCACCTCAAAGAACCTGGGACAAACCTTTGTGGTACAGTTCACAACACAAATCCTTTACTATCTGGTATTCGTATGTCTGCCTGTGTTTGCATAGCATGCTCTTGTGTTAGTCTTAAAAACAAAGCTCATACCAGAACTATACAGAGATTGAGTTTCTTAAAAAAATTAAAGTCTTACTTATTCAGAGATTCTTTAAATGAAACAGAATTCTGAATCTTTCCTCTGTGTTTTGGGGGGTTCACCTAGTTGAAGATTTAGAGGAAACAGGATGGAAATTATTAAACTGGAACAAAATGGCACTACTCTGTCTTTCACAATAATTATAATTAAGGTGTTGTAAGAGTAACTAGCATTAGGTCTTCTACAGATCACAATAGTCTGAGGGAATGAGTCACAAAATACCCAGGATTCTTTGGGCAGAAGAAACTCTTCATACAAGAATCAAATGCATAGATACAGCTCAGAAAGATTAAGATGTGAGACCAAATTCAAACCTAACAAAAGAAACATCAGTGAGATAAAACCATATGAAAATGAATTTTGTCACAGTATCTACAGTGGAAAATAACAGCAGTAACTTGCACAATATATTTCTCTGAAACAGAGGTCCCTGAAACCACAGGAAGGACAGATGCAGGTGTCTTTTTCTTCCCCAATGGATCTTTCCATAAAGAAGCTGATTTATATCATGTCTGCTTTCCAGAAACAGACATAAATGCAACAGAGATGGAGAAGAGGAAGGTAGCAGATACATATACCAAGGTAACTTTGAGCTCATCATGCTTTTGGATCCCCAATGACTGCATTACCTCAACATATAAGATAACAGGATATGAAGGGAATAGAAGGTCATTATAAAGCTGAAGTGAGAGATTCACCTGATAAAACAAAGATGGACATGGGCCACTGGCTGGTATCAGAAAAAAAGGATTCACATCAGTAGTTCAGTTGAACTTACAAGTAATATCTTATTTTTGGGAACTTTGTCTGCAATAACCTATTAAACCATTGGAATATACATTTATTCTTTCAACAGTATTCAAGAAGAAAATAAGTAAAGCCCAAAGAGAAAAACATATCCTGAAGGATCTATCAAGAATAAACTATATTAGAAAGCTGAAACAGTGACCACTGAGCAGAATCTGGACAACTTCAAGTACCCAAGGAAGTACTAATGATGTACACCAAAACCTAGGAAACTGCTGTTAAGAGTAAAATGTACATACAATTACATCGGATCAACCTTGAAGTATGATACAGACATCAGACTAAAGAATTTAAAATTCAAATTTTTAAAATTCGTACTGAGATATGAATGTTCAAATAATTTAAAGGGCTTCAATTTAGAAACTAAGAAAAAGAGTACAAACTTGCACAGAGGGTACTTGAGAGTGATTTACATTCACACACATTCACAGTGAGCTACTTTCATGAATGTGTTTGCAAAGCACACAGTGGAAGACAGACTATAGAAACTAAGATTTTAGACCTAAGTTTAAAAATATGTTTATTGTGATTCAAAGCTAATGTTATTCATTACTCAGCCAACATATTAATGCAGACAATATTCTCTCACTTCCTCTGGGTCTTCTTTAATCTTATCTGGATTTATTTTCTGTATATTTCTGAGTAATCAAAAGTTATAGCCTTGATATCTCTTGAGTTAAAAACATCCCTAATGTTCCTGCTGTTACTTTTGTATACATTCATTATTTTAGTGAGTCTCTAGAATAAGGATTAAAAAAAAAAATCAAATACAGTTATTTCAATCAGAAAGAATCAGTAATTTGATTTCTTCCGACGTATCAAGTAAACATTCCTGTTGCGACAGCGATTGATCCAAGTTGGTGTTAATAAGGGTAGCTGCAAATTTAATGTTAGGCATTCCTTGAGTAGATGTGCACATTCAAAACCATGGTAATGAAGCAAAAGTCAAAAGCACTCAATTCACCTTTCCTTTCAATAAGTAAAATTATTCAAACCTTCATTTGAATTATATACCAACAGAAACCTAAATATACTCACACGACATTCATAAATGGAACTGTTGAAGCATTTTCTGACTAAACCGAAAATGACAATTGTCAAAGTTGAAATGTTTTGCAGAACTGTCACTGATTCAACAAATTTCCATCAGCGCACTCTCAATGTAACCACCAGGGCCTGGCTGGCTCCTGACTGGGACCCAGGTTCCTGCAGCTCTGACCAGCCATATTACATGGGGTTTTCTAAGAGCCAGGTGACTGGAAGACCTCAGAGCCCTGTGTCACAGGAGTGCTTCCTACAGGAAAGTGCCAAAACCTTGAACTGGAGCTAACCTGAAGCTCTCAGAAACTCCAGACTCAACATTGTGGAGCCAGGAGCCTGGAGAGTAGGACATGCCAGCCCCAACACCAACACAGTTCCTGTACCTGAAGAAATGCACAGTGTGGCCCCAAGAGCCTCAGCTGGATTCACTGCTGTCAGAGCTTTCAGATTTCATGGGCTAACGCTGGAATCCTTGGCTTTCTGAGTGTGCTTGTAACCCAGGCTGCACAGACACAGAAATTTACTGAGAAATTTCTTTATGACAGGCATGCCTTTTTTTGAGTTATGTCTAAAAACATGTCATGTCCATGAATACGTCATGACTCTGTAGCACAGTCTAAGTGTATTTGAACTAGCTTTAAATGAACTAGCTCAGGAATTGCTAGCAATATAGCTATGGTACCACTAGCTGACCATCCAGTTTAACTACCATCTTCCTGGATTCAATTTAGTCTGCTGCATAACCATGAAGTACTAACACTGATTTGACCAGATAACTGATAAAGCCACAAACCACTTTGTCTTGACTGGATTTCTATCTCTTGCTAATTAACTCAGGATGGCTAAGTCAAGAATACACCACACTTCCCAGTGAAGGCAAAACCTTGATGTATAAAGGTAAGGTTATTTTTTTCCTGCCAGAATAAAAATACACATGAAAAAGCATGGAATTTACAGGCAGGTGTGAGAGGAAATGAATGGTAGCTGCACTATTCAGTACAGAGAAAATATATATGATGTGTCAACACATGGCAAAGTGTGAAGAATGCATGCCTGCATGTATAAAAGAATGTATGTATTCACAGTACTAAGGAATTTGCAGTTTAAGGAGTGGCTATCATAATATCTGTTGAATCCATAAGGAAATCCCTTGTTGCTGTACGGTTTGGTTAAATTTAAACTTCGAATTAATCTGTGAAGATGCCCTTGCTCTACCAACTTATTTAAAGAAGAGAGTTGACAGCCTTATGATTATGTTCTATGGGACCAGTGCTAATGCCATAAGTACCTTCTGGCTTCCTAGTAGACCAATTTACAGGTCTTGCTTAGGACCTGAACTTAGTCTTTATTAGCGAGACAAAAGACAGGCACAGAGAAATTCCCTAAAACTTCCATTAATTCATCTTTGGAAAAAGGATGTTGTAACATAAATATCAAGTGGAATTTCCTAATTGGCCCACGCTACTTTCATATATTTTAAAAAAAATCATATATTTGAATCGTTATAGCAATACAAAACTTCACATCTCATTCAGATTGGAAAGTTGGGAGCAATATAATACTATCTGGGATTTAAGTTTATTTTATTATTTTACGTAGGCAAGGTTTGAGGGTTGGTTCTGTTTCATTGAGTTGTTTTGTTTGTTTTTCCCCTCTATTATTTCCCTGGACCCTAAAAGACTGACTGCTTGACAGAGACACTTGGTTCTGGGCACTTGAATTCTCTCATTATCTCTGAAGAGAAAAAAAATACCTCTTTTGTTCCCCTTATCGCTTCACTAACTTATCCAAATATTCATTTCTCTTTTAAGAAGAAAAAGACAACTGAAATCATGCAGAAACTATGCCTTATATATTAAGAAAAACATTATCATTCAGGCAAAGTGCTAAGCACTCAGATAATAAAATAGAATAATTCTATTTCTAGGATTTTCCATTTCATATTTTTTCATTTCCAGCTTAACTTGAGCAATTTAAGACAGACTTTGTGTAATACAAAAGAAACATTTTCTGCACCAAACTTTGGGGTTATATTACAAATAATTATCTGCATTCAATCATGACATTTTTATACAACATCATTAGCAAAAAATAAAATAAATGGTGACACCTCAGATGGCGTGAACTGGCAGAGCTCTTCTGACTCCAGTGGAGTTCTGCCAATTTCCACACTGGCTGAGAGTTTGGACCTTAAATTTGTATCATAAAATTAGAAAGAAACAAATTGCAAGCTCTCTCTCCCTAAATAATGCAGACTTAAAGAAAACAAAAGTCTTCTATCCAAATAATTTCAAAAGCATGTGATAAAGTATACTTATTTACCAGTAACTGCACCTGAGATACATTACTGGCAAGGTATCGATGTCAGAGGTGAAAAATTTGCATTGTAATAAATGCAATGAGGCTTTTCAGTTTGAGAAAGATTTTTAAGAAACTTGATTGTTTCATTAATTTTTCCTTTCTTCTTGTCCATAATGAAGTGAAAATTCTACACTCCCATGAAACACACATAATTGTTTTCTTTTCTCATCCGTGTCCATATGGCAAAACAAGCTTGGATCCAAAACATTTTTTCATGAGTGAGGGTAAATGTCTGATCATTACTTTGAGCATATGGTAACATTTTTTATTGTTCTTCTATTTATAAATACTTTATTATCATTTATCAAATTATAATAGAACATATAACCCGCTGGTTCACACATACAGCAAGTAGGTGTTCTATATAACCTGCTTCAGAAAATTGCACAGGTACAACAGTGATTAGAGTCACCCGCAGCAACTGCATCTGTGCAATGTTAAAAATAAAGTGTATTATACAATCTTAATTCCTTATTAAAGTTTATAACTGACAATATAATAATTTTGATTTCCAGTTCTAAAATATTTCAGCATAAAGTGAACACTGTACTTGTCTTCAATGCACAATATGCACAAGAATTCTCCACCAGCTCTACTCTGTGCTGCTTCCCCCTTTCAGAGCTCGTCACTTCTCACAGGACAGGACCTGGCCCAAGAATAATGAGCCTTGGTGTGTTAAAGATCCAAGTAGCCAAAGGGTACCAAATCAACATGCCAAGGCCTACAATACACTGCAAAAAATAACAAATGAAAAAAACCCTCCGGTCACCTATTCATAAACCAGCAAGTCCGAGTTTTTTTCATTAAAAAGTAGACCAGAACTTTCCTTCAAGGGTTCTCTAGTCAAACTGACAGAATTCCAAAGAGCTTTGGGGCTTCATTTAAGGACTTTGAGATGATTTAGTACAAACCCTCCAATCAAGTGAATTTTGTTAAATGCAAGTGACAGAAGCATCATATCATAAACTGGAATGATGACAATCAGAGTTACTGCATGTCATTAATGATTAGGCACCTGCTTTAGCAAAAAAGACTCCTTGGTTTCTGTACAGCAAACGTAAAGACTCTGGCCTACCCCTTGGAGACTGTCCATCACTCTCAGCTGATGACAAAAGGAACCTAGGGCACAGGTTAGCCAGCTTAATTAGATGGCTTACACTGGGTTGTGTGAATGTCCCCTCTACATACAAAAATGTATAGAACTTATTTAAAGAGCAGTTGCCTATGTTTTTTTAGAGATCAGGAGGAAGGCAAGAAAAATGGTTAATGGCAATGGCCTGGGAAAAGCGATTTTGACGCTGCAGGCAAAATTGTCAGCTCATCTAAATCAAAATAGCACTTACTCTTTCACAGAGCTCTGCAGACCTGTGAAAGCTAAGAATCTGGCTATATAAACAGCTAGGAAAAACTATGATTAACAGTTAATCTAGGAACATAGCTATCAGGAAGAGGAAGTGCCTTGTAGAGAAAGCAGATTCACTTAAGGTAAATGCTAAATTGCTCATCTTCTAAGATAAATGAGTTCAACATTTCTAGCACTGAGGACCAGGCAGTGGTTTTGGGACTGTCCTTCCATGTCACTTTTCTAGATATGATCAATGTGCATGTTCAGTCACAAGAAGGGCATTTGGCTGTTGGACTTCATAGGCTGCCATTCTCCATCTACACCTAAGCAAATAAGGCTGCAAAAAAAAATTTTCTTATGAGCTCAATCCCACCCACAGCAAAGCATCAGAACCAGAAAATGAGCAAAATGGGAATGCATCCATACCTTTATCTTTGCAGACCCTGTGTAAGTACTGTACCTAACAGTGCAAAGACACAAAGTTCCTCTACAGGATGGCCTAAGAAAACTTCATCGGAGAAGGAAAATAATCTCAACAAGTAAAATCTACTCGTCAGGTATCACTAGCTAACACTAAGGATTTGTTCCTCTCTCCCAAATCCTCATCTGCTCCCCACAATAACGCAATGGCATAGAACCAAACTAAGTAACACAGAAAGTTATTTTCCATCTCTAATTTCCATCCTTTTTTTTTTTTTTTTTTTGTGTGTGTGTGTGTGTGTGTGTGTTAAATTCTTGCCTTTTGGAAGTATATTTCTATTCCTAATGAAAAACAATTTCTGGAGGTATATTACAGATAAGCAACAAAAATGTTGGCAACCATCTCTAATCAGAAGGGAAAAACTGAGTTAGCTCTTTGAAAGACTATTTAAAAACAAATAAAACAAAACCAGTCAGTTTTTCCAAAGGCCCACAGCAATTACAGGGTAGCTGCTGTCAAGAAGAGTCAGACAGGCTGTCAGAAAGTAAATGTACCTTCTGGCTGTGAAGATTGCTGGTCCCTAAGGAAGCCATGTTTCCAAAATTATTTAAATTTGAGAAAGAAATCCTTTTTTATTATTATTTTTTTCTTTCATTAGAACAGCAATATATCATCACGACATAACTGTGTAAGTCCTTAGCAGTAATAACTCATATCACTAAATCTCAGAAGCAAAAACCTCCAGGTATCAAGGCAAGTTTTATAGGGTGAATTTCTCAAGAGCTTAGTTCACTGGTTTGATATCTGCAAGCCAGAGCTATTTAGGTTTACACTCAGTGTCTGACATGTTGAAGATTTTATTGCATTCAGAAACTGGCAGAGCACATACTGAGAAAAATGTGTATGAGGCAAGTGGAGAGTGTGTTGTCACATTCTTAGTTCATTTAAGGTTACAAGAACAGTACTTAGACATCTCAGTCAAGTATGCAGAATTCTTAACTTTCAATTCAGACTAGCATTAGGAATGATCAAATGTAAAAGGTTTGAGAAAGTAACTTTTTTTCTTTTTCAGTATGGGCTTTTTTCTCATCCTGTTTTGTTTTAAACCTTCATTTCTTGTTATAGTCCACTGCAGTTACTTACATAGGTTCTAAATATACACAATAATATCAGGATTATATCTAGGTAATTACATTAACAGCATTAGAGTTGGCACAGGAAAGGACCGGAAATTGTAAACAATTTTCTTAAATTATAAACAATTGCTATTATTACTAAAGTATTACCTAAACCTTTTGATTTTTGCAAAAAAGTTGTGCGGCTTTCTGACAAGGACAAGCTCCCCCTTAGGTTCTGTGGGAAATTTTTTCTTATAAGCAGGCCAAAATATACCACAGAAATATTGCCCCTTTTTGGTACAGAATTCCAGCAACACATAGCTCACAACTTGGCCAGATCCTGGAAATGCAGAGGAGCATGAAAATGAAAACTAATGAGGGTGGAGAGGAAGGAAACATTCCAAACTTGTCAAGCCTCAAGAAATGTTAAGTTTGGGTCCAGTTCAAGTTTTGGGTGAAGACTTAACTCAGTTTTTATTTTCTTCAAAATGCCTGAGCACCCTCAGGGAGTATTTTCTTCCTAGAGAGCTCTTAGAAAAGCATATTTTTTCACTGACAAAAGGATCAGCAAATGGACCCTGATGCCAGAAGTTTGAAGTTAAACCAGTTACTGTGGCAAGTCTCACTCGCATGTTTGTTCCTTAAAAAGGATTTTTTCCTTAAAAAGGATTGTTTCCTTAAAAAGGATTTTAAGAGATTATGCAGAACTTGTGTATTTAGTGATTCTTCATATTTCCAAATCAGAGACAGTTGTCTATTATACTATATGCAATGAAGCAAAAATTACTTCTTTATGCTTTAGTTTCAAAGTCTCTTACACACTGAAGTTGTTCCTTTAAAACATATTTTCTAAAGATATTTACAGCTAGAAATGTGCTGCTGATCCAAAACATCAAGAAAAGGAACAGAGGAAGAGGGAGGATCTCTGAATAATTTAAAGCAGCTTCCTCATTCAAAAGTCATTCTCTTTTTAATCTCTCACACTTTGTAGCCAGAGACTTTATGTTGGGCTCTGGCAGAAAGTCAGGAAACAATGTATCTGCAGCTTTGGAGCAGGATGAAAAGAACCAACAAAAAGTACAGGAGACCCACTACAAGTTCTACTTTTATACAAAGTTTGTTTTCCAGGTATTTGTCTGCATGCACAGGTAGAGTCAACTGCTTGAGGACAGAATCTCTCCCCCCCACCTGCCCTCTACCTACACAGGGCATGAGCATGCATGCACATGCATGTGCATGAGTACACGCAATTTGCTCTCCTAGAACAGATGTCTTTGATTAACCACTGATATTTATGTTATTTTTGATAATGAGATCTCCTGGAAGAAAAACTTCAATGAAAATAAATTATCTGCATCATTAACAAAGACAACAATTAATAATCAATTGAGCCAGGCCAAAATTCCCCTATCCAGAGTTTATGAAAGCAGACTTTAACAAACCCTAATACTTCCTTTTCTTTTGCCTTAATCACTTTTCAAAAGACCAGACAGGCCTATTTTAGAGGATCTCTTAATGGACTCAATAAGGGAATAGAAGCCACCTGTCTTGAAAGAATACTTCAGAAAGATCACTGTGAAGAATCAGATAACCTGGAGAAGAAAAGCTTCCCAGACATCACCTATTTAGAAGCTGACTACAGAAAACTCATCCAGAATTAGCAGTGCACTAAATTATCAACTTTTCCAACCTTTAAGGCCAGTCGCAGCTTTTTGGTCAGCCACTTCTATACCCTGAAAAGTATTCTCAAACCTTTGCATAATATTTACCACTTACAAAGGACTGCTTTGTGCTCCCCTACTTCCCCCTCCATTTTCCTCTTCCATGATTATCATTAAATGAATTGCATATGAAAAGAAGCAATATTAAAAACACAAATTTCTTTTGCTTTTAATTAGCACTTAGAACATAGCAACATCCCACCAACATTAAGCTTCTAAGAGACCACCAACAAACACTTCATGAACCACAGTGTGAGAGTCACTAACACCTTCAGTAATTGTAATGGAGTTCCGATCAAGTACAGAAGTGATCAGATAATTATTTCCTGGGGAACTGGTGACTTTATTCTCAAAACTCATGCAAAATATGTCTAAGAATAGAGGATTAATTGCCATGCCATGCTTGTGTGGCTCAACTCAAGCTTCCATTTAGTGCTTGCAAATAACTTTGGTAAATGGGTAATTGTGAAGTTCTAAGAACACAAGTCACTTTTGACTGTCTTGCCCATGACTACAACTAAGGGCACTTGTGCAGATGGGCATACATCAGTGTGAATGTAAAACGGAGGACTGCATTTTGTATCTGTTGCTCATGTTGTACAGTTAGATCACAGGAAAGAAAACAAGTTCAAAATATGAAGCAGAAAGGTAACTATACAAAGGAGAAGGGAAATGTGTTTAGATACAAAGAAAGCATAGCAAGTACAATCATTTCACAGGTATGTCTATTGTTGCTAAGCACATATCCTGAAGCTAAGCACTGTAGTATAAAGAGGGGCCACAGGAGAAAAGCAAACTCGGCAACCTGACAAGTCTTCTTTTAAAAAGAAAGTCATTCTGATTGTATGATAAAATTACTATTCACTGGCAAAGTTATCCTCTTGTAACATCCTACTGTTCTCATAGACACCTATTCTCTTAGGCACACATGTACATTTTTAGCCTGAAGATTAATGAAAAACAAATCTCTACAAACCAATATAGAAAAGTGCGTTACAGTCAAACATACCCTCCCAAAGTCATGGTAGACTCTAATCCAGTCAAGAATAAACTTGACCACACTCCAGCCACACTATTCCAGAGGAACTTCATTCACTACCCAACATGGCAACTCTCTAGATGTCATACAGAAGAGCAGGAAATGAGTAACTGTATTCCCCAGTGCCAGGTTGACGTGGTGGCTCAGAGGCAAAAGCCCCTTTGCAGTCATGGTTTTCTTCTTAAACCAGAACCAGAGTAAAGCAAGACTGAATGTTCTGTAAGAGTTTTGTTAAACATAAGCAGAAACAACCATATGCACTCACAGGTCCCCATGTGCTGTAGCAAAACAGGCTACAGAAATCTTAGAGAAAGGTAGGCACCCTGACCCATAGCAAATCATCATAATGACAACAGTAACACTGACCTGAACTGCAGCAACTCTGTGCATCCTGAATACAAGCAAGATATACCTAGAACTAGTATCATTACAACTTAGCTGAGTGTGCAAAAAGACCCATTTTCATCTTTTCAGGAAAAATGCTTGCAACTGGTTTCCTAAGAAGCTGAAAGAATGTCCATGCTGTGGTATTTGAGAATATAATAAAATACTGATTGTACATTACCACTAAACCAGTCTATACATCAAATATTTATCTTTCAAAGATTGTTTTCTTGCCATTATATATTATAATCATTAAATACCTTTTTCTTCTCTTCTTTACTGTAACTCCTATTAGAGATTCCAAACAAAACTATTCAGAGTGGAGGGTGTATTTTCCTTTCCTCTGTCATTAAGGTGAAAAATCTTTCTTTGACTGTGTTCCACTTCCTCTATTAGATTGTTTGAATCTGTTTCCTCTACTTAACTGTTGACGCAGTTAACCCACGCCTATGTAATTTTCTCCTTGAAGTGTTTAACATTAATGTGAATGGCACTGTATTTTCAAGCCAACTAGAATTTTTATGAGACTATGCAATCCTAGTTGGCTTTACTTTTTTCTTCAACAGTCATGCAGTAGCAAATAGCATGCAATATGAACAGTTGAACTAGTCTCCTAATTATTACATCTGATTGACTGTATCCGACACATGTCACATGTTTTAACTGAAGGGCAACAAAGATCTCCAGTTGATCATTGATACTTTTAAATTGGCACATAACGATAATCCTGAGTTCTGAAGGGAGTCCTTCCTAAATCTCAGCATATGTCTTTACGTTTAAATAATTAAGCTACATCTGGATACAAAAAGCAGATCAGAACATCTCTCAGTGGACTGTGCACGGAAACTCACTCAGTGGACAGAATACTTCATAAAAGAAGATGACCTTGAAGATAATTTTTGATTAAAAAAACCTACAGGTATTTGAAAAAGAATTCTATGAAATGCATAGCTTTATACCAACAATGCATTTAAGCAGTAACAAGATTTCATTCAAAGGCTCCAGAGGAAAATATTATGTTTTAAGACATTTCATATTTTTTAGTTTTGCTAAGTCTAAGCATGCAATCAAGCATCTATGCTTCAGTAAGAGCATCAGAAGGTATGGCATAATGCAAGATTATCTCCTATGTCTCCAACAAATATTTAATTAATTTTGAAAGCAGCATATAATTCAACATTAGTTTTGGAGGTGGGCAAAAGAATAGCAACACACATCAACTTTGTTGCCTCTAGTCTTTCTAAATAGTACCAGTGAAATTAACAGGTACTTGAAGGAGAAGCTTTCCTTTACAGTGGGTAAGGAAAGCAAACGATAACACTATTTTTCAAATTCTGAACTAATCTGAAGGGGAAAAAAAAAGATATTTAGACTTTTTCCAATGTCTTCCCTCTCTATTTTTTTCAATAATGTGACAATTCATGAAATGCTATGTTTCTCTTCATGACAACTCAGGACATTTTAAATGATATAAATAACAAAAAAGAAAAAGAATCTTTGTTAAAATGATCTTTTCTGTCCCTATTTCAACTATTACACCATTTCTGAAAGCCACTATCATGGAAACACTATCGCTTCCTCACCCATTTTAAGATGGAGTGACTATTTAGGCCAAATCTACGGACAAACGGGAACAAGAACAATGAAAACACTTTTAATTTTTATCTTCCAATTTTATTTTGAAATAAAATGACCCCCTCTTGATTTTTTTAAAGTCATTTTTTGTATCTGGCAAAATAAAAAAAGACATAGGAGCAACCTAAGTGAGCCAAAGCCACAAATGGTGTCCTTTGCAATCAACTGTGCTTTTTTGGTGCAAGTTTCTATGAGAATCAATCTTCAGTGATGAAACAATTGTTGGATCAAAATCTAAAAATTGCACTGTTCTAGGGTGGCACACTCAACACAAAGCCAAAGAAATATGATAACAACAAGAATAAAGGAAAAAAAGCAAATTTTAACTCAATATATACAGAAAACATTATATAGAACATAACAAAATGCTTCCATTAATTTCTTAGTTGCTACATTTAAATATAAAGCTGAAATTTATCATTAATCACTGTTGTCGGTAATTAGTAGCACAGTTTGGAAAGGAAAACTGATAGCAAGTGCAAAAACACAGGCATGAAATATTTTAAGTATTTTGTTATTGCCAGCTTTGTCTAATATTTTATATTAACTTGGTGATACTGAACAACAACAAAAACTTCTTGAAGGAGTTACGTAAATAGCAAACTAGCAAACCTTTGACATTGAATCGGTACAGCTAAAACAAGCAAGTCTACGGGTATGTGTAGTGTAAACAGTTACATACTGTTGTATCCGTACTTGGAGAATAGTTTTAATCTTGGAAGATTTTTCTTTTATGGCAAATTTAATAAAAAGTTTAACATATTGAAGTTTTAACAACACAGTAACTTCAGGGAAAATAGAATCTAGGCTGCCCATCATGAATGAATATCAAGCATGATGCAACACCACCAAAATAAACAGAGGGATGTCATATGGTAGGCAGTAACAATTGAACAGGGATAGATTGAACTATAAACTGCAGTTGAAGTTTTCATATAACAGGTTACATTGTAAGCCACACGAGGCAGGGAGATACCCTGATCTCAAGGGTAATTTTGCCAGGGTGAGGCTCATCCAGTGTGACTGATACCAGTCTCAGCTGTGCTGAGAGTAGTTAGGACTGTATTTCTGTTATTCTCTGAAAAACGAAAATAAACAAAAAAACAGAAGTTGAAGGAATTTGAGTATGCAGGGGATTTTGTGGGCACCTGAAATCTGAAACCCACCGAGACCAGAAACACTTTCAAGAGGTTTCACATCATGCATATTCTTTCCAAAGCCATTCCAAACACTGGAATGGTGCATAATCAGGCACACAGTTAGGAAATGTAATTAAAGCAGTTGTTATAGACTTACACAAAGAGTTAGCACAGCAAGACATACTCTACTACACACGTTCTTAGGCTTTAAAATCAATAATACAATAAAATGTAATAGCTTCTTCACTCTTAACCATGACACTTGACCAGACAACTCTGTCCTATTAATCTAAAAGCTTATAATTGGCTTTTCAGACCTCATCTGTTTTGTCAAAATCTAGCTAAAGATTTTTTTAAATAGAAGAATAACTTGTTAACTCTAAAAACATCCACTGAATTTCAAAAGATCTGTGTATCAAAAATTCGGCATTATTTTTTATCAATTTTCTATTTCTATTTAAATCAGTATGGCCTTATAATTAAAAAATAAAGTCAATCTTGACTCCCATAACAGTAGAAAAATTTTCCATCTCATGTTAGTAGAATTCTGTTCTTCCCATGGAATTTGGTTAAGTAACAATATTGGCTAGTCACAAATTTAAGAGCTTAAAAACCACAAATTTTTAAAAAGAAAACCCCAAATTATTGGAAGGATTCAGGATGAAAGGGACCTGTATTTATTTTATTTTTATGTCATTTTGAAAACTCACAAATACTAAAGAAGTCAAAGTCTGTATTCAGAAGACATTCATTTCCAAATTTTGTACACTGTTTGCAGAAGTTCCTTTTATTAAGTCTCTAAGTGATTCTTCCAACCACTGGTAGAATCCCTGAAAATACTCAAGAGACTTCCACTCTGGAAAATGCTACCAGATCTTCAAACGTTGATTTGCTGAAATTACAGAATGAAGTATTTTCTCCAATCTATTTGTTGTCTGCACATAAAACTTTTGAGTGTATGGATAATAAAACAATGAGTAGTAAATTCTGTATTATTGTTATAACATCTATTCACAAGATGTATTAACACACTCTTTGGGAACCCATGGCCACTAGGAATACAAAATGAACCACAATGAATAGAAGTGGCATGCAAATAAAACTTCATCCCATCCAGAGAAACAGATCCATATGCAACTGACCAAATAACACAGATGCAAAGGTAATTTTGTGCGCTCCCCTGCAAACACTATCCATCTACCCTGACAGACAGAAAAAGGAGGTCAGAACATCCTGTGAAATCACTGTGCAGAGTCTCTATGGAGATAAGCCTCTTCCTTCCCAAGACAGCTTAGTATTTCTAAACATTCTCACTCTATGTTATAGGACAACTGGTGAAGTTTAACTAAATTTAATCTTCATGTATCTTTGAGACTGGGAACTATCAGCAGGACGTCATCTCTGCCACTCAGTTAATGCATCAGCTGGCCACTAGCAGGAATGCTCTATGGGTTACTCAGAGAGGAAATAGGAATAGTGAATTCATTCCACTTCACAGTGGTGAAAATAACTGTGTGTGACATAAGGCAAAGGAGTATGTGATCCAGGATCTGAAAGTCACAGAGTAGTTATCTATTTTCTATTACACCACTTTGAGGTGTATTATTATAATAGGCATTTCAATTTTGTCCAATAACTTTTATATTGAGCAGAATAATTCACATTTTGCTAGACAACATTTTCCCAAGAAAGCATCTGATCATGATTTGAACACATGAAGCATACAGAGATACTACTCCACTTAGTAAGTTGTTTCGTGGTACAGTAAGCGCCATTTAACATTTGGCTCACTTCAGCTTCCAATCCATCATCTACTTGGTAGTTCTCTTCTGTATCATCTCCTACCTCTATACATCTTTTAAATAAGTGACATCAAAACTGTATCAAAACTGCATACAGTCTACTAATGCCATTTTACAGAGATTAAAAAAACCTCTTTATTTCCAACTTGCATTTCTACAGATGACACTAGCCTCTTTACTTCAGTACTGATCTGGAGGCCCACAATCAGATGCTCGTCCACAGTAACTATGTCCTCCACCAGAAGCCCCAGTTTTCAGACCACAGTTCTCCATTCTCTCACCTTGTTCCTAGCTATAAACAGTACCAATTGGGATTAATGAAGGTTTTGTTTTAAAGGATTACACCAGCAAATGATACAGATGTCTCCAGATGATTGCCCTCATCACGCTTATTTCCCAGTATGTCAGTCTTTTTGCTATCATGTATTTCATCAGCAGTTACAGCACTGAGATACAGACATAGCGTGTGATTTTATCAGTTATTCCACCACTGTCAGAATGCCCAAAAAATGTATACAAAAACCTGTCTCTATGAATACTAATATGCTTTTGCTAGTTAAATCTTACTAAAGTCATATGCAATTAGTCATTAAGACTGGAGATAAAGTACTGGCAGCTGTGAACTCTTATTTTTTACTCTTAATTACCAGGTGAGGAACATGACCACCTATTGGTTTTGTGGTTCTTCTGCAGAGCCACATTAATAAAATTGTTTAATTTGGGAGTCTGCTAGGCCTTTCCTTCAGTATCTGGTATACATTGCTCATTTTGACAGTGTATTTGTCTCACATTTGCTTCTGAGCACATAATAATCACTTCCTTCTCTAAGTTCTGCCTTTATAAATAAAGCAGAAAAAGCAGTTTTGCTTGACTGAAACAGAAATTTTCATCAGTAAAGATCTTTGGGCATGTATAAGAAGAATAGCAACATTTCTGTTCATGCCCTGAGTTTCTGCAGATTGTTTGTTTGTTTAAACTAAATGTTTGAAAGACAGTATACAACTAATTAACCAGTAACAATAACTTAATTGTGAAATTCCTTTCTGAGGTAGTTAGGGTAAAATTTAAAAGAAAAATTGGGGATGTCAAGGCTGCTGTCATTCTAAAACTTATGTCTCATCTAAATAAAGAGCAAATAATAAGATACAGGAATTTATGCCATTTAGATTTATGCAAAATGTACGTTAACACAAAAAATAATATAAAATATATTGTTCAATGGCTTGAAGTAATGCACACCAATCCTGTAAGTTCACAAGACACTAAGTCAATCTATGTACGGGCTCCCAATGGGCCAATCTGCCACCCCTAGCTTTTCCTGCCCCTCATCTTATGTAAGCTCCACTGCATATGGCCATGACACCAGTGAAATCTGCTGAAAATTATTTTTCCTTCTTTTTGGCACAGTAATTTCTCTGACGGATCAGTGGGTTGTGATCTAGCCCACTCAGCAGTAACACAACCAGTACAGCAAATGCAGGGGAGCAGCAGGAGCATCTAGCTCGGAAAATGAGTGATCACCCCTTGGCAGTGCGGTCTCAGGTCAATAGGTAAGCTAAAGCTTACTGTAACACTGCATTTGTAAGGAAGTAAAAAATGGTCTATTTTTTAAAGGGAACAGCAAAGCTATCTCCTGCATAACAAAAATGCAGGTGAGTTTCAAGAAGAAAGATTAATTTTCTTTAAACCCCCTTGTGGACTCCAAATGAAAGAAGCTATAAAAACTAATACATTCCACCATGAAGAATTTCCTCCAAGCAATGCACTGTTAAGTAAGATATCAAGAAAGATGTACTCACTTTACAAACTAAACAACATAATCCACCTTTGAACAACACTGTCCCTGTCTCCATGGACACCATTCTGCACAGTGTCATCCCACATGACAGCCAGCCTTAAGTACCTACAAGAACAAAGCCAATACTGACTTCTAGCCTCAACGCATTATTGAAACCACACACTTTACCTTCATCCAAAATATCACCTTCAGCTGCCTGCGTTTCCTCTAAACCTTATGAACAAGCATAAGCATCAAAACTCCATTATACTCATGAGTTTTGCAAGAAAAAAACCTAGAAGATTGCACCAAACAATCTCTTGTGTACCTAGGACATGTGGATAGCATCTTTATCACTGGCACTAAAATGAAGACTTCCTCACTGATCTGTATCACTAATTAATAACTACTGTTCAGTCTCCTCCAACGAAACAGCTCATGGCTACTTTTACATCAACAGTCTCTAAGAAACAAAATAAAGCAAAGGTCATAATGCCAACCTAATATATATCACAGCCTAATTAACTCATCTCTTCAAACAAAAAGTGGGGGAAAAAAACCCCCGTGATACATAAGTAAGCACTCAGAGAACACATCTACCCTGAAGAAAATATCAGTTACCACACCTTCACCAATCCATAGGTAACATATTCTCTTTCTGCAGTAAAAGTAAAACTATTCCTAACTGATCAAAAGCACCTGATTGTCACAAAAGATACTGAAAATCATGAAATATGCAAGAACTGCTTAAAGATAACACTTTGAAAACAATCTTCCCCAGACTCTACTAGCCTCTAAACAGTAACTTGCCAAAGAGCTTCAGAAATGGATGAACTGATAGATTAGGGAACCAAAGCAGAGGATTAGTAAGTGTGTGTTGTGCAAGCATAGTATGTCAGCAGGTCTGTGAGGAAGCCTATAAATGCATAAGTAAAATGCAGAATTTCTGACATGGTGCATGATACATCTGAACCGTAGCTGCTTTAGCTTCTTTAAGCAAAACTTCATTTATTTTCATTTTTAATGCTAAAGCTGGAAGTGATAGTTACCTTAGCAAATGGTGCAAAGAAAGTCAAGCTTATTATGGATTTCAGATCTTGCTGTTAAATCTCTAGCTTGGAAATCCAGCATGAAATTGTCTCTGATGCAACCAAAACGTTTCAAGCATAATCTTCTAACATTGTCAACATGAGCAAACAATATCTTGCTCAAGTTTACAGGGCTAATTTTATTGTTTTTGTAAAGTGCCTACACAATACACTTGCTGCAGAATATGAGTCTAAAAAGCCATGTATAGAGTAAGCAACACAAAGATCACAAGTTGTGTCATTGCTAAGACAAAGCTGCAATAGTAAAGAAATATAAAATACCTACTTATTTTTAACAAGCAACTTTATTAACTACAGTGGGTTGGCATTATAAGAAGTCAGCACAGTTAACCTGTGGCATAGCACAGTTGATTAACCATCTCTTAGGTACAATACCTCAATCGTGCCAGATCATTTTCTGATGCAAAGAATTCAGTAAAACATTATTTTCTTCATTACAATGGTCACTTTTATCCAAAGAATTACTTACTGTCAACAGACTTTTGGTTCTTGGTGTTTTGTTATGTTTTCGTCAAGTTTAGTTATGTTTCATCTAATATCTCAGATATTTTAAAGGACTACAGGAAAGCACTGCTAAAGAAAGGTGCAGAGGATAACGTAGTTAATTTCTGGAAGTCACTGAATGTGAAATATCATTTATGAATATCAGATAGTATGAAATAATACCCAGGAGACAATACTGCAATATAAATGACAAACAAGTTCTTGATAAATTCAAGCTAGATATTGACCATACAGTTCTACTTTGGCTACACAGGTAAGACTGCAAAGAACATAATGTTAGGTATCAGAATGCCTTACTGGCCTTGGTGACATGAAGAAGGAAAACAGCTAAGAATGAGCATAGTGTGGCAACCTACAACTGAGTTATCAATTTCAAAATTACTCAAATTATCGCTGTACTAAAACAAAATGAAAACAAAAACAGAAAGGAGAAAGCAAAAGTATCACAAAAATGTTAGGAAAGCACAGTAGTTAGTGCAAATACGGTACTGTAATACTCCTGGCACGCAGCTAAGCTCTTTAATGGCAGGAGCTGATATTTGCAAGTTTGTATGGTATGTAATAAGATCTGGTGTAAAATTTTCCCAAAGTACCATTGGAAAAACAGAAAGAATTTTTTCTTTGAATAACATCTTCAGATGTATACTGTCCAGAAGAGCATTGTTATTCATTACACTGAAAGACTATCAGATGATGTACGTTCTATCAGATTTGCATTACAGAGATGATATAGTTCAGTTCAAATGCGTACTCTTTCTCATCACTGTAAGCGAATTTTTTATTTGTAAATACTGTGCAGATGTATAAATATTAAGAAATTACCTTCCTGTAATACATGTGAATTGAAAAAATTTTATGGATATTCACAATTATTAGTAACTTAATATTGTCAGGGAAAAAGAAGCTATTTCTTCAGCTCCTGTTTTGTCCCTAAGATGCAGCTTTTTCACAATGTTAAGAATCTATGGTTGTTTCAGACAGTTAATACAAAGATAGAATACAGATCATATTATGATTGTAGTATACTGTTGTACGACAACACGTATTTCAAGTTCAGTTTTGAATCTGAGATATTCTCCTTCTATATGTAAAACACCTGGATCGCTTTCACCATTTCTGAAAACGACAATTCTTGAAAAGAAAAAACCTACAACATTGTGATATAGTAAATATAGTAAAAGGATTTACTATAGGATCTATTTATATGTTGGTTAGCAGAAAGTTGTGTGGATTTTTCATACTTATTTTAGCAGAAAAATCTAGTTATTGAGGTCCAAATCATCAGTATGCTGTAGTATAGCCAAAGCAAAATGGGCATTAGGAGCCATCTTACACAAGCAACTTCCCCAGAAGTCACAGACTATAAAGCCCCTAAATCCTTATTCAAAGCCAGAATGCATAGGTTGCAACATACAGTTAGATCAATATGCTTACAACACTCTAGCATTGAAGTTATCCCCAGATGGCTCAAGACTCCTTGGGTAGTTTCAAGTGCAAAGTGGCACACAAGTGAAAAGAACTATCATCATTGTAAGTAAAATCCAATCACTGACACAAATTAAATGACCATTCTTGTCCTGAGCTACATATAATCATGAACTGAAAGAAAACTCAAGTTACTTGCATCTAATTGCAGCATTTTATTGAAACTTTTATCATCTGGAATCCATATGGGTCACACTGTCTTAATAAACAATAACACATTTTATTTTGGTTTACTGAAAATTAACAGGGCATTTGGGAAAATACTATTATTGTGAAAGCCTGTTTCACATTTGTTTGGCAATACTAGAGCTATCTAAGTGAAAAACAAGAGAACCAGGGGTTTTTTTCTCTGTTGCTGATATTAGGAGAAAACAATGGAGCCGGTAACATTAATGATACCCTATATCCTCAACAAAGATGAAAGAGGTCAAACAAAGTTGTAATGGGCTTAACCATATGAAACAGCCATACTGGATTGATTAGCTTAGTATCCAGACACAGTAAACCCATTTTTTTCAAACAATATTCCATGTTATAGTCCAATAGGTCTGCAAAGTCTCAAGGCTTCACATAAGGCAGTTTTCTTAATACAGTCAGCCCTACAGCAAAATGCAATGAAGAGCTATTTCTGTTTTGGACTGCCAGACTTGGGGGGAAACAGGAAGAGGGGAGAGCAGGCTGAATCATACAGCATCTATCACAGTACCACACTGGCTACTCTGTTGAGAGAGTACTGGCAGCAACCTTATTATACTGTCCTGTTTTCAGAGATTTACAATTAAAACTCCATTATAAAAATGTCTTCTTGGCGAAAATGTAGCAAACAAGCTCATTCCAAAAGGGATTTATATTTTAATTAGAGAAAAATCAGTTCAGCTGTCTTTTTGGAGAGTCAGAAGGTTTGGCTAAGGAAGACAAACAAAAACAGATTTTTGGTGGTTTCTGTAGTTCTTTTGTTCTTCTTGAGGAATCAGTACCATGTCAATGTAATAACCATAGTGTAATAAGATCCATACCAAGAAATGAGGATTTCATTTGACAACGGATCAACACTGTCTTTAAACATAGTTAACATTATTCCTCTGTTAACTCTAATCCAGATCCTTGTCTTTCTTTTTTTTACATTTAACAACAAAAAAAACCCCAAATCTATAATCCTGGAACTTAAATTTTTAGTTTTCTTGGCCCTTCTAGGATGTTCATAACCTCACTGTTCTCACTAGTGCTCTGGTCATCAGAGCATTGCAGATGTTAAAAGGTGTGAAAATTCAGTTATCCTTTCCTTTAAAATCACAGATTTCCTTAACACTGGGCCATTACAGTACAGCTGACTCCACAACTAACCTGAGGATAATTCAAGAAAAAGTGATATTCAACATACCACTGACGGTACCAGTGATCCAGAAGCACAATGCCAGGATTTTTCTTCCACTGTACAATACTGAAAACGACTTGATCCATCTCTGTTCTTGAGGCACTTCCCCTTATCCTGCAAGAGAAATCCACATAGCTAATTGCACTGAAGTCAGTAGGGCTGAAACTAAGAGTAAGCACTGTTTTGTAGGCTTCAGGTAACTATTTATTTCCTTGAACTCATGACAAAAATAGGACATGAAAAATATGGGGAAATGCAGTGTTCATTTTGGTGCTGTTTTACCATTATTTATCCAATGTCTAGAGATAATTTGTGGGGTATATCAGCCTACACTCTCACCTATTTAGAGACCTTCCTTGAGTCTATAAGAACAGCATGAAGGAATCTGAGAAACATATTGTCATTCAACTGTCCACTTTGCAGCTGTTGCAATCAGGCTCCACTACCTCTTCAAATGGCCCAATTGTCAGAAAGGTTAAGGCACCTACATGGTACCCTAAGAAAACCAAAGATTTTCAGTGGAAACTTTTCAACAGGTATGAATTTCCACCACTCTTGCTTTAATACATTTTTCATGCCCTTTTGTACTACAGCAATTTAGCAAAGAATTAACTTTTCTTACAGGTAATGTAACATGCATGTTAGAAATAAAGCATTGAGTGTGACAAGAAAGGAAATTTTCCTCCATCACAAAAGGAAAATGAGAAAAGAATTTTTAATCAAGAAATAAAAGAAACCACATTATTTGCATTTAAAAAATAACAAAATACAGCTTCTCAGAAGTCAAAGCACCAGTGACCAGGCTTGTCTGTTCACCACTCAGGATTTAAGAAAAAAGGTGGGAGGAGGGTGATAAGCTTTGTAGTCCTCTATAGTAACACAGAGACAAGAGAAAAGCAAGACAATAAAAACCCTTGTAGCCCAGTACTTACGAAAAGCTTCACCTTACTTTATTTACAAAATAGGTAAATATATTCGTACAAAAGCTGACAAATTACAAATAAAACTTTCAAAAAAGAATGTTCATTAAGAAGTTTTAAGCTGGAGGGGTTTTTTTATTCCTTTTGTCATTTGTGCAATATGTGATCAAAGACATTTCCTTTTCCCACTCCTCAAATGTTAAGTAAATATGTGGGCTTAGAAAAGAAATTCATGTAATTCATAGCAGGACAGAAAGTAGTACTTATTACATCATATAATTAAGGCTAAAGTATTAGAGGTGGGAACGAGGGGCACAGAGTCTGATTTTCTAAACAAAGACATGATGAATTTTTTTCAAAGACTGGAAAAAATTCCCCAAACTGTTCCTCTCTATGCATCCATATGTGCCAACTTCTCATCACATCCATTAATTTTATTGGCCAGCATGTTTCCCATCTGCTTAAGAATAAGCAGAGGGGAGCAAATTAATCTGTTTGCTCTACTTTGGTGCTGTTCTTCATCCAGCCCACCTGAACAGTGCCATCAAAACCATCCTGCTTTCAGCAGGGTCTGAGGAGATCCCCTTTTCCCTCACTGACAGCCACTAGGCTTCTCTATCCAGCTGCCCTTTGCATTCAGGGCCCTGATCAGCCGCACTGTGCCTCCCCCCATGACCCCTGCCCATGGATCTGGGGCCCCATTTTGGCTCAGCCTGGGGCCTTCAGCTGCAGCAGGGCCCCTGCCTGTCCACAGACCCCGTTGATCCTCACCCATGGGCTGGTGTCCCACCTTGACCTTGGAGCTCTCACCATGGTCCTGTCCCATGATGGTGGGGCTGTGCCTGGTCCTGGTTACCTGACTGAGGCCCAGCCCTGACCCTGGCCTGCAGGCTGGCTTCCCAGCTTGCTTCTGGACCTGCCTCATCACCATGAACTTACCTGATGGACTTTGGGCTGCCCCCGTCCTGCCCTGCTCCCTGGCTGGCGTGGTGGGACTGGTCCCAGCTGCCAGGCCCTTCCCTGGCCAGCCCTGGGGAGCCCCCTCCACTCTTGGCCCTGGCCCTATGTCCCTCAGGCAGCCCAGTAACATGCCGGCACTGGGCAGGTACCTGCCCGCTATGAGAGGACCAGCCTGGCCTCTGCCCACAAGCAACACACCAGCCCAGCAGCAGCAGCCATCGGCAAGAGCAGGAGTCAGTATCAATTAGCACGATTATGAATCCTTCTCTCCACACAAACATGAGAGAAAGAGTGGCTTTTACTGGAGGTTTTAGAGTCCCTGACCAGAAAAGAAAAAGTTAGGAAAAGATAAGGAAAAACTGTCTTTGGAGCAGCATCAGCAGCCTCAGGGAGCTCTGCCTAGCTGTGTACGTACTTGAGAAAGTTTCTCCATAGGAAGACAAACAGGATTTACCTCAGCTGCTGCGTGGTCAGCTGCCAACTGCGCGGGCACCTCCCTCTGAACAGGAGAGCAAAGGCAAGACAAAAGCCGCCTGAAATAATGAGGCTAGTTGTGAGTCAGCCACATCTGGGTATATTCTTCTCCTTTTTTTGTGGAAATTATTTGACCTTTGCATTGCAGGAATCCTCATGTGCTCTAACTGGGCTCCAATTCTGCTTTTCCCACACCAAGGATGTACCTCCTATTTTGACTATCACACATAATATTTCAGAAAACCAGCACCACACATAAGACTGTAGGAGTGTCAGCAGAACAAGATGAAATGCCAGGCTGGCAGGACATGACAGGGCATGCACAAGCAACAGGGTATTAAGTCTATAAGTCACTGATATCCAAACGACAGATCAGATCCATAAGATCTGGAAGAAAAGGAAAGAGAGGTGTATCAGGACAGCATTTAGTGAGTAACTCCATACTGCACATCACAGCAGATTCTAAGACTGTTCCCATTCCACATTCAATGCAAAACTTCAATTGTCAAAAGCTTTCAAATGATGAAAATCCCACAAATTCAGGGAAAAGAGACCACCCACCTACAGTTATACTGAAGGAGTGGCCAGGGAGGAGAGTATCTGAAAGCAAACCCAATACAAGATTTTAAGATCAATGACTCTAAATATCATAAGCGGCTATAAGACCAAGGTGAGAGCAAAAACTCTAAGATACTACCAGGAAAACTCAATTGAGATTTTAGCAGAAGCAATTTCAGTCAAGCAAGAGGGCTGGCTGCCAAGTTGGAGGTGACCCAGGATGGATCAAGGCTGGATTACCAGAGAGGAGCTTGTGGCAATAGTTGTGAACATCATGCTCAGTGAGTTTGGATATGTAATGTAAGAGAGAAACAGAAGGATAATTGGGAAGATAGAAGGGGTTTTAATGAATGCAAGAGAGCAGGCTGTGCCTACTTTATGACAGGGAATAATCCAAAATAAAGCAAGACGACTGAGCAAGACTGAGGCAGGAGAGATCAGAAGGTAAGCCTGAATGCAGTCTATGGCTGGAATAGGAACTACAAATGAATGAATAAATTAAAAACAGAGAAATCTCAAAATTAGCAGTAAGGTAGAAGACAAAGCACTGCAGAAATGTTTCACATCTGCCATCAACATAAAATATACAGACTACTTACAGGCAGAATATTAAAAAAGTATGCATTGTGTCAACTATAATTAAATGGCAATGAAGGCAACAATAGGCAAAGGAATAGTAAATCTGGAAAACAACAAAAAGAAAGAAGGTAAAATTTCTTTTTAATTAAAATGGATTCATAGTGTCACCAAGTAACTTGCTCTTTAAACTTTACCAGCCATGTAATAATAAACTGCAAGAATATCAATAGATCTCTACTGTGCTTCAAGCCTGCACTCTTCCTGCTCATCATTACAAGCTGGGAGAAATCTTGAAACAGATCATTATAGCTGAAATATTTAGCCATGTTTTTCTCTAACCCTCCTTTTTTTTCACTTTTAAAAAAATATCCTTCCTCTAGATTGTAACATAGTCAGAATGTCTATAACATGAATATATTCTCTTTGCTGCTGAACAGACCTGAATGTTTTCTCACTTTCAGCTTGTACAGGTTTGTACTTCACTCTTATTTTCTCCCTGAAGCAACATTAGCATTGTCTTCATTTCCCAACCAGCCCGTTCCTGAATTCTCAGCACCGCCTTCTCGGGCAACAGCTCACACTGTGTGTTCTGCGACACTGCAGTATTAACCTATTTTTCCTCCTTGGCAAAAGAAACACTGGAGTTCTTTTGAGAATGCTGATTCAGAAATTTTCTCTGTGAACGACTTCCTGAGGTTCCTAATTAGGTATGCTGGAGAAGTCACTGAAATTGTGGACCTGTAAGTCCCAGAGAAAACCAGGCCACTCACCTCTCAAGCCCACAGGAACACTCTGATGAAGTCCAAAATAAACAGCCCAGAGGAAGAGGCAGTTTTTTGAGTTACTACAGAGATACATAGTTTGGCTTGTTTGTTTAATATAGCTGAAGAATAAGATGTGAGTATTCAGCTGAACTGAGACTGGCATTTTTCATAGTCCTTGATGAGTATTTTAGAAGCTATCACAGACAGACATTAGGAACAATAGTATATATTCTGCATCAAAAGACCAACAGAAAGATAAACATGACTCATTTTGCGAGGAGAAATGTTATTCATTTTTTTCTTCAATAAAATGAGTTCCTGTAATTTTAGGGAAGTAAGAAGGTATATGAATAGTCAAAGAGAGTGGGAACAAACTGGTACCAGAGGTTACAAAAAATAAGAGAATTTTAAAACAAGCAAGCTCCAATACAGCCAGTCCTGTCAGAGAAATACTGCAATAGGAGTCAATATACTGAGAAAGTCTCGTCTCTTTGAGACTAATGAAAAATGGCAAAACTGCGCAGTTTCACACAAGATTTACTATGAAAAGCAGTCATGATAGGTGAATGCTAAAGTTACTAATTAAGATCTCTTTTTCCCCATCACCACCGAGGAAACCACAGGATATCCTCATGTCTAACATAACACCTTTTATAGTCTTGCAGCTTGCTCCATTTTTTTCTGTAAGCAGAGTACTCTCAAAGACACATTGGTAGGGATCCTGTTTCACTCTACTAGAACCTGGTAGGCCAAAGACAAAGCTTTGAAACTATTCTTGGATGAACTGCATTTCTTAGCTGCTGCTAATGCCTTCTGAACCTCTGATTAATCTTCTTTGAGCAAAACTGCAGTCAGCACTTGTACCTCCAGGGCAACAAACTCTGTTAATGCACTCTTTCAAGAGACCTATTATCAGCTTGAAACCTCAAATAGCAGACCCTCTCCCTGAGTAGTTCACATTACTTTTGGCCTTTCAGGCTCTAAGGGTGTGGTTTGACGATCAATTTAAATTGATCTAACTGTGGACCACTGCCAGACAGACAATCCTACAACTGTGTCTATCAGGCTACGCAATGAGTGAGTATAACTGAGCATCTCTTGTTTGCTGGGATAGTTATTAGATCACTTCCCAGTCCAAGGGATGGCACGACAACAAACAGAATGGCACTAGAGAAGAGACAGAAACATACAGCTGGCAATAAGGTCAGCACATGCAGCCCAGACTTGGATCTGCTTGAACTTCCCATCAAACAGCACCCTACACTGGACATCTGGGTGGATTATTAATATGAGACGGAACAAAACATATTATAAACAGTAGAATCTGTGTGACTTCATCCCCAAAGGATCCTTAACAATTTGATAGCAGCTTTGAGCAAAACGGTAGTATTATGAGCTGACAATGCAGAACTGGCTTTCATTATATGCTTCTTAGGTCAGTATGCAAAATGTTTAAGAGTCTCTCTTCCATGACAGCCCTGAGAGAATCTCTGCCCACGGTACACAATCATGCTACAAATAACAACAAAATGATACTCAAAAGTTCAGCTGTTCAGAATCTGTTTCACAGGTTTCTTTATACATTTGGACATGCCCTCTTCTTTTTGCTTCATATCAATTTTTTTCTTCAGTCTATTTGCTACTTGGGATCTAGTCAGACAAAGATAATGTGGAAGTTTTTGGATTAGCTCTTCCCTAAACTCTCCTTTAAGCTTATAAGAAATGTCCACATTGTCTATTTTTAAAGAAATAAATAAATGATAAAATATGGATATATCTGCTTTAATCAGTAACTGGATCCCAGTTATGTACCTGGTAATTATGTGAAAGTGAAGTCTATCCATATTTCATATTATTTATTTAGGATACCATTGGGATTTTTTTCCCCTAATGCAGCCAAAGATAGGATGATTCCAGAAGTCTTTGCATATGGAGTTAACACATTGCCTGACGAGTCATCAAACAGAAACAAGTAATAAAGCTCCCAGTGTTTAGTTAAATTTAATTTACAACTAAGCAAAACAGTGTTTATTGGAACAAAAAAGGTCATTAGTGTCTTACCAGGAAGCAATTAAAATAACAGATCAAAGCCATTCATCAAATCACAAAACAGATGCTAAGCTTTACTGTAAGAGATTTAGAAGCAATGGTGTATGTAACAGTAAAAGTCCACAAACTATGTTGCACCTTCTGTGACCACAGAGAAGTTGCTGAAAAACAAGATTTATTGCATACTAGATTTAACTGTGATTCTCCAGCTCCAGACGTGCTCATCTTACTCATCTGGAGACTCAAAATGAGGGCAATGAACCAACTGAAATCTAGTTTCTATGTTTTTAACATAAAAATTATTCTAACTCAAAGAAAATGTTTATCATGCTCTTGGCAAACTATTCCAACCTCAACACTGAGTTCTGCTTCACCAATATAATGGAAATCTCTACTGTCACTAGAAAAGAACTGAAATGGAAGAAAACGTCTGTTTCAGCAGTTTAAACCGGAAACCTGTACTTTACATTCTCTCTTCAGCAATGGACTGAACTCAAACATTCTTAGCCTCCTAAACTTCAGGTACTCCAGACACAGTTTAATTCTCTCTACAAATTTTAAATAAATAGTGAAAAATAGTTGCAAATAAAAAGGCAAGGCAAGGTTGAAATTAGAATTCTGTTTCTGTTAGAGCCTCTCTCTTTCATACAGGAGTTGCAATCCATCGTTGAAAATCCCTGTTAATTAATAGATACTCTCATGTCATGGATTTAGAGAATCTGTCTGTAAAAATCTTAAAATCTCTGTTTAGAATAACAGGGACACTCCATATATATATCTATGTCAGACTGGAAACTGTTTTTTACAGATAGCTCAAGTATTGTCTTCTTGCCACCAAATCTGTTCAGAAATTAGAGTGACTCCCCAGACTGAAGCGAGTCAGCAGTAGTGTGAATAACCAGAACTGAAACCAGAACTGAGTTGCAGCTGAATAGCCCCAACTCCATGTGGCACACCTAGGGCTGCCCAAAAGCCTGCAGTTGTCTTTGTTCAGGGGCAAGTGCCAATCCAAATGCCCTGATTCAGCTCAGGTTCAGCCAAGGTCTGGTTAACAAACCTTTTTGAAGAAGCTTCTGGATGGCTCTGTAGGTATCAGGCCAAATCAGTGACAGGCATGCCAGGACACTTGGTTCATACGAAGCCTCTTAGGATTTATTTTCCAGCACTGGTACTCTCTGCATTCTTCCATTATCCAATGTATCTAAACTCCAGCACCCTGAATAAGAGAGCTGACTGCCTGAAAGGAGAAAGAGACCCCAAAGAAACTGTGTTTACACTGTGTTTACTTTCTCTTAGTCACAGGGGTGATCAGCACACAGTCTAAGGCAAGTTACTTCATTGCCCCTGCAATTATCATGCAAAGTGTAAATATTACTACTGGTCATAAAGTTATGTGATAGCAACTGTCATTACTACCCTTAGGGCAGCTCCTCTGTCTGTACCAACAGCCAGCTCAAGTCCCTCCTAGTGAAGATTCCCTGCTGTTTTTCACAAATTTTTGAAAATGAATTGGGAATTTGTTGAAGAATGCCCTTAAGCACATCAAGTGGGGATTCTCATTAACAAATATCAAAGGGAAACTCCATATGCTCTGCAAGCAGCTTTTAACCAAGCACAGGATTACTTACTGACTAAGAGAAAAGAGTAGAAGCTACCGAATTCCTAATATCACTACTATTTCATCTCAATTTTCTCTGAGTAATCCTCATCTATATTCTAACCCTGCAGGAATGAGATTAACCAACAGGGCTACATGCACAATACACTTCAGTGTAATAGAAGGACACCTGACCCGGTATCAGATATCTGTGGGAATTAGCTTGGGCATCAGAAGTAGTCTAAACATGACAGTGTAAGTTCCATATAAGCTAATGTATTCTATTTCTTAGAAAAATCAATTAGACTATGCTAAACTGAGGGCTGTCACAGAGAGACCGCTTCTGGTATTCAGCCTGGCTTGTTTAAAATTAACTTGGGTATCTCTGTACTAAATTGTGCTGTGTGGCAAGATGAACGGATAATACAGTTCAACTGTTATCAGTGTAATGAGAGATTTAACTTTTACATCACAGGTTCTCAGTAACCTAATTAATAATAGTCACAGTTTTTAAATTTCATTTTGTAACTCTAGGAATTAATTTTGGTCTGCATTAATGTAATCCATAGGCAGCAGATAGCCTTACCAGTGTATCTTGTTACCTGTAGAAGGAGAAGATGATACAACAGAAGAAATACCTTGCAGTAACCTAACTTGGGTAATGGCCCACCTGAATGAAAGTCAGCGGTGAAGGGAGATGCTAAGGAAAAATTCAGCCACATAACTGCTTTGTATGTAACCTGGTTTTGACAATGTACCCCAACATCTCACCCTCAGAGAACTTTTTCCAAATACTTCTCAAGTTTTTTGTTCACCCCATATGCTTTCCCTAGAGGATTTGGCAGATTTTCATATGCATCTTGTAACCAACAGACTCAATGAATGGTAACAGAAGATGGGTTAAGAAGAACATAAGTTTGTATTGTTCTTTTAGAAAGGTTACCAGATTTGCTTCTTCTTAAGGATTTTGGTGTTTTCTGCATACATCTGAAGCTTCTGAATTATTTTGTTGTATCTGTGGGAGCTCAGTCCTTTTGTTTATTGACTGTCATCTTGCATTTCAGCCCACTGATTGACAGAGTAACTAGAATGTACAGCCAGAATATCAATAATGCAGGACCTCCAGACAGACCACTCCTGCTCTTAGAAGTAACTGGTTTAGTGGTCGCAGTGCCAGTCGCTGATCAGAAAATATAAAACTAGCCAGCCATGAATAGAAACAGTGTAAAGACAGATGCACTGATTCTTTGCATGAAAGGTTTTTTATATTAGTTTCCCATGTTTAAATTCTCTTACACTTTTCTCTGAAGGCAGCCTGAGAAAGGATGAATGGAAAAAAAAAAAGAGGAGCAGAAGGGAAAAGAAAGGTATTTTAAAAGCTGTGCAGATTTGTATGCACTTGTTTTTCTATCACCATGCTAACCTTCATCACTCCTTAAGCTTTAGGGATTCTATATGTAAATTTATTCTTTAACATAACATTTTACTTGCTCCTGAATGAGTGACACTCCTGTAGAACCCAGACTTACTACTTACAAGCTAATTTTACTGCTAATACATTCTGCCACCCTTTACCTTCTAGTTTTATGGTACTCTAATTACAGTCCGCAGGCCATCAGTGGTCTTCTGCTGCTGCAGCTGGAGGTCAGCTTCAAGCAACCTCTGCCTATTAGGGCCTCCTGCTGAGTTACTGGTTATTAAGGTAATGCAACTTTACTCTAGTTTGGAAATAACATAGAACTAATATAATGAATAGCTTTCAAGGAGGGTAGAAGACTTCCCTCGCTCAAATGCATCTTCCTTAATAACGGTTCTCAGATTTGTATGCTCCTTAGCTCCTTTTAATTAATAAAAACAAATCTGTAGTGCTTCACTGTAAACAAAAATTTTTTTTAATAAATATCAAAGCAAAATCGTAGATGAAGAAAACGATTTTTTTTAGTTTTCTGAGAAAATTATGTCCTTCTACAGATTGATAGTAAGAAGACATCAGTGGAAAGATCTCTCAATAGTTCTATTTTATCCTTTTATAAGTTAAAATAGGCAGTGACCTTGGTGTTAATAAAATGTTCTACTTATGGATATTTGATACGCAGAGTGAAGAACAAAAGGAACCAGGAGCTAAGGACGTTTTATTACTTAGATAGAAGAAACAGCTCAAGGTTAGTACTACAGTAGCATTTCTGACTTCACTCTATGAAAGCCCACAGAAGGTAAAAGCATAAAAATGGCATACAGGAAATTGAGTTTGGTGAATAAATCACTGGCAAATAAGCGTTTGGTAAGAACCCTGTTATTCAACAAACTTTACAACTCAGTTGGTTTGGAATTTTCTAATTAAATGTTGGGGGTTTTCCTATCACAGAACATTAGTTAATCGAACCTGAAAGTATATAATAATAAAGTTCGTTTTAAGAAATTTATTACTTTAAAAATTTTTTGGACAAGCTGTCCCTTTTTAACATTTTCATATGAAAAGTGTTTGGTATTTTTCAGTTCAGAAGAATATTATGTTTAGAAGTACATATTTTTAAATTAAAAATTAATTATGTGTAAAAAGTTGGGTTTTTTTTTTTTTAATATTCTATAGGAAAACAAAATATTCCAATTACATTATTCAAGGTTTTGGATTTGCATGTTGCTTGCCATTTCAACATCTTGACAAAATATTGCCCGAGAATGAGAATATCTTTCTTTGCTTATCTCACTTTTTAAATCACCTAGGATTTTTACATCATCAAGGGTAACATGGCCATACTCTGAGTCTTCTGAGTCAGCCACAATGTACTAAAAAAATTGCAATTTTTTTACCAGAACTTTCTACTCACAATACTTATCCTTTACATTAAATTCCCATTCTACACCCTCAACTCTTTTTCAATAATGTACTCTCTGTCAGACAATCAGTTTCACAAAAGACACTGCAAAGGAGCCCTTTTGTGTTTAACATCTAATCCTCTGTAAAATTACCTTAATTATTTACGTACTGATGCAAATTCAGTCCTGAAGCCACAACTGTTGTAAGAAACAGCTGAATCCGTTTCTGTCTCTGTCACTGCCTTTGGCAAACTGACCTGTCCTTACTGCCACAGAAGTTAGTTTTAGCCAAGTTCATATTTAATAAAAGGAACCATTTATATAAAGAGGTGCAACATCTTTGTGGCAGAATTCTTAATGGCTCTTGATTAAAAGCTATCTTTCCTCTGAAAGCTGCACATACTAACTTTTCCTTCTACTATATGATGCATTTACTTTTTGTTCAGTTATGATGGACATGCTTTATTTAGCATCTTTGACCATGGGAAGATCACATAAAAGTTCAATGGAAGGCAAACATTAAGGCTATTTCCATCATAGTCACTGACTAGAAAATGGCAATTCTTATAGCTAAAACATTAAAATCTTCAGCACATTTGTACCAATTCATGGCATGTGTTGCTTTTACCACACTCAAGTAGCAATATTAAATTACTTGTTTTAGCTAATTACACGCTCATCAAAACGACCAGTTTAGCTGCGGTATCACAGAGCTCAGCACGAATTCATACATCCCTGAGACACACACAGGTGTCTCCACAAGACTGCAATATAGTTATGCTCCTTACAGTGAATACCATCATCTTTTTTCTTATCTTGTATTATTTTCTATTGTAGTGCCATGTACTGCAGCTGCACAGCTGTACAGTGTGGTGTCACTGCTGGATTTATCCAACAATCCATCACAGTTAAGATGTGGCCCTGAAGTCTCAAGGGTCTGAGGTGTCCTACCAGGGAGTGAGAGGTCAAGTATCTGTTTTTTCATAAAAAAGCCCACTGGATCACACTTTTGGAAGAGGAGGAAAAGGAAAAGAGGCTTTAAAATTTCTATCTGAATTTCATATTTGAAGGAAGAAATATAAATTTTGGCCTTTACTAAAACATATGTTAGTCTCTCTTTATGATGGTCTAATTCTTCAAAGAGTTTAAACTTGTCTCCGTCTGGAGGGCTTAAAATGTAAATTTGGTTCAGCATTTAGCCAAACTTACATATTTGAGTATGAAAAGCTGAAACCACTTGAAAGAATAATGCTTTTCCAAAGACTGCTACTCATCCACATCTGACTTAAACTACAGTCATTTCAAAACACTGATCATCATATCTATAGACAGAATCACAGAATCATCAAGGTTGGAAAAGACCTTGAAGATCATCTAGTCCAACCATTAACCTCACACTGACCGTTCTCAACTACACCATATCCTTCAGCGCTATGTCAACCCAACTCTTAAACACCTCCAGGGATGGGGACTCCACCACCTCCCTGGGCAGACCATTCCAACGCCTAACAACCCATTCTGTAAAGAAATACTTCCTAATATCCAGTCTGTCCCTGCCCTGGCACAACTTGAGGCCATTACCTCTTGTCTTATCGCTCATTACTTGGTTAAAGAGACTCATCCCCAGTTCTCTGCAACCTCCTTTCAAGTAGTTGTAGAGGGTGATGAGGTCTCCCCTCAGCCTCCTCTTCTCCAGTCTAAACACCCCCCAGTTCCCTCAGCCGCTGCTCGTAAGACCCGTGCTCCAGACCCTTCACCGGCTTCGTTGCCCTTCTCTGGACACGCTCGAGTAACTCAATGTCCTTTTTGGAGTGAGGGGCCCAAAACTGAACACAGTAATCGAGGTGGGGCCTCACCAGTGCCGAGTACAGGGGTAAGATCACTTCCCTGTCCCTGCTGGCCATGCTATTTCTGATGCAAGCCAGGATGTCATTGGCCTTCTTGGCCACCTGGGCACACTGCTGGCTCATGTTCAGCTGGCTGTCAATCAACACCCCCAGGTCCCTCTCTGACTGGCAGCTCTCCAGCCACTCCTCCCCAAGCCTGTGCCCCTGATGGGTGCTGTTGTGGCCGAAGTGCAGAACCCGGCATTTGGCCTTATTGAAACTCATACAGTTGGCCTCAGCCCAGTGATCCAGCCTGATGACCTTTATGAAAATGATATACAGACTGCTCATTCTAAAATATTTCCTTATTATACAACAATACATACTATAACATTGACCAAGAGTTGAATGCTGTAAGTGAAAATTATCTTGAGACTGAAATTCAAATGACAGTGGAATACACTGTGGTTGAAAGCACTTTTTAAATTTGAAGATCTATGAAATCAGATCTATGATAACTGCTAAGAGTTAAGAATATTGTATTAAATGCCACGAAATCCACAATCAAGGAAAATTAATCAACCTTAGAGGAAAAAGACATATAGGGAAAGTAAAAGCACATGTAAAAATAAATAATGAAAGCAAAAAATGGAACACCAATAGCAATTAATATAAATTAAGAGCCAGGAGATTGCTAGAATGCTTGGGGCTAACGTCAATGAGAAATCAATGGCCAACACAATTAAGGACAATAAGGATTTTTCAAAATACATTATCAACAAAATGCATTCTAACAGCAGTATCAGTACAGTAATAGATTAATATAGTAGAATGGTCATTAAAATCCAAGCAGCATGGAAAGGCTCACAAACTAGCTTCATTCTGAATTTGGGAGAATTCCAGTATGAGTTGATACTGTCAAGAAAATATACTACGATCCAAAAATGATTTAAGGAAGTATTACTGAATAGCTACTACACTATGACTCCTTTTTATATCAACACTGATAGAAAACTGTGATCCAAGAGCTGGAGAAAAGCTTCTTTTGTTGTTGGTAGCTCATGAAACTCAGGGAACTTCCTAAAGAAAATTATGAAAACTAATACTCGTATCTTTAAAAGTTAAGTGGTATGACCTAAATGAGTAAGTGGATGTGATCTCAGTCACAGGCACAAATAATGCTGGAGCTGCTTGTGTGTCATTTAGCAAAGATTTAGAAAAATTCAGTGGAAGATTCAATATTTATTAATTGACAGATCTCAAAATACAATTACAAGTAGAGAATCCTCATTGTATGTCTGCTCCGACTGAGTACCTACAGAGACCAAATTTGGTCCCATTATTATTTAGCATTTTTGTCAGTCCCCTGTAGGAAAACACAGAATCTTTACCTATAAAGCTGACATAAAAAGAGGATTTTGGCACAAGTTAATAATGAAGAGAACAGCTCACTGGTACAGAGCAGATCACTGTAGTGAATGGGGCACAAAGTAATTACAGTAATTTCAACATGGCCAAACGTAGAGTAATAAATCTAGGAACAAATAATTATGGGATACCTCTGCCTACTTCTGTTGAACAGAGGTAGAACACAGTCCACAGCTGGAAGCTGAGAGGCAAATTCTAGTTCAAAATAAAGTACAGATATCAACTGCCAGGTAAAAGGAAATAGGGTAGCAGCCTTCCACCAGTGGTGGTGGATTCTCCATTGCTAGAACTAGTCAAATCATAGCTGGACACTTTAAGGCATAGAGTTTATTCACAATGAAAATGAATTTAGGGAACATGTATGCTGTGCTGTCAACTTACATATAATCCTCTTCCAAATGCAAGGTGCAGCCATGAGCAGGAACACTCCTTGCTATTCCTGGGCATACAGCCAATTCAATGGTCTTGATAGGATAGAAATGGTGTGCAGCTCACAGCACTGGGCCAGCATTTCCACTGCCAGTTTTATTTATAGCCTTGCCATATTCATTAAACAAAGTCAGAGAACATCTCCAGCACCAGTAAAAGGGACAGAAGAACTAAATGTCAGCTGATACCACTCTGAAAGTTTATTTTCAAATTGTTGCAATGTTGTATATGGTACTGCTAGTCAAGAGCAAAATCCTGCCATGTCTACTTGCCCTTCACTGAAACAGAGGTCCCAGATAAAACTTCTCTAAAGACAAATGAGAGCCAGTAGTTCATACACAGTCACCCAGAACACAAACTGGTCCCAGCCCCATCAGTGTACCAGAAGGGCAGACAGGTGTGAATAAGGGTTGTTGCAGATTCAGGACCCATATGTGAAAGGCACAAAAATTTGAAAACATGTTATTACCTTAATGCTCACAGGGTTTTTTTCAAAGCAAATTTGTTACTCGGTAATACCTCTTGCTGCCTGAAATGCACGTGACTTATAAGCTATTCAGTAGAAAACACCTAAATATCCAAACATACTAAAATCTGGATCATGACACATTCATCAGTGAGGAGTGACAAATGAACAACCTTGTGCATGGTAGGATAGTACCTGCCCTCTTCCACTGCACAATAACAGTATTAGACTCTTTGCTCTGCAAGCAACTTCAAAAAGTATAAATTGACATCTACCCCAATGTAACGGTTAAGTGTATTCTGAGATACACAACCAGGACGTTTATAAACTGATTGAGGAACACAAATTTCTGTTTGTTTTACAAGGAGGTAAATATTATGCAGTAAAAGTCAGCCTTTAGTGACACACATTTTAGACCTGTTACTCCCAGTGCACTCTGAAGACAATCAGATAGCAGCACATGGAATCAAAATATTATATGTTTTACAAGAGTCATCCGATAAACTTCTTAATTCTAATTTTCTCATTTTCACATAATCACGAAGCATACCTAATCCAAATTTCCTTCTTTTTTTAAAGTGCCATCACTTCAGCCATTCACCATTCAAGGTCTGTTTAACACCTTGACATTAGACTGTGCCTATGCATATATGCCAACCAAAATTACAACATGGAAATAGATAAACCACAAGTACAAAATACTCAGAATCCTTATTACTGTAATTATTGTTGTAATTGTTTTAACAGATGTTAAAAAAGAAAAACACAGTAAGAGCTGGAAGAGTAATAAAGGGATTAGATTTCACAGCCATATTCATAAGCCTTACATAACGAGCAGAAGGAAGGCAACAGAGGATATAAAAAATGAGAAAAGAAACATCCTAAATCCTCACTGAAAAAGGCCAAAAAAGAACCAGCCTGCTACAGCTTATTTGTACCTGCCACAAAACTTTCATCCATCTTGAATTCTTCTTGACCTCCTCAAAAAGTATGTCATTGCTACCATTAAATGTAATAGACTTTGGTCAACTGAAGAAAGGTGGAAACAACCAGCAAAAGGGTTTTCCAAGCATTCTCCTTCCTTAAACAAGAGTGAAGGACTGTTCAAAACTACTGCACCATACTCACTGGCTATGGTAACAAAACATTTAATTCCCCGCAGTTGTCAAATGACACGTTTAAGACTCATGCAAGCAATGAATGTTAAAAAGATAAGTTCTTTTCCAACAAAAGGAAAAGCTCAACTATGAAGACCTTTGAAGGAAATGCTGCACCTCAGTGCTAGTATCTTTGATCTGCGATTGGTACCTCTAACAGAGGTACACTTGACACTTTAAATATTGATGAGATATTTGCTGAGCTGCCATTAAAAGCCAAGCCTTCACTTTCTAGTGAAAGAAAAACACAAGCTTCAAAGACTCTGTAGGGGTCCTGATCTTAAGGGCCTTTAAAGAAGCTGAAACTATATCAAACCAAGGGAAGGGGGATCACCCCATCTTGGTTTGATATGCTATAACACCAGTTGTTATACACAATTGTTTGGAAGTATTACAAAGTGTGAAGCCTCTTTTGTAGTTACCATTCTCCTACCTAGGGTGCTGGAAAAGAAAATCATCCTCTTTTTATGAAGATAGTACACATTAACAGATAGTATTTATACTACAAATAACTTTGTATGGTTTTGTTCTTTGATTGTGTGGATAACTCTGACTTATGTTTTACTATATCTGAGACATGTGAAAAAATGTATCTGAATACTTCTGACAGATTGAAGTCCAGCAACTAGACAACTCTATATCCAAACCAGCCAGTAGAAGGTGAAATTTCACGGTCATATGCATCAGCACACTCTATGCAGATGAAGTAAACGTGAGTGTCAGGGGCCAATAAAGCATTCAGTTGAGTTTTCTTGCCTATTCCACTGTGATTTCATCCATATGTCCATCCAAGCTTCATTATTATTAGTGTAACTATCGGGAAAGGTATGCTACATATGGAAATAACTATCAAGGATAATGAACAAAAGTTAAGCTACCAGCTATCTTTTTGTTACGTGAAAGCAGACAATGACCTTAATATCTTAAAAGAGAGCACACAGAAGAATTTTTGACCTTTGGTCTCAACTGTATTACAGTCTGTAAGCCTACTGAACCAAGTTAAGCATGAAACACTGCCGAAAAACTTATGCAGCTGGACTTAGATTGCTGGCCAAGGAATCTGAAGGGCAAGTAGATGCTCCATTGCTATTTAGCATTCTGATCAGGTGAGCAGTAAGAAGGGTGAATTTGTGGCTGTTCTCCCTGTATGTGAGCTGAGCAAGGAAGAATTAGCATCGCAAAGTAGATTGTAGATTTGGCCAGGAGACAGTGCCATTTTCAACAGTAAGAAAAAGGCAGTAAAAAAGACATATTATTTCCCAAATTTGAATTTCACATATTGTTTTTTCTTTCTCAATTTAAAAAGGAAAAAAAAAAAAAAATCAGAGCAGGGGCATCCACTAAACTTAGCGAGACTCGACACTTCACTTTTTACTATGTTTAGGAAAAGTCTTATAGAAAAAATCTGAAAATAAGATACATCTGAGCAATCACAGATGTTATTCCAAAGACTTTATCCAGTACCCCGTATGCAAGCGCAGACATTATGTGTGCTCCTGCCGGCAGCAATTTGCCTAAGTGCTTATGCACAGCACTGTGCGTATATTGTAGTCACATTAAGACACTAGATCATAAAATAAAAACACTCACTTCAACATTAGCATGTGCTAGACAATAAAAGTAAGAAAATTAAATCTTCTTTTTGACTGACATTAAATTGGAAGTGAACTGTGAAAAAAAAATAGTTCAATTAATAATTTACTTGATGATGAAATGAAGATAAAAAATTATTTTAAATCATACCAAAGAAGTGGCAATAATATTATCTGCATTTGATATCACAGTGCTATGAGAAGTCACCTGAAAGAAGAGCCACTTTAGCTAATTTTCTCCGTAGAAGAGGAGAAAAATATGGACCTAGTACAATTAGACCTATATTATGAATCCTTGTACATTCAGAAGTGAAACTTGCTATTCTGCTTTCATATCCATTTTATCCCTAAAAACCTTTTCTTTAAAGCAACTGCAAGTTACACTATGTGTGAGAGCATATCTGCATTTAGAAATGGAAACAAAGGTATGTGTTATTTTACGGTCAAGAAACGCTGCCTGTTTTCTTCACAATTTAAACCAGCTGCAATTTACCCTGAGTCACACCCTGAGAATGGCTACTCACACTAAAAGTTGCAGTAGAGCCATCTTTGGATTTTTGAAAGGGCATTCATTCAATTAGCTTTTCAATTCCAATCACACTATAAAACCAAGATGGTGCCAGATCCTCAGCAGACAAGTGGGCAAAACTTACTAAGCTTATGAGCTAATCTTATTCCAACAGAAGACCATGCATATTGGTAAAGATTTGGTGTTTTAAAAACAAATCCCCCCCTCTGCACTGGAAAACTAACTTCATTAACTCTGCTTAGTAGATATTTAAAAAATGGGTCCAACGAAATGGATATGAGTCATTAGGTGAATATTAGACAATATGTGCTCAGCAGTACTCCAATCTAATAGCTGCCCCAGCTGAATCAGTATAATGCTTCCTTTACACTGTGTTATCTCTTTAGTAATATTACATTATTATGGCCAGATCATCACATGGTAGAAACTGGCAGAGCACTATTGATTTCAGGAGAGCTATACTAACTTGCACCAGCTGAGATTCTGGCTTTCTTAACATAAATGCATTATAAACTTAAAACCATAGCTAGAATTGTACAGATCAGCTATGTGTAGACAATATACAAAATACCAAACTGTAGGAGGAACAATGTAAAGAAATACATATGATGGGGCTTACACTGAAGAACAGACAAAGTAGCTCAGGAATCTGTTGTTTTAAATACAGGGGACATAGTTGGAAGGGCTGAAAGTTGTTTCAGATTGCTCAAAAAGATTATCTTCAAATAAAAAGACTGGTGCAACTCAAAGTCAGAGCCACCTGCAGCAACAAATTACAAAGCAAGCAGCAAGCACCATTGAAGTAGATCACTCAAACAATAAATATAACTAAAACTATCTGAATACCTTTCAAACACAGAGAATAAGCAGCTGTTGATAAAGAACAATTTAAATACAGACATCAAAAGAAAAGTTGAAAACATTTTTTTAAAATAAAGGTGCACACAATGCAATTTCAGAAGATGTCTCCATTTCCATACTAATTTTGAGTAATTTGGTGGAACTCGGTTGCAATGCCATTTAAACCATATAAAGTACTCAAACCCTTACTGACATAAATAATATTGTTCAGCTTCCTCTGTACTGGACTCTAGTACCTTTGCCCACACTAATACTCAGTTTTAATTTGTTATGTCTGTTTATTTCTCTGGTGCCCTAAACTGAGGGCTTATTATACATCACACATTAATGCACAAATTCCTGTCACTACTGCTGAGCCTTTAAAGCAAGCTGTGTGAGGTTGGTGGACACATTTCCACAGACTTCTAAAATGACCGATTTCTCATTAAATGTTTCACTCCCATACTCATCTCAGACTTTGTTACACAGTACTACTCACTGGCTATACATGAGATTCATATTTTGATATCAGAATATGATTGCTGTTCTGAAAAAGTGCTATATACCACAAATACCAGTGGTTATGGAAGAGTCATAAGTATAATTTGGGGTCTCCAATCTCATATCAGAAAGATCCAATTCACATATTCCTGGGTCACAGTCCTTATAGCTGTCTGCAGCCCCTCCAGTATGGGTAAAATAGCAGAATGTATTTTATACAACTGTTAACCATGGCACATGACTAGAGCATCATGTGAGGCAAGAGGTCAAAAGATGGATCAAAACAGCAATAGCCAGCCCAGCAGAGACATGGCCAGAACCTTTCAAAGTTTGCTTAAAATATATATATATATAAAATTGTACTGGGAACATTAAACTGCTTCAGGTTTCTCTTTTAATTTAAACTGTACTTTGGAAGCACAGAGCACACACACATATAAACTAACAACCCCAAAAAGCCCAGAATACATCTGAAAAGAACTTTCTTAACACAACAGAAAGAATAAATTCATAGCGCCAGCTATGAAAAAATGTTTTGTCAGAAAAACATAGTCGTTACAGTGCTTACTAAAATCTATTAAAAGTATAATGAAAAGGATGTAAAGTAACATTAACATCAAATTTAAGCATAGCATATATTGGTTGTGAGGACTAATCACAGAATGAAGTCCTGTATTGGACAGTGTGTGGACCACTCCACTACTTATGACTCAGTAGATTCAGAAATAGAAGCAGAAAAACAAGTGAAAAGTTGTGAACTTTTAAGGCTGTATAATCTGTCCTCCTGCTCCATAAGAATCTACAGAACTTACCAAATTGGTTCAAATAGATCTATGCAACACAAGTATGCATGTTACTTATGCACAGTGAAAACTGGGAAAATTCATGATGGTATAAATAATGTGCTTATGCAAGCTTACTAACAGTCATACTGCACTTACTTTCTGTTGCAGGTGAGGAAAAATATATTATTTCTTTCTGCAACCAATCTAAAAAGAGACTGACTTTCTAAACTCCTCTGGAGGAAAAAACGAATATGAATAATTTGACATTATTGTTACAAACTCTGATTGAGAACACACTAAATCAAAGCAGAAGAGACTAAATCAAAGTATTCAGAAGCTCTGCATACTGGTTTTCAATCACAGATTAAATATTTTTCTAATATTACTGTATAGGGTGTCATGTTGTAGCTACTTTATATAAATTTTATTGCTTGATTGAAACATGATAATTATCCATTCCTCCAACTTACATGATATTTATAGTGTCCAACAGTTCTGCAGATGAATTTTTTACCTTTTTTATTAAGTACAAAGGCTAATAATTAAAAATTGAAATAAAAGACAATGAATGTCTACACAGCCATCTAAATAATTAATTCATACATCTAATATTTTTTTCTCTGCTAAATTTTCCTTCTTGGTAGTATTGGATGCTGTTACACAGACAGTTCCTCAGGCATTTAAGCCACGGCTAGCATGACTTCTACTTTTCATTTGGTCATGATCATACAAATACTGGGGAGAGTCCTTTCCCTCTTGAGCAAATTCTAAAAGGGGAGGTGGGGGGGGTGGGGTGTGTCCCTTTGTATACATCCCATTTGAACTTCTGTAGCAGAAGATTGCAAAGATGTAGCTCTCTTTGGGACCTTGCTCAGAGTTATCTTCAAGATACAGCATGGTAATGTGTCGCACATGAAGGCTGGCTGGCTACACTCAACAAGAATTGCACTGAACTGTATGTAAGATTTCAAATTCAGTAGCCTCCAGATGTTGATAAAGGAATGGCAGTTCTCCCTAAATCCCACCTGATATTGACTGATTTAAGCTTGGCATGCACTTTTCAACATACAGGGCCAAGGTCTTTACTACAACTGTACAGATGAAATTAATATATGTGAGGATGGCAGGATGCAGACAGGAAGGAATATCTACCCTTTTTGCCAATAAATATGATGTCAGCAGAGCAGAACACACTTCTGTGTCCTCTCTCAAAGGAGCTATTATAGACTTCCAGTAATGAACTTCTCATTTGACGCTTAAAGGTTATTTTTTGTATGACAAATAAATGTCTCCTTCCCAGACTGTTATGAATCAAATCATGTAATATACAACCAAGGTTGGAGATGACAAAAACCTATTAGGTCATCTACAGCATGTTCCTTTGCCAAGGCAAGATTGCTCCCTGCAGTCTTCTAGTCCCTTCTTCAATTTACTTTGAAGAGTCTCCAGCACTGGAGCTTTCACTTCTTTTTCAGTAAGTTCTTCTGATATCATAGAGATTCAAGGTACAGGAAGGAATTCTTAGCTGCTATGCTAACATTTTTATAAATGCTAAACCCCATTTAGATTGGTGTATTTAGAAAATGACCTGTTGAAGACAGGAACTGCCCCTAACTATATGCATGCTCTCTGCTCAGGACAGCGGAGTCCCAGCCTTGTTTAGGGCCTCTAGCAGACACTGTAATTCAGGTAAGCAATAACTGATGGTTTGGCTAGGAGTTCAAGAGGATTATGACAAAGCTCACTTGGGCTGCACTTCCTCTGGGATGTTTATTATTTCAATTATCACTGTCTTTCAGCTTAACCTCGCCCCCTGCTTCCCCATTTTTCATGTGGGACCTTTACTTTCAGTTGGCTTGTTTTATGTTGTGCCTGTACTTTGGAATTTCTTTGGAATTATTGTTTTAGATGAATTCGTACTGGTTTATTTTAATATCATACCATGTGGGAGTCAAAATGGGGCATGAGGGCCTCTTAAGACCCAGAAAGGCAGCTGGCTCCACTTGAAGAAACAAGCAGTCACAATGAGGGAGGTAAACCCATGAGACTCATTTTTAACCAGAGTTTTAAATGGGTGTTTGTTTTCCATCTCAGGAGAAACAGAGAGAACTTCTAGGTGAGACAGAGAGGCAGCAGATGTGGTCCTGTTACCTTATAAAAAGCAGGAAAGAGAAGTGTTATTCTTTCATTTACCCTAAGATAAGAGTTCGATTATGAAATTTTACACCTGTGTCTCTGATACTTGCCATAGCTGGGAAGGGCTAGGACCAGCTGTACCAATGTGCCCTCATCTTTCCGAATGTCCATACCTTGATTGACATGCAGGTCAGTAGGGTTTTGCAGTTTTCTGGTTTGTTTTTTTTCTTTTTTCTTAAAGCAAGGAGCATTAAGGCACAAGCACAGATGTCTTTCAAATATACCTAAGAAAGGGTTTGTTAATATTTTGCTCAGGTATACTACACTCAGTATTTTGAACCTTGGCCATTTATTCCTTCCCTTAAATAAATATACTTCTGCCTTGAAAAGAGCAGGAGATGAAGTCAACTTGTTGAAATGTTTCTCATTTTCATGCAGCACATACAGTATGATAAGCAGTTAAAACTAAAAGTAATCTTTGGTATGTCAACAACATCTCTTTCACTGCCAAATACTTCAAAGTCCAACACAACAAGAAAATTTAAATGGGTTCCAAGATGTAAATATCTTGAGACAAGGTCAAACAAGGTGGCAAATATTTGTGTGTACTACACAATTCCACCTGATGAAAAACAAACAGGTGTGGATATTTTTTTTTTTTGTCAATGCAATACTAAAAGGCAAATATGGAAATCCATCCTATACACAAATATTTCTAGCATTAAAAAAAAAAAAAAAACCAACAAATCAATGTTTCTTTAACCACTATACCAAGGTTCCTTTTCTATTAGTTCAATACCTACTGATGTCTACTCTGATGTCTTGTCCACCTCCAAGAATGAAGGAAGGCAAGGGTATACGCAGTCTTCCATTCCTCAGAGTCTGGGAAAGATCTATGCTCCATTAAAATCCAAAATAGTAATACCACCTTCAATAGCAAGGTGAATATTGACATGCTTTAAGGGAAACTCTTGTGCATACCACCACAACGTGAGGGACTATATTATGACACAAAAAAAAAAAAAAAAATCAGGCCATCAGGTTTTTTTAAAAACATAGGAAAAATTCTGTATCTAAGATATCTATTATACAAGTGGTGGCATGCAACAAAGGCAAGTGGCCAGCACCTGTTGTGTGATCTATGGTTCAGAGAGTTATTCAGCAGTCATAAAACTCCAGATTCATGGTCCACTGGTAAAACTACACCGCAACAAATAGGATTCTTGCCTGAGGTAGGACAAAGCTGAGCCCCATAATCCTTTGAAGCACAACAGCCTCTCCATGATAAATGCTTAATTTATAAACTGGTGGACAAAATATTAAGTGAAGTGCTCTGATAGTGAAATAATAATGTTCAATATGCCCGCAGCCATACCGTCTCCAACTATGATCCCATCAGGTCACACAAACTAAGCCAGGTCAGCTTGGGTCAGTGTTTGAATCAAACACTTCCAGAGAAGTGCCAGAGTTGCAGAAGCATTACTGTGATTCAATTCATAATAGAGATCTTTGCTTCAAATCCGGCTACATATTCACAGTAAGTTAACCATACCCGAGTTAACTCATCTTAATTATTCTTACTCAAGATACACAACATGGCAAACTTTATAAAATCACTATTAAAAATAAATGTTATTATCAAAGGCTTCTGAATCAGATTAGATTATTCAATTATTAGAGGAACTAATGTACCAGAAAAAAAATTTATTATTGTATGAGCTGCCAAATTCTGCTAACTATAGCTGCTGCGTTTACTCCCTTTCAGTTAACCAACTCAAATGAGAATTATTAGAACATTCAACATCAAAGTTTCATGGTAGATCAAACTCAAGTTAGAGTTAATATTCAGGTAGTAAATGGAGTCTGTTCAGGCTTTCAGTAACGACCCAGTATCTAAACAGAATGCTAAACAAAACCAGAGACAGTTAAAGATGTCATCTTTATTTTAATCCTCACCAACACTTTATTGGTAAAAAATTATCCACTAGATGTTATGCTAAGCCTTGCAGTCTGTATCAAAGCAGAGATGAAGTAGCCCACTGATCAAGTTCTCTAACACTGTTTCAGTGAAAGCCAAATTAAAGCTTATGGGCAGTTTATGGAGCTATTTTCTAATGCCTCTCCAATACTACCAGCCACATAAATCTCTGCTGAGACCAGAACTAGCTGCTGGCATGCATCTCCCCCCTGCTCTTGGAAGGCGGCAATTAATAACAGCCATTTGCAGCTGGTAAGAATACCTGCCAGGAGTAAAGAGAGGCGGCACACTGAAGCAGATAGTTTTAACCCCTCCAAAAGGCATCCCCAAAACTATCACTTTTCAGCTGAGACCAGAGGGCCCCCTCTCACATTTAACAGGAGGAGGGAATGCCCAGGTTCAGATAGGCAGCAATGCCACTAGCAGCTGCCTTCTCCAGAAACCTGTGCCTGGGCAGAGGCATGGCACAGAGTGGGTTAGCAAGCTGGCCTGGCCATTCCCCATAGCTTAGGCTTAACACAAAGTCATGTTTACTAACTGCTAAAGGAAAAAGAGGAGCGCCCTCAATGTGGATGGTCCAACAGAGGCAACTACATTTTGTTTTCATGCAAATTTAAACACAGCATAAGATCATGCATATCAGGAGAAACAAATTACAGGTAATTCTGATTTACTGTAGCCAACTCATAAACCACAGATTATGCCCCCGCAGCAGGCAACAGAACTAGACCCAGCTAAGCTAAATGTGTCATGCTTAATCATTTAGCAAAAATTGTAATGCATTTCTCAGTAGAGACTGTGATAAACATTGACAAGGTGTCCAAGATACATTTATGTTATAACATTTTATTTTAACATGGAAAAGAAACTGAGCTTTGTTTCATTGTTCTGTTACAGTACCACCCAGACTCTAAACTGCTTCTGCATGATCAAAATACAATGTCATAATGCTAAACACAAACCAACAGTGCTTTTTATAATTAAGTCCATTAATAGCTGACTTCACTGCATTTACAGGAAGATGAACAAAATTGTCCTGATATTACCCTCACAGGAGAAAGTTTTTTTGTCTCTTTTCAGACAGTCTGTCTACAAATACCATCCTGCGGTAAGTGAAGCTGCAAGTACATTTGTCTGAAACTGTAATGGCAGTTTCATTTAAAACAGTATAGTTTGCTTAGATTCACCATTATTATTTCTACTTGGAATGGTCCTCCTCTGCAGTGGACAGAGAACTGTAATTTCAGTCAATACATGTGCACCATTTGAAATCAATATCTATAGAAGATATATTAAACTTCACCTGAAAAATGCCAGTAAATAGAGCCAATTATCAGATTATTTTTTTTTATATTCATGAAATAGGAATAGTCATTGTCAAGATAAGCAATCCATTAAATGAAGGAGTGATTTGTCTAGTAGCTGGAAAGATTTAATCTTTGTAGCATGGGAAATCTATAAAAGCTGTGAAGTCAACAATATATGCTGACCACAGAAAGTCATTATTTTTAGGAAGACAGCTATTCCACAAACTGAGCAGCCCAAGCATCCCAGTTCACTTTATAAACATAAACTAATTAAATTCAGCTTGAGATGTTTATGATGTCCCTAAACTGTGTCCTAAAATGGGAGATAAAGTAACTGTCTACAAAAAAATAATGATTCCTAGTTTTGAATGGCCAATGTATGGTGCTTGAATTTCTTGGGGGATGGGTGGCATCTTCTAATTTTAGATTATTAGTTTTGCTTTTCCTAGTGTTTTGTGATAAAAATATTGGGCTGGTGACAGTAGCAGAGAAAGAACACAAGCTAGGAGTTATAGCTGTTGTTATTCATCCTCTCAACAGTATAGTCCTAAATCTATCAGTCAGTATAGAAGCCTCTCTACAGTAGGACTTTCCTCATTTCTCTAGTTTAGTGGAGTTGCATTACAAATATTTTTTACCAACATCAAAGTGAGAGAGAATTAGATTTTTCTTTTAGTTTCTATAAGTAATCAGCTGTCAAGTGCTACTGATACTGCTTCACCAAATGAAACTGAGCAGCACTTAGCCAGCATTATGAAACGTGGTTCTCAAGAAAGACACTTCATATACGCTCACAGCTTTAAATAGTTTTAGGGCTCTCTTCACCATAAAAGAACTGCAATGCTGCTTGCTTTGGAAGCTTTTAGAGTGACTGAAGCATGAAGACTGGGCTCTTGCATCTAAATGAGTTATTCTGTACCAGCAGTATCAGCTAAATGCAAGTAGTCTGTGAGTATGAGGACAAAGGGTGGGTAAGACAAGCTCTCCTCTTCTGCACAGTGCTAAACCTGATTCACTCTGGGAAAAGAGCCAGTTGTGCCGACCTGCAGTAAGGACTCAAATTTGTGAGTTGCTGAGCAAGCACAGCTGCCTCCGAGTCACTGAGCACAAAAAGGGTGTTTAGCATCCCAGAAATCAAGCCCTAACCTGCTTTTAACAAGTGCAGAATACCTGCCATTCTTATTGGTCTTACTGGGAGCACCCTTAAGAAACCATAAAATCATGGGTAAAAAAATGCAAAAGGACATAGCCTGTCCCTCCTAAATATGCAGCACGCGCTCACACTTCAGTCATGGCCTGATTTTCACAGACACTAAGGAAATGCTTACAGCCCAAGCCCGCAATATTCTACTACAATCTCCAAAGATCACAAATATTTCATATTGAAACCCAGTATCAGCGACCATGTTTGAAAGGTTGGGTCTTTTAAATTCACCACTATGCTTATAACAACATCCCATAAAGAACATTTTATTTTAATGTACTTTAAGCAATTCTCTCCAGAAGCCTCCTCTGCCAATCACACAAAGAACACTATGACTGATGCTACAAACAGTCACAGGAAATAAGTGGTTAATATCCTAAGTAAGTGACTGTCTGATACCAGTTTCTGAAGTGATAGTCTTGTCTTCACACCTGGATCTAAGCACTACCACAGGTGAATTAAAGAGAGTTGGAAGTAAACATATTCATAAATACACAGAAAAAGAGGTGAAAGCTGACCACTACTTGTCACCTTGGGGTTTTGATTGAACAGAACAGGCTCAGGTTGCAGGTAGTTACATATACAATGGGCTCCTTCTGATTTTACTAATTCCTTGCAATGGCTTTATAAATACTATATATTTTGGGATGTCCCACCTTTAGGAAGAACAACTTCTGCATCTCATGTGATTGACTAGTTTATGAGTTTAAGCAGACTGTATATTCACAGTTTTTTCCAAAAGATTCATATATCTTGTGTTAGTTTGTGTTGTACTATGGATCTGGTCTCAGCAGATAACCACTTCTCAGGTAAGTATTTATTGCTATGATACGCATTTAGTTGATTAGGTACCACACAGTACCAAGAAGTTATGACTTAATGAATAAATTCTGGTTTTCCTCAAAAATAAACTAAATATAGGGATATTTTCCTGTTATTATTAGTGGTACATTTTTCCTACAATAACAGCTTTATGCATAAAAACCGTCCACCACCAACGTGAGTTCTGGCTACATGACCTCATATGGAGGAACTACATATTAGGATTGTTTATGAGAAATGCAAAACTTCATCAATCAAAATATTTAAAATGACTATTTGGAGATCCTGCTGCACTAGAACTGTCTGCCTTCATAGGTAGAAGGCAGATAAAAACTGATGAGACCCATTGGTTCAGCTCTTACTCAAATGCAAGGGGGAAGAAAAACATGGCCAAAAAAAGTCACTCCTCAGAAGCACCCAGAATTCCAACGCTGAAAGTCTATGACAAATCCCTTTAAAGGAAATGGAATATGAGTTCTGTACTCTCTCACTGCAGAGGTAACTGAACATATCATGTGAAAATAGCCATTATTAACTCTGCATTTTAAAACCTGTGAAAAATAACACGACAGCCTTATTCTATTTATATCAAAGACAAATGTTTGAGCTAGTTCATAGTTTGACCCCCTCTGACACACATATATTGGTACAGATCATAGCAAAAGCAGCATTAGGCATGTCTGTATTAGAGCTCCCTTCTTGCTGCTTATAACCAACCCTCTTTGATGCAGCTATTCTCTTTATAAAAAATGTTACACAATTAGAATGGACCTGTTTTATACAGAATTCAATCAGCAAGACAGCACTTTCCCATGAATTCCAAGGAGCATCGTATTTTTTCTCTTTGTGAACCATAACTGCATAAATACCAAACATGCCAAAAGTATTATCAAGTGAAACATACCCTTGAAGCACCATGGTGTGTCTATGTATAAATTGTACACATGCATCAAATACAAGTTTTTAATAAGAATTAAGGCCTGAAAGATTCCAACTTGTACTTCTTTTAGCTATGTTAAGGACAATCCATTGAAGTGCCCCAGTGGTGCTGATGGTGGCCAGTACAAGCAACATTTAGTGTTCATGCAACACTGAAGTCTGATAGCTGGTTTGGTTCTCAGCAGTGCAAAACTCCCAGTGTTGGCTCTACTCTGTGGGGGCACACAGGGCTGTGAGAGCTGTCTCAGATCCTACTGAACCCTCATTCTGGCTCCAGCAGTACCTCTGTCCCAGTCCTTCTCCAGATACTGATTTTTGTTTACATTCACTGTATAAAGAGAATTACCTTAAAAGTCAAAGTTCTGTAATATTTGGACCAATGTGGTCCTGTGAATAATTGGGGTAGATCTTGGAGAAACGCTTCAGACGATAGATTTCTTCAGTGCTCCATATACCAGCTTCTTACCATTACTGATGTCAGGTGCGTTACAATCCAACAGCTATGGCAAATAAACTGTATGCAATCATTCAAGGAGTTACAATGTTTTAAGATAATACACTCATAAATGCATTCTATTATCTTCTTGCAACTGTTTTGAGTGTGGTTTTTTGCCTAATAATATTATTTTAATACCATTCATAACATGGGGGACCCACGCATGTTCAGTTTATTGCAACCTACTGTGAACCATACAGCTGAGCCCTGGTAACTAACGATCTACTATTCAAGTAGTTTCTCAAGAAATGAGCTTACTGCACACCGATATGTTTTACCTTGCAGTTGTTAGGAGGACATACAGAGTTCCTGCTGCTTAGCTGGCACGTAGCAATTCATGGAGATGAGGTATCTTGGGGTCATTCACACACTATACCTTTTCTCCGTAAATGCATTTGTTTGCTAAACATTATCAGATCTCTACGTCAATAAATTTTGCTCCGTGATTTAATTTGAACTAAATTGCCCTTTTTAAACAATGAACCACTTGTTAAGTGTAAGTTCCACAGGTTGTTTAGCTTTCAAGAAATGCTCCCCTCTCAAATCCAAAAAGTCTGTGGTGGGGGACCAAACACACACCTAATGAAGGCCTTGCCTTGAGAACCCAGTTGAAATAACAGTCATTTCTATCCACAGCAACACAAGTATCAGGATTCAGCTCTCTCAGCAGACACATCCCTTGGTGCTGAGTTCAAAAGTTGGCCTTTAATGTCTGTATTTATCTTCAGTACCTTGAGTAACTCCTTTCCTAGAGACTGACAGACTGCAGACTCACAAGGCAAAAATTGCCAGTGAAAACTTCAACAACTTTTGCCAAACAAGTCTCTCATCTACTCCTGGCTTCCTCTTGCTGAATTGTGCTGCAGACAGAGTCTTCCAGCCAACAGAGTGATTCCTTCCCATTGCTTCATTGCAATCAATGCTGCCATATAAAGTATGTCAGTTACAGCTACAGTGATCAGTGATTAAAAGATTTATCTCTTTACTCAAGCTTGCAAATGAGTCCAAGCAAGGTTTTAGAGCAATAAAAAGCCATTTTTCATTACTAAAAAAAAATTGGTTTTACTCGCTGCACTCTATTTCTATAAATGCCAAATAGCCAGAACTTTACACAAGATCTTAAGCTCAAGGAGAAGAGTACAAGAAAGCTAATGTGAAAGGGCTGTAGTATTACTCTTTTCTAGTGACTCTACTTAATGCAATGTATAGCACAGCATCAAGGCCAGAGCCTGCCAAAATTCAAACACTAAATAGTGATAGTACATCTATGTGAAGACAATTGTAAAACAGAAGTTGCAATTCAGTCAGTGCCTTTTTGAAGGCTGGGTGAAAGTTTTTCCTATGGGCAGCCCTATAATTAACATCTGGTTTCTGACTTGTTTTCTCCCTGATTCACTGAGACATTGACTTAGAAACAGGGATGAACTTAATATTAAAATCGCACTTTAAAAAAAATCTTTACATTTTAGACAGTCAGTTCGGAGTGCAGTGTTGCTGCAAACCATTAGGATTTCTGTATAGCTTCAGCTTCACTCCATGAAAAAAAAAAAAAAAAAAAGAGAAAACCAGTTAGAATAGGGTATGGTTTTTTCCCTTTATGGCTGGTACATTCTCAACTATTTATGGAAAAATTTCAGAGCTGCACTATCAGTATTTTGATGATGTGCTCATATAAGATGCTCCTTCCCTTGACTATGACAAGCACTGTGCCACAGAGTAGAAAAAAATAAAAATAAAAATCAGATATAGCAGAATCCATTCATTTATTTTATTATTTAAATAAAAGGTTTTTCCTAACTGTATCCCAGAAGGAAAGCAGCCCCACGGTCAAACAAATACACATCAGGTCACAGTTCTCTAGGAAATAATACCCTTTACTCCTGAAGAAACATATCAAGTACATTGCTTTTGACTTTTAAGCCTCCTAGTCACTGACGATCAAATTTTTAAAATGCTGACTTTGGAGATGAGGGCTCATAAGCTTTTGGACTGCTTTTGGACCAGCGCTTAGACTTTTTAGAATCTATCACGTTATTTACGTTGGCTATTGGCCTTTCACCTGTCTCCACAATCTGCTTTCTCAGCTATGAGGGGCAGTTAACAAGAATATCAAACGCCGAGTTATCTCTATTTCACAAGCCATTCAGACAGAAAAAAGCATTATATACACCTTGTAGGTGAGAAACCTGTGGCAGAGGTTAAGGACAAACGTTTCAAAGTGTGCTCTTCTAGTTCTGGGATTCCAAGAGAAGAGACCAAGCAGTTTGGCGCATACAAATGAGTAATGCCTGCAGTTGAAGTTACAAGTGCACGGATAGCTCAAGTTGGGTTCACAAAAACACAGAGCTGCAAAATGAGAGGTTACTTATGACCTGTTTCTCTCACAGGCTTTAATGAGGTTGCTCAGACACAAGTCAAGAAGGGAAACCCAAATCTCAAATGTTCATTTCTCTGTTTTCACACCAAACCACCAGGACAACAAAAGCAGACAGCATCCACAGAAATGCCCACAGCAGGATGTAAAATGTATGTAAAGAATCTATTTCAGTTCCTTTGCAAAGGTGAGACGCACAGCTCCGCTGCCTCCTCCTGTGCTGTTTGGCAATACCACCTGGCTGAAGAGGTGGCAGAATACTGAGCAAAACCCCTGAGGGTTGCTTTAACTTGTGCTAAGATCCAGCAAGCCCTTTTGCCAGACCAAAGCTTTTCAGAGTATGTGATTGCAGCTAACTTCTGACTCAATTCCTGAGTGGCATTTAACTTCATACCGGCATATAACTCAAAACGATAACCCCATCCTCTTGCCTTTTTTTCATTTTAAGCAAAAACCATGTCGCAATAAAAACACACACCTTCCCCTCCCATCCCTCTGCCTCTGCTCCACCTCAAGGGGTAACAGAACATAAAAAGCAAGTGACAGAGTTACAAATTTTCTCTTTTGCTTCGCAAAGGTTAAAATCCTTCAGAAATTCCCTAATTTAATTTTTCTCCCTCATTTTAGCCATACTTTATTTACATGCCAGATGGGTTTTCCCCAAGCTCTCACACCACTAAGAAAACTGCAGCATTTTTGGTTAATTTATCACTGTATTAAAATATAAAAGTGAACCATAGATAAAATGAATTATAGGTATACCTCCCATACATTATGTACATCATGCTAAGCAAAAGCTGTGTTCTGTTAACTGTCAAGGTGAGAAATAGCTGACATTTGTTATTTTAATTAATAGTTTACTTTGCTGAAATAAGCTTCTATGAGAAGGTATGACTTTTATTAAATCTTCACTACAGCATTATTTTCACAGATTGGAAGCAAAAACTAATTTTCAAAACCGCTTTGCCCTACAAGGTCACCACCAACAGCTTGAATGCACATGTCAAGGAGACATCTGCTTCAGAGATACCAATCTATGTTAAATGTGCATTATTTCAAAAATTTAAGATACTTTTCATTGAAAAAAATGCTTATTCAGTAATTATGCAGTTTTTAACTGGTGTTTAGTAACGATTTTTATCCCCTGTGGATTTTTTTAATATTTCATAACTGCCACCCTGAATTCTTAAGACCTCAGCATTTGCTTTAGAAATCACAATAAAGCATACCCATGGATGAATTCAGACAGGCAAGGTGTCTGTCACTGATGTAAATCATTATACAATTACACAGTAAGTTTATACGTTCTTCTTTGTCCAAATATTTTGAGGTCATTGATGAGACCACAGAATTTCTCATTTCTCTGAAAAAAACAATCTTATTTTTCAGCTAAGCAAATTTATCCCATTTCAAACCAATGCAAGTATTCTTGGCAAAAGAGAAAACTTCTTGGTACACTGACCCAGTGATTCTCTGGATGCAGTTCTTAAATTAGCAGTTTCACAGGCTGTACTGTCACTGATTTCAAAAGAGCTTCATGTGTAAAGAAGACACAATGTTCTGGAGAGCCAGACCTTTTCTTCTGATCCTTGTTCCACTTCATGACTGTAAAGCAGGATACTGTTAAAAACAGAAAAAGCCTTTTTTTTTTTTTTTTTTGACATCAGCATATAAAGATCGATATATCAATTGATTTCTATGAATTATATTTCACTTAACTTTTTTTTTATTGAGGTCTAGCCTTACAAGGAATAAAACTTGTGCTCTCAGGATTGATCTGTTGCTTGATATTAATGGAAAGATTCCCATTGACTTCAAGCTCTCAGTGCTAGAAATAACAAGCCTGAATGTTTACGACTATGTAGTGTAACTGCAGGCAGGTAATAGCTTGTTTTGCCTCCACTCTGAAGTGATTAAAAGTTCCATTGTCAAGATTAAAATAGAACTGGGATTTTTTTATTTGTTGAAATATACACACTATGCTCTGAATTTTAGAAGATGAAAAGTTCTGCTCATCTAGTTACATTTTTGGTTTAATTTTTGAACAAAGGAGGGTTTTTTTTTTTTCTGCTCAAACGTGTAATAGTAAAGCAGTTATAGCCAACTTTGGTGTTAAGGATCCAAGAGCAGCACAGGGTATAGAGAGAAAGAAAATAATAATTAGATCAATACTGGAAAAATGGACAGGGTATTGGGCCAAAAATCTTTTATTGGGGTATATGCATAAACGAAAGAAATACACATTTGCTTGAATATAGATTCCTTTACAGGCATATGCAAAGGATTGTTTCTTTCATGCTCTCCCTCATGGGCAATGAATTCTGCTAATCCTGTGTGTTCTCATCTCTCATGGTCCTCAGGATTTTATCACTGACCCAATGGGACCACTCAGCAGCTGTCGGTAGCCAGAACTGGGACATCTACTACATCTGTGTTTAGACTTTCTTTGCTTATACCTGTCTCTCTCACACATTCCATAAAAACAACTTTCAAAATCCTCTAAGTAATAAAACTCTTGGTTTCATAATGCACCCTTCCATAACTATTTTTTTTGCAGCAGATATTACCCGATTCTCATTTCTGGGGGAATTCTGGGTTTAAGGAGCAAGCCAGATGTTGCAAATTGCATGGCTGACCTGTAACTATGCAGCTCCACAAAGCTTCTGTAGCATCCCTGTTGCACACATTTATGGATGAACTGCACCGGTGACAGGTCTGATTTTGTTTCTGCAGAAGTCAGCTATGCTGTCCTGCCTCAGGCCTGAACGGGCTGCAGCTGAATCAAGTATTTGCTGAGCCCGAGGCCGTAACCTGCTGCTCCTGCTGCCTTCATCTTTTATTTGATAACTGCCTGATGCCACCTGTCTACCTCACATGATACAGCAATTGGGACCAGATTGTCTCCACCACACAGAAAGATGGAAATAAATGTCCCTCCTGAGGTGTTTATAACTCCACTGATACAATAGGAAGATACTCTCTTGTGGAACTGAAGGAGCACAAAAACGCTTCCATCACAGCTCAAGTGGAACAACTTTTAATTCAATATCTCTGGAAAGGTAGAGAGACCAGGTTTGCAGCATATTAGGAGAGAGTCAAACAGCTAAGTTACATGCTTCCCAGGAACAACTGAGCCATGAAACTTCCTTCCTGACAAAACTGTGTGACAATTTTATAATTCCTCATCATGAACTTATTTATTAAATGTTGTACTTTTTGCATGGCAACAATGCAAAGAGGGATCTTCAGAAGAAAGTAGGATTGAGCCTAAAGACTTGCTGAACCCCAGCAAACCATCTGTAATGACCTCATCTCCATAAAACTGTCATGCACCAAAGGAAGCTTGCAACCCTGTTAAACTGGCTGGCTCAAAGAGTTTGAAGGAACAGGAGTGCAATTCATTTTTCTAATTAGTTCCTATAATCTACATTCTACTGTTTTCCACAAATACCACTTATCATAATCTAAATTATTGCAAAAATATGATTTTTTTTTTTTTACAAGTCAGGATTCTTTTATATTGACAATGTCATATGATGTTTTATTTAAACTTCTACATTATATTAACATATTATCACAACTTACACACAAACACTGCACTGCTGTCTATATTCATATATAGTATTAAAAAGTAAAAATAGAAATAATAATGGAAATTATAAAGATAAAATGAGAATTTCAGTGACTTGTATCAACTATAGATCTAAATTTGGAAACTGGGATGGGGTTTAAATAAAAAGAGGAATAAAAGATGTTTATAGTGCAGGGAAACAATTACTTCAGCCTTTTATCTTTGGCCAGTGAACAACAATATATATATTTATTGCCTATTAACATCTGCCAACAACAAAACAAGATGATATTAAGAATTTTTATAAGGTATCTAAAGATATTTATTGAAGCTGTGTCATTTTGTATCTTTTGGAAGTTCATTTTCAGTTCCTGGCAGTTTATGAAAATTCAAACTATACATCATTGCTTAGTGATAATCCTGAATACTGGGAAACAAATATTACAAACCAGCACTAAAGGCAAAGATAAGTCTAATAGCAAACAATTCTGACATTTGCTTTTAACTGAATTTTTTTGTATAATTGCTATGTGCTTTCCAACAGGATAAAAGGCAATACGCAACATATAACCTTTTTAATATAGAAAGGCAATCACCTTTTAAGCTTTCCTAAGAGGTAACAGAGCGGTAACTAGCACATCTATAGATACAAAGCAAATGCCTACAAGATAACATTCAAACTGAATGCAGGGAAACAAGCAGCACTTCAATGGTTAATCTAATGTATTTTTAAAGAAAAAATATTTACTGGTTTGGTTTTCTCCAGTTCTATCATCAATAATGCAACTCTGCTTTGTTTACATATTCCTTACAAGTCACCTGGGTTTTATTCTCCTTCCTGTCTCCTCTCCACCCTACATTTCTAAGCTCATTTGTTTTGAAAAAAAAAAAAAAAAAGACATAATATTAGGATCTTTTACGGCTGAGAACTATTAGGATGAAATGTAACAGATATTAAACATAGGGAAGTTGTTAAAAATGTGCTAACACAAGTGAAATCCAAAAAAACTAAGGTGTGTGAGAAGCATATAAAATTTCTTTACGCATGTCCTTCAAAAAAGTTTAATACATAGTCAGGTCACATTATTGCACATCAAATTCTCTAGGTCTCTAGCTGCCAGTAGCAATTATCTGTAAGAGAACATATTTTCCCTTGTGACTAGCTATCGGGAATTTTTGACTATACCTAAGCATAGCCTTGAGCAAAACTCCTACGGGGCATATTTGGAATAGAGTATTTCATTTGGATGAAATATTAAGGTTTCCATGCAATATGTCTATCTAGATATTTATACATCTGTTTCAACATATTGATCTGTTTATCTGTTTACTTTAATTACATGAAATAGTTGTATTAAAATGTAAATAGTTCTGAATCTATATATTTCTGTGCAGAGTTTTAAGTACAGTTTCCTGGTTCCTGAGGCTGCTATCTGTAACAGTGCATCCCGTACCAATGGCTCCCAGCAGCTGTCCCAGCCCCAGGGCTGCGGGGTTGGACCCCAAGGCTTGGCTCTGGGGCTGCATCGCTGCACCCCTCACCCAGTACAAACACCCCTCCCTCTGCATCAGCTAACGGTAATCGGACATTCCATGATTGATGATCATACATGCAACCAGGGAGGGGAAAAAAAAAACAAACAAAAAACCAAAAAGGGTGGAGTCTTTAAGGAAAAGAAGTGAATTCCATCCCTGCGGAAGGAATATAAAGTCCTATAATTGATCATCTTTAAAAATGTATGAGGCGATCCAGCTTGCTAGAGGACTTTAAACAGTGCCTGCTGTGGTGGTTTACAAACCTCTGCATGCCATAGGGTCAAGTTTGCTACCACAGGTCTTCAAACAAGTTTCTAGTTTCACAGTGCTCTAGATGGAAGGGTATTTTTAAGTTTTCTAGAAACACGGTGCCTATAAAAAAGACAGGAATATTGTGTAGTTGGATGATAATGGTCCCACAGCACACAAGAGTCACTGGACTCTGCTAATAAAGAAACACAATGCAAATGTGTAGTAAACCTACTAATGAATGAGATTAATTTAATTTCTATCTTGTGAACACAGGTGCAACCACCTGCTTTCAAATGAGATTATGTTGGTTTCATTTTGATATGGACTGGGTCTCAACTGTACATTAACTATAAGAATGATTACTTGGTCTCATACTACACCCTCTGAAGCCTACAAAAATCTTGCCATTGATTTTAGAGGCAGTCAGATCAAATCCTTTACATTTATGCAAGTGTATTCACTGTATAATCACATTTAAATGTATAACAATACAGCTGTAAAAATTAAAATATTATCATCCAGAGAGAGAGTAAACTTTATCAGAAGGCTAGTGATTTGTTTAAAAAATTTCTAACAGCAATAGACGATCATTAATTTTCATCAACACAGTAGTTTGAATAAATGCAAGAGCAAGCATAGCAAAGACTTTGATAGCTTTTATATGCACTTTTATTACTGAAAAGAAAACAGCATTACAGCTTTGACAAATGAAATATTCTGTGAGTCTTTATAGCCCTGGTAGAACAAGAGGTGATACTTTCTAGCTTTCAAGTGGCCATGAAATGTATGAAAAAGCAAAAAAGCATAAATTCTCATTCTCTCTTAATAATACATTCAAAGTCTTAAATGGTGTTCTTCCTTCCTGGATTTTTCCAAATCTATCCTATTTATCTGATTGGATTTCTGTCCCATCTTTCCACATATTACAGCTAATTAGTACCCCCTGATGAGAAACAGTCCACCGATGGAAAAAGCAGTTGGATAAGATCTACATTAACAAATGTAGTTCATTTAATATCATTTGTACTGCTGCATTATTAATAATACATAATTACCCTGTGCAGGCTGCAAGGGGGAAGAATAAAATCATTCATTAATTTCTTGGCCTTTACAAAAGGAGTAGCATATTTGCCAGGAAAAAAAAGAAAAGTATTGGACTTACAGACTGTCATTCATCAGTTCTGCATCTTGCACTAAAATATTAACTCTTTTGCGTGGGAAGTACTGCTATATTTAAATTAGATCCTTACAATAGCCCAAGATATGGTGTGCCATACCGCCACTGGAACCCTAAATTGTTATTCTGAAAGCACTGAACAGAAGCATGAGAGCCGACTATCTGAAAGTTGAGATGCCCAGACAGCTACCAAGGGATGTTTTCAATGCTACAAATTCCAGGCCAAAAAACCCACAGAATTTCCCATGACCTACAGTGGGCTATATTCATGGTACAATTTATTACTTATCTAATAAGATATTTAATACTTTTTCATTTACACGTATAGGTTGCTCCAGACTTTGCATACTGCAGGAAGCAAATACAGACTTGCCTTATTTTTGTCCTCCCTCTTTAGTCCAAATCAGCACAATAGCATTTTACACCAGTTACAGAACAGCGTAAGAGCCTGCTAAATTGCAGGCTAAAAGTACCTTTTAGGATATAGGATAAATTCATCCAAATGTGAGTCAAAATGTGCTGTTGTCACTCCAGGAATAGTCTCAGTGTTGATATGCATGTTTTGCCTAAAGAACTAATATTTTTGATTTTTTGATCCTTGCTGTAACGTTATCAGACATACTGAGCTATTCTGCATAAAAACCCTTTCTAGAACTCTCATGTTCTTTAAAAAAAAAAAAAAAAAAAAGAGTTAGACCATGCATGCTAAAACCCAGCAGTATGTTTCTATAGTTTTCCTGGAAGCAAGAGTCTGGTTGTCTACTAATGCTGTAATACACATGCCTGGATTTATTAGAGGAGGAAGGTTCGTGTCTCTAAAGCACTTTCCCTCTGACCAGGAGTGGGAGACACAAGGCAGGGATATACAAAGCATCTGACTCTTTTTTCAAGAAGATTTTGGATCACAATCTGACTTGCTTTCAGAAATGCTTTGCTCAGCTGAGACAGTACCTCAGAAATTTTGGGAAGTATTCCTCATATTTTCTACATACTTCCCACAATAGACTGTGATTTAAAGCCACAATTCAGCTGTGTCAAAGTAGTCTTCTGTAGGATTCCATGTTCATATTTAGAAAGGGTTACAAGACTGAATGCACTGCCAGAGTTGCTAGATGGGAAGGGCAGTCTCCAGGGTTGGGCTCAACCAGGACCCACCAGCTCACTTATGTTCACCTCAAGAACATAAATGAAAATACAAAAAATTACCAATGGATCAAAACATAGTGGTATGCTAGCACTGAAACAAAGCAAGTAAGAAAAAGAAAATATTACAAGGAAAAAGTGAATTAACGTTTTCTCATATAAAGGTAACAGGTGAGAGGACCTTGAAGGCAGAGGTATAAAAATATGAGAAGAGAAAAATGTTTTTTTTTTTTTTAAAAAATCAAATAAAAGTTGTGTATGTGAAGGGCAAGAATATCAGCTATAAAACAAAACCACATTAAAAAAAATCAAGAAAGAGAACAGTAAAATGAATGCACAAACCAGAAAGCAGAGTATGACAGGTATCACTAAAATCAGAGGTTTTCCAGGTACAAGACAGGCTGAATAATGGGTTGCTTTCAGAAGGCAGAGCTGAGCTCATCTTGAGGAGAGGGGGAAAGAGCTCATTCTATATGACTTGAATTAACGTACCTGCATGACAGAGTATGTGGGAGAAGGGCGCAGCTCAATTAAATCTTATCAGCAGGAAAAAGTGCAGCAAATAGCTGCTAGTCCCACTCAGCCACTGAAAAGAACAGGAGTCGTTGGGTCTGCACTGCAGTAACAGAAGGGATAATTTGGATTCAACTTGTTAAATGTTACAGATTACTTAGTGGAATGCTTAGAAACACACTGCCAAGCAAAACCTTACAGTGAAGCTGCTTTTTAAAGGGATGACCTAACAGTGGACACAGGGTCACCTGAAATTGTTTCTATCATTTGGTACAAGCCTAAGGGGAAAAAAAACCTCTAGTATTTTATTACAGCAGAAGGAAGTGTGGGGGTCATGCTTTACACTGAGAAGTCAGGACACGGCTCTCCTCAGGTCCCCAGCTGGAAATCAGACATGCAGAAGGTAAGACCATAAAGCAACAGCAAGGAGTCAGATCCATCTGAACCAAGCAAAAGTTAGACAGGCAAAATTACAATGCTTAGAGACAAACTTAAAGTCAACAGCCTTCTGTCTGACAGTGCTGAGGAAAGAAAACTAACCCACCTTCTGGAGGATACTGCAGACCCTTGAGACACCTGCATCCTTTTCAAGTCTCCTCCATCACCCCCCTGCAGAAAAACACCCAAAAATCCCCCAAAGCCTCTCAGTTACCTAACAGAAATATCCAACAACAAAACCGTGCAAGAAACTAGAAAACCCTTTTAAAGGACATAAAGATATATTTCTAAAAGATGAAATGCAATGAAGCAGAGTAATAGAGACTAACTCAAAGTTTGGAGTATAAAATGCATTCCAGAAAGATCTGAAGTGCTTGAAATCAAATATTTTTTCAGTTGACTTCTCCAGCTACTTATTTTAATTCTACAAAGCATGAGCAATCCTAAAGGTTTCACGCGACTATTAAGTGGTTTAGCGAAAATAATCTTAACTACCATACGATCAGACAGGACTTCTAGGATTGTTCAGATTACTGTGTGTTTTGTCATGGTCATTTATTTTTTTCCTAAGAGTTAAAATATTAAGACATGTTCCTCACCTGTTTTTCACACAAAACTACACAGTGATGTGTGTGTCTATAGCTCCACTTGAAATTAATGAAACCATATGGTCTTAAATCTCCAAATTAAGAATGCTCTACATGTAAAGCCTATGAATTCTGAACTATTTGAATGCCATTATCTGACCATAATAACAAATAAAAGTTATATTTTATTAAATAACATAGGAAACAGCAGTGCATGTTTCATCCTTAATTTTGAGAAGTCACAAAATGTCACTTCCCATGTATTTTCTGAAAATGTATTAAATTGAATATACTCTATATATGTTCAATACAATTTGTTTCCTTCATTACAACTGTTGTTAGCAATATACACCAGCAGTAACATGCCCATGAAGACATTGCAGGAAGTAATGTAGCAAAATGTTCTACATGGATGTGTGTAGTATGGGTTTGCTGACCCCACAGACCCAGTCTCTGAGCTATCATCTGTAAGCCCCTGTAACAAGTTTCTTCATTCTCCCTTCACTGAGATTCTAATTCCTGTATCTGTTGACTGAAAATGCTTTACACCTGAGTTTTTGTCTTTCTATAACCAGAAGGAAGAAAAGGAATGCAAGACCTAAAATTTCATTAATGAAATTCAGTTCCCTAATACATACTCCAAAGCATTCACACTATGAAGTCAAAGCTTTTGTACATTTGGTCATGTTTTTTAATTCATACATTAGCCAACTGGGATAACGGCATTTTAATGCCCTTGAAGTGAAAACATCTTCTACTCAAGATTTTTAAATCTGTCATATATCTGAAACATAAATGAGACTTGGTCGATCCATTTTCCCTTCCTCCCCACCAAATGCAGGCATAGTGCTTTGCACTCCATCTGCTTCCAGCAGCTCTGTGCTCCTCCTCTCCTGGCCCATCAACACCTGCGAACAGCGAGCTTCCTACTAGCTACGGCTTCAGACCAGTGGCTTATCCTCCTATCCTATTAAAATACAGTATCATTTCAACAGGCAAACTATTACACGGAAATATTTAAAATGTAGGAAATCTTTTTTTGTAGAGAGGATGCCAAATATTCACAAAGTTTGCTTATAATGAAAATATTTTAACAAGTAAAGCATAACAATGCAATGTTAAGTCTAATATTGGTGACATTTCACAGATCTTGTTAGAAACTAGGGAGCAGGCTTTATTTGAACTTTGTTGCCCTTATATTAGAGTTCTTTTTTAGAATTAATTTACTTCCTTGTAGTTCTCATTATGTTTTTATTGCATTCATGGAATAGTGGAGCATTTCTCTAACTAATTTAACACCTGTAAATTCCCATGGCTGCTAATGAAAGACTGTGTAGACTACCAGATAAATTTCTAATTCATATTTCAAAGGTTGTGAGTTCAAATCCTATTAAGGTCGTACTTATTAATGTTTCTATTAACTCTTTTCCATCTCTGAAGTTATAGATTGAATTAATACTTTCAGTTTTTCTAAAGAAAGAAAACACATCTGCTCCAAAATGTCACACAAAGAGAAGACAAGGAAGGAGAAGGAAACAAACTTAGTAAAAGGACAGTTCAGATGCAATGTCTGCACTTTTCAAAGGGATAATGCCATTCTTGCAGTTAAAGGCAAAATACAATGAACTACACGTCTTGAATCCTTCAAATAAAAAGAAATTATGGTGTATATGAAACAGTGAAAATCCACAGCTTTTTTCCATATAGTGCAACTGCACTGACTGAAGCTTTGGCTTCTTTTCCTGTCTTTCTAACACACCTGTCAAAATTTATCATTTAACCTTCCAATGCCTCAGTTTATTCATCTGTAAAATGGATGCAATACTTACTGACCTCCTAGTTTAATAATCCTTAATCCTTTGCACATCTATAGCTATTAACATTAGAATTTTAAAGCTAATAAATTAAATGCAACTCCAATGGGATTTCATCAAATTTAATTCATCAGTTATGAGATTTTTAATGGAACAGCTATAGATGTTCAAAGAATTAATTATAGCTAAAAAACAAGCACTTAGAAAACTATTTAGCTATATCAAAAAGAATATATCTCTGGAAATAACCCTGCCCAGTGAGACTGGGAGCTAAGCAACCACTAATATTGCCCTTGACTGACATAACTTTAAATGCAGCAGCATTCTGGAACAATGCTCTAATTTATGATGATACAGTATCTACATCTGCTATCAGAAATAATTATGCAAAAGGTTTGAGAAATTTTTTTTAATATATTGTTTTGCATATTAGATAACATCTGAGAAGCTGTATTTTGCACAGCCATTAAAGAAAATAATTTGAGTGGTGTACAAATAGACAATACTCGATTAGCAAGCAGTACACTGGATTCCCTTCTCATTTCTTGAATGGTAATTACTTTTTCAAAAACACATGATTTTCTCAGAATAACATCGTGTTCTCCTCCTGTATTTGAAATTTACAAGTATTCACTGTACTCTTACACTGACGTCCAAGTCGTAAGACTAAAAAGCGGGTTGTTATCTTCATTCATTTCTTTAGTTTTATTTTGCTTCTCAATCACTTCTTAATGAGTTTATAACATATATTTCCAATTAATGCACAACAACATCCTATTGAAATTTAAAAGAGTCCATTTGAACCCACAAACTATATCTATAATTTATGTGGGTTCAAAAATTCCATGAAAAAAATCCACAAACAACACTTACAGGAATTTTTGAGTCAATCTGAATCATTTTAATCTGTTTGAGAAAAAGTGAATGTATAAGCATCAGAAACATCTTTTTTATCTAGTAATTTAAAATGCAGCTTGTTCTCTCATTTGGTTTTTTCCAAATCACTGTGAAACTGCTCAGACACATTAGGCTTCGGTTCAGAGACAAAAGTACCTGTTTCCCCCACATATGCTACGATAGCACGAGTCACCAAAAATCCCAATGCGTACAGTCTCTGGTGAAAGGCTTGTGAGCAGTACACCGTAACTGACAGTATGCATACATCCTGATTCACAAGAGCCACTGTACAAGGTCAGAAACTTTTTGACCAACTTCTCACATTAATTTGAGCCCTGCTTAACCCTGTGCCTCATGTTTGGGCCACATTTATAGCCTTAGCCCAATGACAGCTGCAGACTGTAGCTTCCCTGCCAGAATTTGCTTTCAAAAAGACTGACTAACAAGTTTCTCTTTCTTAGTTTTCTGGGAAAAAAACAATATATATACATATCTGAGGGTCATGCTCTTGGTATTCTCAGAGCTCTAAAAACTCTAGAGACATAAGGGAAACAGAGCTGATTTCTTGCCGTTGATCACAAACTCCATTGCAAGGAGAAAGAAGATTGAGGCCTTGATGTATACTGTCAAGATTTATACCAAGGAGGGCTGTCTTCAAAAGAAGGCTGTGGATAAATAAAAAGCCAGATACCAGGCTCTTCAGACAGAGCATTAGAATCAAGGTGCATGGGCTGAGCAGCCCCATCAATAGTATTTCTGCAACAACAGCCTGCCAAGAAAACTAGGGAGGCTCTGAAAAATGAGTGAATGGGGAATGGGAGAAAGAGTTTGTTTATCCATATGGTAACGACATTCACACGGCTCCTAGTAACATGCAAGATGTAGTAATGTTCTTGAAAGGAAATCATTTTAAAATATATTGTCTTCAAATTCTTATGATTCATACTAGCTTATAAAATCCTTAGGGCCAAATACCACAGTCCCTCCTCAGCCCTCATTCAAGGAAAATCTGCTCAAAATCAATAGGAGTTTGCTTATATAAGGAAAAAGTGAAAACGAAGGATAAAATAGGGCTATGATTCATGGTACACATGAAAATTATTTGGGTTGTTCACACATGCAGACTATACATCATAATAAAAAGATTCTGTCCCACTGATGACCTAGTTTTCAAAATCTATACACATTTATTATTTATTAACACAAACTTCAGCACACAGGCAAAACCAAAGTGTATCACCTAGCCAATGGTTTACACATCTGAATGTTCTGGTCCATTCTAGTAAGTGTTTAGAAACCATCAGCCCCCTACACTGCATCACTGCATAAGCTTTCTTGTTCACACAATTATGTGTAAGTATTTTGAGAAAAGACTATATGTGATTAGGATGGAAAACATTCTACTTTTCTTATGGTGCCTCTGACTAAAAATAACAGTCCTATCCATTTTTTTATTTTACCTTCTAATAACACAATCTGGGATTTATTTTGGAAGATTTGAGTGCTTCAGAATAATTCATCTCTCACAAAAAACATTACCATGACAAATATTTAGCTATTATGCAGGTCATGTATAATTCATTTTACTAAGTAAGAATGTTATTAGTACAGACGCTTATGAAAATAAGTAGGATTGTTTTATTATTTGTAAATAATTTGTAGTGAAATTTTCCAAACAAACATTAAAAGGACAAAGACATTTCACAAAAGATGTAAATCAAACAACAAATTACTATTCGTACTCTTTTCTTACTTTTTATTTTCAAAAAAAAGGAGACAGAAAACTCTGCTCAGCGTCAAAGACACTGATGCAGCTTTTAGGGTTTCCTGCATTTAATCATCTTTGTGAAGAAGAGCAAGCCAGTGGTCCCCTGGATTTCAGCCAGTACTACAGCACTCCTCTCATTAAATTTTCCACTTCCTTAATTCATCTTAACTTATTCTTCTCACTGTTAGCAGGTTCTTGTTTTAGACTACAAAATGCAGGTAATATAATACAATAAACAAAAACTGCCCAAATTTTAGTAGTATGTGCACTACTGCTTTTCCTCTTCAGTTATTCCCTTTTATTTTGTGTTCATTCTCTACTCCACTCCATCATCATTTTCTATTCAGACACACCACTGCAAACCCCTCCCTACACAACCACTTTCATACTTCTAATTCCCTTATGCTCTCAGTTTCTCCTACCAGCAGGTCTTTTTTCCAAACGGCTCTCCTTCCCCCTCTCTTCTACCATCTTGTCTCTTTTCTGCTTTACTAACCTAGTAGTCTTTATGCCTCCGTCACTCACTCCCATTGAACACGGCACATTTAGGATTTTACCTTTTTTTCCCTCCTTATCTTTCTTTCACAATACCTGTTCTCTCCCCTGCACCCTGATCCCTCCCGTGCTGCAAAATTTCCCTATGAAGTGAATTTTTCTCACCCTCTCTTTCCAAGATGTTTTCTGAAGACAAAGCAAGCTTTCTCATCAGCTTCTTTACTGACACATTAGTGCATCTCTCCCTCTTACTATGCAACAGAACAGCCTGTGTGTGCATAATGGGGTGTATATTCTAGCAGATTGCAAGGATGGTGGGTGTTAAAATGCATAAATGTGTGTGTATGTGCATGCTGGTATGTGTGGGTGCGCATATAGATGCCAATTGCCAGCTACACTCCTAGATTCTATGAATGACTGCAACATGCACCAGAACTTTATCGCTATTAAATTCTACTTCCAAATCATACCATAAAAATATTTTGCTTTAAGCAAATTAAAGCAGATACAGAAGCTTAGTATGAAATAGGAAATATCTCCGCCTGATATCTTTGAATCTATTCGAGTCTGAACCCAAACTAGAACATGAGGACAGTACAAGCGATAGGGTTATTATATTTTTAAATGTAAAAAAAAATTCAAAACTGTGGAGTCTCATGATATGATATTCAGAGGAACAAGAGAGACTGCTACTGGACTTCAGAGGTTAGAGAAGTAGCTGCCTGTTGACATGGGGCAACTATGAGACCAGGCGATAGGAATTCATGGGAATGATGCAGACTCTAGGTAAGGACAGAGGAGAAAGGAATAAGAATATCCAGCTGAGGCAAGGACAGGATCACAAAAGTTGAAATCTCCTGAACCTGAGTGAATCTAAACTGAGAAGTTCCCATGGGTCTGATAATGGCACATGTTCTCTTTAGATGAACAAAACGTATTTTAAATATTTAACTCTTTCCTAAAACCAGAAACTGAGATATGACCATGCACTTACAACTTAATTTCACAGTTTCTAATGCACACACATCAAAAAAAGTTTGTTCCATGAAGTAAACTGTAATGAGACAGGAATCTCACATGTCATTTTTCAAATTCCTGAAGCTCTCATAGAAATTTCAAACAACACTCAAGCCATTTCATTTTTACAAATGAAATACAAAGTACTGATATATCTGTTTTTCAGAAGGCCATTTTTTTCATGTAATTTCTTCACAGTGAAGCACCATGACTAAGGAGACGACACCTGCTGCTAACATCTCACCTCCAAATTTTACTATTGCCTCTTTATTCTTCTTTTACACATGCTGTTTTTCAGTACACACTGATAACTCAGAGGTCACGCTAATCTTCATGTATCAAGCCAGCTGCATTTCATCTGAGTTACTAAGAGAGGCACTTGAGTGTTACTGCACCTCTTAAAGAAGTACCTGGATGGCGCTCTGCATGTATAAGAGGTTTCATTTCCCATTCATTAAAAAGCAAAAACATGAAGAAAATTTTTTTTTTTCAAATGTAATATAAGATGGGCTACCTACATCAAATATTAGCCCAGTAATAAGTTGTTAAACATTAGCCATGACTGGTACTGAATTGTCATCCTTTTGCTCCCCAAGAGCTTGGTAAAGCGAGTTCACTTCTCCGTGTATCTTGAGTTGAAAAACAGTAAAACATTCTCCTTTTGAGTACTCTGAGATTTAGAGGTCAAAGGTCTATATTAGGCAAACAGATTAAAAGAGCAACAACAGTTCTACAGTTAAGATACACTCAAGTAAACTGATTATAATTTGCACTCAAAATACAAGAAAAATCATTTCATCTCTCACATGTCTCATTTAGAAACCTTTTTCTCTTTTCTGTTTCTCTGTCTCCCCTCTCTCATAGAATAAAAGGAAGCAATGACGCTCACTGCTGACACTCTTCAAGAAGGGTGTGATAACCAGAATTAAATGTAAACACAGGACATCGGCAGAATAATGCCAGAGACAGGAATAACTTCACAAATCATCTCACATTCATCTGCTCATCAGTTCTGCAAACTGGAACTTCATGCTAAACTTCCTATATTGAAATAACAGGTCTTTCCTTCAAAAAGAAAAAAAAAATACGTATAAAGGTAAATGCAAACGTCTCTTTCACAAGATCTATATATACAATAGTGCTAATGTTTGGTGGCACTTTTTATCATTACTGCAGCTATGTGCTGGCTACATTCAATTTAGTCCTGTCATCCTAATTCAGTTCCACAGATATATATAATTGTTATTACATTTTCATCAATACCTAATTTACTTTGAAAATGTAGCAGTCTCTGTCCACCTCTAGACAGGAAATTATTTTTGTTTCTTATCCACTATTGCTGCAACAATGAAATATCTCCAGAATTATTGTCAGATGTGTTTCTTTTTCAAAATTACATCATTACACAGTGCCCCATGACAGCCAGATATGAAGAAAGAATAACTTTTCAGAAGTCACATTTCTCAATCAACATGAGCTTACAATTTTAATAGTGCCATCAGTCAGATGGACATAGAAGTGATTGTGTATTTCATAAGGTTCCAGAACTACTGTCAGCCAGGAGTTACGTGTCACATCCATACAGGAAAAATACTGGAAATATAAATTATCCTTCTGTCTTCTGTAATGTATTTATACAGTGACTCTATTGAGCAGCATATAATGAAGAGACTTGTGATTAACAGAACATGAGCATGCTCAGTATGTGGAAAATCAGGCAGAAAAGTGTATTTCTGTCATTTTCAGCAGTAAGGAGACACCTAACTTTTCACCTGCCAGTTTTGTCAATTTTGTCAGATCTGAACAGCAGTTCAGGCCACTCAGCTGTGCTTCCTTGTTTCTTCAAGCCACCAGCAATGTGTCACAGTTCAAGCAGATGCAGAGGGTGGACACAGTGCAACGAGTACACACAGCAGGAACCGGCATCACGCCGTAATGTCACCTCCATGGCCACCAGAAGCTACGGTGGCTCAAGGCCAGTCAGATGGTACATGTAAAAGATGGAAAAAACACATCCACTACTCCCATGTACTGGGTGAAATGAATCTTGTCATTTTGATGTATTTATCCACTACATGCATTTTTTAAGTTACTGCTACCAAGAGATGAGCGGTTATGAACACTCTATGAAATGCAAGTCTTAATGCAAATGGTGGTTAATGACCAGCCCAAGATGAGAGATGTTATTATTTTGATGGGGGTCTTGACCCTTTCCAGAAGCTTCTCTTGTATACTTGGTGTCTTTGAAAGGGATTGCTAGCCTATGCACTGTAAACAGTAGGCAGAAAGTGTCAAGTTTTCTGGAGACAGCCATCCAAACCCTGCATTACATGATGAAATTTCCCAATCATTCCTACCTGTCCAGGACTTTGATCATACTGCATTACTCCATGACTGGTCTCTAGGATGACCAGTGTCTCTCTTCTTTGCACACGTTACTTATTTAAACTACACAGAACAAATTGACAGGACTATATACTGTAACATACAATCATTTCAAAATGAGCATTAAAAAGACATTTTCTGGAAACCATGAATGGAACTAGTACAGCAGAGGAGCTTTGCCTATAAAATGCTACAGGCGGTGAAGATCCCTTGTAACTTCTGTGTTTGGATCATCAGAGCTGTGATAGCTGAATGGTGAATATTCCTTTATTTCATACTTAGAAAGTATTGGGAAGAAAAAATCATTTCCCCTTGAAATCCATGATTGGATTGTCTGCAGGAAAGAAATGTGTTTAATGCAGTTCTTTGCAGTTGCCTGCAGAAAACTAAATGTTGACTTCTTTTTTTAATGGAAGTGAAGGAATTTTTTTTTCCCCTTCATCTTGCGCTTATCTAACTTACTGCCATTAACCTTGCAGATAATGTCTTCCATCTTCTTCTCTAATGATATAAATGAAATAAACTCATCCCACTTCAGCACTGCTCTGAAAATCTCCCTTCTGATGTGCCATCAGAGCAGTCCTGAACAGGCTTTAAAATGAGAGGGTTAAATGAACTGCAATTCTGCCGTGCTTCCTCTTCCCACCTGTTGAATCCCATGACCTAGAAGTGAAAAAGCCACCTGCATCCGTACCTGCCAGCTCAAACTGCTCCACATGATTACTGCAGCTGTATTCTGGATGCAACAGGGGGACGCAGAATGATAGAAAATAATACTGAGACAACAGCAATACTAAGTGAAACTCAAAAAAGAGAACAATATAATTGGGGGCAAGCTAACTGCTACCTGGACAGCCAGAACTACCTTCCCTCAATACACTCCACTGTAACTGACACACAACAGTTACAGTCCTGACCTGGCAGCATTTCATTTTATTAAAATATCACTGTTCTTAAATTAAACCAGAAGGACCCTAGATGTATCATTTTTCTTCCACTCAAAAGCATACTGCTGTTTTGGAAAACATCCCAATCTCCAAGGAAGATTATGAGAAATCCCAATCCACTAATACTCTTCCTTAGGAGTTAATTTCATCTCTACGTAAGTCTATAAAAGGGTTCTTACATGGAGGGCAATAGAGTTGAACTAAAGCTGTGCAAAATGTTCAAAGAGCCACACGAAACTATAAAAAACTCACCAGGTCTAAGGCGTGCACTAATAATTTGAACCAGCAGGGCTTTGCTCTAAATTTTATTGAGCCAGAGTACCTTTCATTAAAATCAGAAATGTAATTTTGAGCACTATCTGGAATTGTACGCATTTCTGGAGGCTAATTATTTCACTTTTTCCATCCCTCCCTCCCCCTTGCAGGTTGAATGCTGTGGCTGTTGCACACAGCCACCGGTATAGGTTTCATGGTTAGACTTCTGGAAGCCTAATTGGCTCTGTGTGACCAGCATGACGCCGGCTGCAGCTAAGCAGAGTCTCTCTGTAGCTGACTTACATAATTCCTATTTCCAAAAAGTAAAAATTCTAAAAGAAACTCTTTTAAACACTAACACATTGTGTTCCCGTCTCCTGCTGTGACTGACCCAAAGAGAACAGCCGCCCGTCACTGCTCGCAGCAAGCAGATCAGTCCTTCAGCTCAGCAGCAGAGGTCTGCGCTTCAGAGGGAGAGGTCTCGGGTTCACTCCCTCCGACAAAGCAATTATGTTGTTACAAATCTCTACTAGTTTCCACACAAAGTTTCACTACCTATTTGTGTAACCAGGGAGAAGGAAGTGAATCAGTGTTAACTCTTTACCTGGCTCCACCTAAAAAACCTAGAATTGGGTTTCAGATTTGAAATGTAAAGTATTCCTTAGATGACTGTGCCACTAGGTCGTTCAGGTTTCAAGCCTATAACAAATTCCATAGTAGAGAGCTTAGAAACGCTGGTTTCCAGTGACTCTTTTGTTAATAACTACCTAATAATGTATAAATATAACATATGCACTCCACTTTCCTGATTACACATGCACTAGGAGCAATTTAACAGCCAAAAACTGTTTACAAGTATGTGAGTTCCAGATTCACACATACCGATGAAAAAAATTTGGATACAATTTGGGGGAACTGGAGCTTCATCAGTCTTCAACTTATGTAAGTCTGGTTTTCATAGTGCTTGCATGAATAGATTCAGTAGCAGCAGAAGCAACTCCTTATATATAAAAAATAAAATAAAAATGAAAAGAGCTCCTTGGGAAGGGAAGAACTTTCACAGAAACACTAACCAGAGGAGATAAGGTGTGAAAGTCAGGGGGTGAGCTTGGCACATCATTATCTCTGTAATTTTTATTTAAGTAGTTTTAACTCAAATTCCAAAAGACTCGCTCTATTTAAATGTTAAGTTGAACTAAAAATTTTGATAATAATTGAGCCTTTTAGACAAAATAGGATCAAGGACCTGTAAATGTTAGTATTGATTTTAGCTATTACAAAATAAGATAGCATTGAATTTGATGAGGGCAATCAGAGCAAAAAGATGCAAGACATGAAAGAAATAAGGGAGATTAAAATTTAGTAAGAACTGGATGACCTTAAGAACTCAAGTAGAGAGAGATGAAATTGGATAAATAAGATGTTTTTAAGCTAAAAGCTTGAAAAATAATTAAAAATAACCATAACCAACAGATGACCCATGGTAAAGTTAAGCAAGCATGCTGTGTTGCAAAGCTGGGGTGTCATATTCATGTATCAGTATAAGCCTTGCTTTCAAAAAAGAAAAAAAAAATAAGGAAATTTGTTGGTAAAATCCAGATAATGGCCTAGCTGTAGATATATAGCATTCTGTCTTGACTCCTAAATATTTGGAAGTAGCTGACATCAGAATTTACTTTGCTTATTTTAAGGGTAGAATATTCAGCATCTGTTTAAAAGCACAAAACTATATGAGTAAACAGTTCGTGATCAAAAAAACCCCAACCATACTGTAGTGTGAAAATGACCCTGAGGTCCACCAATGAGGACTACATAATTATGGAGAGTAATTGAATTCCTATCTTTGTTAGCGTTTAGAAACTACTTTTTCCCCACAGATACCCGAAACACTCAACTATCTTAATTTTTGGTCATTGTCAGGGTCTTTTTTTTTTTTTCCCTAATGAAGTCTCTTTTTAACCTGAGCAACTGTTCACAGCCTTCTTCTGAAACTTGGGAGTTTTGTTTCTTTGCATACCCTACACTTTCCTAAGACATCATAAAAACTAACGTTGAGCAGTATATGTGCTAATCATGATGTTTTCCTTTCCCTTGACCATTCAAGAAGCAGATTTTCACTGTAAACTACAGAAAGTCAGACTTGACTATGTCTTCTTTCCTTCCACCCACATTTTTATTTCAAGCCTCAGCTTGCAGAAACATTTTGCAGGGAAAAAAAAAAAAAAAAAGAAAATCAACTTTTCCCAGTGCTTTTTTCCAGTTGATTGCTACTCCTTGGCACCAATTATAAGTAACTGCTTCACAGCTGAACCAAAGTGGCACAGTCAGCAAAATCACAGCCTCTCCATCCTCAAGCAATCAGAGAAACTTGATGCAAAGGAGCAAAGGTGAGACAGACGGAAGCCTAATAGGCCAAGGAGGAATACGCCTCTAGTTCTTCCCAGTCCAGGCCGCCTCGTTGGTCAGAATGTAAATTTCTGGTAAACAATTTCACTGCCTGTCTCATAAAGAACTGCAAACTCAGTAGACAGTACAAAACACTGGGACAACAGGGAATTCAGATCCTGCCACACTAAAGCCAGTGTCAAAAATAAAAGCATGTAATGAACTCGCTGCCCAGCTGGAGTGAGGCTCCTCTGGTCACTGGTCAATAGCGACAGAGGTAGCAGAAAACAAAGACCATATTCAATGCATCTGCTTAGTGACAAGACATCAAACAGCTGTCTGTACAAGCTACCTTCTGGGATTTGCAGTCTGCCTCAATATCATGCTTCACACCTTGATTCCTGGCTCTAGTCCTTGATCCTGCTTTCTACCTGCTCAGCCCTGATTCCTCTTATATTTTCTTCATTCTGTCCTCTGTCCTCTCTGCATTACAGCTTGTTCCTGGCTAGCCTGCTTGACAGCTCCAGCACTGCCTGCTGGCCTCTGCCTCACTCCTTGGAGTACTTGGCAGCCTCTCTCAGACCTAAACAATTCCCTCAACCCTTAATTGATATACTTTTTTTAATTACTGTGGGTCCTTAATTATGACCCCAGAGTTGATTTACTCCTCTGTCATGAGCCTGGTTTACTTCAGAAGCACAATCATCCTATCCAGGTGATGCAGGATTTGGTTCTTCAGGTCAGACTTTCTTTGAACTCCACTAGAAGTCAGCACCACAGCATAGGGGGTCTCTTCACATCTCTACTGCTTACAAGCTTTAGCAGAGAAGACAGCTTTATTAGGTTTGACTCAGCCTCCTGTATAGTGCTCAGTCCTGCATGGTCAGGTTTAACTAATAAGGACCACAGAAGATGAACAAAGAAACATGATAAAGATACATATGCATAACACAAAAAGCAGACAAGATCACTTTGATACTACACCCTGCTAACTACTGGCAAGTGCTATGACTTTAACAGTAATTTTGGATACAGTCAGGTAACTTTTTGCACGGATCGCTACAGAAGTGACTGTCCTTACCATTAAGTAATCTCCCTGGCTGATCTAGCAATAGTATTTATTAATGGATGCCGAAGTGGATTACATTAACCTATTTCTCTGTATTCATAATGAAGTGCTATACGGCCTCTCTTAAAAGAGAGTGAAAAATAATAACCAGCACACAAAGACAGCTATAGCACAAGCATGAAAGCTGCCTAGGGCAGCAGGCTGGTGAGGGCAACAAAGTCACAACCACAAGTGAGGAACCCTCTCCTGCTCCCACAGGAGCCCAGGTCTCCAAGCTGGCTCTGTGACAGCAACAGAGCACAGGCTTGTTGGAAACGTTACACCTCTCCAAGGAAGGGTCAGTTATCAGCTAGTACCCCTCAGCCATCACTCCTAATGTCACCCCACATTGTTGCTAGGCTATATGGGAGAGGAACTGATAAATCAGGATAGAAAGATCATGGCCAGATGTGGGGTGAATACCCACTACTAGGGAAGGATACAGCACACCATACAACATCAAGAAACTTTGAAACCATTTGTGAAAAAATGATAGTCAAGGCAGAGAATGTATTTTATGAACAAGAATGTGACCTGGGAAATCAATTCACTGGCGGCCAACTCAAACTGCAGTACCATCAGCTGGATGAGTTTCCTGTCCTTGAGTGCCCAAGGACTGCAAGATCCTCTCTGGCATTAGGGCCAGGCTATTCTGCAATCCTTCATCACTTAATTGATAATAATTGTTACTCTGTTGGTGCATGTACAGGTCAGCAGTCCAATAGCTGGTGCAAACCTTTGTCTCATTCATGTTCTACCTATACATCGACCTTGCTGACTTTCCTTGTTCATTCTGCTAAATACAGTACTAGCTGTGAACTGCTACAAACTGTAGAACTCCCCCCTTTCCCCTAAAAAAAGGAACACCTTCCTCATTTCCCTGTTTTACACCCCAGCAGACATGAACACCACCTGTATTACTCCCCCAATTTGCATGTACATAATTTTCTTACAATCCTCCTCCAAAGTTAAGAGAGAAACTTACACGAAGCCTATCATAGACTTACATCCACTGACCAGCTCCATGAACAGAAGTTCAGGGACAATGATCAACAAAGCCTGTCACAAACATGTCATTATTCACCTTTAAACAGTGGGGAAAAGTGGGGTTGAAGCACTTGTCCCGTCACACAGGAAATCATGGTAGAGACTGACAGTATTCTGGGAATCAACACTTCCTTGGGAGGGTAGTCATTTGTAGAGGACACTCCTGCATCCTCTCTAAAGTAGCTGTATTAAATTATTGTCATGTTTTCTTGTTCTACATTTCATCATAAGAACTGCATTTAGAATTATTTTTAAACATTCATGCCATTTGACAATGAAAATTCTCATTAATGCAGAAGTCATAAGCAGTACTTAGTGATGCTCATTTCCAGGGGCCCCTCATTTCTCACAAACATGCAAAACTACATAACCAAACTAACAAACAGTATTTCATCACTTTTCTTTCATTTTCAATAATTCATAGCTCTAATATTTACTCTATTACCTGTCCAGCATAAATATTAATGACGTGCCACTACAAACTTTAGAGTACTTTCTGACTAGATCAACAAGGAACTCTTGCCCTTGGCCTAAAGACAAAAGATTGTCACTGTGATTAATAAGAAAAGTGACAAAACCTTGTAACTACAATCAAGAAACATTATTCTAGAGAAATATTTCAATAGCTTCTAAATGCATTTCACAAAGGCTTTAGATGTGTTTTAAAAAACACGTGGAAAACCCACCCTGAAATTATTGTATTGCATGGAAGTATTTGCAATCTTTTTATTGCACTGCAATGTTCTGAAAGATCTATGCCTCACATTTAACAGGTTTTCCATTTCACTTGTTTAACATTACGATGCATTAGTAAAAACAAAGGTTACCCCCCACTTTCCCTGACTGATTAATTTCATCTTAGTTTTCGAGGAAAGAAAATTTAAATCTTATTTAAGTGGGGAGAACGGAAGGCACTGTGCCACCAAACTATCCACCTATACATAAATAAATTAGACAGGGCTCTTTCCTCCAGTTTTCCCTGAAGTAAAACCAACAGTGATCTATGATTTCATTGAGTTAATCTACTCAAAACCTAGAAACTTCTGATGACGCAAATCTGCTAACACATTCAAAGGGTCCTTGCATTTCCCTAATGCTACTACTAATAATGCTTTATCCTAACTCTCTTTAATGCACAAAACTCTATACAGTGCAGTTCAGCCACTTGATGAGCCAAGGTTAACATTTGCACAGTGCTGACACAAAAACAGTTAATGAAAGTAGGAATCTGCAACTCTGTCATTCTTTAAGGAGTCATAAGAGTCTGGTGAGAGATTATTACTACATACAGTCAAGGACAATGTGGACTTCTGGACTCTGAACTGACACTTCCAATACAGACAGCCTCCCCCCCTCTCCCTTCTCTCCAATTTTCTCAATTTACTAAAGGAACCAAATGGGCAGTTATCTTCCCCCCACGAAGCTGTACATCTTTAAATGCCAGTCCTCTATTAACTGGGCGCTGCCTGAGATGGGCAGAATCCTATCAGCACTCTCTTCCACAGGAGAAGAGTTTTGTGTTCAGGAAGAACTCAAAAACCAAGTCAGATATTTAGTAGCTGATGAGTGAAGTGTAGTGTTCTGGCAACCTTTTGGCAACCGGTCTTTGTTCTTCAATTTTGTTCACCTCTTCTCTCCTATGTTTGTCTTGCTGATCAAAGTCCAAAATATGAGGTCTACAATATGCCTAGTTTAGCATGCAAATGCAAAGATCAAAAGCAGCCCTCCTTTTTATGAACACACATGCACTCTCTTAGTCAACAACCATATATATCTGCTTCTGGTTTTGCCACTGGGAGTATGAGATCTAAATTAGATTCAGAGGATGGGAGAAAGAAAATTAGTGGCGCGTCATTTCCACCCATTCCAGCACAGTTAGCCACGAGTTGTGGTATAAGCAATAATTTATGTACTATGAAATTTCAAAGAACCACAGTCAATCAACATGAGATTCCAGTGTTTGTCTGGTTTTTTACTTTGGCCTTTATGTAAATACTACTCTGGGTATAAAACAATTTTCATGGATTGCTCAAGCATATGGAGGCAGGCATATTTGGACCCATCAGTCAGGCAGAGAAAGACTTGTGCTCCAAGCACGTACAGGGGAGCTCACTTTGAGTAGAGAGAAAGAGATAACCAGCATCATCCTCTAACATCATTTAGGAAGCAAATTTAAAACCTAGCAATTCAGATTTAACCACGAGGAACTACTCTACCACGAGGACAAGACTTCTCTCTTCATTTTCCTGTAATTTATAAACCTTCTCTACAAATGGTCCCCTCCAGAGAGCTCATCTTTAGTTCTCCTTTGATAGGTCAATCAGAGTCTGTACAGAGTTGTCTTCAAGATCAGTGTTTGATAGCTTTTCTAATAATTTCAGTTCATCTCTGATCCTTTTTTCCACAAGGGCTTCATTTTTTGCTTTACGCAAACATTGCCTTTCCAGAGTGACTGCTTTTCCCCTCTTTAAAAATGATGTTAGACTGGACTGTTTCAGTTGGAAGGGACCTACAACAATCATCTAGTCCAACTGCCTGACCAATTCAGGGCTGACCAAAAGTTAAAGCATCATATTAAGTCCAAATGCCTCTTAAACACTGATAGGCTTGGGGCATCAACCACCTCTCTAGGAAGCTTGTTCCAGTGTTTGACCACCTCTTGTAAAGAAATGCTTCCTAATGTCCAGTCTAAACCTCCCCTGGTGCAGCTTTGAACCATTCCCATGTGTCCTACCACTGGATACCAGGAAGAAGAGATCAGCTTGGAACAAATGAAGAAAAGCCATGGAACAAATGAAGAAAAGCATTAGAAAGAGCAAGATGTACAGTAATTAACCATGAAGGAACTACACAATGTTTAGGTGTCTGGGTCCCATTCCTGCCCTTCCTCCCTGCCAAATGAAATGGAGGGAAGAGAGCAGAACACTTCCCCAGTTCGACATTTTCACAGGTCGTGAGTCAGAGTCAATACTTTTAGAGAATGATGCACGAAATAATTTCTATAGAAAAGATGGAGACTCAGTGTCATAAAGCGGGAAGGATTGTTCAGTATCTTCTATAAAAGAACACGAAAAAAAGGCCTTAACCTAGTCTACCATTGAGTGAATTCCTGAATGGGTAAATAAAAGGATCAGATCATTAGGGAAGGAATGTGGACAGTTTCTATTGATCCTCCCAAGGTCATTTAATTATTTATAATTTCCTTGATTACATGTGAGAGGGGTCAAATCTCTTTTGTAACACATAAGGTTTTTATGTCATTTTTCAGCTGGCAAGGTAAATGATTATGGCTTTTTCCCTCTAGCTCCAGATGGGCTATTGTTGTTAATGTCTGTTATGTTAATAGAGTATGCAATATTAAGGAATATAAGATATTTATAACAAGTTATAACAGAGCTATGACCCAAACAAATCAGATATAAAATTTTAATGAATTGGTCCCTGAGTCTATTAATTTAGTTATAGGGTAGAAAGCTAGCAAATATATTTTCTCTCTCAGGCACTACAACAGGAGAAAAACATTAGACAGGGTCAAATGCTGTTGTAGACTACTAAAAGAAAAGCGTATGTTCGAAGGTGACATACAGTTTAATTTCAGGAAGATTTCCTAGAAACATCACTAATTATACTCAAAAAGCTGAACTACTTTTTCCACAAGATGTTCCTCTGTATCATACAATGTTGAAAATACACATATATAAACACCAAGATTGTAAAAACCTAGCAAAGCTCACTGTTGGATTTATCATTATTTGTAGTGGAGTAATGTTATATCCACAGTCACAATGTTTTCAGTTCCTTCTGGGAAACAAAGAATGCCTTTTTGCGTATGTGCATATATACGCATATAAACACTTATTGGATTACTGATCCCAAGGAATGTTTCCTTGGGATACATTCTTCACAAATTTCTACAGGCTAGCTTTAAAAACTGCTTAGAAAGTATACCATCTTTTTTCTAGAAAAATGCATTCAACTTCTGTAGAATTCTTCTACAGCATTTTTATAAAGGTCTTCTGGAAAAAGCCTGAGGAAATTAATAGTGATTAAAAAAATACATTCTGGAGATCATACTGTAAACTCTCACCTATTTTTTACAACATTATTAGACTACTGATAGCATTCAGTAACATGCATGAGATTTTTTCCAATAAATCAACGAATCAGTCAATGAAGAGGTTTCTGTTTGGTTTTTTTAAGAGCTCGCTTGCTAACTTACAACCAGGAACATGTAATAGTTGCACACAAATTCATCTGCCTAATTAATATCAATCCAACTACGTGACTCGCTGTTACACAAGTCTTTAATACAGATTTTTCATTTTGCGCCTTTCTCTCCCTCTCCTTCACTTTTATACTCAAATTTCTCATTTCATCTTTACCTGACTCAATTACCCTTCAGGATAATCTGTCCATATTTTTCTATGTACCCACTTAATTAATAGCACTGCCACCACATTATGACTGTTAGAAATGTTACAGTGGAAAGTGTTGAAGGTTATTTAATTATACTGTATTAACCATACGTTCCCATCAAAATTATATTCCTGTACGCCCCCCATGCCTACAGAAATAAACACAGGAGATTTAATTCTCTCTTTTCCCTGACTCCTGATCACAAACACCAGCACTGCATAAGTGAAATTATACCTCCTTGAACCAAACTGGTCCTGATCCCTCCCAGAAATACCAGCTCAGCTACTGCAAGGGATGTCACCACCACATTACACACAGGTCTGAGTGATTCATCTGCAACAAACTAGCATTTCTGACTCAGCGGTGACTTCAAGAACAGCTCTAGATGGCTGCCAGAGGACAGTGTGTCTGGCATCTGCCGCTATGGCCTCCTGCAGGCTCTACTCCTGTAGAAGCCTACACAGATAGAGTTGTGGCACAGTCTGCCTCCCTGGGTTTTTTTCCCCAGAAACTATGTGCATCATACAGGCAACACTGGCGAAGTGTCACATCTATACTAATATGGCTTTTGCCTGTTCTTCAGGATATTCTAGAAATACACTGCATCATATTTTATACCCTAACATATTTGTTGTCCTTCGTGATTTTTGGCAGTCTCCAGGATTTATTTTTTTTATGTTTCAATTGCCATATAAACCATTAAAAGCTCCCATAAACACAAATATTAATGTACTAATAATGCATACTCCTCTACACTGCAGAATAACTTACTTTTACTACAGTTCTGCTTTGTACCGGGTGCAATAAAAACAGCATCTTGGCATTTTACATTCATGTTCTCTCAATTACTTTAATACCATTAACTAAATTCTAAGTTTACAAGTTAAACGTTGTTTACTTTTCTGCTTGCCAACATGCAAATACAATATCAAATCTGAGAGTCAAGCTTCTACTCCATCTTCTACTTCATGAACAACAGTCAGCAGAAGTTGAATCTATCACTTAACTCTGCTTAGTGTTATCTGTGGAGATTCACCCAGCATTCCCCAGTGGGGGCACACTGTGCTAGAGATTTTCCTGTTTGGAGAAGACTAGAAAGGGAGGGGAAAATTCCTAACAGCTGCTTTTTTTACTTGGTAAAAAAAGTATTAAATAGATATCACGCTTCACAAGGTCAACACTCAGAAGTGTTGACTTGTGACTGCTTTCTGTGAAATAACTTCTTACTGATATCTCCGTGCTCTGTTTCCCATTTCTCTTCAAGTACTTCCCCAAGCACATGAAGAATCAATCCCCAGTGGAATCAAACCAGTTGAAATTTTCTCTGAGGAGTGCTTGGAAACAATCTCTCACAGTCATACAACATGAAGAACCTTATTCGTTAAGGAGGGGCAGAATTTATTCTCATTCATATCTTATAATAACATTTATGAAATTTTTTCCATCATATTTGGGAAAATATCATAATATTTGAAAAAATATGAGAACAAGGTGAATTTCCAGGAGAACCATGAGTCAAGCTTGTTGTCTGGATTCACTGCCTCTAACCAATACCTTGGTGAAAGTTTAATGCAGGACACCAGGGTCCAGCAAGCTATGAATAGATGAAAAGGGAGGACCAGAAACTAAGCAACATGGAAGGGCTCTGGTTGGTATTTTAACAACTGCTACATAACAAATAAGACCTCTTTGCAGAAGCTTATGGCAGCAGCAACAACATGGGAACATAGTGAGAAGAACGTCACCTTTTCTGTAGCATACAGGACTAGGGTTAGACCACCACACTTACCACAGTTGGTTCCACACAAAGAGCGAGAGGGAAGTCAAAAGTCACCATTAAAAGACTCATGAGGAATGAGGAGAATCTGTTCCTCGTGACAAAAGCAGAGCACTTTGCCTCACATTGGGCTAAAATGATAACATTCCACATCCCATGCTATGTGGAGGAAATTTTAAAGCATCTTCTAAGTTAACTTCTCACTAATAATTACCTTGCAATTCAAAACACTGCCTATATTTCACAGTTTACTGAAAATTCAAATATTTAATTGTTATCAGATTACACAGCTTACATTCTTCACCACTCAGAGGCAAGACATTTAGCAAGGAAACCAAAAAATTTCATGTATGATGAAACAACAAAAACAACAACTCGTTGCATTAAGTATCTCATTTAAAATTTTTATAGCGTGATAAAGTAGCAGAAAGGGAAAACATCTGGATGACAATTTCATTTATCAACTGCCTTCTATCCATTAATCTCAGGGCCTTTGAAATCTACTATAAAGTTCATCCCTGGACAGTGAGTACTATAACAGTTGTTTTCCTGAGAGGTAAACTGGGGTACAGAGATCTTTTTTATGTCTCAAGTCTCTTAAGAAAAAAAAATCATGCCGAGAAAAAAAAGCAGAATGAAATCAGCAGTTTCTGTTCTCTTAGCTATCACACCTCTCTTTCTCTCAGCTTTATCTGAACAAAACAAAAGGATATTTGAAATTGTCCTCATCAAGTTACAAAATGATATATGCCCAGCTACTACCACCGTCTCTCTCTCACTCTTCCCAATCATACAAGTACTGAACCTGTCACTAATCAATAATAAAGGCTATATATGATCTGTGCTGGTTTCAATGACCAGAAACCCTTCCCACTAGAAAGATGCTTCCAAATTACAATAACCAAATGCAACACTTTTTTACAACCACTAGCAAAGAAAGCTAGCATACCTTCAGACCTGCAATCACCTGTGCATAACAGCATACACTAATACTTCTGTTATGTAAAAGAAACTACCCATGTGCATGAAGGTCAGTAACAATATAAGCTATCCATAAAGAAATAAATGTTCTTATTTTGTCATTACGTTAGTAAACCCCTGAAGAACTTTGGGACTGTTCTTAGTGTCTGAAGATTTAGTTCTCGGTGAACAGAAACAACAATGGGCAATAAGTTCTGTTTATTTAAGCTTTTAAATAGATGCACACAAAGATTTCCAACCTCTGCTTGATGAAATGCATCACATAGCTAATAATTAAATGACATAGATCTAATAAAATGCTTTCATATTAGGCATGAAAACTTAGAAAAGCACATAAGTACTGTTACAACCATTTAGAAGACCCAATACTACTCACTGCTTCAGCAAGTGGAAAGAAGAAAAACATGAGCATGTACTAATCAGAAGCTGGCAGCAGTGGTGGCTGCTCAGGAATGCCAAATCCTACAGCTGGCGCAGCCTTTCCCTCCACTGTCCCTGCCACTCTGGAAGGACTGCTTCCTCCAGCTTGGGAAGGAGGAGGAGAAAGCAAAAGAGCTCAATAGTGGCCACTGTGACACGAAGTTAATTTTCAGTGTAAACTATTCATTACTAAAGTACAGCATTTCCCCGCTTTCCTCCACTGGAGCCCAGCTGCAGAAGTCAGGAACACTGTAGGGGTCTGAAGTGGTGCAGAAGTGCAGCATATATTTTAAATTTCAGATTTTAGAAAATAACTTCCCTTTTTGTTCTCAGGCCTCAGACTGACAGGAGGATCAGGAGAACTCTGCAGACAGAGTGTTGCAAATATTCCCCACACCAACCCAACCCAGGGATAACCCTGGGCACTGAGCTGCAAACTTTCCCTCTCCATGGCTCCTGGGGTATGGAATACAGAGATAAAAATAAAATACTCTCTTCTTTTTCTCTCCACTCTGTACTGCCATTCATATAATCACTACCCACTATATTTAGGTTTAATCCTAATTATGAGCAAACAAGCAGTCATAATCTCAAAAAGCAACTTTAACATATTAATGTCTATTAGCGTAACAAAATCCACTCTTTCCTCAAAAAAAAATCAATTAGCCATAAACAAGCCCACAGACTATGAGTTTTATTAAGAGCTATTTTTACAGGCATTAACAGGACAACAGTATAATACCACAGAATTTTTACTACAAGAGTAAAAAAAGTTACTTTGTGGAAAAATGGTAAATAAATTCTATATTAAAGAAGCAGGGGAAAGGATTTGGAAGCTGTATGGCAGCTGTTTCAAATAACCATCACTCGCAATGATTCTACAGATTTTTGATTTTACCTTGATAAAGTAACACACATCTTCATGATCTGTGTACTGTTGAATTTTGGATTAAAGCATTACAGTTAGGGCTGTTTATTTCAGGTATACAGAAGACAGTAAAGCTCATTGTCAAATAAAATTATCCATGTATCAGAAAGCTATGTAGAAATTAAATAGTACTGGGTAGAAATTCAAGCTAGATGCAAGTCACAGAAACATTGCCTTGCTTGTGTACAGGCTAGTACAGTGCATGTATACAGTGTGGCTTTTTGTATTTAGAGATCATCATTAAGTGTTTTATGAGCATCACAGCTCTGGTAAAAAGCAGACTTTTTTTTTTTTTGAAGAAAAGCAGACACGCATTTTCCTTCTGAGCCCTTGCTTTGTCCATTTTTTAAACAGCCTTGTAGCCTATCATGAGGGTACTGTATAACTAAATACAAAGTGACAGTTCTCATTTCTCTTGTTTACAGTGATGATGCCACTTTTCCAAAACAAGTTGACTTGTGTTTTACATCATCCTTTCATTAGCTCATCTTGCGCCTCCAGGTTATTCTAGCCATTCATCACCCAGAATTACATGCAAAAATGAGTCCAAAAGTCATCCGATTTGCTATCTTCTCATAATTGCACAGCTTCCACCACAAAGCATGAGAGAGCACTCTCTGAACCATTAAGGAGGCAGGATGAGGGAAGACATAGGCTCAGTTCTGGTTCTATTCAAATCTTTCACTCTCCTTAGTCTCAAAGGGAAGCATCAAATATTCTCAGGCATTTGCTTGTTTGCAAGTGGCTTATGCATGTGTGTGAGAAAATTAACAAGAGCGAGCTGATCTAAAGTGATAGATGTTGTACCTCCATCTGAAACTTATTTCTGTGGCCTGCCTTATTCCGTGAAAAGGATGAGCTCCACACTCTGACCCTTGCCGATCTCTGGAGGCCTCCAAGCCTCTCACCGGCAACTGCTGCGAGCAGAGCCAGACCGAAGAGTCCAGCCTCACCTCTCAGGCAGCCACAGCCAAGCCATCATCTTCCCCTCAGGACTTCCCAAATCAAAGATGACAAACCCTTTTGAAGCCCCTATCCATCTTAATAAACATTACTGAATGAAAAGCTGCCTTGGACCACGCAGGGCTCAGCCCAAACCTTGTCTATCTCAGCTCTCTGAAAGCAGGATATAAAACAATCCAACTGCCCACAGACACATCACTCCTCCCTTGCAGATGAGGTATTTGACACCTGCTCTACTAACCCACGTGACATCATATTTCTCTAAAGCTGGTTTTGGTTTTGAGACGCCCAGACTTTTCCTCCTAAAATCTATCTTTACTACAGAAAATGGCTTTTTAATGTCCTTTGTGCCAGAGTTTATCTGTTATAAAGGTAAAATATTTCAGGCAGCACCATGACTGACATTAAGAAAATACTGAGGATACTGCACCACAGATTCCAGTCAGACTACCTTGCGAGAGACAGAAGTAAGCGTTTGCAAAACCAGCAGTGTCTAACAAATGTAAAAATATCTTTTCCACCAGTGTTAATAAATGATGTGTATTTCTTTTGTCAGCAAGCTGTATTTTTTCCTTTTAAACTTTTATAGCATTCAAAAAGATATCTTAAAACATAACTCAAGTTAGAATAAATGATGGGCCAAGGAAAATAGTGACTATAGGCAATATGGTGACTTGAAACTCATCACAGATGATGACTGCCTGAATGAAATATTTTAAAATTCAAGTGTTCTGTAACTGTTGCAGATTTTTCACACTTCCAACAGCATACATTTTTAATGCTTGGTTTAAAAATGTTTATAACCACTAAAAGTGTTTAGTGGTTATGTAGGAATCAGAAAAATGCAATTGAAGGTTATGGGAAAAATTAATTTGCATCAAAGTAACTACAGATTTCCACAGACTTTGCATTGGCAGTTTTTTTCCTCCAACAAAGCTAATCCAAATTTGTGATAACGTTACTGAAAACAAAACCACACAAGTAGGAGGGAATAAAGGAAGTACCAGTGTCTCTCTTGCTGAGTCCATACAGCCTCTACGGATACACTTACCAGCCATACAGTGTTCTCAATGGTGTCTACGTTTGCTGAATTAGTATTTCTCTTCCAAGAACATATCCTTTGAAACAAAAATGGATTAAATGTGTTGCTTGAGTTTCCAGAGAGATGTAACAGTTACATTAATAGTGACCATATTTAGGGAAAAACACTCAAAAAAAGTTATTTTTATTTGTTGCTCTTAAGGAAACTTGGAGTCAAGATCAAAGGGCACTTTGATTTGTTTGAAAGTTGTAAATGATCCATTTCCAGATTTTATAAAGTTAGTGTGCAATCTGTGAGTACTTGTGCCATAATCGAGAAGGAAGGCTCTTCAGCTTCACATGTCAATGCTGTAAACATGTAAAGCTGGAAAATATTTCCCAAGCAGGCAGCCATGTGTAAAATTTACAGAACCTGTCATGAAAGAACTGCAGCTGCAGAAGTGCAAACTTCTCACTGCATCTTGAAGAATCCAGATGGGGGGATGTGAGAGAGATTATTTTTTCCATCATGGAGGGTTCCAGCTGGATTGAGTTGTTGGTGCCATCAACTTTTAAAGCAACACTTCACCCAGTAATGAAACACTGATTATCCAATCACAAACAACAGAACAGAGGAATCTCTTTAAAAATAAAATAGAAAAAAATCTTATGTTAATTGCACCAATATGTGAAAGACTGTGGGCTAATTTATGACTGTTTTGCAACATGTCCAGATGTCACTGTGCTGAGACCACCAAAATTATATTACGTGAAACCAAAAAAAAATGTAAGGAAAAATATCAATTCAGAATTAAACAGCAATCCAGACATGCACTTGAAAAGCAAAGGTACAAAACAGATTTGAAATATGTGTATTTATATTCTGTATATGTGCACATATATACACACAAACCCACTCAGTCTCAAAATCATCCCCACCTTCTGTGGATTCTTAGGTGGAATAACGCTTTGACCAGCTCTTCACCTAAGTCCCTTCATCAAGGTGGAGAAATGGGAGAGTAGAGTCATGTTCCTCCCTTAATAACCCTGTTGTCTCAGCTGCTTGGCACTGGACCTCTATTCCCCTTCTGCCACCCCCAGCATGTTTGAAAGGACTATCACAGCAGTCACTGTAAGCATACACAAAGGAGAATAATACTGAGAAGGCCGAAGAGGAGTGATAAACATACCCCACCCATTTTCCCACATACTGCCTGGTCATCTATGCTTTTCTAGCTCATCTTCTTTGAAGATACCAGGAAATACAGAGACAGATATGCAGCAAAAATCTTTGTCAATGCTTATAGAATCATTACACAATACTATCCACCAAAGTTCAGTGCAGTAGGAAGAGTTAGGCAGAGAACCCAGTGATCAGTTTTCAAAAAGAAAACAAAACAGGAAAAAAAAAACAAAACAAAACAAAACAAACCCCACAACACAAAATCCAGGCCCAATGTCCAGCTGAGGCAAGCTATCACAGTCACATGGCTGTTTTACCTAAGTGAGAATGTAGTTGAAAAAACACTGAGCAGTCTTAAATAAAAATCACATACCTAAAAAGATACAATTGTCAAACTTAAAACCATGACCTCCCTATAATGGTTCAGAAAAGTGTAGTCTTCTGGTTTAAAGTTCATCCCCTGACACTGAAGCAAATTCTGGGAGATCATCTGTACCAACCATCTTTTAAAATCTTCACAGAACTATGCAGTATTTGCTTTCCATGTATAGTTATATTAAAAACCTCTTAGGATATATTTAAAAATGACATGTATAAACTACCAGATGGCACAGAAAACAACGACAATTTGATGAATATAGAAATCAGTGAAACTATTTCTAACACCACTAATATGTAATATTTGTGATATGTAATATTCTGGTATAATATACACTATTTCAAAATGAAATCTGCACTTAAATGCCAATATCCTCTCCTTCTGGCTTCTCACTTTATGACACTAACATAGGATCTCATTCACCAAGCCAATTGAAATTTTAATAAAAGAAAGCTGGAGTTTCTAATAAACTCCCGCAGCGAGCGGATAATACTAAACATCTTTAGCAGCATGGTGTTTTTTATTATTATTTTAGCTGTATATTAATATGCTAGTATTTGTAAACTCTCTAGTGTCACCAGATTTATTTCAAAAGGCTTCTCTGCATCCTTCTTTTGTGAAAAGTGTATGTGACAATGAAATAATAATTTCAGTGGGTTTTACTATATAGATGTCTAAACCGAAAAAGAAGATACATCTTAACTTAAAAAGGAAACTTTCGATATTACTTATTTGCCATTTGGGAAGACAGTATATTGAATTTTCTTGTTGAGGATAAAATTATAACAGCGAGACTGGCAGCATTCGCCATGTGAAGATTTATTACAGATTTTGATACAGAAAAATGCACACAATCTTTCCTGCCTCAGTTCTGCACACACAGCCAGGTGAAACAGGCATAGAGTATGCTGCCCAAACACTGGCCAAAACCTACAACTGCTCCCAGCCAGCAGTATGCCAGGTAGTTAGACAATGATTGCTTTCAGTATTTTTCAAACCTCATCAGCATCACTTGCAGCCCTGCAAAGCGCCATCCACCCACAGAGAGCACTGGAAGGCATCAGAGCTGAGATTTAAGCTTTCACTTCCCACCCTGGCAACAAAGAGCTTTTCCCTACAGGACCCAAGCTACTGGTCTGCTCAGACTCCTCTCCTGTCCCCTAGGTTTCTAGGATTGTAACACTGCTGGCATTAGTGGTTGCAAGAGACCCAATAAAGCCTTTGAAATCAATCCCCAGATGGCCCTTTGTCTTCAGTGGATATAGGGTAAAACATCTAGGAATCAAGTTCTCCTCTTTTGAGCACAAAAATCTGTCTACAGTGTTTAATTCAAGCAGGTTGCCTCCAGTATTTGTGTGGCAAATCAATTAGCAGCATGTTTAACAACATATACATAAAACCTTGTACTAATTTTCATAGATATTACATTTATCTTTCAGTTGCTGAAAACACACGAACACAACTTTCTTATCTCATTTCAGAATAATAGCTGTGATTGTCAGTGACAAAAAAAATTACTTATTTGATTCCTAAGCTGCCTGTACACTATCATTAATTCATTATCTCTTTCATCTTATTAGTTATGTTCTCAAACTCTACAGTGCACAAACATTAATTTGAACAGTCACCTGCCCTTAAAATGCCAAAGTTTGTATTAGTTTTCGGCAACTTTAAAAAAAAACCTGCATTCATTGGCTTGCAAATGAAATGTATTCACACAAAAAAATACCTCCCATAAGCTAAAGCAGCTCATCATTAACATTCAAGGAATGTGAACACAGGCTTCATAGAAAACCATTAAAATATAAGGCAGCTTTCAGCCTATTTTAAGAATTTCAGAGAAATTTTGCATTCTCTTTCCCATGATGCCATGGTGATGTCAGGCTGCATTTCAAATAAAATGACAATGAAATCATTTCAATTCCATGCAATGTGCAAAAAAAAAGTCAATTTTTCTCTTGGCAAACCGAAGTCTAAAGTAATTAAGCACTGCTGTGTGGGTGGCAGCTTCTTCCTCTGAAGTCAGCCTGAGATAATTACCATATTAAAGTCAAAACATCATGTGCTGTGCTGATAGATAGATGGATGGAGAGATTGGGCATCTATTAAATGATCCATTTTGTTATGCTCCCTGGGAAATGTGCCATTGATGCCAATTAAAAATATATATTCCAAGTGAGTATTTCTAAGTGACAAAACTTCTATTCAGTAAATTGAATTTATTATTTACTGATCATGAAGTACTTAAAGACATAAGAAATCTGGATAGATAAGAACCTAGGAGGAGAATTATATACTTTACAAAGTTTACAAACCCCTCATTACCTGGTTCCCACACAACACCATTTTTAGCTAAGATACCGAGCTATTTCCCTTCCATCATAAAATCCTTAAGTAAGGTGGAAATACAATAGTAGATAAAACAAACATCATCTAAGGCTTCTGAATTCACAAATGTTCTATTGTAAAAAAAAGGTCTTTTTCAATTTTAATAATAAAATATCCCTCAGTACATACTCATAATTAAATGTCTTCAAGTCTACATTTTTGATGTCAGAAAAGTAAATGGACCAAAACTAAAGCATACCAGCGATGATTAATCAGTGCTGTTTGTTGAGATGTATCACAGCGAGGCTTAGCATGATAAAAATTCCCAAAAAATTCCGTATGTAACTAGTATCAACATGTATTACCAGCACTGTCACTCCAACAGTAGAGTGTTTCCACTATTAGGATGTGAAGAAAATGACTCCACTAAAATTTAAAGGGACACTTCGTTTTATGCATCAGATCTGGATTTCATTTGCAGTGATTTCAGAGCATGGCCACTTGCATTAATACTGATTCAGCCTGGTATCAGAACACATTTATGTCGTCCTTTAACAACAAAGGGCTAAAGGCAAGGTTTTGCTGTCAGAAGCATTACAAAAATAACCAAACCTCCATTCTACCTATGAGATTTACTCTTCATTGTTGCTGTGATAAAGGTCACAGAGCTAACACTATGTCTCTTTAAAATTAAGGATAGGAATTTTTGAGGCTCAGAAGGGCTTCTTCATATTGACCAAACATAAATTAAAAGAATGTCACAGGAAAATACACATGCACTGATATTAAAATGCTAATGAGTTTTCTCAGCAAGAAATCAAAACAATCAATATTTTATCTTTAATATTAGATTCAGATCTTACTCTGAAGCACCTTGCTCAAGGTACTCAGATTCCAGAGAGGCCAGCGTTTGAGTAAGCCCAGTATTTATGTTACTGTCTACAGAAAACTCTGACAGACAATCTTAAGACCTTTCTGTTTAACAGGTTTAAGCTAAAATCCTAGGCTGACTGAAGCTTTAAAATTATCCTGAGGAAAGTTTAAGAATCTGTAAGGGCTCAGTCTCACAGCAACTGCAATTCAAATATATGATTTTAACAGCAGAATTTATCCAGAGTTTGTATTGTATTTTCAATAGACAGTTTTCAATACCAGCATAATTCAATTTTTAATGTATTGTATACAATATGTAACTTTCAGTATACTAACATGCATATATCTTTGCTAACTTTTATGAGGTATTTAGCACAATGGCACAGAACTATGAGAATGAAAAAATCTACATGTTCAACAAAAAGGAAAAAAATGGTCCTGTAAAAGAGTATAAGCAGGGAACAAGCAGAGCAAACAGAGTGAATGGAAGTCTTCCTGCCATCCCCTTATTCAAGGTCAACGGAGTTACTGCAGATTTACTCCAGTCTAATGAAAACAAATTTTAACAAATTCTGACAACAAATTCAAATCCTTCCAAAATAAATATGTTAAATACTAGCTCCAGTAAATGAAAAATTTATAAATAAATAAAAAATTATGAAAAATTAATGATGAACTGACTTTAAAAATTTGTACTCTAAAAATAACCTATGTAATGTCTCCCTATTTTGAACTTTTTTCAAAGTTCATTTTTCACTTCTGAGCATTTTTTAAGCTTTCCTTTGTAACCTAGAAATTTTCTTTACAATTAATGGAATTTGAAATTCTCTAATACTAATATGAACTCAAGAGGTGACATTTTGAAAAACAAAAAGCTTGCATAAGACAAGCAATCAGGCAACAGAAGCGCATTTTTTGTTGAAAAACCAGCCTTTAATTTAAAAGGTGATTACTGCTGATAGCTTTCCACCCACACTTCCCCCCCACCCCAGTCATCTTTGAAAGTCAATTTGCTTTAAGGTTCCCCAGTGCTGCTGCTCAGTTGCTGTTTAAGAAAATGTAGAACGTTTAAATCCTTTACAAGTTATATGTTTTCCTTTACAAATTATGTTTTCTTCTAATTTAAATCAGATTTTTTGATGGTAGTTTATGATCCTTTCATTAGTTTATGTATTTTATTTTAGGAATACCAAATGTATAAATGTAAATAATCTTTTGTAATTAAAATCTAGAATTTGTACAAAAATGCAAGTTTAATTAATCTCTATTCCTCTCACCTTTCTCTCAAATTTTATCGACAATCATAATACCCGATTTAAAAAACTAAAAAATAAATTTTAAAAAAAGACTCAAGAAGCAGGTCTCCCCAAGAACACTCCCCCTCCCATCAAATGTAACAAACAGCACTTGACTATAAATTTTAAGAAGTCAACATAAGGTGACATCTTAGCATAACTACTCTTCAATCCAACATGAAGTCACCTTCCACAGGAAGCAAAACAATTTACACACCTGTAGGTATCCTTCCAATTCCTAATAAATCTTTCTTCAATTTGTGTCACTGCACCTGCATTACTTACCAACCCCTCCTGTAGAGAGGTTTTCTGATTTAACACAGACAGACAAGGAACTTGTCAGGGGCCAGTCCACTGGTAGAATTTTTGGAAGAATTTTGAAAACTGAAGTTCACAGGTCTGACTTTCCCCTCAGCAAAATCTGGCATAAGAAAAGCCATTTTTGACTTGTGCCATCATCAGGCACACTGTTACTATTCCTTTTATTAGACTATCACACCCAGCCTCTGACATCAAAATTTCACTCATTCTCTGTAGACACAATGGCCTTGACCTCAGAGCTCTTGAAAAAAATCCTGTAATGTACTATAAATGCAAGTGTGGACATAGCCCAGTTCTTTTCAAAAGAATGCTACCTCGTCTTTAAGAAAGCTTGAACCAGAATTTCACATACCCTCTACCTGTCTCTCAACTGATCATGAAGCAACTGTGGCTACCACAGCGACTGTGACAGTGCGAGACCTGCCTGTGAGTGAACAGACCACTCCGCATCTCGGGTGCGGAGAATGGACCGGACAAAAGCCCAGGTTGCAAAGCCTTCCCTGTGCGGTGTACCATGAAGCCAGAGACCTGGGCGGTTCTAAATCAGAGAACTGCTTGCTCTCTTGAGCAGGTTCCCTTTCTTTTCCTTTATTTCCTCAATAAAGACAGCTATTCATCAATTACTTGATATTCTATATTCCTATATGGTTTTAAAACAGATGTAATACATATTCACTGTATGTCATCATCATAACTAATCTGAGGAGCTTTACAGTGTCTGCAAAACTCTGTGTTCCTACAGCATTCTGCCAGTGAGATGTTTTTTGAAAATGCAGAAACATTTTCAATTTATAGAGGACACCAAGGCTCAAAGAAATAGGATAATTTGTCAACTGTTGCGAAAGAAAAGTCAGTACATGAAGTAGGCAGACAGCAGAGGTGTCCTAAATAGCAACCTCCATGACCTCCTCCAACCTTAGGTCATGGTTCCTTCCTTCATTTATCTACCTGAAGCCCCTCAACAGTCAGATCAGCAAAGTGGACCTTGCAGCAGATCCAAGGATCTCTTTTTTTCCAGTGCGTTGCAGAGCATATAGATGTGTAACTTCCTCAGCTGCCAGAGGCACAATTCTATTTTATTCTGTCTTAAAGTCCAACACCTTTCTGCAGAGGACAACTTTATAAGGCAGAGCATTCTCCAAAAACCCAGGGACTAATTTAAATCCTGAGTGGAAATTCAGGACAAGTAACAGGTTACCAGGTACTCACTTGCCTCCAGCACATCCTATTAACCATTTCAGTGTTGAATAACAGATGAGAAAAGTGAGGCAACAGATGTTGCAGGTCTGAGCTGAAGACTGAAGGAATTTTCCTTCAAACTGAAGCAGAAGACCAAGAGAGAAACCCGCATGGCAAGAAAAATTGAGAACTGCAGATTAATGTACTCTTACAGTAATCAACACTGTACGTTAGTAGTCCTATTTATAACAGCAACACTACAGGTGCTCATGAGAGTGTTACTTTGTTATGTTACTTGCAATTATGTTTCACTGTAACCCATAAATCTGTCAAAACGAAGAAAGCAATTAGGAATTTCCACATGAACAGGCAAGGTTTCTCCTTCCCACACAAATGGCGCAAGTAAACACCTTAACCCATGTGCCTGGTGGGGATTAGGCACTGAAACCTCCTCGTGCCTAGTGCTGCCAAGTTTTGTGCTGCTCCATGTGTAACACTTTTATGCCAATTATTAAATGAACTGATTTGCAGTTACAAATAATCTGCATATTAACTAGGAACTTTAGTTTACAGACTAAGTAAAATGAGATGTACAAAAAAAAAAAAAAAAAAACCAAAAAAAAAAAACCAAAAAAAAAAAAAAAAAACAAAAACAGAAGGAAGAAGCATAAGCATATTACAGAAAGTCTAAGGACAGGAGGTAGCTGGAAGGAAAATGACTTGGGGAGAAGCCGAGGTACAGCCAAAGGTCTCTCACCATCATTGTTCCTGTCTTGAACGAAGTCCCTGTTTGTCCTTGGTGTCAGCAGCTGGTCCTCCACTTGCAACTTTCAGGGGAGCAGCAAGAGGAAGGGCAGAGAGAGGAGGCCATATGGCTTCCAGCACATCAAGCATCAGTGAGCTCCCAATGGCAAGCTGCAGTGATGGCAAAATGGCCAGCTCATGGTTTCTCTGCCATGGAGACAAAATGCAATTTTCTGGTAGCCCAGTGGCAGGGGACAGAAAAGTGATTATTCTGCTATTGATTGGGAAAAAAAAAAAAAAAAAAAAGAAAGAAAAAGAAAATGCATGCAAATCCTTCAAATCTGGGAGTCTAGAATGGTGGAAGGCAAGGTGCTTCAAAGCAGTAAGAGGGGCCAGGTACAGAGGAATAAACAGCAAAATGTGCTTCATCCATTTTCCAGATATTCTTGAAAATTGCAGTTATCAAACAGAAATACATAGCCAGGTAAAATGGATAGTTTCACCCAGGTTTAGAAAGCTCCAGATTACTTCAGACAGTCCAATTTTCCATTAAAAAATTGTTTTAATAGTTTAAAAGAACAGGGCTCCATACATTTCTATTTATTACAATTAGCAGTGTTCAAATTCTCAATTAATAAAGCATTTTACTTTGATGACTATAATTTAGTTTGTCCCTTGTCATAAATAGGGTAAGTACTCAGAAATGTTTAGAAGTACTGTATCTTTTATATAGTACAAGGCACAATGTTTGTATTCTTGAAGACAGAGTGACATCTAAAGGGATTTTGAAATACTCAAATCTTGCACACTGAATCCAAACTGACAAAGTCAAGGGCATGTCATATTTTTGAAAACTGATGAGTTTTCAGGTTTGCTGTGGTTGATTGTCCCAAGTAACCATGAAAAGAGGATCAAATTCCAATTTTAATGACATGCCTCAGGGTGCCCTGAGGACAACTGCCATTTTTATCTTAGATTCTGCAGGTCCTCACTGAACAAAAGGGGGAAATCAGCTTTGAATGGATTCCTTGCACTGTTGTCAAAAGTAATCCAACTGCTCTAAATATCTATATCCTGAAATATTTTCTTACAGCACTTTTTATTAACCTGAAGCATTAACAGAGCAGAATATTTAAATGACATTTTTAGCTACCAATTCTCCAAGCAGATCTCATGTTCCCTAACCAATAGGTATTATAACTGGGGTCTTTCATAACTGGAATCTCTCTCTCTCTGATACATGCACACACACAAACAAATAAAAATCATATTCGGTATCTAACTGTTAGATTTGGGATCCAGGGTGATATTTGCATGTATACAAATACTTCTACCATAGGAAAAAAAAAATCAATATCATGTTTGCAATATCAAAGACAAAAGTACAGCAGAAATGTACAGCATGCATGTGGTAATGATGAGTTAGGTACCTTTACAATGGACCTTTATTTCATTCACCTGTTAAGTATCTTCCTGAACTCACTGGCAGGGAAAAAAGAAAATCCTACATTAAAAACGTATTTTCTCCTCTTGGGCTGAAATCATAGTAAACTCTTGTGAATTTGTTTCTAGGGACATGGGGGTGGGGGGGGATCTTTACCTGTCTATTCCTTGGAAGCAGAACATCTTCTGATGCAGTTTTATTTATTTACAAAAAAAAAAAAAAATAATGAACAGTTGTAAGGATGCTCTATCTCATTTACAGTCACAATGCCCCAATGAACTACTTAAATGTGGCTCAGCAGCAAAGCACTGGCAAGCTGAGTTAACTCTTTCCAGCTAAAGAGACAACATATCTCAGCTTTGAAGACATGTATTTATTAGAGGAGAGAAAACCAGACTTTTCATCAGCGAAGTAATACTAGTAGCAAACCTGTGGTAAGAAAAGAACATAGAAAACATCTCTGAAAAACTGTTCAAAAAATATTTACTGTATATCAGTTGTAGGAAAGTGGTGTCTTCTGCCTTAAGATAGTATTTACTCATGCAACTGGTTTTGTTCTTTGGGTTTCGTTTGGTTTTTTTCAAAAAAAAAAAAAAAAAGACACACTCAGTCCTACTAAACTTTACTAAAACTACAGTATTTCCTTTTCAAGTCAGAGGTAGTTCACACAGCTAATGTAAAACCAAAAGGGGGACCTGAGGCACTTAGACAATAAATAATGACAGACCCTTTCAGCAAGTCTTAATCAAGGAGATTAAAGCAACATGTAACTTGTAACTCTAGATGCATGTTAATAAAACAAGTGGTGAAAAATAATAAATGGAACACACAGAAAGATATCTATCTCTGTGCTTCAGTCAGTCTTTGTGAACACTTTTTTCTTCCTCTCCCAGCACTTTCAAATATATTGTAACTGTCTTAATTTTTGATGATTTTCAAAAGAAGAGTTCATTTAAAGAGGAACATTTGAGCTCTTATTTAAAATATTATTCTTTAATCCAGTACATTTTTTTGGTAGCCTATTTGAAATGGCCTGTGATTAGCACAGGTTTTGGGCCCCATTCAGATTCTGACCAACTTCCCAGGGTGATCCAGGTTCTCACCCCGTCTGCTGAGATTCTGATAACGGTTCCCAGACAGACAGACTGTAAAGTCTTGAAGAAAGGACAGAATTACAATGGTCTTTATTAAGACCATGGATGACTGTCTATGGCTGTAAAGAAATTCATTTGCACTACATCTACAATGCAGTTTGAACTTTTCCTTTGTTTGGCAAAGCGCATCAAGTTTGATTTAACAATTCTCTTTGTGGCTTTGCTTTTCTCTCTACAGCTTCATATATTTACAAAAGGATAGATGCATGAAGACTTCTGATAAAGTTTAAAAAAAATAGCCATTACTATACATCCTTGTATACAATGGAGAACCATCACCTTATGAGGAAAACAGTATTAATAGAAAGTATGAGTTATAAAAATCTCTCTGCATATTGAAGTCATGACAATGTCAGCTGCTAGCATTTTATAAGTCATGGTCATTTACTGCACTAAGGAAAAACACGAACCTCATTTTGCATTAAGAAAGCAAGCATTTAGCTCTCCAGCTAACAATGTGAAAGTAAAAGCTGGTACCCACAAAGCTAAATGAGTCTCTGGCGTGAACTGCTTACATCTTCTACTACACAATTCACATACTGTCAATACTGACATTACATTCTATTCCTGAAGCATTCCTAGTCAATAATAGTCAGAAGCAAAACAAAAAAGTTACAGTTTGTTCAGCAGCAGCAACCTGGAGTTTTGACAGAGAACAGGACTGCACTGGGAGAGGCTCTCCTCCAGACCAAGGTTAAGGGATAGTGCCTGTTTGAACACCTCAACATGGAATTAGCAGGAATGACCAAGAAATGGAAAGCAGAGCAACAGGGATTTGCCCAAGCTCAGTGACATGGAAGGGGGTTCCTGACTCCCCAGTAGGTCACGCAGCCTCTTCTTGAGTCCGCAAAAGGTAATACAGGACTTATTCTGATGGAGAAAAAGAAATGTAGCCCTGCAGGCAATGAAAAATACAAGCCTACACAGATTGAGAATACTTTTTCAAAACCAAAACTTAAATTTGGCAGATTTATTTTATCTCTATACTGTTTTTTCTTTTGCTGTTCTTTCTCTTTTCAAATTTAAAGGAATTAAGTTGCTATGGGACAGATCAAATGGAGTTCTGAATTTGATTTTTAGGAGGATGTATGCAGAAAAATATCCACCACTAGTTCACTGAAATTACCAACATTTGAAATATAAAAAATAAGCCACAGGATTATCTTTTTTTCAAACATTCTTTAACCAGAGGTGGGGTTTGTTCATTTAAGGGAAAATATATATACGCTTTTCTAAAGGATAAAGAGGCCAAGAAAATAATACATTCCGTTCACAGTAGAATGAGTCACCGATGCAAAATCTCCAATATTCAGCTGTCTTTGCTACAGCTTAGGCACATATCAGTTCAGCAGAAGAAAAGAGCAAGCTCAAATAACAAGAAGATTGATCAGGCAACAAAGGAACACAGAAAATGAGACAATAGCAAAAATTAACTACATAAATACATCTAAGTACATCTCTTGTGTGCATGGAATCAGAAACAGACAAACTTCATTAGTTTATGAAGGTCTAGTTGTCTCCTCTGAACAGTCATCCTGCTGCCACAGTGCCCACCCTTCCCCAATTTTTCTATATAAATATTCACATTATAAATTACCTAGAGCCAGGAGGAGCTTTTCAGTTTCTCTCAACTATCCATCCCTGACTCAGGATGTGCAGACGTAGCAGGCTGCAAGGACTGGCATGCTAAACCATTGCACTTCAGAAATAGTTGGAGAAATGCAACAGAAATAGGCACTCTATGCTCAATTTCTTTTCATTTTTACTGGACTCCTGTTGTGTTCCTGGAGCATAAAGAGAAGAAGCAGAGACAGAGACAGAGAGTACTCACACATTCAATCCATGCTTCAAGTATCTGCCAGCATTAGCTCACTCAGCACGCTCCTACCCTGTCCTTCATGAGGGGCACCCCTTCATTCAGAGCCAGGAGCAGGACACAGAGTAGGCCAAGGCTTGGCTCTTGTCAGAGCCACAGACCTTCTTCCTAAATATCCAAACCTTTCTCCTCTCTCCTGTCTTGGTGCATAACCAAATAAAACAGACCTATCAAGAAGAACTGTGAGAAACCCATAACAGAACACCACATCACAAATGATAAATGAAGGTCATCTTGGAAAGTCTTCAAACCAGACATCCCAGTTAGACAAAAAAGAATGTCTCTAACACACATAAAAGGTCCCAAGTTTCCCCCAACTTCTGTATGGAGTTCAGTTCAGTTAAGTATACACATCCCACAGCAAACACAAAAAACAATGAAAATGAAAATCCAAGCCACAGCACTCCAGTGACACTCCAACAATTTGTTTAAATTTAATGGGTCCAATGGATGTATTAGAAAAATCAAAATTTGCCAGTGCAACCTTCTTGGAATTATCTTAACTCTGAGGTACAAGACAGATGCTTCTAACTTCTGAATTAAATAAAAAAAGTAGTCAGTAAGTCATGACTGGTAATTTACCTAAAACGTTTTTTCCAGTATTTCACGCTGCTCTCCTTACAGTGAGCCCAGTAACTCTGGTGTTTACAGATCAAGCAAAAACTTAACTAAAGCAAGCTATGCAAAGATTCCTAATCCTAAAGCTTGTTTTAAGTTACGTATGTATTTCAACTCACATGCTCAGTCTTTGAAAACTGAGATCTCAAAACATTGTTCTGACGTTTTATCCCAATCCAAGAAAATTACATGAACACAGCTATTTAGGAACACATCAGTATAGGAAATACACTGGAAAGGACTTCCTAGATTATTCAATGATGGTTATACCACCATACATTTTATACCGGCATATGGATATGTGCATATGCCAACAACAGTACATGATGGTAAGAAACCGCTCATTCCCAATTTAATTGCAGGCCATTTGTATCTATGTGTTGGTATTTGAACATTTGCCCTTTATCTTCCATAACTTTTTCCTTTGTGTTGTTTGTCTCCACTGCCCTAAACACTCCAGAAGACTTCTCTCACCCATCCTGCACTGAACTTATCATTCCTGAATAGCACTGATCAAGAATGTACAATGGTTTTAATACTTATCTGTCCTTACTGAAAATGCAACACGTGATGAATACTGTGACCACATTTATTGTTTTTAATGTTGGTATCTCACAGCAATCCCTGCAACCAGTTCACATATCTATATTCTTTTTTTTTTCCCTTTTTCTGTTATCTCTTATTTTGAAGCCCTTCAATATCAAAGTAAACAATCTGATTTCAACTGAAGATCACTGTACATCAGAACAGCAGTCTCTAGGCCAGGGCTCCCTTTAGTCCATGTAAGAAAAGCCAGGAATGGAGGGGAAAGAGGGGAATCAATGAAGGTGGCTTTTAACTGGGGAAAGAAAAAAAAAGAAAAAAAAAAAAAAAAGAGCAACATTGTATAAGAAACCTTGGTACTACCTTAAAGAGGTCAGTTAAGAAGTCATTTTGAGTATCAGAGGCTTTCCAATGCACAGGTTTCACTATATATAATACAGTGCCAGACTAGCTGGGTTGCTTTGTCAGTGCTTTGCTTTCAGAAGCCAACTCAGATCTTTAGAATCACAGTATCCTTTAGCCCAAATTCCTCATATTAACTACCTGATAGTAAGTAGAGCCTTTCTATGTTAATAAAAGTTATTTCTATTCACCGCCCACATCAACTTACGTGCATTACAGCACCTTTTTTGGTCCCTTCTGAAAAATATATCAATAGGAAAACTCCAAAGCTCTCCCCCCCACCCTCCAATCTCTTTCACAGTACTAAGAATTGAGAAAATCGCTTTATGTAAAAAGTCTGGAGTATTCAGTCTTGTAGAGAAAAGCAGAACATAGATAAAAGTTCATCAGATATAAAAAAGAAGGATGGTCAAGACAAAGTGTGCTTTGTGAACAGCAAGCCTCAGTGGCCTTCTGAATGGAGTATGGTCCTTCCTGAGGTTAGGAGGCATCTTTTTTCACTGTGGGTGATCCAGGATTAATCTCAAGCAAAGTAGTAATGATTACAAATTACAGACCAATTTCTATCTTGCCTGCTGTGACAAAGATTACTGAAAAATTGGTTTGCTCACCAATGATGAGCTCTCCAACATGGTACACACTAAAATTATACAGAACTATCATCATGATTTTTGGCCCCTGATGGAATTCAAATGGCCCTGAAAAAATGACCAGTAGTTTCTTCTGCACACAGATCAACAGTCACACTTCTGGGCCTGTGGTCACGAATTCACAAGCCTTGGGGAATTTTTTTTTTGTTTTACTTTTTCCTGAATTTGTGCCAACATGCTGTAGCAATGAAACTGGCTGGTGAATACACTCAAATTGTGGGGCTAGTCCTCAGTGGGTGACTCCATTTGCTTTCTCATAATGTTCAGGTGGTTCTGGGGGAAAAAAAAACAAGAATTTCGTTTTGTGTTTAAATTCCCTTTGGCGTGTAACTCATAACAATTAGGTGTACTCACAGAACCCCAAAATGGAACCGTATTTACTTCTGCAGGATGTATCACTGCATCAGAAGAGATTAATAGTATGGTGATACCCAAGGAAAGGACAGGTACTTAACAGTGGAGAGGATGCTTTTATGGGATATACGATAAATTTAACAAGAACAGTACAAAAAACACACCTCCTGGGGAAGAGGTCTTACTACGCTGAAATAAGGTGCTGTCTCCTCCAATGCTCAGATCTCTCTTCTAATTGGTTTATACATTGTTATCCTTGGATGCTCTAAATGTGTTTTACAAGCACAGAGAATGCAAAGGGGCAATATTCTTCCACAGTGGCATTTCACTCAATACAGTACAGGAAACGTATGCTCTAGAATTGTTCTTTTCCAGCCCAGAGGCTTTTCGAGTCACAGAAAAATAAGAGCAAAATTTTCTGACAGAAAAGAATGAGAGGGACCTCCCAGGCTAGCTGGAGAGGACGGAAGGCAGATCATCCAAACCAGAACAATGATTGTAACAAGACTGATAATCCTAGTACTGGTTGAATTTGGAAACACAACAAATGATAAAAAGCAGATCATGACACAAATACTCAGGCAGGAGTTTACTGCGTACTGAAATGGTGAGCTAGGGTTGGGATGGGGGGAGCAGGATGGGGGTTAACGCATCTTTGCCAAAAAGCATCTTCTAATTGAGAATATTAAAGCATTTTAAGAAGGCAGGATAAAGTTTTACTCTCTCCAGTTTATGGATAAGGCAACTGAGGAATGAAAAGGCAGATTACTCAATGTCACACAGTAAAACATAAAGAGGGCAGAAATAGACCCAAGGTCTCTTGATCGCAAAATCTCTCCATTTCATTTAATGAACTTGCCTCCCAGATGCAGAGAGATATTACAGTGCCTTAGGGCAAATCCAGATTTTCATAACTAAGCAGTATGTGAATCAAAATGGATAAGGAATTTCATCCTAAGTAAAACTCTTGCTTAAGATATAAAAATGCAAAGATGTGTTTTAAAATGTCAAACAGTTTGGAAAGAGACCTTTGTTCAACAAAGCAGGAGAACAGTTTTCCTTCCTGCCTCACCCTCTATAAACTCATAGAATATACATTCAAAATTTCCCCAGATGAGCTACTCAGTTGGGTGCTTGAAATTTTGTAAGTTTTACAATATGCAGGAAACTGGGAGCATGGGGAGTCTGGGAGCTGGGGGCACTTTCAACATTTCTGCAACTAGCAAGTTCTTCAAGAATGGCACAATGTGTTGGGCAGGCATGCCCTACCCTGGGAGTGCATGGGAGAAAGCTGGAAAAAAGTTGTGGGACAACAATTCCCAACCCATGTTTCATGGGTAATCCATGCAAAAGCCTTCAGTACTGTTAATAGTCATGAGATAGTAAGGCAATAGTGAGCACAAGAGAGAGCACAAGGCAAAACATGATGCTGTCCACAGCATAGCACTTGTTCAGTAGTCACCGGCGGACCTGCAAAGATTGGAAAAATGTTGCTCTAATTTCATTCAGTCCGCTTAAAGACTTGAAGGAAACAGAAATACAGCTTTATTTAATGTTCTAAACCACTCTCGGTGTATGAGGCGATTGGACAGCCATGCCAGTTTGTGTTCAATCTGCACGTTATGTTTATGTGAGCTTATATCTTTTTAATGCAGCACAGTTACACTTACAGCAGTTTGCAGCTTCCCCAGGAAACCATTGTAAATGGGACCTGTGCCCAATTGTTTTTATCCCAGTTAAGTAAATAAATGAAATATGCTAATTAGCACCCTATTAGTTCACAGCAGGGAGTAATCCAGGGCACTTTGATTGGAAATTATTCTGTCATCCAGGAAGCTGTTCTGTAACAGAATGTAAACTGGCCCAATTTTCTCTTTTTACCCACCGTGGATGTCATCCAAATAACGGAGACGCCACTGAGCACAATCTATAGGACGTGGTGATGTTGCAATGAAACCTCCTTTCAGCCTCCCATGAGTCTGGCCTAGAGATATGCTGGCAAATCCCAGGACTAGACACGCTGTCTGCATTTAAATTTGGCGGTCATTTTGTCAAAATCACTTTCAAGCACATAGTTTATTTTCCTCCCTACAACTGGTATTTCAAATACTGCTCCAGAATACTTTCTGAACTTATCACAAAACCATATTAATGTTAACTCTTTTTTTTTTTTTTTAAATGCCAGAAATATTGAGGCTGGGACACACCTGAGCTACATCAGTACAGAACAGGAAAATGTGGGATAAAATAGCCATAAATTCCCAACTTCAGTATTTCCAAATTGTAAGCAAAAACAATTACATTAATACATAATTTATAAAAAATATATAGTTTAAATATACATAATTATATATGTGTTACCTCTTTGCTAACAAAGCAGAGTTGCCAGCCTAGGTAGTGCAGATCTGTACAGCCTGGCAACAAGATGACGCTGGAAGTAATACAGGCACTGAGAGAAAAACCTTAATAGAAAAGCAGCATGTTTTCTAATGTGGTCTTTCAGAAACACCCATTTTCAAAGAGCTTTGGGGCTTCTGAGGATTAGACACTATGACACATCTGTCAGGTTGCCACTGAGCATGTCAAAATCTCCATCATGGTTTGAGTTATGCAATGAAGCTTATGTTACAGATACTGGTAGCACACTTTCTTTTGTTATCAAATTTATATGAAAAGTTACAAGGATTACCTGTGGATTTTCTGACTGCCATTTAAACCAGAGAAGGACTGCAATTTTTAATCTGCTGAATAGAAAGGCAGTTTGGAGTGACTTCTCTATAAAACTTCTAGGTCTTCCTTCTGAAAAGGCCCACATTGAAGCAGTACTATATTGCATAGATTTAAGGCCTCAAAATACAAATAAATTTTGTATTAAAAATATGGCTACTGATGACAAGCAAGTGCTTTTCTTTAAGCAGTAGACTCTTTTAACTGATGTAAGATCTAGTTCTGTTTTGTATTAAATAACAATCTTAATTCATTAACAAAGTTGTGCTGCTCACGTTCACCACAGATTCTGCCACAGTTATTTAATCTTGATATCCATTTACACCATAACTTCATATTTACATACATGAGTGCTAGCCACTAGGACCAGTATTTTAAATTTCAAAGGTTCCATTTTAAAGATGTGAAATTCAAATTAAGAAAAGAAAAACAACAAGACCTTGAGTAGCACACCACAGTCCTCTAGTGTTTCAAATCTACACTAATTACTCTTTCGAAAGGGAATTTTTTAAACAAAACAGAAGACCATACTATCAAGTGGCTAACATAAAATGGGTCTGCTGCCTCCAGCTTAGTAGCGCCAGTTAGGTCACTCAAGGAGCAGGTCTTGCTCGTGCTCTCAGGAAGGGTAGTTTTATGCTGTATGCTTACAATGCTGACACAACGCAACTCTGACTCTCAGGGATCCTCTCCTTTAAGGAGAGACTAAGAACTAAGAACATCGTGTATCCAGGACTGTTCAGAAACATGCCCAATGGGTTTGTTCACGATGAGTTTATCTTATTTTTATTTTTCCTTTACAACCGAGATGCTGGGGTCTTCACTGAAAACTAAATAGGAAACATCAGTGACTCACAGCATGATGTGAATGAACTCAAAGGACTGTTTATAGATCTGTAGAGAATATATATCGTGTATATCTCTCTGTCTGCCTTTTGGGAATGACCCCTTTTATCATTAGAATATATGCTTTCCTTCATGAAGAATAGAATCTTGTTTTTTTCATTACAGAGCAAAAACTCACAGTCCCCACAATGTAACATGTAAGAAAGTTGTATTTGGACAAAAGAAGCAGTTAAGAAAACCACAGCCCTCTGACCCAGCACTGCTCCTGAACACAGCTGCAACAAGTCCAAGGAGGCAGCCCGGACAGAGAACCTGCTGGTGGAAAACCCGCCTGTGGCGTAACCTGTAAATACCCTCACTCCACACTTGAGCTCGGAGCAGATCTGAGCCCATATGCTTCTTCACTACTGGCAAATGTTTACCGAGGGGAGACTAAAAAGCTGTATGTGTCTCAGCAGTAGTTGGTATCGTCGAGTCAGCATCAGAGAGCACCAGAACATCCCCAAAGAAGCCAGAAGGACTGAAACACTGCACTGTTGGTGAGGAGAAACCACGGTCAGCTTAGCATATATCTGCTCCAGCAACTGTGAATCACATAGTTGAGTATCTGTCTGCTACATACAACTATTTAACCTGTTGAAAAGTCCTGTGGAGAGGAGAATGAGCTCTGAATGCTTTTACACATTTACAGTTGCTGGGAAAAACATTTCCTTGAAATCCAGAAGTTCAATATATCCATCTCACTTTGAGTCTGGCCTTCTGAAAGGAAAATTCACAGCCTGGCATCGGGAATGAAAAAACAGAGAGAAAAATCCCTATTGACACATTAAATTAGACATGTTTGCAGGGCCGCCAGAGATAGCAATTACTCTGCTGCAGCTTCTGTAGATGGATTACAGCAGAAAACACTGAGTGCTACCAGGTAATTCTACCTGCTAATTACTTGGGAAGACTCAGGTACTAAACTGACCTGAATGTTTTCACGGGTCCTGGGACCCATTAAAGAAAAGAACTTTAAAAAGCCACACAGTGATGCTGACAGGAACTCTGGAGCTGTTGAAAATCCATCAAAAATATTCTTGCAGTATAACGATTAGAGTTTCAGACAGCCCCAATCTGTGCAGGCATTCACATTTACCAGCAGTTACAAGAAAAATAAATGCTTTAATGGGGTGGTGATTTTTTTTTTCATATAAATATATGGGGTTTGTTTTTAGATGATGACTATAAAAAGCACCCACAGAGCTGGTCCTGGTCTCTGGCAAGCGGTGAGGCACCGCCAGCTTCAACTGAGGGGAGCTTAGATAGCCTTGAAATGCTTCTATTTCGAAACAGGGTGGTTGACTTCGCTAAGTGAACCTGATAATCAAACGGGGGGGAGGGGCGGGGGGGAGAAAAACCCAAAGCGGGATAAATTTGCGCAGTTTCGCAGCGCCCCCTGTCGCCCCCAGCCCGGCCCAGCGCCGCCCGTGACGCCCAGGGGAAAACACCCGACGCTTTAACCTAAAATTGCTTCTTCTCAAGCAAAAGTGGCAATTCGGGGAGGGGGGCACTCACTGGCAGCCGCACTGCACGGTGCAGTGCTCTAGCGAAGAGCTGGCGGGTAACAAGCCAGCGGGACAGCAGGTCTGCCCTGCCCGCCCTCCGCACCGAAACGGGGGGCAGAAGCTGAAAGCTGATGCTTGAGCCCCTGCTGCAGGCCTAAGCTTCACCCAAGACACGCAGTCCCTGAGCGCAAACCAACCAAACAGGGAGCTAACGCAGTGGCATTCTCTGCTGCAGAACGGCCAACAGTTTCTTTTGCCCTCTCACGCAGGACGGGCCAGCCCTGTGCCGAGATGTCCTCTAGGGCACAGCCAGCTCCGGCACAACCGTTCTGAGCCACCAGGACTCGTGGGTTGCTGCACGGAAAGCATGAGCTAGAGCTCCAGCACTGCTCTCAAGGCTCGTTGTTTGGGCTAAAATAGATTGTCAGATCCAAACCATTAACCCTCCGAAGACGTGATGCCTTGCAATTTTTTTTGGTGCTGTGCTGAGACAATACCTGCGAAGCTCAGAACTGGGGACCAAAGCTGCAAACAACTTTCTATTGTGGCAATAACCTGCCTCTAACCCCGCTGCCAAAGAATGCTCCAGTTAGCTAATCCTCCTTTCTTTGGCAGCTATTTGCAAAAAGGACTCCTGACTGTGGGATGTCCAAAAAGAAACCCAGACCAAGACACAAATATCTTTCCATCACGAAGAAGGTTCTGCATGCAGTCACCAAGGCAGGAAAAAGAATAGAAGGAATAAGGAAGCTTTCTGTAAATAAATCTGCATCTACCACCACTTTCCACCCATCACACTCCCCCCCTGGGGGACTGGAGCTGTCTAGTGTCACACACTAAATCAGGCCAAGGTGTCACGGTCAGAAGCACATAACAAATATTATTGACACGTTGCCAACTTCACATCTCTTTGCAACATTTCTTATAGTGTCTTCTACAGTACAAAGGAGAGTGGAAAAATCTGTCAGAGCTCCAATACACAGGCAAAGCCCAGATAATCCAGGACCCACACAATCTGCATTTCACATCTAAAAATTCAAATCTTCTACCACTGAGACAACCTGCCATTTGTCATTCTGTAAGAATTTGGGTATAATTAAATACTGCTAGAGATGCAAGGAAAGCTGTGTTATTTCCTGAGAGAAGAAAAAGGTGACTTAGAGGTTTTTAATATTATAGTTATTGCTTTTCAGAAACTCTCCTCAGGAAACATCGGAAAATCCCCTCTCTCCAAATAGACAAGCCTAAAATTACAGATTCATTAAATCAGTGTGTGGGTAAGAAGTTTCTTCATATAGTATCACTATGTTTAAAACAGAAAAAACACAACCTTCTTTCATCTGCTGAGGATGAGAAATCTATAACAAAAAGGGAATATATAAACAAAGCACACTGCTCCTTGGCAGAGTCTTTGCTGTCAAAACTTCCTCCTGCTCAGGGTCCTTTTCCCCATCCTACCTACATTGAAACTATCACTGTCCCAAACTGTTATTTCAGGGTTGCATTAAACACTTTAGGATTTACTTATTTAGTGAGCAGTGATGCCACCAACCCTTCAGCTTGACACCAAAAACATCTGATCAAGGCTTTGCAACAGAATTTAATCCACTAGGCAGCTGCCTAACGTGAGAAAATACTCTCTACACAGCGCGTCTCATCACACGCTTCTGAACAAAAATATTCTCTTTATCATACCCAACAAAGAGTCCGCTAATCTTTTTCTTGAGATCACGGCATACATAAAATTATTAAGAACAGCGCAGCAGGGACATTAAATAAACAAGGCCCATGGCCCAAAACAGTTGAAAACTACTAGATATATGCAGTTTAGGTCAACCTGGTTATCTTTTAGTGAGTGTAACTAAACAAAATGAGGAGGGAGTAAACACTTTCATAAACTTAAATACTTTGAGCTGCCCTAATTTATCTATTCCATCAGACTAATCTAATTTATCTGAGTCAGTAAACAACAAAAAAAATGTGAGCCCACATTTTCCCACAAGTAATATCCTGCCATGTTGTCTGTGACGGCGACAACTCTCAGCCACATTCCACCAGACTTTCACAAATATTACCATTAGGAACTATTTTTTTTCTTCCAGGCTTCACTTCTCTTCTGTAAAACGAGCAGCTATTATCGACATCCTAGTTCTCCAGCTAGAAAGGGAGACAGGTGTCCAAATCAGGGCTCAGTGGAAGCTGATAATTATGTATGTCTACAGATTCTCTGGTTTAGCAGATCCGTGCTACCTCCTGAGCCAACACACAACTCTTGATAATGAGGCACAGAGTTAGCAGCTGCCCTCTGGCTCTGTACTTCTGCAGAGGTGCAAACCTCTTTATGGCAGCTTTGTTAAAGATGGATTTTTAGAGTTTCTTGCCTACGACTATATCTTGCTTCAACAAGGTGCTCAGATCTGTAAGCTATTTTAAAAAGGACAACAGTGCCACCAAAAACAAAGGTCCAATGGCCTTGAAGTTAAATATGCGCTTGAAAGCCTTGCTCGATGGTTGCTTCTTTTTGTAGTTCTCCAGATGGTTGCCAGAGCAGCTTACCGCAGAAGGGCAGTATGTTGCACATGCAGTAAGCTGGTGTCACACTACACAGATACGCTGAGAAAACACTCAGAAGGATCATCTTGATGCATCTGAGAATGCAGGACAAGCAAACAGGTTTCCCTGAGAGTTACGCCAGGTTCCAGCAGTGATTTTCCCTATGACTGTGAGAAAATAATTTTGTTTCTAGGTTCTGTTGCCGATATATAAAAGGAACTAATACTTGCATAACACTTCACCAACTCTTGGAATATTGCAAACATTAATGTGCATAAAGCACAATGAGCAGGAGACTGATAAGACTTGCTATTCCTACTCCAAGACCACCCCCAGTGGCTCATTAGCAGTTGACTTTACAGTTATACATGCAATTTTCCACATGGGCCACCTCCTAGGGAAAACAGATGGTGAGAAAGAGCATTCCTTCCCCTTACCATCATCCCCCCAAAGAAGTAACTTCTCCATTTTGACAGGTATTTTCCCACCATTAACATTTAATTTCACAAAAAGAAAAAAGTATTGGTGTGTCTTGGACAAATAAAGACCTATACAGAGGAGAAACTAACACATTCAGAAGAAAAGGAATATTTGGAAAATTACATATGTATTCTTGCTGCTTTTTTTTTTCTTCCTTCCATGAAGCCTGCTAATGTTAGAGACATATTTAGTCAGTGCTTCCACTGGACTATAACACATTACTATACAGTAGATGACAAATGAAATTATTTTTTATATATATAGTTTGCTTACATATGTTCTAGTCTTTCCCAATTTTTTTCTCACAGTCATACAAGAAAGCAAGATAATTAAAATGCATAGCTAGTTCCAACAGTACAATTCTGTCTCTTATACAGCTCAAATACAACCGTGTCATACAGTAATACTTTACTTGGTCCATGGATAACTTTCTCTGTTCTACATCATGGCAGGGGTCCTAAGGCCAAGGAGGACAAATAAAGCCTCATGGTCCTCCTCTCACAATGCAGTAATATTTATCTACAAGGTAAAACCACATACTGGGTCCTATTTTCTCCTGACATACACATGTTTATTTAGATAAAGCCACAGAGACAAAGCCTCCTTCTTCAGCATCAACACAAAATGTTCCAAAAAGACATTAAAAGGAGAGACCATCTATTTCTGAAAGGTAGAGATGTTTTCCCCGGGTCACCCATGTTTCCTATCTATTTCTCTGCTTGTGTTGTAACTGATTTAAAGGTATTTTTAAAAAATAATTTGGGTATTTTATTTGCAAAACCTATTGCATGGCTTTCAGTAATTGCTGATACCTTTGTATGGAAAAGGATGCAAGAGGACCATGACAGGTGTGACACTCCAGAAACTCTCTGCCTCCAGCAGCCTTGCATATATGCAGAAGCACACACACTAATGAACTGGCTAGCTCTTCAGTAACAGCTGATTTATATAAACTACAATGGTTTCTACTGAGTTAAATGTATTTATAACACATAAATATGCAGCAGGAGGGGACCCCATGCTTTGCATGTCTTTTGATCAGGCACTGTGTTTATTGTCACTCATTTTGAAATTAGATGCCAAAGTAGAAGGGACTTCAATCACAGTAACCCTATCTCATGGTGGTTTCAGAGAGCGCCCTCCAGCAAAATGCCTAATTAGCAGCATTTTCTGAAGATTTGGGGCACCAAATCTTCTGATTTCCAGAAATGCTGAACATTCATAGCTCGTATTAGATCCGCAACAGCACAAGGTAGCTCAGCCTGAAAAGGCAGAGACACTTCAGACCAGGCATTGGAAGACACATAATGGGTGGTCATCTAAGTCTGCACACACACCCAGCAGCATCAGAAAACATTACATGTTGCATGATTCCATCAGTCCAAAACTAAGCTTTTTGTTAACAGACAAGCAAAATGAAAAGGAAATCCCTGTTTTGTGTTTGAATTGCTGTTTTGAAGATTGTGGCATCTGTTGGCATGTATCTGTTGTAGAGTTAAGCATGAGCAGCATGCCATGCACAGACTCATTCATCTTGGTAGGTATTCTCTACATTTAAAGTTGTTCTTAATTTCTGTTTCTTTCTCTAAGATTCCTTAAGTATAGAATTGTGATTTTGCAATCATAAGGTACATCCAGGCACTACTTGAAAGTATTTCTTAGAGCAAGAATGAAACTCAAGAAATGTAGGTAAGTTTACAAAATGCCTCGATAATGCTAGAATTAAAAGGATATGGGAAGAGAATCTCCTATGCCTTCAGCACTTTGAAGTAAAAGAAACAGATATTCTTTCTTTCCTTTTTATGTCACTAAAAGAGCAAATAAGGTGTTAAGACAGATAAAATGGATCACAGAACAACAGTGGTCACACTTCCTTTACTCACAGAGTGACACAGGATAGACGGAATATTTATATCACCAAATTTCTGTATTTAGACAAGTCAGGGAAGACAGTACTTGGTCCAGAGACTGTGGCAACTTTTTCCTGGTGAGGGGGTACTTTTCATTTTTTAAAAACCTAGTGAATGCATTTTTGCTTTATAACTTTTTACAGCTGCTGGTTATGCAGCTGACGTGACTGTCATTTATAGGAAGACATTGCACAGATTTTTATTAAGGGCAGCAAGCATCCAAAGGCTGACCCAAACAAAAATGATGTCATGGGTGCAAAGATTTGAATTCACATTTGAATTTAAGTGCTTGCAATTACTCAACTGCATTTTTACTTTTTGGCTATGGGGTGATGCAGGCACAATGTTAAAACAGACCCACTACAGGGGAAGCAGACACCAAACCCTCTAAAGGTGGTCTCCAACTGAGAATTATTTGAACTGTTCCAGACATGTGCTCATGGGAAAGTGAAACAAGCCTCCAAATTTAGACAACTGTTACTAAAGCTATAGTTTATCTAGCAGAGTTACTGCTTTAAAGACAAACATTTCCAATCCATGCAAGGAAACAGACACTAAAGCAGCAGAAAGGATAGTTCTTAATTCCCGTGAGGATAAACTAGTCCAGTTGAAAATTTTGCAGTGGGAAAATTTTAGCTCATTGTCACTTATAAGTTTCATTGTTACAGCAAGTGACTGACAGTGTGTTTATACCCACCACAAATAATCAATATCCTGTGTGCCCATCACAATATGCTGTTACCAGGTAAACCCATTTACTCTCTGTGGAAGTGGTAAAGGAAGGATAAGAAGCACTGCACTCTCCAATAAATTAAAAAAAAAAAAAAAAAAAAAAAAAAGCTGCCAGCACCCACAGCTGTTAATCTCTTCTACTCAAGAATTATGACGAGGAAAGTAATATAGACTGTAAATTGTGCAGCCAGCCCAGGAAGCTCAGTTCAGTGGCACTCCACCTTACTCGTGTGGCTGTGGTGTGACTTGTTAACAGTCTTTACTGGGATTCTTGGGGAGGAAGCCAAAACCAGGACAGAAGGTCAGGATGAGGGGGGCGACTTCTGCAGGCAATGCACAGCCCAGAGACATGCAGCAGCTTCTCATCTCCCATATTACATAGATAATTTATAAACCTGCCTACCCAATCATAAAGGTTTTTTTCACAGGTTGCCAAGTGTTTGCTAAAGGTTGAGCCTTGCTTAGAGAGCAAGAGTATAGAGAAGGCAGACATTCTATGGGGTTGCCACAACACAGAGATAGATTCAGTCACATAGATGCTGAAGTGAAACAGTCAGGGTGATGTACAGAAGATAAGGATCTCCCACCAGGAACCTCCAGCAGACAAAATCAAACATAAGATCACTACAGAAATTTAAAGCCATCTAAGAGATACACTACAGGTGTCTCTCTACTTGCTAGCAGCAAAATCTCCATGCGGCTGCATCTTTCTTCTGATCAATTCACCAATTAGTTCAAATGGATCTCAACTTAACTTCCTGCCTTCCAAAATTTTTCCCTGTACTGTTACCCTGCTAAAACAAGTGGTGTTGCATTGCTTCACAATTTCAGAGGAGTAAAGTCTGTCCTAGGACAGGACCTTCAGGTTCAGAGTTGGCGGAAATGCAGACCATCAAATTCTGCTGTGGCAGTGCTGTTCTGGGGTAGCGCCGGCCCTTGCCTTGAGAACTGATCCACAGCTGTACCTCAGCTCTGCTACAGAGGAAGCCCAATACAAGGGATGAACATGATACTTGCTGTTCAAACTCACAGATTAAAGAAGCAGGTCAATTCTATTGAGAGGGAGCAAAATATTCTCTATGTTACTACTATAATTAATAAAATGAGGGCTTGGATTTCACACTAACAACTATGATCTGAAACAAAAAACAAAGGATGTACAGTATCACCCTCCATACTGCACATCCAGAAATTGTGAAGAGAAGGGAAAATCCAGTCTGCATTGCTGGGGAAAGTTATAAAAAATTCAGAAGTATTTAATAATTTATGCAGTCGGACCACTGACCTTAAAAGTTGTGTTAAAAATTAAGAACCTCAAAGAAAAGTTATTAAAAAATACAGACTGTACTTAAAATAGATTATTGGTCCCCCAAAATTATTAAATATGACTGAATTTAATAGCAAATCATGTATGAACACAATTACAGGTACAAGTAAACGTGATCAGATCTGAGAACTTCAGAGCACAGCTATGCAGCATCAAGCTAAGGCAGTGAGTGAGCGTGACACCTACAGAAAAAGCCTAGCTGAGGCTTAACAACTCATCTGTGCTCAGCTGCTGTCTGGCATAATAGTGAGGACATTTGCAGCCTGGCAAAATATTTACTGTGAAACTCATCTGAATTCAGATTTCATTATAAATGAGACAACAGCCCCTTTCTCCATCATACCTCGTGTATGAAAAATTATCTCTAAATTTTGGATTCTTCCCCTCCATCTTATTACTCCTAATCTATTCACCACACAGGCCAAAGTAAAATAGCAGTTGAACAGTGATTTAAGAAACATGGGTATGATCTGAAACCTGGTATAAACAAGGATGTGTTTGTTAACTGTCACTAACATGGCATTCAGTGGACTAAGTGTTAACATGCTACCTGAACAAAATTCAAGATGCAATTAAAAGTGAAGAAGATATTCTTCACATCTCATTAAAACTGTTATACAGATTTATTGGTACAGAATATCAGTATTTTGGTCAGTTGGCCAGTGAGTCATCCCTAGGTATAGACTCTGTATAACACTCCATGATTTGCTGCAAAGAAATAAGCTCTGGACTATTATTTTACCGTACACACTGCAAAGATAACAAGCCCTTTACTTGAGAATAATACCTTTCTGGGTTTCAGTAAAAAAAAAAAAAAAGAAAGCAGTGTTAACCTGCATGCATGAGAAGTGCATCTTTGATTGTCAAGTGCTGAAATATCTTGCTCAATTTGCCTTGACTCAGGAAGTGCTCTCTAATCTCAAAATTGTTGATGCTAAAAAAAGAGCATTGTCTTAAAAGAGCAAAGCAGACAGTACTATAAAAATAATGAGCTGGGAAGACTCTTAAGCCTTTACATAATAGAACCTCTCACTACACTGAGGAAGATTCCCTCAAGGCCCAGTGTAGCTCTTTTATTTTGGCTTAAACAGGCAAACACCATAGCATCAATTAAAGAGGCCACTTATTTACTAAGCATTCAAAGTCTACAGCAGTTAAGAGGATTAATTGTCTTCATGCATATAAAATTTAAACATAAGAGATTAAAGACAAACCAACCTGGTCACACACAACTAACTGCAATTAACCTATCTGCACTCCCTAAGCCTTTCTGTTAATAAGCACAGACCACTGGTCCCAATTCAGATCCTGATCCTGCAACAAGTTTTCTCCATGTGAACTGTGAGAAGGGGAGCACTGTCAGAACACAGCTTCAGAAGGAAAAAAAAAATTACAACTCTTGGAATAAACTGTAAAGCAACAATTGCAATAGTATGTCAGCTGAATCACAATGGAAAACATATGCAGAGACATCCATAGCCACCTTCAGAAACTACGAGCATTTGAGCATCCAAACACTGGAAGCAACTTCACTGTAATCCAAAATTTGAAAACAATTCTGACTGCTAATGATAGGACAAGAAACCATCCAATGTTACAAGCTATGGCTATTCCATTCATTGCAAGGGAGTTACTGTGCTGAAGCGGTTTACATCTATCATATTAAACACCCCAAAATGGAGACTAGAGCCACTTTATTCTTACATATTTAAATTAATGCCCATCTCAGGCTTCAGCTCTGCCTGATTAGGAGCCCATGTTCCTTCTGAACTTCGCTGCACAGAAGACCACCAGCAAAGAGCTGCAGCAGTAGTCGGGCTTGAATAGTACACACTTGTCAATATTGGTTTTCAGGATTAAAATCAAGTCCAGTTCCTCTTAGTGAGGCCTTTTTCACAACAAAACATTATATTTAAATCTTCCTGTGCTGTACTAGTTGCAACCATTGCTATGGACAAGTGCTAGTAGAGTGGGGAAGGGAGAAGAGGCTGTTCAAGGCTGTCAGTGTTGTAACCACAGGATTTATTTACGCAGACTGTACAGGATTTGGCCATAACAAACATAAGAAATTTCATTTAAGCACAAGAACAACCCTTTTTTCCTGTGAGAGCAATTGAACACTGGAACACATTGCCCAGAAGGACTGCAGCGTCTCCATCCTTGGTGATGTTCAAAACCCAGCTGGACACAGCTTCGAACAACCTGCTCTGGCTGACCCTGCTCTGCACAGGAGGGTTGCTCTCCAGAGGTCCCTCCTTACCCCAACTTCTCTGTGATTCTGCAATAACAGTTAAAATAGTGGCACCCACTGCTTCTGGTCTCTGTGAACGTGCCTCAGTCACCAAGCAGATCAACAGTAACACAAAATCCCCACTCCGCAAAGCCAGAAACCTCTGTAACTCATCCACAGTATGGAAGTTTCCACACTACCCAGCTTCTGATCCTTCTGATTTCAAGCCACAACACATTTTCAAAGAGCCCCCCCAAAGTAACATAACACAAGTCCCACATTCAACACAAGATGTGATGGGGTTTTTAAATATTTTTTTTTAAACAGAAGTAGATACCACTGACAGCTGTCACACTATGTGCCTTCCCAGTGAACAGCAGGCTAATTGCATGACAAAGTAACAAAGGTAGTAAAGAAGAGTCACACAGCAAAACTAAACCTAGTATCTCTAGTTTTCCTGATTAATAGTTCACTAGAAGTGGTCTTGAGATAATACCAGTTTTAACCAATAGCTGCATTTGCAAACATCTATTCAGACAGATATTTTTCCTACTCTTACTCCTGCTAGCCCTGTGCAGGTAATCACACCGGCCAACTGCACAGGGTTGTGAATTTTACTCCTCCTTCTGAACTGCCAGCAGAATTATTGACTAATTTCACTAATTTCCAACCCATTACACCTGCGTAAGCCCATGGGCTCTTCACAGATGCAAGCAATATCAGAATTTGGCCTGAAGAATCTTTATTGCTGGTGATGGCACACAAAGACCATCCCACAGAAATTGCACAGAATTGCCAGTTCAGAAGCGCATGCCTGGCTGCTGCACCTCCTCTCCCCCACAGCCAGGCTTTTCCTGCTGCACACCCTTCCGACCAACAGGCCACCTAACTCTAGGTACCTGGAGGAATCCACAGCTCTAGGCTAGCAACGCTATTTTTTTTTTACATCAAGTTAGATTAAAATATCTCTTTAAAATAACTATTTATTAGAGCAGGACCATATCTCTTCCAACTAGCTATTCCCATGTCTGGTCTCAATTGTCTGTAGGAACAATCAGTTCATTTGTAAAAAAACAGAGTTGCAATGTAAGAAATTGTATGAATGCTCTCCCACAACACTTTATAGCCAGCCAGCTGACTGCATGATTTTCGGGCATCTAAATTTTGGATGTAGAAAGATAACAGTGAATTTAATTGGGGACAGATGGGCCATGGCACATTTCAACAGTTTCTCAGTGATTGTAACCTTTCTGCTAATAAATAAATGCAGTAAACCTGTGAAAGTTCTTTAAAATGAAAGTGGTTATATATCCAGCGAAATATAGACTTAAGGCAGAGCAGCAGCCTATGTACCTCTTGCCTGTAATTTCCCTAAATGTTCAGGTAGGAACTGTGTGTTTCTTGCCCCATTTTCAGGGGAACAGGATAATACATTGACTGAAGGCACTGCCTACACATCCTCATGTCCTTCAGCTTTTATCTATTCTAGAAATCTTTGGTTTATGTTTCCTTCCTGAAGGCCCCTTCAGTAACCAAAGCAATGAAACACAAGGCTTAGCTTTGTTGTAAAATATTGCATGTGGTAACATCTGGAAGTGGTGTAACAGGATTCTAGAATCAGCGAACTGGTTTATTGTTTCATTTTTTTAAAATGTAGACCTTCAACAATGTAGCAGAGGGTTCACAGAAATATAAACAGTAGTCAGTTACAATAACTCTCGTTTTCCTATTTGCAAGCTAAATACATCTGATGTAAGTATCACTAGCAGAGTGAACAATTCAGGACCCAGGACCTAAAAAAAAAAAATTAAAAATCAAGTCTTGATTTTATTCAAAATTGAAACTTAATCACGGAGGTAATGTCTTATGTGTTACATGAACTATGTCAAAATGTACACCAAAATTAAGAGAGGAATGTAATAAATTGTGTGATAATTACAGAGGCAAAAATATGATTATTCATTTAATAACATCTTTCCCAAGTAATTATGTATGTATTTAGACAGAAACAATCTGACAGTAGATGTTGAACAGTGAAGGCCTTTCACAGTCACGTTTCATGAAATGCAGGCCAGTTGCGAAAGCTGGGCATTCATCAAGCAAAAACATTTGGTTTTGAATAAAGATCCAAATAGAAACAGTAGATTAAACCAAAACTAAGTTATGTGGAAACTTGCCAGTTCAGTGCACCTCTGCAGCTGGCTTAGTGAAGCCATTTCACACTTGGCTGAAACGCCTGCATGGTCCCTACCAGCAGCACAATGCAGCACCTGAACACCTTCTAACCTTCACCATGCGACATTGACGTGACGAAGCCTGTTGGTACTCTCTGTTTTACAAGTAGAGAGGAGAGGTGCAGAGAAATGAAGGGCTTGATCCACAAGAGCAGCATCACAGCTAATGCTGGGCTGTGCGACTCCCACCCATCGGGCACTGGCACCAGTGGGAAGCTCCCAGCAGCTAGAGATGAAACAGGGGAAAGAGGCCAGGCCCAGGTGCCCAAGCAATTCATCCAGTCCATAGAGTTACCTGTTAACCATCTACTAAAAATACAGAGCCAAGCTCCATTTCTCCACCTGCAAAAGCCCACCACTCCTTTATATATAAAACCTACTCCTAAAACAACAGAAAAAAAAAAAAAAAAAAAAAAAAAACAAACCAACTATCTCAGAACCTTGAATAAGCATTCAAACCATCAAGGTGAAGCACAAACAAAACCCCACTCCACCAAAATACTGGTAAGTGTGAGGTGTTTCTTTCCTGTTGGAACTCCTCTGCTTAAGTAAACTTCATGAGAAAAGATACTTTATCTACAGGTGAGTACCTAGAATATTATCCTAAGATACCAGAGACCCAAATTTAAATTTGTACTCCAAAGTAAAGAAAAAAAAAAAAAACAAAAAAAACCACACAACAACAACAGAATTTTTCTCACTCTGGACAAGCATTCTGATCAGAACACCTCAGCATATAGCTTCCCTGCTCTTGGTTTCAGCTGCTTTCAGCTCAGAAAGTGCCTCTTCGATTCAGCTTCTCCAGTCATCTTACATAGTTCTGGCTTCAAGTGAAGGCTTCATACAAATGGTTGGCTACCAGGTATCAGAACTGGTGGATGTAGCAAGGGCTGGATGATTTCAAAAATGTCATTGCCACTTTAGGCAAATCAAATGCCTAAAGGCTTACATGGTTATTCAAGTACATTTGAGAATCTGAGTCCAAGATATTCAAAAGTCACAAAGAAAGTCTGAGCCTCTAAAAACCAAAGCACTTTAATCATGCTTCTTCCTTTCCTTTAGCATATTGTATACATGAGCAGAAGGTGTATCTAATTTTGGAAAGACAGAAGAATTGAGCAGACCCCTCATCTTGTTATATACTACAGGGCTCAAGACTACAGTGTTCTTTAACTGGTCAACTTAACTGGCAGAGTGTTCCCAGCAATGGAAAAAGTATTAGGCTTGAGGGTATATTAACTAAGTTAAACTGACCAAAATAGCTGCCAAAGAACATACAATTGAGGTTTTGTAACAGTTCTCCATGCAGGCATTCTATTCCCCAGTAACAGTTGTTAGGACAGTACCAAACAGACAGACATACAGAATAAACCACTAATTCTGGAATGAAATGGTTCCATGAAAAGATAAACCCTCTCTTCTGAAAACCTTTATTATTCAAAACATGCAGTAAAATTAACATCAAACCAACCAACAGAAGTTTCGCTTGCTTCAGCCAGCCTGAAAGGAAGATAACTTCTTCCACATTGTCCCCTCTCTTATAGCCCTGAACAGTTACATCAAGCAAGGTGCTCTCAGATTTGCCTGGACTGCAACATTTACACAGTATCACTCATTTCCATTCCTAAACAGTGTCTGTGAATGTTGGGACGAGGGTCTGAAACCCACTATCCAGTCTCATCAGTATAGGAGGAATATGCATACTATAGGATACTGTAATATTAAGCCCAAATGTTAAAATGTTAATTTTTCCCTCAATATACACACGGAAATAAAAATATGAGATAAAATATGAGATAAAATATGAGATAAAATATGAGATAAAATATGAGATAAAATATGAGATAAAATATGAGATAAAATATGAGATAAAATATGAGATAAAATATGAGATAAAATATGAGATAAAATTAAAATGTGGTGATTTGAAAATCATAGATTCTCCACAAGAAAAACAGAGGAAGTACAGAAGAAGCCTGCCCCCATAAGAAGGGATGTACAATGAATGAAGGCCATCCTTAGACAGCACTGTATTCTACATGAAGGAAAGCTCTTGTCCGTAATGCAATGTGGCACTTAAATAACAAAGACTTTTTTTTTAACCTTGTATTTCACATTTGCTAGACTGGCAGAACCACTTTAACCTAGAAGTCTTTGTGTATAATCTTCATTTCTTGTCTGTCCTCTTGTTTTTATCTTACATGTTATGTGTATACAGCTGGTATATAAAGAACCTTAGCCTGAACAGAACTAAAATCACTGAGAAATCCTCACTGAAAAAGAAATCACTGCATTAGTCTGTTGAAAAATGCTTCTTTTATAAAAGCTGCAAAAAATGTAGAAACTGACCATGTGTAAAGTCAAGGTTAGCTGCTGCATTCATGAAAAAGACAGACAGGTTTGTGTCATCAAAGAAGAGATGATTAGTTTCTCAGCCCCAGAGTGTCATTTCACAAATCTTTGACAACCTCATCAGGTGAGATATCTCAAGTCAGTTCACATTACAAAGAAAAAGCCCTAAATAATTGCCTTACTAAAAGTAGTAAGGATTATAAAAACCAGAAAGCCATGACTTTATCAAAACAAACATTAACAACATTGTTGAAAGAAATTCTAGGTGTTCTTACATATTTTAAAACACTGTTTTTCATCTACACATTTAACACCATGCCGCACTTTTGCTAATGACAAAAACACCAAATAAGTCAGCTTTTCTTTCTAAGCCTTTGCTTCCTTTAAGTTTGGATGCAAGTTCAGATCCAACTCCCATGTAATTTTTTTAATTATGTAGAACACAGATTTACGGCAAACGATGCAGTAGTCACATGTATTGTGATGTTCACTACATGAACCTTAGTTATCCAAAATTTCTGGTAGCTGAAATAAGGTTGTACGCTGCTGTATCTAACTATCAGGGGAACTTAGATAACATGATTAACTGAAACCCCCATCCTCTGAATTCATGTTCCCTCTGATATTTGGATTAGTAAAGCTATAACTGCTCTGAAAAAGAAAAGACTAAAATGAGCTAAGTAAGAGGCAATGACTATTCTAATGACTTTGTAATTTTTAAAAGTATGCCAGGTGCTTACCCAGGCAAGTAGAAGACAGAGTCCCCCACTTTGAATGGCCTAGAGAGTACTCAGACATGATGCTCAAAGGCACAGAAAGGCTTGAGACGAAAGACTACAAGAGTTACAGTAATATGATTACACGGTTGCATAGTTAAGGAATGTGAAAATCTTGATGGTTCAGTTGCAAGTCTGCTGGTCGTTTTCTGTGTGTAATTATTATTGATTTACTTCTTGATAGAATCTCAGAGAAAGCACGGAAGAAAGATTTGAATGAGAAGATCCAGATGTAAATGCAGATTTAAAATGGTGTTTTCGTTTGGCATTAATTATTTTAATGGTATTTTTAATTCTGTTTTCTAAGATTTTTTTTTTTCCTCTTGACTTCAAGTTATCACGTACTCTGCTTTAGCAAAATAAAGCGATCGAGTGTGGAATGGGCACTGAAGGCAGACTCAATAAAAGAGCAGCATGCTTTTCAATCTGGCCTTTTAAAACATCCACTATCAGAGGGCTTTGGAGGTTTAAGGGATTAGATACCATGACACATCTGTCAGATTATTATGTAAGAAAACTCTCCCGCTGTTTTCTGTGGGTAGAATGTCTGCTATGGAATATTTAAAAATAGTTCTAAAAACAAAAACACACAAAATAGGCAATATTTCAGTTGCTTCAAAGTGTGCTTTCATGGGAAAAAAATGATAACTTATTTTTCCTGGCCTAAAAACAAGTTATATTTAGCGCTCTGACTGCAGGCTTCTATCTGAATATGGATTAGCAGAATACACATGCTTTTACTGTTCACAACAGAGATTATGCAAAAATATCAGGATTTGTAGGTTGGCCTAATTTAGCTATAATTTGCAAAGCCAGGAATCACTGACAGCATGCAAAGAATAGCAGTGAAATATTAAATGATAATTCATGTTACATTTCAGTTATATCCTTAAAAGCATTTTAAATGACTGCTGATTTTAGGAAGCTTTTCTGTATAAAACAAAAGCCAAAACAATTTCATGAAAAATACCTAATATTCTACTGCTCACATGCTTTGTTTCGGTAACACAGTTACATCTTGTCAGTGGTGTGGCAGCAGTGTCCAGATCCTGCTGCTGAGGGCACTGCAGAGCAATGACCAATCTCCAAAGTCACATCATACATGGCTGGAAAGCTGCAGCTTCATTAAAATTATTATGAGAAGCAGAAGTCTGAAGCCATCATTCACCACCAGTTGGATACTACAGATTTAAACAATTATTGTAAGTTCTGTATTGGTCAATTCTGATCTTCAAGTTCTGCAATTCTCATGCCCCTGCTGTGCTCTTTTACCCATTTCATCCTTACAGCAGGGGACCAGATGACACGGGGCTGTAGAGGTGGTAAAAGCTGCAGTACTGTGTTACACAAACAAATCACAGAAGCAAACACAGCAAGAGTTGAGTTGGAAGTTTCTCCCATTCCAGTAATTTCTCTCTCTTAGCAGCTGAAATCTACCTTTGCCAGAAATTCCATTACCAACTGCAGAAAGCATTTTAGGCTCTGCTTTGCATAGACAGATAAGCAGAAAACAGTTGTCAATAGATGGAAACTAGAAAGAAGCAGCCTAAAAATCAGCAAAAATCTGGAACACCACTATATATTTGGATCACTAATAAATATGCCCAAAATATGGGGGAACAGATGGCAGATTTTTTTTTTAAATAAATATTATATATTCACACACACACACATATGTTAAGTTTCTCCCAACCTGACCTTCACAGGGGCACAAAATGACCATGAAAAGTATTCCCTGCTCCAGGATCAGCCCTGTTTTTTTATGCTGACATTATCACAATTTGGAGTAACAGGGCTCTGGTCTCAAGCACTAACCCATTACTCTCAAAGGGTACAGGCTAAAGCAAGAAATTTCTGTGCAGCTGCAGTGTATATTAGGGCACTTCCTGAGCACATGAAGCTCTCAGCATAGACATACTCATTTGCTTACCACTTCAGAAACATCTGCCACCTGCACAGTGGCATTCATTTTTTAAAGTTTTCCCTGCTTTCAGTAAGCGGGAACCTAAAGGCAGCATGTTCTCAGCCACACAAACTCATTTCACCCAAAATTGCCAGAACTTTTGGTCTAAGACCGGTAGTTTCACTGTTTGGCTGTTTGCATTTCTGCAAACCAGAGCATCATGAGCAGAAGCTTTCCACTGGTAAAAGAACAGAGCAACAACAGTCATGAAAATTATACACCTTGCTCTAAATAAGAGTGGTTCAGTAATGACATTGCAGATTATATTGACCAATATAAAACTTATTAGTAAAGGATAAGCACCTTTTGTTCACAGGAATTGTACAAACTTTGTCTGGAAACACTGAGTCATATTTAGTCTCAATATATACATACATATTTGTGTACCACTGGCATTCACACTGAAGTCAGTTTAATTGCTGATTGACTGAGTACATACACAGACATCTACTCTATTGAGTCAAAAGAGCAGTCAGTTCAACAATTCAAGGTTTTTCACAAAAAAATCACTTCTAGGAAACACCTTTTTTTTATCTAGAACTATGTATAAAAATGCAGATTCAGAAATACATGAGGGTCTCTCATTTAGATGCCTCTTGTGCAAATGCTTCTCCCTCAGCTGGGTTCCCTAGCCTGGCTGTGTAACTCATGATGAATCTCATTAATTCAGAAAGAGGGAATACTCCTGTCACATATTTGGAGTCAGCATTAGGAAAGCAAGTTCAGTCTATAAAACAAAGTGATCCACAAGGTCCGACAGCAGCCAGTGTCTGGATTCAGCTTTTTAAACTACGCTAAACACCTCTCATTTGGACAGAATCAGTGTACCGCCACTCTGCATAAAACTAGCCAAGATTATTTTGCAAGAGCCCATACTTTTGAAACAGGAGTTTCAGAAATACTCTATTTCAATCTCAGATGTGAAGCATACAGAGTCGTAAGTACTGAACGCTTCAGCAGCCTCAGAATTATTAGTCTATGCCTCTTTCAAATGCTTATTTACCCTGTTAATACTTGGAAAAAGGATGATGTCTTGGCTCTTAATCAGAAAAACATACTTTTATTGAACAATCTATTCTTTCAGAATTCTGGATTGAAATATTTTGAGCAAAATTCATGTGTGTACATGCATGTAAATTTGTAAATATATACACATTTTGTCTTATTTACATGCAGTCCCTACATTTAAACTTTGGGCAGCTTATGCAGACATCTCTTCTAGTGGGAGTGAAAAACAGGTTCAATCCAATGCTTATGCGCAGCTGGCAAAGAGATGTGAGAGTGGCTCTTCAGGGGCAGCGTCTGCCTGGCACACACAGGGTCACTCTCTGTGCACGGAGGTCTCAGATGAAGAGCTACTTACTCCAACAGACACACCACAACAAACAAACACGGGCTCAAAGCCTCCGGCACAGCCAAGTCTTGCTGTATCTTTGCTTAGCTCTCCAGAGCCCAACATACTCTCACTCCCACACCAAGAATCTATCAGAGCTACCCTTTTGTTCTTTGCAGGGAACTTCCACAGAATACTGAACTCTGAAATTAACTATTTTTTTTATTTTTAAATAGGAGTAAATAGGGGCACATACATTCAAAAATCCAGGCTACGGATGAACATAATTTTCTTTCCAGTGACCCACACACCTAGCACTTCCTGGCTCCAGGAAGCCTTTCATGTGAGGTTTCTAACTATTAAAAACTTAGTATCGTTTGCGTTGCCTCTGGCCACCGTTAGATTCAAACTTACTCCTATTTTACATACATCTCATGTTTCATTTCTGTTACTATGCATCATCCACATTTCTAATAAACATGATGGGATGCTGGTTTTGCTACAGCAATTCTTCAGCATCTCCTTTTTTCCTGTTTTCCTGTTCTCTGACCCCCTCCATTCTTCCACAGGCCTGAAGATGTCATTCAGGTGACATTTTGCTGGACCCCCTTAAGCGAATCCTAGTAAAGCCATTTTGACTACAGGATCTTTTCAAGAGTCTTTGCACAGTTCGGGACTCGCCTGAGGGCATCCGTGCTGTTAAGCTGCGCGGCCACTGGCACAAGCTGCGCATTGGTCCTCCGGCACCATCACCGCCCGAGGGCCCCAGTTCACAGTATGTCCTCCCGAACACAGGTCTGCTGTGTGTAGTCAGTGTTACTGTACTGAAGAAATGTCTATTATTGGGACATTGGAAATGACTGGAAAGTTTACAGCACTTAGTTTCTACTGGCTTAGCAGAAAAATAGCTGCAACAAACTTGGATGTGTTTTAGTTCAACCTCTGGACTACACAGGAAATGAAACAAGGAGAAAGGAGTCAAACCATTCATTCTCTTGTGTACAAGAGGGGGGACAAAACTGCCCTCCTCAGCCTGGCACATGACAGACTTTGTTGCCCATCTCCCCCTTTCCCTTGCCTGCTGCAGTAAGAGCTGCCCTTGTTTCAACCTACACAGATCCTAGGATCTAGTGCTGCTCTAAATGAGGTCACAAGATCATGCCCCCAACATCTTTATGCCAACTAAGGACCGCAAGCTACAGTAATATATAGGCAATGTAAACAACCAACTTGCTAATAATGAATCCCAAATCCAAACTACAAGAAATGAGACAGGTAGGTTTTGGACATTGCAGGTAAGTACTTGTCTGAAAACAACCCCTTTTTACAAAGCCCTTGCTCTTTTAGTTTGAGGATCACTTGTCTTGAGTTTTGGGCTGAAACAGTTCAGTTACTAACTGAAACTGGACATTGTATTTTAGGAAAGAGACTTCAAGGAACTTCACATGCTTATCTAAATAAGTATCTTGACATATCTGAGTGCATTTATTAGCTGTGGAGCTAAAAAGATTATTCAGCAGAATAGAACAGTAAAATTCAGTAAAATAGAACAGTCTTTACACACTCAGGATGGTGACAATCATTAATACTACACAAAATGCATATTTCTAGGCCTACCAGATTTTTTCTCAAGTCAGTAAAAATAGAGCTGATATTAAGCCAAAGCATTTAAGAAACTAAAAATGTTAAGTACATTTTAATGACTTTAGCCAAAGAAAATTCATGAATGCAGTCTGCTGTTGAAAAAAGTTTCTAACAGGAAAAAAAGCAGTAATGTTTCAGCAAATGTATAAACATGTATCCTAAATGCAATCATAATGAATGAGGAAATATATTGTACATAAACATCTGAAAGACAAAAATACGATCCATAAAACATACATCATCAATAGCCATAAACCTAACTAATAACTGCACCACATCCATCACATTCAGAGGTAGGTAAAATACAGACTCTGAAACAGAGGACAATATGTTCCTGCTTACAATGTAAAATGGCCACTTGCATTAAGCACGTACAGTGTGCCTATGTTGCTCTCTTTTGGTGAATGCGCAGTACTGACACAAATTTCTCTGCTCAACAATTCCAGCCCTTAAAAAAATATTTATTCGACTCTAATTCCAAAACTGATCTTACAAATAATCCTTAGGTTTTTATTTCAAATACTTTTTAAAAGCTGATTATTATTTCAGCTAAGAAATGGCTAATTATGCAAAAAGTTAGCTGCTTTTGTCCTAGCTCCTTCATCAGGCTTAAGTTTTATATGCCACAGGCTACTTTACCAAAGCAATCAATACCATATCTACATGCACAAAAATATTAATCAAAAATACGTATGTTGAAAGGGAAGAATACTTTTGGAAAAAAAGATTACGATAAATTGTTTTGGTTCTTTCATATGACAATGGCAGCTGTACTTTACTACTCTTGAGGTTAGGGTAGGAAAAGCAAAGACCAGCAAACCAGTAAAGCATTCACTGAAAATTTCAGTGTAAATACAGGTAATTTGTGTATAGTGGCAGAATAAACAGGATACAACAATTAAAACAAATTGATCCATTCACTTCATACTCTAGCTCACTGAGAGAACCCCATCACTGTTCATACAGAAGAGATCTAGCATGGCATCCTAACACAGCCCTTCCCACTTTGTATACTCTCCTGCATCTTGCCCTCAGCGGGCCTTCCTACCCTCACAAACCATGTGGTTCAAATTCTTCCTTACCTGACCCTTTCTCCCCAGTGATATCTCTATATTCTTGTTTTCCTCAGCTGTTGTCCTATTTTGTCTCCTCTGTGTTAGACTGTTTGCATGTGCATCTGTTGTGCTATAAAAATGTTTAATAATAATCCCCCTCCTTTCCACCTGGGTCTGCACAGAACTGCTGTAATAACATTTATAACCAATTCCATGTGGTAGTTATACAGGGCCAAGTAACCTTCAGGCTATTTCTCATTTGGGGCAAATAATCTAAATTAAAAAGATTAATCCTTAGGGTACACATGGGCTTACAGGTACTAAAGGAGGGCAAATACTCTTCTCCATTTATTTTTGTGAATAAGACTAATCAACAAAGGACAATCTTAAAATAAGCACCTAAAATAAAGCATTCAAACATACATGTGTCAAAAGAGATGAGAATTATTCCTCATTAACATAGGAGAACACTTAACGGTTCTCTTGGATTTCAGTGACACAAAATTAAATGCTCAGCAACTTTAACACCTTTCTCTTTTACTGAGATGTATTAATATTTTTGGCATATAATTTTAGCCACCACAGTTTGAAAGCTTTGTCCTCCTTTTTCTGTGAACAAGTAAACAAACACCTGGATTTTGCATAAGCATTAAAAAAAAAAAGTATCTACTAAAGAACTTACTGATATTTAGAAGAATCTTACCTTTAATATCTTTCAAAAAGCTGTTTATCCTGCACAATCCAGATGTACCCACCTAATCTGTAAATCAAAGGAAATCACACAGCAAGCGAGAGAGTTAAATCAGATGAGAGTTCCTGAACATCTTTGAAATTTCCCTAAAAATCTGAGGGAACTTGTGTAGCTAATTGCTGCATCCATACACAGAACAGAGTAATAGCAGGAGAATTGTTGTGGCCATGCCATTCGATAAGTATTCCCACTACAGCTGTTGCCTCAGGAGTAACTGGAAGAAGTTATACTTAATGCAGCTATCCTGATGAATGAAACTTTAAACTAATTATTACATATAAATAGTGAAGAGAGAGATTAGTGGAGACATACTTTAGTCCAACAATTCTGCCAAAGTCATGAATGATAAGAACGTAAACTGAGTAATTCATAAATACCACCACACCTCTGGAGCAGAAATTTAGCTGTTTTAACTAACTGCCCTAATGTGCACCTTTGCAACATACAACAAAATTAAAACAATAGTGTATTTCAGGTGAAAGGATATCAGATAAGCTGTAATAATGGAAAACTATATCAAGACCTCCGGAATGAAAATCTGGTATGAAAAAATGAGGTTATAACATCACAGAAGACAAAAGGTGATCACTAGTAACACAGAGAAAATATCACAGTGCAAAAAACAATTTTAAAGTAAGGGCTAACTGTTGCTTATTTGAAGCATTATCTTCATTAAATTAAAAAAAAACAATTACTGATAATTCAAGTTTGAATCGGGTATCAAACAAGCACATCTAACATGAAACTTGAAGCTGGCCCCAGATCAACAGATGCGAAGTTATGGGAGGCCCCTGAGAAATGTTCTGCTGCAGCTGTTCTCAGCCCCCCTCCTCCTGTGAGCGGTTTCAGAACTCTGTCCTTGGGCATCTGTCTGTCCACGAGGATGCGGCCACAGGACCACACCTTGGATAGCAAAATGTACAGAGGAAACATCCTACTCAACCCTGCTATCAGATCTATTACTTCACAGTACCTCAGGGCAAAAAACAAGGAGGAGATAGCTGGGCTCAGCACACAGAGGAGGATGAACCTTGTGGATCACAGCTGAAGTGTTCAGTATCTACACTCACTGCTCATACGCTTTCACCGGGTACTCTAGCAATTTGCTATACAGCCATAATTCTTTGTTCCTTACTTGAATACTGCCTGTCAGCACCTCAGCAGGGGTTGTGCAATCACTTTGAGTCAGGCAGAAGACAGTGCTGCTCTAAAGGAAAAGTATATGAAGTCCCACAAACTAATTGCAGAACAAACATTTTTAGGTTTCTGCTACCCTCAGATAGAGACTTATCACTTGTGAGACCAACTACAACTGCAATGTGTAAGAGCTTAATCTCTCAAACACTTGACACAACTTTAGGTCTAAAGCTTGCTAACAAGGAAAGAGTCACAGTGACATCTACACATCCCACCTCAAGTTTGTAAAATGACTCATTCCATGGAATACCACCCACAGCTGCATCACTCTGGAAACCAGCCTCAACAAACTGCAAGGCGATTTTCTACTCAACACTATGAATTGCCTCTTGATCCCCAAGAATGACCACCCCATACAGCTCAGCATCCCACCCCTCTTCCATTTCTGCCACCCTGAAAGCCAGCGGGAGAGAAGCTGCCACAGCCTGGAGACCAAGGGGAAGGGAAAATTAAGGCTCCGTTCACTCTTTCAGGTTGGAGCTCTCTGCAGCTGGCAGGGTGCAGCCTGTTACATCCATGACCCTTCACAGTTCAGACCGGTTAATATACTGTTGCTGATCTAAAACTACTCCTTAACTGAAACAATTTCAGTTACAGTTGAGTCCAAACGTGAACAGAAGGCAGAAATTTGCTGGCTACAGTCCCTTGACACAGCTGATATATCTGAGAGCAACTTTCTACTACTGAGGTTTTATTAAGGGTCACACAGATTATTTAGCCTTTTAATTTACAGTTTACAGAATAAATGCAAGGTTAAATACCAAATCCCAATAACCCACAGTAAGTGGGGAAAAAACATCCTGAAATACTGAGCTTTAAAAAATTCAATTAAAAATATAAATAAATAAATAGCTAATGACTGTTTTTGCAATTATTTTAACTTTGATCTTTAAAATCTTCAAGTTGACTTATATTCTATTGCTACAGAAATCAAATCATTTTTACAGTTGATAAACACTCAAGTTTACTAGTTAATTAAATCCTTTGATTTTTTTTTTCCTCTTTCAATTTTAACAGAGAAAAAGTTTAAGCTTGTAAGAGCAAAATGGAGCAGCATTATATAATTCTTTTACTTGATGTTCTTAATTGCAAATACTGGTTTAAACTAGAGAACTCTTTTGGGGGGAGCATGAGAAGAGTTTGGGTTTCTCCTTCCTTAACTAGAGCAGTAATTAAAAAGTGCTTGGCTTTTCTAGACCTCTGACAATCTGCCTTTTTCTCTTCCAAACAACTGCAAATTTCCCATATCGCTAAGATTACATGAATTAGGTTTGCAAATTAATCCCCAAATTATCTGTGACACACTCAGTTCATACAAGTTACATATTAGTGACATTTCAACCTCCTGAGTAACACTAATATTTTATGTTGCATTTTAAAACGATACAAAAACTATAATTTTCATATGATGTCACACAACTCAAAATATGTAGGAAAAGCAAACTGCTTTTAAAAATGAGTAACGTAAGGATGCCACCTTTGATTTGTATGTTTGCATGTGACAATTATAAGCTTGATCCTGAAAGCATTTTTTACTAAGTGCCATTCACCGTGCTTCAAAAAGAAGCCCTCATATTAGCAACTACTCAGCCTGAGAAATATTACAACCCAGTGAAGCCTGACTGAACTCTTCAAAGCATACAGTTTTCCAGAAACCATCATGACAGATTTCCTTGCAACCTGCCAGCCCAATACTGATAACTGAAACCCATTCACTCCTGCTGCCCAAGCCCACCTCCTCAGCGGCTTGACTGCCCCCAGCTCTCAGGGCCTCCCTGAGCTCCCGCAAAGGGACAGCAGGGCAGTTGCAGAGCAGTGCTGGGTTTGTCTTTGGTTACCTGTGAGGGCAGAAACCACCAACCCCAAAGGGCTCGGTGCATGCCTAGTTGTCTTGTAGTTCCTGTTCACAAAAGCTTCTCAAACTACTATCTGACAATATCTGATTGCACAAATGCTGCTGGCCCTTACATTGTAAGTAATGACAGATTTCTATTTTTTTTTAATAGATACTTACTTGATACTAATTTGTAGAAAACTACTGTTATCTTAAGAATTGGTCCTCAGTTAAGTAGCGGTAGGGTCATTTGCATTATTTGATTAAAGAGCATCCACAGGAATTAAAGTTTCCAGAAGAAATATTTCCCAGTAACTGATAATTACCAGTACAAAAAGGCTAGGGTAATTATTGCTAGACTGCTCTCTCACTTGACCTTGGCAACAAGAAAAAAATAACTTGGGAAAAATCTCCCTCCCTTCCCCAGTGACTTTGCAGAAAACAGTAATAATAATAATAATAGTTAAGAAAAATCATCATCAGTAGTGCTGAAGTAATTCCTTTATTGCCATGGCACCACAAAACCTTAGTCCTTTGTGCTGAAGGCCTTGACATTGGAAATGGATTATTTCATCAGTGTTTTGAACAAGCATATCCTGCAGGCTGAGACAGCCCCCCCTTCTCAGAAAGGAGAATTATTTTTTATAAGCTTGCCCATGCAGACTTACAGAACCAAAATACAAATGAAGCTCAGCATTAGAAAGATGGGAGGGAGGGGACTTCCTGCAGATGACAAACTCTGCCCGATGTAGGCCCTGCTATTGACATCTTTGCTACTGGGAACACTGGTTACGGCATGCAGTGTAACCGGTGACATTAGTGACATCTGCTGAGGACCAGAAGTGAGACAGAACGCTGCGCAGGCTGCATGACAGTGGGCAACCTGCAGTACATTGGTGTTTTGTCGTATGCCTTATTTGCTTTCAGATTTCTACACACAGTTCCCAGAACTAGAAATAATCTCTCAGTAGTCCAAGACCAAACACAACCAACGAGTGAAATCATTTCTCCCCACAGAATAGCAAAACTTGGTATTAAATTTTATAGGGCTACGGACACAAGAAGGGAGCATTGCTAGACTCCAATTACTAGACTACATTGAAGAGTGATGGTTCACCAGCAGATGTGCAATGAAAGCAAAGTTGCTTCTGAAAGGTACAATGTTTTGTTTAAAAAGAATAAAACACAATAGCACAACACAGGAAAGTACAATTTATTGTTGACTAAATAATTACAGTACAGTGCTATACTTCCTGCTGAGGCTCTGCAAGCTAAACTGCAACTCAGGTGAGATACAAATTCCTAAATAACAAAAATGCTGACATGAGAATATGCATATTAGTGTTACTGGATGTTGTTATCGTTGTTGATACAAAAGAAGATATACAATTGTCCTCCCAGAATTATAGAACAGGTTATACAGCAGCCAACTAAAACAAAAGCGTATACCAATTTTATTTACTTGACTTGACTGTAATAGCCAGTAAAGCTATCCTCACCATGTTGTTGCAGCCTGTACAGGAGAAAAAAAAATTACTGTGAAATAGACCCCATCATTCCAAAAGCTTGACTGGGAGCCAAGCATCTTCCCCATGTGGGTGCTTCTCAAGTAAGAGCAGTCATCCAATTACTTCAGCTTTTTAATTCTAAGGTTTTCTACTATCACTAATAATACATGTATTTGTGTACTTGAAAGAAGAGATATAACAGAGATATTACAAAGTATATTAATTGGATAGTGTTTGGGCAACTCAAACATATTTTCCATAAAAAAAGTTGTATTCAAACACTGATAATAACATACACTGGAATAGTCTGAACACTGATTCACAGTAGATGATAATTCATATTGCCATTAAAGCTTTTTCCTCAAACCCACATTTGTTAATATTTGGAATTTACAAGACGTACAAAACTTACTGTTTCTTCCTGCTGAGCAGGCTGATGGTGGGAGGAAGAAAGGGAAGAAAAAGTGCAAACTCACTGTTCAGCAAGAGCAGTCTGCATTAGCAGTGCCTTCCTCTACCACAGCAAACAGCCATGCTACTCTGGCAGCTGTAACGATGTGTGCGAGCAAGGTACCAACAGCTTCTAAACTGGCAAGTATAGAACTACCTCACTGTACGTTGCTTTTCCAAAAAAAAAAAAAAAAAATCTCTTGCTACCTATGTTCCCATTATCCACCAGTTGTGACACCTGTAGAGCAAAGCATTTAGCTTCGTGGCATGCCAAAAGGCATGTCACAGCTGAAGGAAGTTAGGGAGCCATCTCTGGTTCACATCTCGTGTTTCAAAACAAAACCAGAGAATGTAGAGACAGGAGAGGAACACAGTCTCTGAAACCACTGCAGACAAAAATAAAGGTACACACAAACTCTACGCTTGGCATGCAACATAGTGAAGTTTAGTGCACCCTGAGTATAACCTAACCACACAGCTGTAGGCAATCACACTGATTAAGCCGGCAAATCATCCCACAAATTCAGTAAATTAAAGATTTGAAAGATGCTGTCAGGTCCATCTTACCAATACTGGTAGAAATTATTTTAAGTGCCAGAGGAACTTATTTTTCACTACGCCAGTAAGCTCCCTCAACTGTTTCTGGTTGCATAATGTATTAATCAGCAAAGCAACCAACAACAACGGGACTGAACTTAAACTGCCCTACAGCATATTTATATAGTACTATGTCATTTTGATGCAACTACTTTATTCATTCTCTGAATCAGAATAAAATAAATCAGATGGCTTGCATCCTACACAAATGTGAAAAAAGCTCACTCCCCTGAACAGCACAAACCCTGCACGGGAGGGAAGAGCCTGCATGCCCAGTGACCTTACTCAGCAGAACACCTGCGATGGCCTAATGGGGCTGAACGGGAAAGGGTAGCTGGGCTGGAAGAAAGTCCAGCTCCTCCAAGCCTGACACATCCCTGAGATTGCTGACTGTTTACCAACACGGTCAGTTACTAAACACATGTCTACACTGCACAACACCCCCTAATTCTGCATCTGTGTTGTTCTCTGCCAGCCACCTCTGTGCAGTTCCCTACTTCGTTGAAATGGCTTGTTAACATAAAAGAGTCTGTTGGCGTGTAAATACCTGTAGCACTTTAGGGCGCTTAAGGAAATGAGGGGTAATTTTACCATTTACATATCTGGAACAGGAGAAGAAGAAAGTACAGAACAATTTGCCCTACTTCTCATTAGCAATGTTTAGTTGTTTGACTAATTTACTGCCTTTGTAAGGGGTATTGCACATTGGTTATTGTACCAAACACACACGTGTACTAATGAAACCTGCAGCTGTATGTGGCCCATAAGTCTCTGGCAGAACAAGAAATGTCAGATCTGCAAGGATGCAACTTCAGCGAGAGCTGAGACCATTCGGTGCTCAGCAGAGGGGCCTACGTGTGAGGGCGCAGGCGCACACTCCTGGAAACACACACTGAGTTCTCACCTCTGCCTATTCGTGTGCCAGATGCACCACTGCTGAGTATTGCTGAGTCCGCTCGTGTCACTCAGAGCTGTATTTCTCTTTGCGAAGTAAATTAATCCCATGCCTCTTGTGCAATGACAACCAGAGTGCTTCTAATGCCCACGTCAGATCAAAAAAATCTGTGCACTACATAGAAGTTTGCAACACAAGTATTGCATGACATTTTTTTTAATCTTGAAATGGAAAGCTCCTATTTAGAAAATAGGGTCCTCTATGTCCTTCTGAGAAGCTTGTAAGAGAGATGGTGGATTGTGGGGAATTATGGCCAGAACAACTGAGTGGGTATAATGCTATAGATGGTCAGATGACACTATGTCACTCAGTTAAAAATCATACATAGCATTAAATGGAACAGTCTTTTGTTCTACTGCAACAGAGCAAATTACTTCCACAAAGATGGGCATGAGGAAAACCTTTAATGTGAAACCCACTCCAAGATAATGAATTTTCTCACTAGATGTCTTGACTTCTGATAACCCTTTTCAGGTTCTGCTGTACTTCGTGACTGCCACCCTCAGCCTTCAAAGCCAGTGCTTTGCAGCGAGTGAACTGCCTGAGCTGCCAAACCTCACTGCAGCAGCATGCTGCGTGATGCTACTCAGCAGAACTGCGTGCCAGCAGCCGTGAGCAGTGGTTTGGTGAGGGCACAGCAGGGAAGGCAGGTATCGGTCACTTCCCTACGCTATTCTACGCTTCGCAATGCTGCTGCTAACTCCTGACAGGGGCAGGCACACAGGGTGACCGACTGCTGCGCAGCCACCTGAGCCAGCATGGCAGACCGAGAGATTGTGGGCATCCCTGTCAGCCACCATTGCGGCCGGGCACAGGCTCCGTCCGCTTGGCTCTATGGCACCAAGAGCAGGCAGACGCCTTCAGAGGGCACTTAGGGGCCATCCACAGCAGTTTTAACTGTATTATTTTATAGTATTAGTAATAACATTGTGGCGAAAGGAGGGCAGTTCTAAGTTCAGTATTAAGAGTTCTCCTTAGTAAGTAAGTGTTGCCTTTTGTTTTAAACGAAGAAATGAGGATAAGTTTAAAAAAACACCAAGAATGTACCTGTCTTGCTCCCCCACAAGCAGAATCTTCTCCTGTTCCAGATATGTAAATGGTAAAATTACCCCTCATTTCCTTAAGCGCCCTAAAGTGCTACAGGTATTTACACACCAACAAAGACTCTTCTATGTTAACAAGCCATTTCAACGAAGTAGGGAACTGCACAGAGGTGGCTGGCAGAGAACAACACAGATGCAAAATAACAACTAATGCATGGGAATTTTACCACATACAGAAAAAATTACAGATGTTTTTAGCAAATGCTGGAGTGAAGGATTTTCCAATAAGTATGCCATTTAACAGTGAATTATTTTCTCTTGAAAATGGGAATAAAAGCAACAGCTTCGAGTTAACTGTTTTAACACTGCATGCAAAGCTAACTTGCAAATATTCACGTTTGCTAACACCTAAATTAGATGTTATAACTGTCAATTCAATCTTTTCACTTGAGTATACAGGTAAAGGCATAAACTGTAAACTTAATGGTTTTACATTTTAAAGTGCATTTGTTCTAGAACTCCTAGACCAGCTAAGGAACCATTCAGATGTGATTTTAAAAGCTGATTAATTTACTTTCCTGTACAGACAATCAATAATTAGAGGCTAATTTTCCCATAACGAGGACAAGAAATTCCTTTCTAGACGGGACTCTGACCCACAGCTGAGGCGTACCCAACGGCATCCTTAGGAGGTGTTTTACGTAACATGACTTCGGCAAAGCAATGCCTTCGAAAATGGCTTTTCCTTGCTCTCAGGACTACAAATAATGCGTGAAGCCTTTGCAAGGTGGTAAGAAGCTGCCACCGCACAGGGAGGCACCGTGACAGAGCCGCCCCGGAGCCCTGCCGCCCCTCCGGGGTTGCCCCTTACCTGCCCCCGCCTCCTCCGGAGGCACCGCTCCGACTCTCCGCGGGGCCGGTGGCGGCCGGGGCTCGGGCCCGGGCGCGGAGGAAGTGGGGTGAGTGCCCGAGCTCAGCGGCGGGCTGCCGGCCCTCCCGGAGCAGTGGAGCCCGGCTCCCGGCAGCGGGCGGAGGAAGGCCGGGCGAAGCCAGGCTGGCGGGACGCCGCTGCCTGCGCTTCCAGGCTGCTCTCAACAAAACAAGGAGCAATGTAACGGAAAATAAAGATCTCAAGCAAAGGGCATTTTTGACTGACCCTCAGGGGGTCCTGGAGAGTCAGCAATTACAGAACTCAGCGCGCGAACCTGACCCCGGCGCCGCGAGGCACCGTTCCTCACACCCGGCGGGGCGGGGCCGGGCCGGGCGGGGCTCGCGCCGCAGGTGCGCTGCTGCTCCCGCCCCGTGGCCGCAGGTGCGCCCCAGGAGGCCCCAGAGGCCTGTGTCAGCCTACAGATGCACCCCGCCGGCCTTAAAGCGACTGAGCAGCTTACTTCGGCCTTAGAGGGATTTTTTTTAAAAGTTACTAAGATTATCATACACCGTTATAAAACACATTACCCATTTGACATGAATAAAGATCAACCTATGGTAAAAAAAAAAAAAATTACTTGTGCTCTTTTCCTTCGAATTACAACTTTCACACGACTTGAGATGCTGTTGTACCGTGAAAGGCATTTAGGAGGTTGGTCTCACCTCCATGTTGGATTAATTTGTTGCTTCCCAAGTAAAGGTTGGACAGTGGGGCTAAGACAAGGGTCAGCAGATTTGCTGGTCATCAGGCTGAAGGTTCAGCCGCTTCGGTGCCTGCAAGAACCCAAGGCCAGAACTAATTACTATTTAAAGGCTCATTTACTAGGACCACTTATCTGATCTCGAAGTAAATGCTGCTGTTTCGCAGAAGGAAAGGAGGAAATACTTCCAGCTATGGCATTACCTGGCGTCCATAATTCACCCGTAGACCACATGCACTGGTTGTGAGGAGCTAGCAGGAAAGAGGAGCATTACATTTATTGAATGTATTGATTCACACATTGTTAGGAACACAGTACCACTTTAGGAAAGTTTATCAGAAATATTAAGATATTAAGTAACCTCTGACATAAACCAACCATCTGGTCCACTTTTGCACATGCTGAATGTATTTTTTTTCTAGATCTGTCCATTCCACATAGGTATGGTTAGTATCCCTCTCTCTGCTGGCAGAGTATTCTATACAGATTGACTTGTCCCAGCACTGGCTTCCTAGAATGGAGATCATAACGTAGTTTAAAAGAAGAAAAAAAAAAAAAAGGGGGGGGGGGGGGGGGGAAGGCTCTGTTTGAGTCTGGCAAGCTAAACTGGAAGCTGGTTTTCTCCTTATGGCCAAAAGCAGAACACAATGGAAGCCTCCCCCAAGATGACAGAATTTACAGCTTTTATTAGTTCTTACAGATAACCATAGTATGCTTTATCAGTAGTCACGGTATGGACCAAAAGAGAGAAACAATTCATGTGAACATACTATACTACTAAACCAGTATTACCACAAAAAATGAAGAAGACTTTACCAGACCAGAAGACTGATTATATCTGGCTAATCTCAAGAGGTTTTTTTAATTGTTTACAAATAGCCTCGTTATCATATATCCTGCAGTTCTAGAGCTGAGGCACAACAGCACAGGCATCAGAAATCTCACCTAAATTTCCAGTTTATGTATGCAGTGACTGACATTTTAAAAAGTCATTTCCAGACAACTTCAGTCTCAAATCTCTTAAGTCACTTAAATTTATTTTAAAACTCTGGGTATCAAAAACCTCTAATATACTTGCTCCTGAGGATAATTAGCCCCTATGTTATTTTTTTAAGTATACCTGAAATATATTGGTAATTTACAAACACGTTTCAGGGTTACATGATTGGTAAGTAAACAAGTCTTTGGTAAATAATAACTACTCTGTTCTTTACTCAGTTAAAAAACTTAATTCATTTTTAAATCTAGATTAACTGATTTCTTTTTAATAATTATTTCTATAATGAATAAGGCTCATATGGCACAATGCTGAGTGGGATGAATGGCTGTATGTAGCAAAACCTGAATGATGTTTCCAGGTTACAAATCCTGTTAATTCTAGGTACCTGCTTTGGCTCATTTTCTTTTTGTGCCCTTCAACGAGACCCACAAAGCTGAACCTGAATGAGAGCTTTCTAATGAATTAGATTTCCAACATTTAAAGGTGTCAGCAATCTAGAAAATACTGTCCATTGCGAGGATACATTCTACAGTGGGTACTGGATTGTATGCTAAAAACTACAACAAACCAATTAGTTTAAGGTTGAAATAATACACTATGGCTGCAGTATTTCCTAAAAATGTCTGCTTTACCACTTGTGCAGTAAAACAGAAAAACTATGCACTATGCATGCTTGTGCAAGTTGGAGATGACTGCTTGCTCCCACAGGAAAGCTAAAGGCACAGGACATAGGTAATGTGAATGAAAACCTGGTAACAAACATAGGCTTCCATTTTATTACAAGAATCCAATTAGAAACTGAATGCCTAAACTGATATTTTTACTGTTTGTGTACTAGATGCCTTCACTTTGGCTAAAAGATTCTATACCATGCCCTTTAAGAAAAATAGCAGCATTAAATAGATCTTTTAATTTCAGAGGAGAAATAAAAAGAAGTCTGCTTTAGGTTTCGTTTACAGAGTTTTGGGGAGTATTAACATGTCTAAGAAATGATCAGATTATTTTCAATGACTGTAACAGTTTTACTGTTCTACTACAGTTTTTTAATCATCTGCCTTGTTAAAGGATCAATTACATTTGAGACAATAAATAGTATACTTTACAATAAATAATAATTCAAACTATAGTACTTACAAAATAATGTAACACTATAATAAGATCTTCAAGATCAATTCCTTTTTATATATTCTGCAGCAAAAATAACATTTCTAGTAGGAAGGCATTACTTACAAACCTAGCAAGATCTACACATTCACATGTGTGTAAACAACTTAACAAGGTTTATTATGTTTCCAGAAAAGCTATGCTTTTACAGTAGGTTTTCAGCTAAATGTTATCATAATATGGTAATAAATATATAACAGTGCTTATATTTTGCTCCATCACAAATTTTAATTTGAAAAAAAATGGAGTGCTGTTATTGACAAAGAACAGCAACTTCCCTTTTGCTTCACAAGTGACTGTATCTGTGTGTGAACAAAATGTTAGGGCGAGGCATTCCAGATGAACTGCAGCTAAGGTTGGACGAGGATGACTTCATGATGAGCAGTGAAGGTCCTGGCAATAAATACCTAGAAAGGATATGAAAAATACAACAGAGTTTACAGGCAAAGTGACATTCAAGAGCAAAAGAATTAGTTATTCACGACCCATACATTAGAATCGTTGTATGCAATAAATTGTGTGCAATAAATACTGTTTATAAAACGTACAGGGCATTAGGCACTAGCTAACTCAGGAAACAGATCTGAATTCAGAGAAACTCGTAGCAAAATTTCAAGACATTGTATGAGAATCAAACATCTTTCCAGTCCTTTATGTTCAAAGCAAGAGGATAAATACAACAATGGAATCCTGTGTAACACTACCACCAAAAATTAGTATTTCACACATTGTTCTGTTATTATAGTTCCATTTATTTAATTTAAAATGGGTAAAACCTACAATTGATGTTAACCACCTTATAAAGAGTCAGGTTGTAAAAAAAGTTGATTAAGGAAAAAACAAGAGATCTCAGCTTTGCTTTCCAGCTCTAATTCTCTAAAAATATACATGCTGTCATCACTACTCTAGTAAAGCAAGAAACAATGATGCTACAACCTAGTAAGTCACATTAGTGACTATTTACTGTTTAAATCCAGGCAACTGTGTGGCATGTATTTTTGTGTAATACTACAAACAATAGCTTATCATATGCCTAATATACATTCTCAAATCTGTCCATGTTATCATTTTCTAATAGTTAATTGTAGAAATCATTAGATGAGCACAGTAATTGTGCAAAAATAACATCCACACTAAATCAGAATTTCATAATGAATTATATCAATGTTAGGAAGGATTAACACAACACGTATAAATTATTGCTTAAAAATTGTTGCATCATTCTAGTGAATTATATTGATTAATGATGAATAAGTTAAAAGACTGATCACATGGATAGAAATAGCATCACACTGTCATTGGCAGACAATCTATGTAAGAAAGTGTACGTTTTAAGCTTTGAAAAAAGCTGTTATAAAAATATTATCATCAATACATTTTTTTGAACAATTTACAAAAAATAAAGTCTGATTTAGAATGTGTTGGTGGTGAGCTTGATGGTTCACTATGTCACCAGACTGAGTCCTACCTCTGCTTTATTACATTTATTAATTACATTAATACACATTTACATTAATACTACTCTTCATTCTCTTCATGACATATAGTGGCTTTGCAGTTAGGAGATGGGATTGAGAACAAATTTGAAGTCAAAAAAGACCTCTATGGCAGTTTTCATTACCTCTTTCCCTCCCCTGTATAAATATATTTTTCAAGCTATTCCAAGCTATTTGTAATCTTTGAAAGCTTTAGTTTCACAAACATTCGTTTCATAAACACAAACAAAAAATTGGTTTGTGCTCAGAAAAAACAAAGTTCTTCAAATTAGATTTTATAAAGTCTTGAAAAAATTGATTTCTTGCAGTTATTAAATTATACTCTGATCTCTTCGTGCACTTCACACTGTGTTACAGAGAGTCAAGAAAACTATTACTCGTAGTGCAGATTCTTATATCATTTAAAAACAGAAACCTAGATGAAAAGTGAAATAGTATTGTGGTTCTCCCATTTCTAGAAAAATAGTTCATTACTTTGAATTGTGGGGCATAATGGGCAAGAGCATTTATTTCCATACGTATCTTTCATTTCACAAATTCAGAATATCACAGTTAACTAGCATATTGCTGTATCCACAGTATAGATGTAATATTTGTGGAGATTAATATAAAAACTGTAAATTTAATCATGTTGCCATGACACACCATTGCTGAAGACATACTGATATTAAGGATATAGAGGGCTTACATTCCTTTAGCCTGTGAAATTTATGAATAAAGTTCCATTCAGCATTCAAAGAAACACAGAAACTGGCAATGAGAAAGTTCTATTGGACCATCCCTTTCACTGTTTTCCAAATGCAAGCCTGTTAGATGCAGTACATTAGTGTAATCCAACCGGTTTGAATAGTTTGTGGTTGGTCATGATGAAAAATTTTCTGCAGTATTAACATAAAAGCAATAAAAACTTCAAGGCTGAAGATTTTCTAGTCTTAGCTAATCCAAATGACTTTACCATACTCTTGCTATAGCTCAGTAGATACTAATATTGAATATGATTTGTTTTGTGGCTAACATACTTCTACTTTTGCTGGTTTTGTTCAGTTTCTGGTTGGTTTTAAATTATGTTAGAGTGCCTTAAGATCCATTTGACAATAACAAATGGGTTCAGTGTATCAAATAACTAGTCTGAGATTTAGCAAGTAAGCAATTAAGTCATAAAGTAAGTTTAACAGATAATATATCAAAGGTTTGCTTTTCACGTAATATTTAAGTCATAAAGCTCTTTTATGAAATAATGTCCATAAGATGTTTTATATAAACAAAGCATTTGTAAGTTTATATACATAATAATTCAAATTGCCATTATGGATAGAATTTGGAACCTAAGTAATTTGAAACTTACATTTAACTCTCCACCTACGACTGTTAAATTGCAGATCGTTGAGTCCCACAGTTGGAGAATATTCAGTAATCCCTATACTGACAATATTATAATCCTTATTATATGCAGCTGGAGAACTAAACCAGCCAATGGAGAATCAGGTAAGTGCCAAATAACTTTTTTACTATATGATGCTGTTTTGCAAGGTTTGAAAATATATTTTTGCTCTGTAAAATGAAATAATAAAACTTTCAATCTGGAGGTTTTGGAAATCAACTTTGCAAAACTGTACAATACAGTAAATCAGATGGCACTTACCTGACCCTTGGCTGGAGCTGTGCCCCTATGCCATCCCACTGCGAATGTGAAGCCAGAAGTATCATACATGTTAGGATACCTCTAGGAATGCAAATCTGGAATCAGTGACTTTGAGGAATCTGAGAAGGGGAAGAAATGAAATTTTCAGTTCACTTTATGAAAAGGCTTCACTTTATGGAAAGCCGTTGCTGCAGCTGCTTGGGCAGTAGGCAATCAAGACTTTAGTAAGTGTAGTTTCACACAAAACGTGTATATCAAGTCTTCTTTTAGTAGCACTTCATGAGTGGGCTAGAGAGATCAGAATGATAGAAACTCAAGATCAAGGGAAATGCTGGGGGGTCTGGTTTTTTGTTGTGTTTTTTTGTTTGTTTGTTTTTTTTTTTAAATACATAGTGAACTAGTCTTAAAGTGTAGTGGTAGCAACATAGACTGAAACCTGTTCTAGTATTATCCTTTATACTTACAGTTCAGGAAGAGAATATTGAAATGTGTACCTTGTATCATTCCAGTGGGGGCTAATCCCTGTAGGGGATCCTCTTGAATCTGATGAATATTTGTAAACCACCAGCAGGCAGTGTTTACAAAGCTGTACTATTCGTTGGCAACACTGGAGTTGTTCAGGAGTCACCACCTCTGTGCTTTTACTGAATATGGTTTCCCAAGAGCTTCTGTTACAGAAAAAGACATGACTTCGTGTTTTTCTGTCACAAATTGCAATCTGAGAGCTCTACTGCTTTATATCAGATTTAACAATAGAGGAACAAGAGAAAAAGCATGACCTTGCCCGTTTACAGGAAAGGTCTATGCTGTTTAACACAAATAGTGTCAGATGCAGAGTCCAAAACACAAATTAAGACGTTAATCTTCATATGTGAAATGTCCACAGCCATTTTTCACTTGGTTTGTTCCCTAAAGCATTTACAGGGCCATTACTTAGGTTTAGTACATAAAGATTTACTGTCACATAATTGTATATGTGTCTTACAACAGGAATAACAAAAACCACTTATTTTTAAGAGGCTACTACCTGAATGTGAAATGATATTAAAGGAATTAATAAAAGTAATAAATTATTTCTAAATGTCTACACAGTATAATAATACTCTTCTTCTAATTTAAGTACATGATACTAAAAAACAAATACAAAATTAATTTACAGGAGATTAGTATGGGCTCTGCTTCCTTATCCAAATAATCATATGAGGAGAGTTTCTCATTTAGTCATTCAAATACTACTTATTATTCCATCTGGTCATATGGGATTGGTCTACTACAATTAAGTGCAACTTGCAAAGTGTATCTATAGAAGCATTCCTTTTTGAAATGCAGACCATCATGCTTTTGTCTTCTTAAAAGGCCATTTTTCTTTCCAAAAAACCCCCAAACCTGACCATACCAGTATAAAGCAGGTATGTTTTGCCACAGAAGACGACAATAGTTCTTTGCATACACCTCAACACTCCTGTTTGTGCAAAATTCTGACCAGATTACAGATCATTACATCTGTTTTAAAGGCAACACGGTCCCTGTGAAGACTTTGTTTTGGTCAAAACACTATCCAGTACCACAGATGGTTTGTAAGGTTGAGGGTTTTTGTTCATTTATGGAAGAAGCACTTCACAGAGTGAGGAAAATTTGCTGCAACTGACTTCAACATAGCATGCAGGATGATTTAGCCTTGTCCACTGAGATCAGCAGTAGATTTCACAACCCTGGTGTAGGAAGTTTGTCCTTAAAACAACATCAAAGAACTAGCAAGCTTACTTCTGCCTACTGAGATTTTTAAAATTACACTGTATTAGTATGGAATTATGAACATTAATGACTAAAAGATAAGCTGTATGCATAGCTAACTGATTTTTCAGCCTGGCTCCTCAGACTAGATGATGTATTCCAGCTGAAACTGTTCAGTCCTACAGAATTTCCACGGCACACACAACTTTCAAGTGACGCAAGTATTTCTCCTTAGTTATTACCCATAGAATTAATTAAGAAATAGTTTCTAAGTCATCAAAACTGTTTCATTTCATAAACAGAATAATTCTACTACTTGAAGAGCTACTATTTTCTTTAATATATTTTTCTTAATATTGTTTCTTGTTTGGGAACTTTCCACATGTATTCTTACATGGAAGTTAATCTGTAGTCTTCGTTCTTTCCTCATGAAGTCATGTGATGGTTGGTAGAAAGCAGCAAGATGAAGTTCTAAGTATTACATTTGTTCAACAGATTCACAGTGCTACACATAATTATATTCTAATTCAATCCATAAATCTCTAAAATCCTGTGGAAGAAACTCTCCTGATAAATTCCTTAAGTTCTGGACTTTGACGTCAGTGATCACTTTCCTACAGTTAGGACGGATTTTAGCAGTGAAGAATAATATGTGGCCTGCTATAACTATGGCCGATTATGAACATAGTGGTATACAGTTACCCTAATAACAAAGATTCAGATTTGAAAATATATATGTGAATTTTAATGAGCTTTCATAAAAATGTTCCTGTGCAACCTCCTCCATGTGCTACACAGATTCAGTTCATATACCATTATACTGCAGTCAACAGGGATCAGAGTACTGTTACCTAAGGAAGCTTAATTTGTTATGCTGTAACTTCAGTTTCCATACATTAGTAAAAGTCACGGAGTCCACACCAGATCCAGAAAAGAGTATTATGCTTGATTGTGCAATATTGTCAATTATGTGCTATGCTTTTTATAACCATCTGAAGTCAACTGGTTCTACCAGTTTTCTCTTTTTGTTTATTATACAGAAAACAAACATAGCTTTGTGAAGCCATCTACATCATGGTTATTTTCACTGAAGTTTTCTTTGTTCGTTCTTTTTGCTGAAATAGCACATGCCTAGCAAAGATCTAACCAGCAAGAGGAAACCTTAAGGCTATTAGCTCTGCTCTTCTCCCAATCTTACAAATAGTCAAAGTACTATACTCCTTAATATATTTTCATATACTCATGTTGTTTCTGAATTAGCACATTAATACCCTTTCCCGACATGTTTCCCCAGATTCTACACATGCCCTACGTTTATTCCAATCTGTTCTTAAAAATGGCACAATGAACTCTAAGGAAGAGCAATGACAAGTTGGCCTCTCTCCGACAGAGGTGCTGTCATGAGTTCTCTGTTGTGAATTACACGGCAAGAAGGATGATTGTAACTGAATAAACAACATACTGGGAAGGTACGAACAGCCTTTCTGTTTTCTTCTGTGAATTCTGTATTAAGTAGTATGCAGAGTGATCTCTACACCTACTGGGTATTTCCATTTTACTTTTACGGTATTTTTAAAATCTTTTACACAGCAACTCCTCTTACAAGGAACTGGATCTTTGTCAAAGAATTTAGCTCCACTTTGGAGTCAGCTGAGTCTTGTTCTGCATGAATGAAATTATTGCTAGATGAGAAATTCTACTCTTCATTGAACTCTTCTGCTGGCTCAGAGACCCTCCTCCCGAGCCAAGTGAGCAGCAGAGATGTTCAAGGGTTTTGAACAAAAACCATTCTTTGCAGAGAAAAAAAAATCTAAAATTAAAATTTTCATGCATATTAGAAGATTTGCAAACTAAAATTCAAAATAATAATAGCGTTATTAAAAGGGAAGGTAATTATAGTATTTTATGACAACAAAAATTGAGCTTGGATTCAAGACTTCAAACTCTGGCATGAAAAAGAGACCCTGCATCTGCTGAGGATTATACAAAAAAAAAACGTTTCAGACTGGAAACACAGAAATCTTTTGTCACCCTACTTTAACTTTTGGAGTGTGCTGCATTCCCAGCAACTACCTCTAGCAAATCTTAAGGCTGACATTATCTGCATGTTCCCATGGCTCATCTCCATGCAAAAAATGTGTAGACTCCCAAGAGCTTGCACAACAACAAGTCTTCAGCCATGACAGGATAATGGTAAAAAAGCTAAAAAAAATTATGATCTTTTGCATACTCTCAGATCCATCTTCTTGTTATCCATTTTGTTGGGAAACAATTAACAAGTGCATTCCATGCATTCTCTACATGTGATAAATGACTATATGTAAAGAACATATTGACCTGATTTCTTGGTACATACAATATCCATCAGCATACTATTGTGTTTGTTGTAGTTCATTTGCAATAAATCTCTTCAAATACCTTATGCAAGCTAATCAAAACCCCTCCCATTCTTTAGATATTGTATATACTTACAGAGAAATTGTCTTTTTCTGTGCAATATCTGTCATATTTAAACATTTGTATTCTTATTTTATGAAGAAATTTGGGGTGGGGGTGGAATTATTTTATACCCATGATCTGAGCCTCCAAACCTATCCTTACATGAATGCCTTTGATTTCAGGAATGCAGATTCCAAAGCGTAGGATATTGAACTTTCAATATATGGCCTGATCTTTTTTTTTTCCCCCATAGAAAACTCGTATTTGCTACCCAAACCAAAAACATCTGCTTACCTCCAGTGTGGACATTTCCTACTCTGCATATACTTAAATTCCCACCAGCGTGGGAAACACTGAATGTAATCAAGCACAGAAATTCGAACTCATTACTTGTAAATCATAGAGCTGACATTGCATTTGGCAAGAGATGTCAGCTGCACTTGTGACTTTTTCCATAGTAAGTCTTGAGCTCAAATAAATATGACAATGATTTCTGTTGATGTAAGTCCACATTTGATGCTTACAGTGGTCTGGCCTCAAAATTTTGGACCATCCAATGAAAGAGTTGACCTAAAGCTCAGGTATTCTGAAGAGCAGATTTTTTTCCTTACATTATTATATTTGTAAATACATTACTAAATGTCTGATTCATTACTGAAACAGTTGGCCTAGATTATTAGACTTCTAATTATACTATATCTTTAGATGATTTTAAAACCAGTTCAGTGTATTACAGCATTTTCTTGAATGAAAATGAGCAACAAAGTATGCCAGCACTGATTGTAATTGTGAAGTTATGAAGACTAAGATAAGAAAAATAGGCTTACCCTGAATTACAGAAACAGTTCCATAGACCTTGACCATGGCTCCAAAGTAAGCGATTAAATACACGGTTAAAGAGACGGTACAGATGTAAATTTTCAATGTCTGGAGCCTTCCAGACATGCTGTAGAACTGCACGAACACTTGTCTTGACTATATCCAAAACCTAGGAAAGAGTATTCCAAGCAAATCAAAGCAAAGGCATATTGCAAAACCTAAAACCAACTGTTCACTGATTCACTGCACACATACACATATACAAACACACATGCACAGATGACTGCATAGCTATAAATTCCCACACATGTCTTTGTTTCATTTCTATGCATTCATCAGCAAACTTTTATGATATACTTTTCTGTCAATAACATTTTGCAAAGCCAAATCAAAATATTTTATTTTTATTACAGAAAAGTTAATTTCTTTTTTTTTTAGTCTTGTCAGTATTAGCTCCTTTAAACTACAAGAGTTTAAAAAGGAACAAAATGGACACAATTACAGACCAGAAGCAACATAATTAACCACCCAAATATTATATATTTGAAGATTATCTCCTTTTCCCACTTCCTTTTCAAATATCATCTATTTTATGAAAAACTACAAACTGCTTTTGGTTTAATGTCTGTTTAAGCTCAATCTTACCCTAGACCAAACTGTTTTGGTTCACTTTTCATGCAGGAAACAGTGTAGTGAAATCAGTAAGAAAATAATCAGCAAGATGTTTAAAATAGCAACGTTTATAGATATGCAACTGATTTATTATATACGGTCTACATTTAAATGCAAGTGTATAAAGATGTGGGTGACAAAAATGCTAAGCTGTATTCAGTATAGCACCAAGAGTTTTACCCAATAAGTCTTAGCTACTCAGCACACACACACACTTATAGGCAGTTGTGTATCCTACTAATCAGAGTCCTCCTGGAAACACCTTTGCACATCCCCCTGAACGGGAACATGGAAGGGGGGGATTCATCTCATCTGCTTTTAAACATCTGTACATTCTCTCAAGTCAGGTGTCTAGGTTCCCTCCATAATCACAGGAGAGAAACAGGCTCCACTGTCTTGGCTTCTGTCTATTTAGATAATATCAGTAAGACTGTGAATAGTTTTGTGATCAAAATAGTATTTAGGCCTCACACTGGTCTGCCCTAAAAAAAGCCTATGGTGCATGTAACCTACTAACAAAAAAGTCAGTTAAATGAACGTGATTTCCTGTAAAGGAGACAGCCTTACTGCCTCTTTCACACAAAACAGCATCTTTCAAAAAAACAGTCAGACAGAAGTGGGTTGTGAACCAATGGAGGTATATTTGGTATAAGATGTTGCAAATTAGAAGGTACAGTACTTTCCCAGGAAACTCAAATATGCATGACAAACTGATTCACACAGTGAAACGTCTGACTCTCAAAAAGTGAAGGAGATTCAGTAGAACAGTAAAGTATGGAAGCAATTTTTTGGTTCTGCATAACAAACCGTTGTTTATAAATAGTCTGATTAGACATGATGAAGGAAACAACGCATAAATAAACAAAATGCTTGCAATAGCCCAACGAAGCTGTGTAGTAAAGAGTAATGCTTAATGGGCAGAAAGTCTATAGGTACCTGATAATGACAACCTCAATGAAATAAGTTATTTACATGTTATTTAAGCTCTTTTTTGAAAACCTAAGATTAGTCTGCATGCATAGATCTTGCACTAATTCCATGTACATTATAACCCAATGCAAATACAATGCTGTCCTCTCTGTTTGGAATGTTTATGAACGCAGGTGTCTAACACATTAAAAACCACATCTGTGGTCTCATCCTCACAAATAGTGAGATAGAAAGAGTAGTAAATTATAACCAAAGAATGGTGATCTTGTTTAGTGACTGCAGGAACTAAACCCAGGTTTTGGACTGCCCTACGCTTGTGGAATGGCTCCAGATTTGCAGATATCCCCTCAGCAGCATTAGTCTACTGTCTTAATGCTTATCAAGCAGCCTCTTCCTTGTGTCTCACCTGATTAAGGTTTTCCCACACAAATAGCCAGTAGCTGTGATTCTGTACACCCATTTGAATCAAGTAAGTCCCAAATTACATAAAACATCAACCATACCTCTCTTTGCAATGTTACAGTAATAGTAATTTATCTCCCTGTGTAAAACAGAACAATTTGCACCCAATGTATATTCTCTCCCTCGTCCAAAAGACATGAGCTAAGAACTATGATGCCAATGTAAAGCTTTTTCTTTTACTTCAGCACCTGGAGTTAAAGAAAACTAAGACTGAACCTTGCATCTTAAAGGCAGCTGCAGACTGCAGGTACCCTGGGGGAAAAAAAAAAAAAAAAACCCACAACACTTTCTTGCTGTTTTTACTCTGTTTATATTGCCAATATGCCAGAGGGGAAAACGTCCCAGTTATTTGTTCTTAATTTGCAACCATGGCCTCAATCATCCATTTAAGAAAAGAGACAAGGCATTGCAGAAGAGCTGGAACTTCATGAAACCTACATCCTCATTTTTCTAAGTTAATTTCCCTAGTTTGCCTCCATCTTTCTGTTTACTTCAATCTACATCATTTACTTTAACATAACCAATTATCTAGGTGTAACAGAACAAGATGTTATGAAAGAGCATATTCAAAACCCTCTGGCAACCATCAAAACACTTTTAAAGAAATTATATGAAGTGATGTAACACGAAGCAGTCACAACTCCTCCCATACAAAAATCTTTTTTTCCTAAAAGTCTTGGGAGACTAAATTTCATTCTAGCACATATTGATTTCATCAGTTTACTCTCAACTTGCTTCTAAATGACTCCTGTACCTCTGCTTTAATGCCAGAATATTACACACTAAGAATATGAGCAGAAATCTAATTTTTCTACATCATGTTGGATAACTGTTAAGCAACTATATCTGTCAGGTATAAACACTGTGAAATCTAGTACATTGCCCAGATATTTTCTTCTTGTGTTAGAATTTCCCAGGAAGTATAGTGAAGGGGACTGAGTTTCTGTTTTGCATTTCACAAAGTTGCAGAAGGTACCTTTGAGACAGATTCCTTACTTGCATAAATATTCTCCACCTTGAGCTCGTTTCTCCTTTACCCACCTCATTGGAATATAAAACATACTTCTTTCAAATCAACGAAAGCTTACACATTTGGCAGTCCTCAGCTGCAATGTCATTGTCAAAGTTAATCCGTTTTTATAAACTGCCCTTCTAAGAATAACTATCTGATTGCTTGAAGGGATTGAGGTTAAAAGCAGTTTAAAAAAAAAGGCAAATCATTTCCAGTGCAAGCAAAGATGAAGGGCCCACTAGTGCTTCAAGAATTATAAGTCTCTTAAGTTGTAAAAGATGTCCTCACAAGAAGAGCAAAGAAATCCACATTTCTGATTGTGCAGTTTTTGCTAATAACAACCTAGCCTATCAACCTGCATCATCCTGACTTTGTACGTGTACCCTTGGTTTTACATGACTGTCAGTCAAATAAAGGACAGAACCACCCTTTGTTGTAGGCTTTCTGAATGCTTAAAGGAGAAAATTCTGACTGGACTGAAAAAAAAAAAAAAAAAGTAAAAAAAAAAAAACAAACAGGTAAATTAAGCCAGATGGCCAAAAGGATCTTAGGAAGGGCAGTTGAAGAATGTGTAGTAAACAACCTCAGTTCCTCAAAGAGCAGATTTCTCACTCTCCCTGTGGCAATTCCTTCCCATAGTTCTGGGAAAATGACGTATGGGGAAGGGTTGAAAGAGACACGTTAACCAGTCTTGCGTGAAAGCCCTGTATCTCAGTTGCAACAATGGGCCCAATCTGGTGACACTTCTTTCCACACTTGTGGCATCATAGATTAAAGAAAGCAATTCTAGCAACACCTCCCCCACCAGTTCCAACTGTCCCAAAGTTTTCTGCTGAGAAAATGAGATCTCCATTGCAGCAGCAGTGTGAATTTTGGGCCCTGTTATCTATACATGTATGTATGCATCTGTCCCTCTCATCACTGTTTTCTACAAGCCCCCACTAAGACTCTATCTGGTTGTGGGCAAAAGGTTACAACTGCCATATGCACACAATGGAAAAGACCTATGTGCTTGTATATTGGGATTACAGCAGTAATTAAAAAGAAATAAGAGATCATTTTAAGCAAAGGCCTACTCGGCAGAACAGCTGTAGAGATCAAACAAAAAATGACACCATGTCAGCCAATGAAGTTGGTTGCTCTACCAATTCCTGTCAACGGCACAAGAAATAATTCTGCTAAATTATAGATCTGTGCTGCCATTTGACATGGTTTGAGAAGAATTTTGATTAAATTATAGCCTCTTACATTTCCAAGTTGTTCTTCAGTTTGTCATGCCTAATTTAGTTTTAGAAAGCTGTGTGGACTCATATTTCATTTAATATCTGAACTTAACTTGAATAAATATATTTCTATCATATGACATCACATTACATGGACATGTGTTCTCTGTCCACTATGAAAATACAAGCATTTAATGCAATTTCAACAAAATACAATTTGAAAGACTGAGGATCATACTGCTGATTTTATAAAAAGTAATTTGAGATGAGGATCTGAAATCATTCTTCCATTCTTCTATACCAATTTACCAACCTCTTCCAATTATAGTATTTATCATGTATGCAGCATTTTGATTAAGTTAGTTTCTTTTACGGTCTATAAAAATAGATTGTGAAACTGAGACACACAGAGATTAAATGCCTGGACCTGATATCTAATCCACATAATATGTCAGTGACTGAGGCAGAGAAAGACCCGAAATACTGCTTTAGGGGCACCAAAGTATTAAAAACAGATATAATTTCTGCTACAATAAGGAAAATAAATATTACACTGGAAAGATGGTTTTGACTGATATATGACATACAGATATGACTGACATACCACCGTATGTCAGGTTTTAAGCAGATTAAAAACTCTCTAGATTCTGTGTTCAACAGTAGCTCCTAGAAAGCAGATGAGCGAAGACAGAATGATAAACAAATATAACTAGTCCTTTGCAAGACTAAACCTGTTGGGTGAACATTATAACAATGTCAGTAATCTTTGCTTGGCAGGTCTATTTTTTATTCAACATGATCTATTGCAATACTGTGTGTCAAAGGCTCAAGTAACCAAGTGCAATACCACTAACTCTAATGGAGTCTCAATGTGCCTGGTCTGAAACTGCTGATTGGTTTATCCCTTATCAATCGAATCTGCTGAATCAATACACTTCTAAGAACATCTGATAAAAATCAGGTATGTAACCACTAATCATTTATTCGTTTGCTTTTCTTTCAGCAGACTAAGTTTTTAAGAAATTCGTTTTGAAATTATATTCCATATTATCTAAATATGGAGCAACATCATTTCCTGCAATGGAATTAATACATATGTTAGTCTTAATAGCCAGTATTTTAGCATCTCAAGTCACTCTCAGCTACTGCTAAACACCAGTAGAAACACTGCTACTCATCTACTTCAGAGGGTCTACAGAAAATGAAATATATGTCACTTACTTTTCGTTGCTTTACAGAATCCAGTTTTACCAACCAATAGGATGCCACTTTTGTTTTATGATATTTCCAATTATCCATAATCTGTAGTCATTGCAAAACACAAGATAAAAGAAATACACATAAAAATAACTGAAATCTGGCATTTCATTAATGAGCATTCCTAATGCTAAATAGTGTGAGCATCTAAAAGACCTCTGTGAGGAGAATTTTTCTCTAAAAGAAATAGAAAAGTACTTCCAAGTTTATGTGGGGGAACACTTGCAAAGACACGTGTAATGTTTCAGTTTAATCCTACCCTCTTTTCCACCTGATTCTGACAGTTGTACACTACAAAGCAGATAGAAACTTGTCTTGATTGACTCAGCTCAGATTCCTTGAACACAGCAGTAAGTTCAATAATGCATAGCTGTTAATATATTTAAATAGTGAGGGGTTTTTGCTGCATAAATGACATCAGACACACCTTGAAAACATCCTTTCTATAAATGATCGTATATGGACTGCAATACTCTCCTTTTATGATGTCTAAGTGCCACCAAAATAACTCAAGCTGTGAACATACATTTTTATTTTCATTTTGTTATTTTATCTTTCTATTCTATTCCAGACCTACAACAAGTTCTGCCTCACTGACAACTAATATACCATTACTTGTTTCCTTCCATAACAAAATATTGTTTCCCATCAGAAACTGGTTAAAAGCCAGACAAATTTATAAAAGAATTCTGCAATAAAAAAGTGCATTTATAACCATGCTAACGTATGAGAAAGCACCACTAGATGGAGTGCATACACACACATGCTCCCATACGTACATAAATGTACACACACTCTCACATGTCTGCAAATGTAATGAAGCATTTTATTTCTGCTTCTAAAATGAGAAACTCGCAGTAGTTATGAATGCTATCTTCCAGAATCATCCAAATCAACCATCATTACAGGAGAATTCCTTTCCACTGTGAGGTAGTTGCACATACTACTAGAGACGTAACATTCTGAAAGCTCACAGAGCAAAGGACGTTTCCAACCGGATAATGAACTAGATGAATTTCAACACACTGTGGACTGTGCTTACTACATCAGAATATAGGTGTTAATTTAAATTACTAGATCCCTCCATATTTCTACTACACTGAGAGAAGAATTTCTATCTTCATTTTTTTTTTCCTTTCCAAGCTGATGTTAGTTTCTTTGCACTAGATATTTAAAAGGGATTTAGATACCATGTATTTTCAGCTTATATACCTTAATATTAGGTGTTGCTTTTTAATTGTCCTTTAGATTGGGCATTGTTTCACATGTCTTTGATACCAAATTATGAGGCTCAGGACAACGTTGGATGTAAGAAAGGGTAAACTGGCAGACTAGAAGAGCCAAAAAGGGTGTGACTGGTGTTCTTTATGACTAGAAAACTTCCAGTTTGTCTTGCAGCATACCATTCTGAATTCTCTAGTATGCCTGTTCAAGAGCAAGTCAAACACGTCAGGATCTGCACTAACAATATCAGATGAAATATGAATTGTAACATTCTTCTTAGCTTACTTAAAAAGTTTGAACTTTCTCCACAATGAAAAACTGAATTTTCCTAACCTTCCTGATTGTTTCTCACATATTTTATAAAGACATAGAAACATTTTCAGTGCTGCACCAAGCTTTTGAAATCTTTTGAATTATCCTGAGTTTTGGAAGTTTTAAGGCCACAAGAGCTCATGAATCCTAAATTGAGCTTTCCACTTTCCTTCGTTTTAGTAGCCTATTATTCTTCTTTCTTATTTATAGATACTTACATCTTCTATAATTAATTCTGATTCTTCATCTGTTTTTCCTGGGAACTTTATTCTCATGTCATTGATAAACAGAAGAGTCTCTTTTGTTAAAGCAACTTCTTGCTCTTTTGTTTTCTGTTGCAGCAAAGACTCACTCTAAAAACCAATATGAAGCAGAGGAAAAATTTCAGGTGTGACATTAGATCACATTACAAAGATGTTTCCTTGACAAAAATAAATTCTAAATAGGGTGAAATAAAATGTATTATTAAAGGGTATAGACATATTATCTAATACATAACTAATATACACTCGTACACTAATGCATCACCATTACTTATGGTTGGCAAGCAATTCAAGAAAAACAGTTGAAATGTAAGTTTGTTTAACAGAATAAACAAGTACATAGTCAATAGTTAATACGCTCACCATTTAAAATATAAATTTGAAATTTAGATAACAGACTTTGAATTTAAATTCAACATAATGAAAAAAATTATTAGTCATAAAAACTTTCAGTTCTTCACTGCAACAATTTAACAGAAACTGCCAGTTATATGTCATTGTGACAAGATTTCAGGAAGCATTAAAAAGTAAAGACACTTTGCTCCTACTCTGGTCAGTGGTGGTTCTGACAGCGTCTTTGACTGTCCAGGATTTTGTTTAAAGTATCAGTGCTTTTTATACCAACACCAACTTGAATTCCTACAGTGGCTGTGTAAGACCATCCCTGGAGGGTTTGGGGATTTTCTTTAAATCTTAGACACTAGTTAGACGTATTTCTGATCCTCGTTCTTTACTTTTGCATTTGCAGGACTAAGTAGACTTAATTTTATTTTTTTTCGAGAGTGAAATTCAGAATTTTTAAACATTTCTACATCTTTGTATTTTGTAAGAACGACAATACTTACTCAAGGCTATTTTTGCTTAAGTAAATGATAAATACTTTCAAGCATAACAAAATATTTTGCTATATGATACATAATAATGTGGCTGAAATAATAAGATAGCAAATGTTTCCAAATCCACTTTTGTTTGTAACTGCTGTAATAACATGTCTGTAATTCACAACTGTAAATGGCTTATTATAAACTTAGTTTCCATACCTTTAGAACATTTGGATCTCAGCAGCCTCCAAAAATGGCAATATACTGCTCTTTTCTTGCCCAAAGGATAGATAAACTAATACTTTATCACGCACAAATTATTTCTTCTTAGTAAGTTACAGTTTATCAATTTTCATTTTATTCTAGCAGTAATATATAGTATATTATTCTTAGTTGCAAAAATAATTATGAACAGAGTTCCATTCACAATACAGTGCTAAATTATGAGTAGTTCTTATCCA